>NC_139818.1:21266557-21930497 GCF_963457635.1 Microchirus variegatus
GTTCATCCATCTGTATCACTGTCATGAATGAGTTATCTGTGAAAGGGTCTGGAGGGGATTTCTGCCAAATTTGGCACAAGTGCTTGTTTATTCGAGCTCACAGACGAATACGTTTGAATTCCGGTGATCGGACGTCACTCTGACGCCGATCATGTGATACATGACTGTGAGATGTATATGTTAAGACTCACACGGGTTATGAGACGGTTGAATGGGGCTGCAACTCAGGATTATTTCCATTATTGACTGATGTCATATGTTGTCTCAAGCAATTTGTTTGTTGTTTCATCTATAAAATGTGGACAACTGAGTAAAAAGCCAAATCAAACCCTAACCCTTACCCTCTAAGCCAAATCAAACTCTAACCCTAACCCTTGCCAAATCTAACCCTAACCCTCCCTCTAACCCTAAGCTAAATCTAACCCTAACCCTCCCTCTAACCCTAAGCTAAATCTAACCATAACCTCCCTCTAAGCCAAATCTAACCCTAACTCTAACCCTTGCCAAATCTAACCCTAACCCTCCCTCTAACCCTAAGCCAAATCAAACCCTAACCCTCCCTCTAAGCCAAATCTAACCCTAACCCTCCCTCTAAGCCAAATCTAACCCTAACCCTTGCCAAATCTAACCCTAACCCTCCCTCTAACCCTAAGCTAAATCTAACCATAACCTCCCTCTAAGCCAAATCTAACCCTAACTCTAACCCTTGCCAAATCTAACCCTAACCCTCCCTCTAACCCTAAGCTAAATCTAACCATAACCTCCCTCTAAGCCAAATCTAACCCTAACTCTAACCCTTGCCAAATCTAACCCTAACCCTCCCTCTAACCCTAAGCCAAATCAAACCCTAACCCTCCCTCTAAGCCAAATCTAACCCTAACCCTAACCCTCTAAGCCAAATCTAACCCTAACCATCTGTCTAAGCCAAATCTAACCCTAACCCTCCCTCTAACCCTAACCCTAAGCCAAATCAAACCCTAACCCTTACCCTCTAAGTCAAATCAAACTCTAACCCTAACCCTTACTCTTGCCAAATCTAACCCTAACCCTCCCTCTAAGCCAAATCTAATCCTAACCATCTGTCTAAGCCAAATCAAACCCTAACCCAAATCAAACCCTAACCCTCAAACCCTAACCCTAACCCTAAAATATCCTGTTCTGTCAGTAAATTAACGTTGGCACCCTGCGTGACCCTCATGTACAGGATAAAGTGGTAGAAGATGAATGGATGGATACAGTAAAGCAGAGAAATCGAGCTCTACGCCCATATTACGGTAGCCAGATAACGAAAGTGAAAGTTATTTTGGGAAAAAAAGGGGCAGAAGAACTCACTCATTTAACATTTTATTTTGACAATTCTACATTTGCCATGAAATCAAAGTAAATCCAGGCAGCCTGAATATCATGAAGGTCATAAGAGAGTTAAAACTATTCTTGAATGATTGGGCTTCAGATTTGGTTAAGGTGTAATGGCTGAGGGTCTATATTATGTGTGTGTTTTTGCTGGTAAACGAGATAATTCCACCTTAAATAAGAGCAAACAACACCTGCCTCATCTGTAACAGGTGTGTGTGGTTCACACGTCTGTCACTCGGCCAGTTTCTGTTTGTCTTTCCTCTCGGTCTCAGACTGTCAGACTTCACATTGCAGATCGTTATTGTTAATATTAATATTATGTTCGCCTGCAGAAACAGTAATATTGGATTTTGAATCATTTTTAACACTGGGACGTCTCCACAAACACCTGATGGATGAATATAGAAGTCTGTGCAGGTCCCACCGACCCAAGAGGACGCTGACGACTGACTGCGTCGATCCTCTGGTTTCAGGCTGAATATTTTTGGTTTCTAATGGAAACTACACGACAGATTGGCATGAAATTTGGCACCGTGTTTTGAGCACCCTCAGGTGGAATTGTAATTATTTTCCAGTTTCCATATCAGGTTGTTTCTTGGGCATTGGCCTGATTCAAAGTATTAGAAATTCTTACCAACACTTTGAAACACTACATTCAGGGCTTATGTCCAGTGCTTCTTGGACACAAATCGCTGATTGGTGACGACAAACCAGATTGGCTAAAGAGTAATTTTTTTTTTTTTCTCCATGGAAACGGCTTCACGTAATATTTCCAAATATCCATCTGCTCAGCCCAGGGAAGGTGGTAGATCTCGCACAGGAAGCTGAAACACTCCTCAGGTTGAGTGTTTTGCAGTTATGTAAACACAGCAGCCTACACACAGTGCTGCGAACATCTTTGCTCCGGGACAAAGTCAAAACATTTCACAACACTTTGTGTCACTGTTTGCACGGGCGGCATTAACAAATGTCTTTTTTTTTTTTTGCATAAAGGAAGCAAACTTCTTCTTCTTCATCAACATCTCCTCCATCTAACCCTGGTCTCTGTATCCTCTTCTCTCACACCAACTTACGTCATGTCCTCTTTCACTACATCCATAAATCTTCTCTTTGGTCTTCCTCTAGACCTCCCCAGAGGCGATTCTAGAGTCTGTAGGGGCCCTAGGCAAAAAATCCCAGGGGGCCCTTCCTTCCAACCAGTGTTCTTCCCCATTATGTTACAAATAATCTGACACCAATGAGTTCAAAATATATTTTTTTTTAAAAATGAATGAAATAACTTGGAAAAACCTTGTAATTTAAAAGTATGTGAAAATATAAATGTAAAGAACAATAAAATACTGTAAATAGCTTTTAAAAAACTATATAAACTTCGTAAAAAAAATACATTACAGTGTAAAGAACCCACATTATAAAACAATATCAATATATAGAACAATAAAATACTGTAAATAACTGAAAAAATCATATATATACATATATAAAGGTTTCCTACTGAGATGTCATTGCAAATCGCCCATTGTTGTTTAAGGGGGACGGGGAGGCGGCTGCTCACTGCACATTTCAGTAAAAACAGCCCTCAGGCTCCGAGTGTCGAGGGGCCCCCTATCGGCTCGGGGGCCCCAAGCGGTTGTCTGCCCTGCCTGTTTACCCTGCATAAAGGAAACGAACAAAGTGCAATAAAGCTCCAATGAGTCCGAACTAAGCTTTTGCTGGTTACTTTTAATCGTTGACGGTCCTCCCATTTAGTGCCACAGCAAATGGATTTTAAATGGCTGCACCTTTTTTGTCGGTGCACAAACAAACTAAAGTGAAACGAATATCATCGCATTTACTTGCACTAAATTGGCTGTAGGGTCATTTGTGTAGCAAATCCAAACTATGAGGGTACTTGCAAATCGCCAAAATCCCTGCTAGCGTTGCTACCCACTCCGCCCCCATCTCACTCTCAACTGGTAGAGCAGAGCAGCCGATCAATGGACGTTTTCTGATCTAGAACTCAAAAACGAGCCGATTTTGGTCGATTCACCTCGCGTGGTGAGGCAGATTTGGAAAAAGAAAGATGCATACAAACGTGGGACTGTTCTGAATTCTTCCACGTTATGGACACGTTTGCACCTCAAGGCCAGTTCCCCTGAACTCCCTTTGTACCAACCAACCAAAAGACACCGTATTGAACCCAGGAACAATCTCCGAACATTACAAACTATATAAGATCCACGTGTAACTGCAGGGAAAAGAAGAAGAACTCTTTACACAGAGGAAAATGATCTGATTCTGAATCACGTTAATAAATGACACGTTTTGTTGCCTTCACACTTTACGTCGTACCGCTATTTTTGTTATCCGTTGACCTGTCGATTGAAATGACTTTGTGTTGTCCATAAACCAAAGATATTCAGTTCACCGTCATAGAAACCAGATCATATTCACGTTAAAATTGAAAACCTAAACATTTTAAGCCGAGCCATAAAACATCAAAGCAGTTTGGTGAATAATTTAGTTGCCGATTCATTGTTGCAGCCTTTAAATTAAGAACCGTATTAGAAACGTTGAACTCCAGTAACTTTTAGTGCTATAAAATTATATAAAATTAGGTCACGAAAAGCACACACTGTAGAAACATGAAACGACTCTATATTAGCCGTCATCAAAGCAATCGGTACTTTGAAGAATCTAAAATGCAAAACTTATTCTTGGTTGTTTTTGCATCATTTTTTACGGAGCTGAATACAAGAGGGATTTGTCGGACAAAATGAGTGCATTCCCTGCCCCCTGAGGAAATGCACTTCAGTAGAAGACTTCTCCTATACTTCTGTTGATATAAACTTTTCAACAGTGTAAAACCCTCCAGTTTCCTGTGGTCGGCCCACGAGCACGAGTTACTCTTTTGTGGCGTTAATGTGCTACGCTGCTGTCAGAACGAGGCTTAGGAGCTGTGAATTGCTCCCCATGTGCAAGGTAAACTAACTAAAACTGACAACAAAAAAACCCCCCTCCCTCCATGTAATATGGATGAAATGCATTAGGAATGAGGGGAAAAGTATGTTGATGGTGAATGGGCAGATATCTCGAGGCACCAGAGTCTGCCGGCACCGGAGCAGAGAAACCTACGTGAAGCCGAAGGAACATTTTGGTGCAGCGATAAGTAGAGGAAATGGAACCAATTTGTTTGTCCGATGAGCTAAAACACACTTTTTCTCAGCCGATATTTTTGACTGATTTGATGTTTTCTGCACGGACTAAGACCATCATTTGGTTTTCTCAATGTCATGAAAACACGTTAGTCTGACTACAATCGAGTTAGTCTTAGTCGGACTAACGTACCTGGTTGCATAGTCCGACTACTCTTGATGTTTTCTGCAAGCTGATGGTGGTACTTTTCCCCCCCATCTTGATCTTGAACCAGTTCTGGGTTAGGATTATTGGAACCTTGGTGGTTCCACAACTTGCATGAATGTTAGAAGTCCAATTTTAGTCAGACTAAGATAATAATTTGGTTTTCTTAATGTCATTTAAACACTTAAAGTCTGACTACAATCGAGTTAGTCTTAGTCGGACTAACATACCTGGTTTCATAGTCCGATTACTCTGTGGTACTTTGTGGTACTTTTCCACCATCTTGATCTTGAACCAGTTCTGCGTTAGGATTTTTGGAACCTTTGTGGTTCCAGAACTTTCATGAATGTTAAAAGTCCAATTTTAGTCAGACTAAGATAATAATTTGGTTTTCTTAATGTCATTTAAACACTTAAAATCTGACTACAATCGAGTTAGTCTTAGTCGGACTAACATACCTGGTTTCATAGTCTGATTACTCTGTGGTACTTTGTGGTACTTTTCCACCATCTTGATCTTGAACCAGTTCTGCGTTAGGATTTTTGGAACCTTGGTGGTTCCAGAACTGTAATGAATGTTAAAAGTCCAATTTTAGTCGGACTAAACACTAATTTGGTTCTCTTAATGTCATGTAAACACATTAGTCGGACTAAGACAATCATTTGGTTTTCTTAATGTCATGTAAACACCTTAGTCTGACTAAAATCGAGTTAATCTTAGTCGGACTAGCAAACCCTGATTCATAGTCCGATTAATCTTACGTGTATCCACTTAGTCGGACTAGAGTCGGACTTGGCGAACTGTGCATGTACCAAAATTTCCTCCTGGTCTTTGACCCGGAAGTAGAAGGAGACGACGTTGTCTTTCTTCGGACAACACAGCAACCACAAGGAAGATGAAGTGCAACCTATGTAGATTCTGCAATTTGTCCAGTTGCCTGCCTTAGTCGGACTACGGCCTTGGCTTGATTAAGCTGTGCTTGTAGACGACTCGCCACTTCCTGTTTCCAACATTTCGATTCCAAACTGCAGTTTCACAGTCTCAGGATACGCACATTATTTTGCAGCTCAAGGGCAAGATCTGCAAACAACTGCTCGCATTAACATTAATGAGTCTATCGTGAGGGACGCAACATGGAAACAATTCTCATCGTGCACTTCCTATAAAACACATATTTAGTTTCATAATGTGCACACGCATTAGGATGTGGAGAACATGTGCTGCATGTGCAGGTTTGGACATTTCCCTAATTGTACATATTACAGTTACAGGAGGCCATGATTGCAGTTTCATGTTATTAATATGTATTTCTTGGGTGTAATTTCCCGTCCACTAAACTAAAACTCCGCCTCCTCAGTTTTGTTGCTTCATCATAGTTGTGTGTTTCCTCTGTACAAACACACAGTTATGTGCAGGTATAATGATCTTTGTAAGTAGCTCTTCCTTGGTCTCATCCATCAAACTTTGGACAAACTTTAATGGACAAAAACAAAGTCTGGTTTAATAACCAAACCCATGCTCTGTTTGGACAATCGCTGTGAGGGAAGGAGTTTAGAAACTGCTCAGCCTCACTTTTATATTGTGATATTTCTGAGTTTCCCCTCAACCACAACTTCTCAAAGCCATAAATCACCTTTTTCCCCCTGCTTGTGCAGTCACCGAGCTTCCCCAAGGTCTTCATCTTCTGCCCCCGTGAGGACCTCGGAGCACACGACTGAAATCCCAATTCAGTGTCCAATCACCAAAGGGACATTTTGGACCGTGTGCACTCTCTGTCTGTATTTGCATGCAAAGAAAGAAGTCCTACGACCATGTTCCTCTCTATCATGAGAGGCAGGGGGGGGAATGAATAATGGGCTCAGAGGATCGCCGTCGACAGCGAGACCTTCTGTTTGTTGGAGGAAACTGTAAAGTGGAATTAAAATTCACAGTTTTATTTTTTTTTACATGTTTCACAGTTGGACACCTGCCTCATATCTCCTGCTCGTGCTGATAGTCCCGCTGGGTCCTGACCGGGCCGGCGCGCTCGTCCGTCTCGTTTGCCAGTATCTCTAGTAAACGATAGATGACGGGGCTCTAAATCTGCTCTCTGTCGAGTAGAATAAAAAGTTGAAAATCATTTTCCGCGGAGCCGCGGCAACTTGTGACCGTCGATGTGGGCGTTCATTTAGAAAGATGCCAAAGCTGATAAAAGCCAGCTTCCTAGTGCTGTGTGTGTGTGTGTGTGTGTGTGTGTGTATGCTAAATTGCCTGGCAACCACATTGTCGGTAAATGATGCAACCGTGTGAAACAAAGCTATTCAGGGTTAGGATTGTTGGAACCTTGGTGGTTCCACAACTGTCATGAATGTTAAAAGTCCAATTTTAGTCGGACTAAGACAATAATTTGGTTTACTAAATGTCATGTAAACACGTTAGTCCGACTAAAATCAGATTTTTTTTTTGTTTGTCTTAGTCTTTGTCAGACTAAGACAATCATTTGGTTTATTTAAAGTCATGTAAACACGGAAGTCTGACTAAAATCGAGTAAGTCTTAGTCGGACTAACGTACCTGGTTTCATAGTCTGATTACTCTTGATTTTTTTTCCTGCAAGCTGATGGTGGTACTTTTCCACCATCTTGAACCAATTCTAGGTTAGGATAATTGGAACCTTGGTGGTTCCACAACTGTCATGAATGTTAAAAGTCCAATTTTGGTCAGACTAAGACAATCATTTGGTTTTCTTAATGTCATGTAAACATGTTAGTCGAGTTAATCTTAGTCAGACTAACACACCTTGATTGATAGTCCAATTAAATGATTCAACCGTGTGAAACAAAGCTATTCAGGGTTAGGATTGGTGGAACCTTGGTGGTTCCACAACTGTCATGAATGTTAAAAGTCCAATTTTAGTCGGACTAAGACAATAATTTTGTTACTTAACGTCATGTAAACACGTTAGTCCGACTAAAATCAGATTTTTTTTGTTTGTCTTAGTCTGTCTTAGTCTTTGTCAGACTAAGACAATCATTTGGTTTATTTAAAGTCATGTAAACACGGTAGTCTGACTAAAATCGAGTAAAGCCCAATTTATACTCCTGCGTAAAGTGCTCTGCGTAGCTACGCAGAGTCCTCTACGTCGACGCAGAACCTGTCGAAGAGCCTCTGCGTCGTCTCCGGGTGCACGGAATATTTTTTAAGTGTCCGTCACTCCGTCAAGGAACTACGGAGACGGCAAGAGCTGCGATTGGTCCTCAGGACAGGCCGAGCTAAGCTGCTCTGTGCCGGCTCTCAGTGCGCTCCGGGCGTCCTGACAGAGGCGGAGCTGATCCCCGCCGATAACGCCGCTGCCGAACTATAATTACGTCATATCTTAACACACACAGCACATGTTTAGACTCTAAATGGCCAATTTCTCGCCTCAAATTATCTTAAAACTGCGTTCCGTGACACAGAAAAGTGAGAAACGGCCACTTTTTCAACAACAACAGTCTTTCTCTCTCTTTCTTTCTCGGACGCCATTGCTCACTGTAGCCAGAAGCACAACAACCTTGCGCAGCGACCCCTACTGATCGGGCGGGAAATTGCAGCGAGTGTCCGTCACCACGACGCAGAAGTATAAATGCTCGAGGCGTCTCCGTGGTGACGCAGACGGATAACGCATACGCAGTCGGAGAAGTATAATGTGGCCTTAAGTCTTAGTCGGACTAACGTACCTGGCTTCATAGTCTGATTACTCTTGATTTTTTTTCCTGCAAGCTGATGGTGGTACTTTTCCACCATCTTGAACCAATTCTAGGTTAGGATAATTGGAACCTTGGTGGTTCCACAACTGTCATGAATGTTAAAAGTCCAATTTTGGTCTGACTAAGACAATCATTTGGTTTTCTTAATGTCATGTAAACATGTTAGTCGAGTTAATCTTAGTCAGACTAACACACCTTGATTGATAGTCCAATTAAATGATTCAACCGTGTGAAACAAAGCTATTCAGGGTTAGGATTGTTGGAACCTTGGTGGTTCCACAACTGTCATGAATGTTAAAAGTCCAATTTTAGTTGGACTAAGACAATAATTTTGTTACTTAACGTCATGTAAACACGTTAGTCCGACTAAAATCAGGTTTTTTTTGTTTGTCTTAGTCTGTCTTAGTCTTTGTCAGACTAAGACAATCATTTGGTTTATTTAAAGTCATATAAACACGGTAGTCCGACTAAAATCGAGTAAGTCTTAGTCGGACTAACGTACCTGGTTTCATAGTCTGATTACTCTTGATTTTTTTTCCTGCAAGCTGATGGTGGTACTTTTCCACCATCTTGATCTTGAACCAATTCTAGGTTAGGATTATTGGAACCTTGGTGGTTCCACAACTGTTGTGAATGTTAAAAGTCCAATTTTGGTCAGACTAAGACAATCATTTGGTTTTCTTAATGTCATGTAAACATGTTAGTCGAGTTAATCTTAACACACCTTGATTGATAGTCCAATTAAATGATTCAACCGTGTGAAACAAAGCTATTCAGGGTTAGGATTGTTGGAACCTTGGTGGTTCCACAACTGTCATGAATGTTAAAAGTCCAATTTTAGTCGGACTAAGACAATAATTTTGTTACTTAACGTCATGTAAACACGTTAGTCCGACTAAAATCAGATTTTTTTTGTTTGTCTTAGTCTGTCTTAGTCTTTGTCAGACTAAGACAATCATTTGGTTTATTTAAAGTCATGTAAACACGGTAGTCCGACTAAAATCGAGTAAGTCTTAGTCGGACTAACATACCTGGTTTCATAGTCTGATTACTCTTGATTTTTTTTCCTGCAAGCTGATGGTGGTACTTTTTCCACCATCTTGATCTTGAACCAATTCTAGGTTAGGATTATTGGAACCTTGGTGGTTCCACAACTGTCATGAATGTTAAAAGTCCAATTTTGGTCAGACTAAGACAATCATTTGGTTTTCTTAATGTCATGTAAACGCATTAGTCCGCACAAAATCAGACTTTTTTTTGTCTTAGTCAGACTAAGACAATCATTTTGTTTTTCTTAATGTCATGTAAACATGTTAGTCGAGTTAATCTTAGTCAGACTAACACACCTTGATTGATAGTCCAATTAAAAGATGCAACCGTGTGAAACAAAGCTATTCATCGAACAAAATGTGTGTGTGTGTGTGTTCTTGTATTTGTTTTTGTTACCTCCGTAACACCTTTTCTGGTGTAAACACCAACCTTGTCAGGACCAGTAGACTTCATGGAGACCAAAACCTGGTCCTAATGACGCGGAACCTTTCACCTAATACTTGAATTGTGCTTAAAAGCGAAGGTTAGCGGTGAATGTCCAAACGAATGGAAGCCAGTGAGGTGTCCTAACAAGAATATCTGTGCAAACCTGCGTGTGTGTGTGTGTGTGTGTGTGTGTGTGTGTACTGACATCATCTCAGTGATAAAAGCGAGCCTCGCAGCAAAGGCCGAGCCCTTATTACAGCAACTGTGGTCACAAAAGAGCGCGTATCATACATCAGTGTCGCCGCACACACGACGACGCGATTACTTTCCCCTTTAGCACTTTCTTTAAATGCATGATTTTGTTGCTTCTTTGTTGTTGTTTTTGTGAAATCTCAATGATTTGTAATTTTTCCCCCCCCATTATCTTCCAGAATAAAGTCATGACGATTGACGCCGTGAAGGTCAAACTGCAGGTAAGCTCAATATTTCCAATATCTCCATGTGTCGGTGTGTTTTCCCTTTGAATAACAAATCAGCGGCAACTTTTCTCCCATGGTGTAAATCCCCATTTCCCATTCATCTTCGTTGCTTCCTGTGGTGAGAGTGCACAGTTGCTCAAAAACAATGACTTAATGAGGCCTTGGTTAGTTTCTATCAGTCAATTAGCCCGAACTGCTCTGCCTGACTGAGGACACGAGAGGGAATAGCAGACTCGACGTCAGATTATTACGGAGCCTCGGAAGTTTTCAGTCGGAGACACAAACGGGCAAAGAGGCCAGTGAACAGACTCTGATGGTGTTTTTCCACCTCAGTTACACAACACTCACTCTCTCCCCTCCCATCATGTTCTCTTTTCCTAGCGGAGCTGGCTTCATCCATCGTTGTTATCGAGAGAAATATGACATTTCTGGTAATATCCCGGGAATACAGTGAAAGCTATAGGAGCTAAATTGTTTCTGAAATCCTCTTCATGTCCAGGTAGCCATCAATAAAGACAGTTAGTGTCTGTAGTCTACGCGATAAAAACGATTATTGACTTAGTTTGGATGGAACAGTGAACCTTTTTATACGCGACACCAACGAGTGACGAGCAAAACAGTTGTTTTTGTTAGAAAAGGATTAGTTCAGTACTTCTTCGGACATTTCAATGTGATTTTGAACCACAGCATTTTCTCTACTAGAAAGTGTCATCTACTATGAAAATTTTCATTTTGCCTTGTTCATAACTTCATTAATAAGCAAGTAGAGCCAGATTCAGATTCATCAGTGCGTGTGTCTCCGCGAGGCCGTTACCGACCTCGTATTAACAACCGTTCGGAGTACTCTCCTAATACAAGTGGACAGCTGTGAGTGCTTCCTTCCGCACCTGGTATGAATAAGAATTTTTATGGCCGACCTGCACTGCTCTCCCAGAGACACACACACTTCAGTATATGAGAATATGCACATGACTGCTTCCTGACATAGTTTTTGCCAAATTGCAATGATTTCATATCAATATAAAAACACTAAAGTAGTTAGTGTTAATGAATTTTTGAAAATGAGGAAATGATCCATTTTCCCTGATGCACTTTGACAGTGAAATGACTTTAGTCTCAAAAACAAAAAGTATCTCGGAATGACTTGAAATTTACCATTATAATAGTCAGCATCACCCTGAACAAGAATCTGTTGAAAATATTTACATATCTCTTAAGGAATAATTTTAATGATTTTTTGAAAATCAGGAAATTATTAATTTTCCCTGATGCACTTTGACAGTGAGCTGTTTCTTCAAAAAAAACCAAAAAGTATCTCGAAATGATTTGAAATTTACCAACATAATAGTCGGCATCGCCCTGAACAAGGATGTGTTGAAAACATTTTCAAAGCTCTTAAGGAATAATTTTAATGATTTTTTGAAAATCAGGAAATGATCCATTTTCCCTGATGCACTTTGACAGTGAGCTGAGTTTCTTCAAAAAAACAAAAAGTATCTCGGAATGATTTGAAATTTACCATCATAATAGTCGGCATCGCCCTGAACAAGGATGCGTTAAAAATATTTGCAAAACCTTTTAGGAATAATTTTAATGATTTTTTGAAAATCAGGAAATTATCCATTTTCCTTGATGCTCTTTGACAGTGAGCTGAGTTTCTTCAAAAAAACAAAAAGTATCTCGGAATGACTTGAAATTTACCATCATAATAGTCGACATCGCCCTGAACAAGGATGTGTTGAAAATATTTGCAAAGCTCTTAAGGAATAATTTAAATGATTTTTTGAAAATCAGGAAATGATCCATTTTCCCTGATGCACTTTGACAGTGAGTTGAGTTTCTTCAAAAAAACAAAAAGTATCTCGGAATGACTTGAAATTTACCATCATAATAGTCGGCATCGCCCTGAACAAGGATGCGTTGAAAATATTTGCAAAGCTTTTTAGGAATAATTTTGATGAATTTTTGAAAATCAGGAAATTATCCATTTTCCCTGATGCACTTTGACAGTGAGCTGAGTTTCTTCAAAAAAACAAAAAGTATCTCGGAAAGATTTGAAATTTACCATCATAATAGTCGGCATCGCCCTGAACAAGGATGCGTTGAAAATATTTGCAAAGCTCTTAAGGAATAATTTTAATGATTTTTTTGAAGATCAGGAAATTATTCATTTTCCCTGATACACTTTGACAGTGAGCTGAGTTTCTTCAAAAAAACAAAAAGTATCTCGGAATGATTTGAAATTTACCATCATAATAGTCGGCATCGCCCTGAACAAGAATGTGTTGAAAATATTTGCAAAGCCATTAAGGAATAATTTTAATGATTTTTTTGAAAATCAGGAAATGATGCATTTTCCCTGATGCACTTTGACAGTGAGCTGAGTTTCTTCAAAAAATCAAAAAGTATCTCAGAATAACTTGAAATTTACCATCAAAATAGTCGGCATTGCCCTGAACAATGATCTGTTGAAAATATTTGCAAAGCTCTTGAGGAATAATTTAAATGATTTTTTTGAAAATCAGGAAATTATCCATTTTCCCTGATGCACTTTGACAGTGAGCTGAGTTTCTTCAAAAAAACAAAAAGTATCTCGGAAAGATTTGAAATTTACCATCATAATAGTCGGCATCGCCCTGAACAAGGATGCGTTGAAAATATTTGCAAAGCTCTTAAGGAATAATTTTAATGATTTTTTTGAAGATCAGGAAATTATTCATTTTCCCTGATACACTTTGACAGTGAGCTGAGTTTCTTCAAAAAAACAAAAAGTATCTCGGAATGATTTGAAATTTACCATCATAATAGTCGGCATCACCCTGAACAAGAATGTGTTGAAAATATTTGCAAAGCCATTAAGGAATAATTTTAATGATTTTTTTGAAAATCAGGAAATGATGCATTTTCCCTGATGCACTTTGACAGTGAGCTGAGTTTCTTCAAAAAAACAAAAAGTATCTCAGAATAACTTGAAATTTACCATCATAATAGTCGGCATCACCCTGAACAAGGATCTGTTGAAAATATTTGCAAAGCTTTTAAGGAATAATTTTAATGATTTTTTTGAAGATCAGGAAATTATTCATTTTCCCTGATGCACTTTGACAGTGAGCTGAGTTTCTTCAAAAAAACAAAAAGTATCTCGGAATGATTTGAAATTTACCATCATAATAGTCGGCATCGCCCTGAACAAGAATGTGTTGAAAATATTTGCAAAGCCATTAAGGAATAATTTTAATGATTTTTTTGAAAATCAGGAAATGATGCATTTTCCCTGATGCACTTTGACAGTGAGCTGAGTTTCTTCAAAAAATCAAAAAGTATCTCAGAATAACTTGAAATTTACCATCAAAATAGTCGGCATTGCCCTGAACAATGATCTGTTGAAAATATTTGCAAAGCTCTTGAGGAATAATTTAAATGATTTTTTTGAAAATCAGGAAATTATCCATTTTCCCTGATGCACTTTGACAGTGAGCTGAGTTTCTTCAAAAAAACAAAAAGTATCTCGGAAAGATTTGAAATTTACCATCATAATAGTCGGCATCGCCCTGAACAAGGATGCGTTGAAAATATTTGCAAAGCTCTTAAGGAATAATTTTAATGATTTTTTTGAAGATCAGGAAATTATTCATTTTCCCTGATACACTTTGACAGTGAGCTGAGTTTCTTCAAAAAAACAAAAAGTATCTCGGAATGATTTGAAATTTACCATCATAATAGTCGGCATCACCCTGAACAAGAATGTGTTGAAAATATTTGCAAAGCCATTAAGGAATAATTTTAATGATTTTTTTGAAAATCAGGAAATGATGCATTTTCCCTGATGCACTTTGACAGTGAGCTGAGTTTCTTCAAAAAAACAAAAAGTATCTCAGAATAACTTGAAATTTACCATCATAATAGTCGGCATCACCCTGAACAAGGATCTGTTGAAAATATTTGCAAAGCTTTTAAGGAATAATTTTAATGATTTTTTTGAAGATCAGGAAATGATTCATTTTTCCTGATGCACTTTGACAGTGAGCTGAGTTTCTTCAAAAAAACAAAAAGTATCTCGGAATGATTTGAAATTTACCATCATAATAGTCGGCATCGCCCTGAACAAGGATCTGTTGAAAATATTTGCAAAGCTTTTAAGGAATAATTTTAATGATTTTTTTGAAGATCAGGAAATGATTCATTTTTCCTGATGCACTTTGACAGTGAGCTGAGTTTCTTCAAAAAAACAAAAAGTATCTCGGAATGACTTGAAATTTACCATCATAATAGTCGGCATCGCCCTGAACAAGGATGTGTTGAAAATATTTGCAAAGCTCTTAAGGAATAATTTGAATGATTTTTTGAAGATCAGGAAATGATCCATTTGCTCGATGCACTTTGACAGTGAGCTGAGTTTCTTCAAAAAAACAAAAAGTATCTCAGAATAACTTGAAATTTACCATCATAATAGTCGGCATCACCCTGAACAAGGATCTGTTGAAAATATTTGCAAAGCTTTTAAGGAATAATTTTAATGATTTTTTTGAAGATCAGGAAATGATTCATTTTTCCTGATGCACTTTGACAGTGAGCTGAGTTTCTTCAAAAAAACAAAAAGTATCTCGGAATGATTTGAAATTTACCATCATAATAGTCGGCATCGCCCTGAACAAGGATCTGTTGAAAATATTTGCAAAGCTTTTAAGGAATAATTTTAATGATTTTTTTGAAGATCAGGAAATGATTCATTTTTCCTGATGCACTTTGACAGTGAGCTGAGTTTCTTCAAAAAAACAAAAAGTATCTCGGAATGACTTGAAATTTACCATCATAATAGTCGGCATCGCCCTGAACAAGGATGTGTTGAAAATATTTGCAAAGCTCTTAAGGAATAATTTGAATGATTTTTTGAAGATCAGGAAATGATCCATTTGCTCGATGCACTTTGACAGTGAGCTGAGTTTCTTCAAAAAAACAAAAAGTATCTCAGAATGACTTGAAATTTACCATCATAATAGTCGGCATCGCCCTGAACAAGAATGCGTTGAAAATATTTGCAAAACTTTTTGGGAATAATTTTAATGAATTTTTGAAATTCAGGAAATGATCCATTTGCCCTGATGCTCTTTGACAGTGAGCTGAGTTTCTTCAAAAAAACAAAAAGTATCTCAGAATAACTTGAAATTTACCATCATAATAGTCAGCATCACCCTGAAAAATGATGTGTTGAAAATATTTGCAAAGCTTTTTAGGAATAATTTTAATGATTTTTTGAAAATCAGGAAATTATCCATTTTCCTTGATGCTCTTTGACAGTGAGCTGAGTTTCTTCAAAAAAACAAAAAGTATCTCGGAATGACTTGAAATTTACCATCATAATAGTCGACATCGCCCTGAACAAGGATGTGTTGAAAATATTTGCAAAGCTTTTTAGGAATAATTTTAATGATTTTTTTGAAAATCAGGAAATTATCCATTTTCCCTGATGCACTTTGACAGTGAGCTGAGTTTCTTCAAAAAAACAAAAAGTATCTCGGAATGACTTGAAATTTACCATCATCATAGTCGGCATCACCCTGAACAAGAATGCGTTAAAAATATTTGCAAAGCTTTTTAGGAATAATTTTAATGATTTTTTTGAAAATCAGGAAATGATCCATTTTCCCTGATGCACTTTGACAGTGAGCTGAGTTTCTTCAAAAAAACAAAAAGTATGTCGGAATGATTTGAAATTTACCATCATAATAGTCGGCATCGCCCTGAACAAGAATGTGTTGAAAATATTTGCAAAGCTTTTTAGGAATAATTTTAATGATTTTTTGAAAATCAGGAAATGATCAATTTTCCCTGATGCACTTTGACAGTGAGCTGAGTTTCTTCAAAAAAACAAAAAGTATCTCGGAATGACTTGAAATTTACCATCATAATAGTCGACATCACCCTGAACAAGGATGCGTTAAAAATATTTGCAAAACTTTTTAGGAATAATTTTAATGATTTTTTGAAAATCAGGAAATGATCCATTTGCCCTGATGCACTTTGACAGTGAGCTGAGTTTCTTCAAAAAAACAAAAAGTATCTCAGAATGACTTGAAATTTACCTACATAATAGTCAGCATCACCCTGAACAAGAATGTGTTGAAAATATTCCGCTCCCACTGTAGGAATACATACTTCCTACGGGCCCTGAACTAGTTGTATGACAGACAAAACTTCAGCTGTAGCCAATTTTTGAACTATTTTGAATTTGAGTTGGCAACCGTCGTAGCGACTAGACTTTAAAAGACATTTTCAATCCAAGAGAAGTTTCAAGTTTGTAGTGAAATCTAGAAATAATCAGTTGAAACTATTAAAAAGGCATCCAGGGACTGCATTTGAAGAGTTGAGGAGATGAGGTTTGCTTGAACATAATAATCACCTGAAACTAGCATTAGTGTGATTCCAACTCAGAATCTACCCGTTTTGTTTGCTAACAAGTCCACTGGGTCTTTCTTAAACGTCCATATTTCCACAGAAGCCGATAACGAACTAAATAACCCAAAAAAAAAAAATACTTATAGAAAGAGCTGCAATAAACCACCTGCTCCCCAGATGCCCGCTAAATCCAACACACTGCGTCTTTAAACCAGCTCCAGGAATACATTAGCTTAATTAGAGAGGTGAGAAATCAGACGCCGTTTATGTAAAAAAACGTTATTCACGGTGAACCGGGCTGTGTTTGTCACAGTGTGTGAGTCAGGATGAATGAGTGGAAACAAAAGCGCTTTCAGGTCACTGATAAGCCACATTCTTTTCATAACTGGACTCTGTAACACCTGCACCGGGCTGTTTTTTTCTACATCTGTCTTTTGTGTTGCAGGATATTACAGAGGCAGAGTTATTAGAAAGATAATGACGCTGACAACAGTGACCGTGGGTGTTAGAAAGGACATTTACATCTTTATCTGACCTCCTGTTATTCCAGCCGCTGCTAAACACGGGGCTATTATTCCTCCGCTTTTGCCCTTTGTCGAGAACTCGGAAAAACGCTTCAGTGATTCTGCCTCAGTTTTTCTTTCTCAAAACATCCTTTTCAGCAAATTAAAATCAAGACACGTATATATGACTTATTTTTTATTAGGAAGTCATATTGAGATCAAAAATCTCTCGTACAAGAGAGACCTGGTCATGCTAGCAGTCGTGCAAAAATGACAAAAAACGACATTAAAACACACGTACAACATAAAACGATGCAATAATGTAACATAAAAGAAGAAAAATATAGATATTATGTGAGAAAGTGTCGAGGTAAATAAGACAAACGTTACGGCAAATGAAACCAAACAAAATGTAAAACAACATTGTTCCTATTAATAAAGATGATGCTCAATTACAGAGTTGTCAGGCGAATAATAATAATGCTCCCCAACTGCAAGAAGGAGGCAACATCTTTCCTAAGATTTAATTAAAAAAACGAGCAAACACAAAAGAGGGTTTATGTATCACGTTTGCACGCATATATCTAGTGGTGCATATTAATTTAATACCTTTAATTACATTATTTCAAAAAGTCTCAGAGCTGTTTCAACTCAACTTTTGGAGCCACAGTGAAGGAAATGAACATCATCATCATCATCCTCGTCTACAAAGTCTCTTTCAGCTCTATGTGTTAAAACAACTCCGACACAGACACATGTCTACAATTTACTCTCAGGGTGTTTTTTTTTATCCTTTTTTCTGTATGCTAAACATTTGCTAATTTTTGGACTATATATTCATTAACATTCATTTGCCGAAAAATCATGTCACATGGCTAAAACAATACGCAGTCAGACGTCTGTGTTGATTCTCATTCTCATTTATCTCGTTATCACGAGAAAACCAACCTTGTTATCCCACGATAACGCACTCCTTTATTCTGTGATTTTGAGATTGAGAAAATATAGTGGCGAACATGGCCGCTCTTGGGCTTCCGTAGTGTTGTAAAGTTAGTGGTGACTGATTTTGTATGGCTGCTTTCTTTAACTTTCTGTGTAAAAGTTAATTAAGTTAAGATATAATATATTAATATGACATGTAATAATTAGCGTTGGGCACGTTAGCGTCGGTTAACGCGCGACGCCGTTTCCATGACGACTGACCGGAAAAAGACGCGGCGCGACGTCATGTTTACGTGACTCCCGATTGTTTAAAATGTGTCTCTGAAGTAACGCTAAAGTTTAAAAACAGAGGCACAGGTACGCTGGTTATTTGTAGCGCTGCTCTTTTCCTAAATAATAAAACATACCGCTCCAGTTCGACTGTAGGCGCGCTAAACCGGCGCTAAAGGAGCTAATGGAGCTAACCGCTAAACAGTGCCTGGACTCCGGTGTCACGGCACGTAAACATGACGTCACGCGTGTTTTTTTTCCAGTCAGTCGTTATGGAAACGGCGTCATGCGTTAACGTCATTAACCTGGTGCCCACCTCTAGTGATAATATGCACACTTTTGGCCTCAGGGGCATTTATGCTAGTGCTGTCTTTGTTTTGATAGTTTGGTGATCCAAAGATTTTAAAGTAGGTTCAGATTTGAATACTGTTGCTCAGCAGTGGGTCTTAGCAGATCAAAACAAAGTACATTTTCATACATATAGTAACATTTTTTTGAGCGGGAATTGGTAATTATGACGCTAAATATGCCATGTTTCCTTTCAGATTTGGGACACCGCTGGACAGGAGCGTTTCCGGAGCGTCACACACGCTTACTACCGCGACGCTCACGGTGAGACTCCTCGGCTTTGTGTTGTTGTTGTTGTTGTTGTTGTCAGTCTGTCTCTCAGGAACCACGGCCAGTTTTATTCCCCCCCGACACAAACAATTTCATTACCTTTCTGTTCTTGTTTTCGCTTCGTCTTTAAATGGAACGATTGCCACTGGCGGTGTCCCTGCTGCTTTCACTTACCTGTGGGTACAGGTTGGAAAAAAAACCAACATCTCCCCCCCCCACCACCACCACCACCACCACCACAGGCTGATTTCATAGACGGTGGCTCCGTGATGGGCAGGCTCCCTTTAGTTGCGAGGCTAACCACTGGGTGGGAAAATGAGCCTGACTTTCACACAGCGGGAGCTCCATCGTCTATTGTGTGCCGAGCAACCGCGTGTGTGTGTGTGTGTGTGTGTTTTCATTAGAGTGTGTTGCAGCTCTATCTTGAACAACCCCATCGAGTATAAATAGCAGTTTGCCCCAGGCCTCAACCTGAATGAGCAGGTGTTGTGGAACGCACACAGATCTGTTCAGTGGCATATAAAATAACACTGCAGTGAACACACACGTGTGTGTGTGTGTGTGTGTGTGTTTATTCTATATTCATGAGTGTTTTGAGTGTATGGAGTACCACGTACGTAATGTATTCATTGCTATCTTTCACTACGTGTGTGTGTGCAAGTGCTTGTGTACTTCTATTTGCTCCAATCTGAATTGTGGTTAGGCGTTATGGTTAGGGTAAGGTGTAAGACTTTGTTTGAGCTGTCCAAAATGAATGGAAGTCAATGCAGCGTCCTAACGAAGAAGAATAGCTGCACAAACCTGTGTGTGTGTGTGTGTGTGTGTGTGTGTTTTCTTGTACTTGCAGCATACTGAGGACCAGTGAGGGTTTTTACCAACAAAGTGAGGTCATTTTTACGGGGTCAGGACATTTTGGCCGGTCCTCACTTTGTTTTCATTGAAATCACTTCCTTAGGTTGCTATAACATGCTATACTCAATTTGTCAAAAAAAATATTCAAATTTTTGTCAAATGTAAAAAATTTTGGACCAAAACATTTTGGTCAAATTTTGGACCAAATTTTTTTTTCAAATTTTGGTCGACATAGTATAGTATTACGTTTTTGTCAAATTTTGGACCAAAATTAAATTAAAAAAAAAAAAAAAATCGAAAAAGTGTTCCAGCCCTTTTTGCTCTAGGGCTCCACCTGCAGACATTTTATGGTACTGCAACCAGTAGTTCTTTGTAGATGTCATTCATGAAGTAGATATTTGTAATTGTGTTAATTTATAAAGTGGAAATGCTGGTCCTCACTTTGTCAGCAACACAGTCCTCAGTATGCAGCAAGTACAAGAGAGTGTGTGTGTGTGTGTGTGTGTGTGTGTGTGTGTGTGTGTGTGTGTGTGTGTGTGTGTGTGTGTGTGTGTGTGTGTGTGTGTGTGTGGTTGGCCGGCTGCCCGGTGCTACTCTGTTCTATCAGTGCAACAGTTAACCTCCGCTGATCTTTAACAAAGCACCCGGGGAGCGCCGGGAAACAGCTCCTCCTCCTCCTTCCTCCTCCTCCTCGGAGTTGTCCGCATGCTGCTGACTTTTTAAATAAAGCTCATTCAACATGACGTGCAGAACCAGGGTAGAGGGCGCATGGCGAACGCACACGCAGCTGTCACACGAAAGCTGTGCGATTTCCCCCCGTGAACGAACGGACCGATGTGTGAATTTAATTTACACCACTTGATTATGTACAGTTCACGTCCCACCTGCTGCCCCACACTAAAGGGGGTAACTGTCCAGGTTTTGGTCCCCTGATCTGGCCCTTCAGACAGTCGTGGGGTGTTTACTGAGTTTTGGGCAGATTATCTGGCCAAATTATCCTGTCGTGTGAGAGATTAACTGACGCAATTGGACACAAGCGTAAGCAGAAACCCCTGCAAGAACCAACGACAGCGATTTCACCGCGATGTCGCGTACTTTTGTTTAGAACCGTAACTTGTACAAGCCAAGTCGAGTGCGGCTTCTCGGCCGTAACGTCGCACACGCAACAGCTATTAACCGACGACGGCGACGGTCCGCCTCCATGTCTGTTCGTATTCTAAAATCGTGTGAGTTTATGCGAGATCGCATCTAGTCTGTGTCTTCTCAGGGTTAAAACGTTGAAAATTTTTACGTTACAAAATTCTCCGATTTGAGTCAGATTTTGAAAATCCTCTAGTGTAGGGCAGACTCTTAAAGGTGCCATGTTTAAAGGGGAAATAAGTAGTTTATAGTGCCATCTAGAGGAGAGGCTGAAATTTACAACAAAGACCTGCTGCTCTGCTCACCCCCTCCCTTCCCTGAGCGCTACGGTGTCCTCAGCTGGTCAAATGTCGTCCTCGTCGTCTTTCTCCGTGTCAGCAGATGAGGTTCATGAGGCGAGGGAGAGGGCGGAGCTACCGCGGCCGTAGCAGACGAAGCGGAGAGAGAGGAGGCGGGACTTCCGCTACAAGTAAAGAGACGTTTGATTTGTTCTCTCGCGTTTGTCCTTACAGGCTCCGGTAGGAACATGGCGTCTCGCTGCTAACAGTGGCTATGCAACCGCGGCCCGCGACCATGTTATTTTACATGACTTTTTGAAACACTACGAAAATGAAACAAAAACTATTATACAGCGACTAGACAATGCAGGAGCACATAATATGTATAAAAAAGTGGATTTTGGGTCATATAAACCCATAAATACTACATATTGTACCTTTAAAACTTCACAACACTTATTTAGGGAAGTTGCGGCTGAATATCCCTAAATTTATTACAGTTTAGAAGATTTTTGGCGTGTCCAGAGAGGGCTGTTGTAAATGTCGGTCCAAAAATATAATTATAATTTGACCCGCATTTTGCACAGATGGTTTAACTTGAACCTAATGTCCTCTGATAGCTTTCCACATTCACAGGTTTTTCCTTAAAATGAAGTTATAAACTCCCACAATTTTAATTTAATGCCAACTAAAACCAGACGGCTGCAGGATAATATGCTGAAATCATACTGTATGATTCAATAATTAGCTCTGAGGGCAAAGTGAATTTGAGGCTGAGTCTGTAAATTGCGGAGGTGCTTGGTCATTAATCAACGTAGGGGACAAATTGGAAATGTGAGCTCATGATTGTGCTGTAAACAAACGGCGTAAGTCAGACGTATTGATAGTTTACGACCTAGAGATGGCGCAAAAAAAAATAAAATAAATCGGAGCATCTCAGAGTCGTCTTTCTGCGGAGCGTGGATTTATTAAACCACGTTTTTGCTGCCATCCGTCTCAACGCTTGTCAGATAATTCAGTGCACAATAAGTCACTGCTGTTGAAAAGCAGCAGATTTTTATTGTTCAAATGATTTTGCTCCGGTCTCCTCAGACGCAGAGTCGAGCATCTCCTGAAAGTGTTTCTTGGCCCCTGAGCGGCCATTTATTGTTTGTTTTATTCGGCTTACGGCCCTGAACTCGGCGTTAACTGTCGTTAAGCCATTAATGGGAGAGCGAGATGATCCGGGCAATCGGTGCAAATGAGCCGGCGGTTTGTGGCGAAGCTCTGTGCAATCTGGGCAGGTCCATCTGGTGCAGAGGGCGCCGCGAAGTCCAGCTGGGTTCCCAGAAAACCAGCTGCTAGACCTTTTTCCTCCCTGCTTTTTCCCTCCCTTATTTCCAAATGAGCTGACAGTTTGTCATTTCCACAGCGGGGGGAGTTACAGGAGAGTGAAAGAGAGATGGTGGATGGATAGTGTGGGGACGAAAAGTGAGCGGGAGAAGGTGAAATACGGTGGGAAAGTAGATCAGCGGTAGATGAATTAAGCCGTCAAACCGAGGAAAGGACAACGAGAGGTCCAGAGGGACAGATCCGTCAGACCGTTTCACAAACAAAGTGCTCCGCGAGGCTGAAGGACGCCCGGAATTACTGTGGAGACGAAAGGCGACCGGCATAAATCAGCTAATGTAGAGCGAGAGAGAGAGAGAGCGAGAGTTTCTATTGAAATCACTGCAGAGATTTCAATAGAAACTCAGCTCTGTAATTAAGTGGCGGCGCAGGAAGACGAGCTGAGCGGAGGGTTGTCAGGTTGGCATAATGGATGGACACGCCCACAACGACCTTAAATGACCAAATAATGAGGAACTGAATGCGGTGGGGAATGAGGGGGGAATAACATCGGAATCAACCTGATGAATTCAAAAGTAAAGACCAGGAAGTGGGACAGAATTTACAGTTAGCCACCTATGGGTGACTTTGCCTGAACGGAAAACTTGTTCGTCATCAATTTGAATCAAATTAATCATTTGAGTGAACGAACTGACTCGGATCACTTCACGAACTGACTCGGATCACTTCACGAACTGACTCGGATCACTTCACGAACTGACTCGGATCACTTCACGAACTGACTCGGATCACTTCACGAACTGACTCGGATCACTTCACGAACTGACTCGGATCACTTCACGAACTGACTCGGATCACTTCATGAACTGATCCGTTCCTTTCTTAGTTCAGTTGAGCTCAGCAGCGATCGTGGGCGGCCGGGAGTGGAACTGCCGCGTTCTGTGAATCACTCGCTTAGTCGTTCGCCGACGCCGTCGCTCACTCGCGACTCTTCGGCAAAACGACGCCAGCCAACGTGCGCCGAGCGCGGAGGGAGTGACTAGTAAGAAGAACCGTTTCTGTCGTGCTGCTGCGATTCGTTCGCGCTGTTGGTCACTGACTCGGTCGTGATTCGCGAACGAACGAACCGAGACGGAGAGAACCGAACTGTGGCTGAGGACATGAGTCAAGTAGCAGGGTATTGGGCTCCTGCTAAGCACTGAACGAATCTTTTGAATGAATCATTTTAACGAACCGATTCAAGTGATTGAGTACACTCAAATGAACTGCCGATCCCATCACTGGCCTCAATTGCTCATTTCAAGTCTTAATCTATAGAACATGACGACACTGTTGTAAATTATTCTTCCATTTAAAGAGAGAATGATTGATCACCATCATCGTCCAATAAGTGCCTGGTCTCAGGTGACGTTTTTTCTGAAACTTCCAGTTGCAGAAACGGCATCTTTACAGTCTAGGGTTTAATGCTGCTCTCCTGTGATGTTTTATTTTGTCACCACAGCAACACATTCTGTGTTTTGGGGGGACGTTGATTTATTCATTCACTTGACAAACGGCTGTTCTCGCTCCTCTGGATCAGTGATCGTATCAGAATTTAGAGCGAATTTATCCTACATTTTAAGCTTCGATAGAGTTTATAGGAGCAGGTGATGTCTTTTTTACGTCGAACGTGAGAAAATGTTGGCAAAACCGCTCCGAAATCATGGAAATAAAAGATGCAACTAGCTATTCCAGAACTTGCTCGCTTGAGAATCATCCAGTTTTTTAAGTTTTCTTCAGTATCGAAGTAGATTAATAATTATACATGTACATGCTGATTTCCTTGTTATACAGTTCCAAAAATGCACAGTTCCCTTACCTTAACCACAAAGTGTTACCTGTTACCACAACCAGTTGATGCCTAACATAACCATAACCATAACCATAACCATAACCATAACCATAACCACAATTCAAATCTGAGTACTAAACTGACCCAGGTACTACAGGAAACGAGGTTCTGCCTCATTTGGACCAGGTTTTGGTCATATATCATATATGCTGAGGGCAGTACAGTCAGTCAAGTACACACGCTTCTTGCAACTTAAAATAGATGAGGTCACATTCAAAAATGGTTTTGAGACTTTACTCTTGTGACTTAAAGCGGAACTAGACCGGAAGTTCCTATTAAGGCTGTTTTTTTGGTGTGTATCTGCGTCATTACCTTGTTTATGAAGCCTGACGGTTCGAAACAAACAGTTCAGCCATTGCCGAGAACGTTGTGTTTTATTTTAATCTCGGGGCTCAACGAGATCTCAGAAAATCCCGTAATAGTTACCTAAGCAACGGTTCTCCTGAACAACCGATCGTCCTGCTCCGGGCACTAGTCCGGGCACATCCGGTTACGTACATTGAACCACAGAAGAAGAATAACGTCCGTTGTGGAGGTGTTTCACGAGCGACAGTGTCTTCTGACTCTGGGTCTGACTCCGGTTTAAAGTCATCAAAGGGACTGCGGCGGGGAGTCGTGAAGAAGCTTTTTTTAAACACTGTTAAAACAATGTTTTGATAATGAGGAGCAGTGCATCCGCCGTTCCAGAGGGGGGCGCTGCGCTTCTGAGAACGGATGTGCTGGATAGTACTGGCCAATCACAAGACTCTGTCTTCTGGGGGTGAAAGTTCACTCTGAAATCTCGCAGCAGAAAAACAGCGTCAGAAAAGAGGATTTCTATCGGCTAGTTTACAGAAACTAGGAGGTTTTTGACCATAAAAACAAGTTAATGTATGTAAGTAGACCTCCATAACTAACATATATGTGCAACAGGACCACTCTATGTGACCTTTAAGTTTGAGAAGAAGCTCAGAAAGATCCAGTTGTGTGTCGTTTGTGTTATTTTAGGACATTTTCTGACAAACGATGACCCTGGACCAGTTGTCCTCATAGGTAAATGTTAGGCAATGATTGGTAATGGTTAAGGTTTGGGGTAAAGGTTTTATGTTGGACTGTCCAAATGAATTCAGAAGTCAATGCAGAATGCAGAGCACTAGAAAGGATAGTGTGTGTGTGAGTGAATGTATAAACATTCTCTATCTCCGCTTATTCCGTCGGCCTCCTTTCCAACATGCTCCGGTTGTTTGTTCTCGTGAAACCTCTCTCAAACGCTTGCCTCCAAATATAAATGGATTCAGCTGCGACGACGCCGGGGGAATTTAGTAATCGCATGTCGCGGCGTTGGATTCGGGCCCCGCTCCAAAATGGATGCCACACAAGGAACCCTGTGGGATGTGCTTAGACGGGAGAAGAGCTAGCGGACGACAACCGCTGCTCGAGCTGTCGGAGGAATAATGAAGGTGATGGACGGAGGGGGGACGCTCGCAGCAATTTCACGGTCTCCTATCATTTGTTCCCAGTAACAGTAACATCGTCTGCCGTGACGGCAACTTTCCTGAAGGGAATAAGTGAAGCTCCTCAGTCAAATAACTCACACACGGATATTCTTAATCCTCAGGTATCCTTAACGTGCAGTAATCCTCTGTGTTTTTAACGGAGCAGAAAAAGTGGAGAAATTCTGGCAGTGTTCTTGGTTTGGGCATGTAAATATGTAAATAAATTCTTCTGGGATTAAATTTTAAACCATAAGTCAAATTCTCATTTGGATCCAATGGCAAAAGAGGCTCTAGGGTGCCTTACTTGAGTAGAAATACAACCATATAGGCATTATATATATAAGTTCTGCACAAGGAGTCTGGTGGTTGTAGCCTCATATCTCATCTACAGACATGAAATTGCAATCGGTCTTACTATATAAATTTGTTTTTTTCCCCAAAATGTGAAACTATTTATTTCCTTTCTACTAAAATGCAAACTTCTCAAAAGTTAAAGTACTTCTTAAGGTGTAGCTACATCTAAAAAACACTTTGTTCAGGGGAAAACTAGTGAGTCTAGGTATCTAATAATGTTCTTTGTGTTTTAAAGTAATGAAATTGTATAAGTTGTGCATAAGTTGTTCACTCAGCTCTCAGCCCACTTCTTGGCATGTTTCCAAGTCAGGGATCGGGTGCGGTTAGCTTCAAAAGAGGGTGTTTGGTTAGCACCTGCTAAGGTTCTTTAAAGAAAGTGCTGATAATTTGACTCCTAACTTTTATTTTTAATGGTTTAATTTTGATTATAATGTTATTATTGTCAAATTTAAAGGTGCATTATGTAATAAATTTAAAGCAACTGGCCATAAAATCCTCCTAATATGTCACAGAGACTCAGGAATAATGTTCATATAACAAACTGAACTCACCAACAACAACAGTACAGACAAAATATTTGCATTAAAAAAAATCTTTTGCAGACTGCAAATCATGTTTATGTATGAAATCATGGTTTGGCATGTGGCGCCACCTACCGCCGTCTACCAATCATTGCAGTCAGTAGAGTCTCAGCTGCCGAGGAACCAGGGGTTGCCAGTTACGTCAGAAAACGAAACCTAAAAGACCTCGGTATTTTTGAATTTGAATGTAGTAACCGTTTTTGGCCACATTCTTACATATGGCACCTTTAAGCGTCGCCAGCCGTTTTGCTTTTGTTTTACTGCTGTGCCTTTTTTTTGTCGGCGTGACTGCATCCTGATTTATCTTCTGTTATAACCGCACCTGTCAAACGAATGGAGCAGAGTGAAGGTCTCATAAAATGGAAATAACTCCATAACTGGCCAATTACATTTAACAAGCCACACTTCGGGATTTATTGTTTGTGATGTCACATTTAGTTTGCTTGCCGCTCTCCGTCGAGTTAAAAACGTAATTTATCCGAGGAGCTGTTTTGTCTGCAGTCAGTGCTGTCACTTCTCTCAAATTGAAGCCAAAAACAACCACACGCTCCAAAAATAATGCTATACTTATTGTTTTCAGGATGATTTTCAGTGCAAACAAAAATCATCATTCATGAAAGCGTCCCTTTGATTGGCGTGAATATCTTTATTTGCATATATTTGAATGTCGTTTGTGTCGCTTGTTTTGAAGGGAAGTGGAAGCGGCCAAGGTCAGGCAGTGATTATTGACACTGATCATCATGCAAGAGGTGAAGGATGGCTGTGTTATTTATGGATCACTTGACTTTATCAAACTCCGACTCCTCTTGCTCAGGATTCCCCGCAGGAGGCTGTAGCAGTCAAAGTGTCTGTGGCTTTTGATTGAGGTACAGTGTCATATGTCAATCCAATAATCCAGCGGAAAGTTTATTATCACCCTCTAATGGGGATTTTCCATTATACAGTTCTGGCACTGCTCGGCTTGACTTGACTGGATCTTTTTTTAGTACCTTCTCTGGAGAGATTCCAAGTGAACGTGAACAGACTGCCTGGCCACCGATTGGAGTCGTGAGCGAGACCTCCGAATCGAACCTTCCATTTTTAAAAACTGGCAAGATCATTACAGCCAGCATACATGGCTGCTGTCCGCAAAAAGACACCGTGGTCCGTTGACGAGGTGAAGAAGATCCAGAGAGAGCTGGAAGTAAGATCCACACCAGGACCTCCACAGACGCTTACCCGCCCCAGGGGGGGCCCCAGGCTGGCCACAGACGCCACCACATACCGCCCCTAAACCCTGGAAGTCAAAAGTGAGTACTTAGAAAAATTTCACACACTCCTGGAGCTCACCACCGAGGCTTCCACAGATGCTTACCCGGCCCGGGGCCCCCCCAGACCGGCCACAACCACCACCACCACCACCACCACCACCACCATCTCCGGCCCCTAAACCCTGGAAGTCAACACTTTGTCATTTCTTTCACTAACTCCTGGAGCTCACCACCGAGGCTTCCACAGACGCTTACCCGGCCCGGGGCCCCCCAGACCGGCCACAACCACCACCGTCTCCTGCCCCTAAACCCTGGAAGTCAACACTTTGTCATTTTTTTCACTAAGTCCTAAAGCTCACCACCAGGACCTCCACAGACCCTAACCCGGCCCAGGGGGGCCCTGTCACGGCCACAACCACCGCCACATCCCGCCCCTAAACCCTGGAAGTCAACACTCAACGTCCACCATTTCTACAACTTGGAGCCATTTTCCAGCTTTTTCACAAATACCTCTCCCTACGGCGCTTCACGTCATGCTATGATATGATGACCCCGCCCATGTTGAGGAGGTACTTTGAATTAATGGAAAATGATGTGCCCCAATACCCAAAGTGAGTAGAGTAGAGTGGAGTAGTGCTAGATCTAAATTATGGCCAAGATGTTGATTTCTGGCCACCATTTGCTCTAATTTTTTGCTCCGTGTTTGGTCTCCACCACACAGCTTCCTGCGATGGTTGTACCTCATCAGGCTGTTCAAGCGGTGATCGTGAACTCGTCAATAATTCTCTGTTACTGGAAGTTAAGTGGCCTAAAGGGGGATGAGTGAGATTTAGGAGGAGACACTGTGCACCATAGACTGTAAATACAGGTGAATATCGTGCTCCAAATTTGTCTTTATGGACTAGTGACATCATTTGTAGCCAGTAGAACTCGTGGTTCTACCCTGTATTTATCGCACCAAAGAACCAATCAAACCCGTAAAAGTATAAAAGGCCAATCGATACTTTCCGCATGCTGAGATCCACTGAGGTCCACTATGGATTGTGTGGTTGTTTGTGTGCAGCAGCAGAAAATGTGTATTTGTATTCTCCAGTTAGGATGTTTGTGCAGTTCAATCTGGGACCTATGTATGCAGCTCTAAACAAATTCAGAACGTGGAAGGTTTTGCAAGGTCTTAACGTGGACTAGTTGGGGATTTATGACCTGTACTGCAGGGCAGCCATTAGGGGGTTTTTAGAGTTGCCATGTCGTCCATCTTTATACAGAGTCTATGGTTAAGACGGGCAACAGCACTGTGCTTTTTTTTTTGTCTTCACTTTTCTCTGTGCTTTCTGTTCGACTTGTCGCCACCTCTTCACTCATCCTTCATAGTTGTTGTTCTACTGTTTTGCAGCCTCACTGTGTTTACACCTGTGGGGGTGAAAAAAGCCCTCTGCTGCTCTGTGGTGAGAAAGTTCTTCAGCTCAGTTTGTCTTCTACCCGAGGAATTGGAAAACGGAGTGTAATTGGATTAAAGGAGGGTGGAGGGAAATCAGCCACAGTGCAGTGGTGAAGGGGTTAGGTTGCCTTTTTTTTCTTCTTCTACTTCTTCTTTTCTCTTGTGGTTGCAGATGGTCCACTCTCACGGTGATTACTTGTCGTTAGCACCCTTCACGGAACTTGTCCGGCTTTAACAAACAAGCAGAGCAGCTAACCTGAAATAGATTGGTGAAAATGAGGCTGCAGAGGTGGAGCAGCAACGGAATCAGGACAGAGATGCAGCGGTGGGATAAGATGCGTTGTGGTAATTAGCTCGGGCTAATTCCTCAAAGGGAAGGTGGATCCAACTGAGAAAAGTAGTTATGAAGGCCTTCAAAGGTGTAATGACTTTTTCTGTTCGACCGGGGTTTATATAGCACGTCATCTAGTTAGAATACTCGAGGTGCAGTTCCAGGTAATTAGGATTCACGCGTGGTTACTTTGTCAGGTGTGATGCTAACGCTTTGCAGAGTTGGAGAGCTCAGCATTTTTTGCTCCACAAGCAGCGGAAGGGATTTTTTTTCCCCTGCCTAATTGCTCCTGTGTAAAACCCTAAAGCCCTCGCCGAAACCTCATACTATAAATATTTAATCAACCTTTACAAAGTATATTCCTTTGCCAACCTACATTTTTGGGGTTTGTTTTTCCGTATATTCACAACTTTTAATTGCTGCCACACGCTGCGGAGTTCGACGCCGAGAGTCAAAAAAAGGTCTCATTTTGTTATCGGAGAGGAAGACGAGGACAAATGCAACATCAGAATTGTAATGATTTTGTTGTTTGAATTCCAATGTCATTTTCCTCTTTTTCTCCACAGCTCTTCTGCTTCTGTATGACGTCACAAACAAAGCGTCCTTTGACAACATCAGGGTAAGAGCAGTCGCACTTATCTGTTTCCTTCCTTGTTCACTTCCCATAATGCAACACAGTACTGCTAACGTTGTGGTGAAAATGTACTTGTATGATTCTGAAAAGTCTGAAAATGCATGTGTGTTACGTGATGATGCTATTGAATGTAGCTAGCTAGCATAAGCGCTAGGCTGTTTACTTACAAGAATTAAACATAGAGTGGTCCTGTTGCAAATATATGTGAGTTATGGAGGTCTACTTACATACATTAACTTGTTTTGTATGGTCAAAAACCTCCTAGTTGCTGTAAATGAGCCGATAGAAATCTCTCCGCACTGAAGCTCTCTTCAGCCGCAGTGTTTCAGACTGAAATCTTACACCCAGAAGACAGGCTGTGTTGTGATTGGCCAGCCAACAAGAGCTTTCCCAAAAAAACAGCGTTAATTGGTACTTCCAGTCTAGGTCCGCTTTAACACAAATGATGCGACGCAAAAAAATTAGCTTCGGTGTAACTTCACTAGCTTCAGTAATAGTGCTGCTCTCGGACTGCAACGTCATGTCATATAGATGTGTATTTCATAAAAACATAAGCTAGCTAATTAGCTTTACCATTACTTGTAGCTCCTAGCCTGAATGTAATCCCCTAACCCGGACTGTTAAATCACAGTAGGTTGTCGTTTTGATTCTCCGCCATTTTTATTCTTCCAAGTGTAAGCTAGCAATACCAAAGTTGCAAGTAACGTGGTGTGATATCCAGTTAGCGTAACCCCTAACCGCCAACATTAACCCCGTCTTTGACCCCGGTCTTTTATTTGGCCCATTTATACTTTTGCGTCTGTTTTACGTATGTTATTTCCGTCACGACCCTACTACACACCTCCATGCGTCTTTTGTGTTGGTACGGCCGTGACACAGTACTTCCTCTAGAGGGCGGTAGTGCCACGTCGCAGTCATCAACAAACGTGGCGACCATTGAAGTGGTAGTTTTATTGTGCGTCGTTACCGGTGTTACCGATGAGGGAGAATTTTCAATATTTCCGTACATTTGCCACAAGTTTTGACGACTTGCCTCACCCTATACCCCCCCTAGAATTAAACATGCCACGTCCCACAGCGTGCCAGTGAGTTAAGCTAGCTGCTTTCCAGGAAACTTTACTCTGTTTTAAGGTGGACTTCCATGCGACTTTGGTGCTTTATATATATATATATATATATATATATATATATATAAAGTATCCTGTTATTTAAAAGTGCAGCTGAACTGGATTTTAAAGTAACATGACGAGGTGTCGGCAGGAGCCGGATAATGAATGACGAGGACGGCGGATGAAGATGATCACAGTGGCAGCAAATGAAAGGAGGTGACCGAGCTGAAAATCATCATTAGAGCTCACTTTCCCTGGAAATAGATTTGTCTCTTTGTAGTCGCGGCCCCCGTCGTCGTCGTCGTCGTCTCTCTCTCTGTGAACTCTGCTCCCACTGTGATTCCCCAGCTATTTCCTGTCACTGCCCTCGCCGGTGCATCACTCTCTTTTGATTAACGCCCGAGTGGAAGCGAAGAGCCGAGAATGCTTTATGCATCTTACGCACCGAGGATCGGTAATGGCACCGCCGACCATCTGTCGGGGCCCCCGAGGCGTTTGCATCTGTGTGTGTGTGTGTGAACGAGGTATAGTGCTGGCCTTACACATACATGACCTGACTGTGTGTGTGTGTGCACTCCTGCAGGTGTGTGTGTGTGTGTGTGTGCGTGCACACTGGTGCACAAATGGATTCATTAACAGAGGACCGAGTGCCGTCTCTGGAGAGAAACCGACTTCAGCTTCACTACAAACAGCTGATTGGCGTCGTTATGCTTTTAATGGCTTCGATAAAATCCCTTTATCTTCTGTCTGAAGAGGTTGGACTTTATCTGCTAAAGTGTGATGGACAGTGTGTGTGTGTGTGTGTGTGTGTGTGTTAATAATGGCCAGGGTTAAATTAGTCTAATTTTTATTAGTGCATTATCTCAATAACGTCTTCAGGGAATGTTGTCAAACTGTTCACTTGGACTCGAGGAAGAAGTGATTCAATTTTTGGAGCTTAGGGCTCGACGGACTACGTTGCCACGACCTCAGAAAAATAACAACCTGTGTTGAAGTACGAGTCACGGCTGGCGTTTCCCTGAGAGCTGAACCTTTCGATCGGGAAAGGACGGGTTTGATTAGACTCGGGAAGAGAGAGAGAGAGCAATCAGGAATAATCAGCCTTTGTTGTGCGGAAAGTGGGGGATTGTAACGTGAGCCGTGACCACACAAAGGTGCTCGTCATCACGAACACAGCAGATGCAAACACAGTCGGGAAGCTGGTGGACACTCTGTCAGTGTGTGTGTGTGTGTGTGTGTGTGTGTGTGTGTGTGTTTGTGTGTGTGTGTGTGTGTGTGTGTGTGTGTGTGTGGGTTGAATTCCCCGTGGAGAGGTGAGAGAGCACACCTGTTTAGCTCCCTGCAGACGTACACACACCGGCGCAGACGCTAGGGCTTTGTTAATGTGAATCAAATCTAATTAGAACAATTAAAGGTCACACATTGTGCAGCCCTAATTTTGCAAACACACACATTAGTATCCTTTTTTTGTGTGTGTGTGTTTGTGTCTGATACTGATTACACAACCTTATTTATTCCCTGATACTGGCTTTTGTTGTGGTGGTGCATCATAACTTTACTGGTATTTAGTTGCCCTAGCGCACAAGGTGCGGCGGGCCCTATTGAATTGATTCTTTGTATTATTTTTCAGTCAAATTAATCAGTTTTTTTTGAGGGCCTTATCGTGCCCTGAAACTCGTGAAATTCTGTGACCGCGTCGATCCCGGTGTAAATGTACGCGTGAGAGTTGTTCGGTGGAAAAATCGTGGAAAATTGGAAGTAGGTGGGGCTTACGAAAATGAAAATCAGCCTTCATCGGGTGGCTTTTTGTCTCGTTTCACGTACACGAACGAAAGTTGGTACGCGTGTTAATCGCGTCATGGCGGTCCAAAAAGTCAATGACGAGTGTGTCGTAAATCCGACAGGAAGGCCGCCATCTTGGACTGAACAACCACGGCATTCACAGTGAAAATTGAAAAAAAAAAGTTTTTTTTTTAAAAGTTTCTATTTCTAAAAAACACACAAAAACCAGTTTGTGTTATTTGTGTACAGTTAATTTTTGTAACTTCTAGGAGAAAAGGGCAGCTAGCCTAAGCTTTTATTCATGCAAGTTATTTTTTTTATGCAGTAAGTAAGTTTTTATTTGTTTTAAATGAATAAATGTTATATTTTGTGTTAAGTTTGCCTTTGTGTGATCACATTATCACATTATCTTATACAAACTGTATTGTTTTGATGCCATAATTTGCCTTAACACACTATGCATTGTATCAATTTTTGAATTCAGAATCGTATGAATCGAATCCGTCGAATCGAGAATCAATTTCTAATCGAACCGTGATCCTAAGAATCGGAATCGAATCGAATCGTGAGCTACCCAAAGATTCACATCCCTAATTATTGGCTCAGACTCCATTTTAGAAGCATTCTGTACAGTAGCAGTCGAATTAGAACCGAGTGACTTCATTTGGTTTCTCAAGTGTTTCAAAGCCCAAGCGGTTTGTTTCTGGAAAAAAATCCTTAATGAAAGCATTCGCCAGTTTTAGGAAGCAGTGGCAGTTCTTTTCTTCTGTGTGTATCCACACACACGTAAATATACACAAAATACACACACTCTCGCAAAGAGAGAGTATTTTATTGGTATTGACGAGCGCACATGGGCACAGAGACCGCAGAGAATCATTAAATCACTGAAAAGCTCCTTGCAGCGGAAAAGGCTTTGTTGTTCAAAAGATTTGCACAACAATAAACCAAAAAAAAATCAATGTGACGTTCACCCAGTGTCAGCGACATGTTTGGGCGAGAAAAAACGGATTTAATAACCAGCACTATATTAAATTATTATAAAAGTAATTACATTTACAGTACACAGTGTTTTGTTTTGAGGTGATCTATTAACGCTAACCCTTCTTCACCTTCTGTCCTAATGGAGGCGCTACCTCCACGTTTCCTCCGTCAATTGGTTTTTCCACTATACAGTTCCACTCTGGTTGGACTCTGGTGAAGGTCGTTACACACGACCTGCTATATCCACCGTACTGCCATAATGTTTTTTTTTATACGCAACACGAACTAGTGACGAGTAATTAGCAGTTGTTTTCGGTGTAACTGAATCATTAGTTCAATACTTACGGGCACTTACCCGGTACTTTCCCTCAGGGTCAACCAAAATAAAACAAAGTAGCTAGCGCAGTCGAGCCGAGTCGTGCTAGCACTGTAAAGTGTAAACAACGTGTGTGCTATATTCATGCACACTTGTGTGTGTGTGTGTCGAAGAACGTACAAACGAAAATAAAGGAAGCATTAATGAATATTAATGAAAACGCCATTGACCTGCAATCACACATTTAAAGCTAGGGTCGCTAGAAATAGCAGCTACACTTGCAGCTTTCCCTCGCTAACTTCTGGCTGTCGTGGTGGTTAGCGCCAGGTGAAATGAATGAAATGTTTAGTCATATATACACTACTGTTCAAAGACCCAGTAAAACTGTTTTCAGCTGTGCTAGCATAATTGCACAAGGGTTTTCTAATCATCCAATTAGCAATTAGCAAACACAACGTACCATTAGAACACTGGAAATGGGCCTCTATACACCTATGTACATATTCCATTAAAAACCAGACGTTTGCAGCTAGAATAGTCGTTTACCACATTAAAAATGTATAGACTGTATTTCTGATTCATTTAATGTAATATTCATTGGAAAAAAAAGTGCTTTTCCTTCAAACAATAAGGACATTTCTAAGTGAGCCCAAACTTTTGAACGGTAGTCTATATCGCAGTGTTTTTGGAAAATGTTGTGTATGACTATCAGGACGGCGAAGAGAAGATGTTTCAGGAATAAAATGGAACAGGACATCGCTTTGAATTCGAAGGCAGAAAATCAACCTTGATCCGCGCGAGCACAAATTCTCGCTCCCTTATTTCGGATTCAGCTGCTTCATGTTTATGTGCATGTTGTGATACAGTGTGTGTGTGTGTGTGTGTGTTCTTGTACTTGCTGCATACTGAGGACCAGTGAGTGTTTTTAACCAACAAAGTGAGGTCATTTTTACAAAGTGAGGACATTTTGGCCGGTCCTGACTTTGTTTTCATTGAAATCACTTCCTTAGGTTGTAAACATGCTATACTCTGTTGTTGTTTTTTTTTCTTTAGAGCTCCTCAATTTGGTACAAAAAACTATTTTTCCAGGGCTCCACCAGCAGACATGTGATGGTACTGCGCCCGTTAGTTCTACATAGATGTCATTCATGAAGTAGATATTTGTATTAATTGTGTTGATTTATAAAGTGGAAATGCTGGTCCTCACTTTGTCAGCATTTTTACCTGGTCCTCAGTATGCAGCAAGTACAAGAGTGTGTGTGTGTACACGTTTTGCTCTGGCTCTCCACCTGCAGACATGTTATGGTACTGCACCCAGTAGTTCTTGATATATGTCATTCATGAAGTAGATATTTGTAATTGTGTTGATTTATAAAGTGGAAATGCTGGTCCTCAGAATGCAGCAAGTACAAGAATGTGTGTGTGTGTGTGTGTGTGTGTGTGTGTGTGTGTGTGTTCATGCGTATGTATGACGATCTGCAGACTCACCGGCCTGCAGCGTCGCTTCCAGCCTCTCCTGCGGATTTTCTCTGCAGTTCATCTCATCACCTTTTCACTCTGGCACAGACCTCTATATTCCGCAGAAATATGAACCATGTAATAGCAACATTACTTTTTATGGGGTTAGCATAGATAGCGGCTAAGGTCTTGCAATAAAGGTGTAAAGAGGAAAGAAAAAAATTGCTCTCAAACTTGGCATTGACCAACGTGATGGATGTAGGCGTTCTTATACTTTAGCATTTTTTTATAGCTTTATACATTCAGGAAGTGTGGAAATGATTCTTGAACTTCTTCAAAAAGTGAATCATTTTCTCTGAAAGAAGGACAAATCAATCTTGACTGAAAGGTAGACTTCATTTTAAAGCTTTTCTCCTCCTCTTTGCCGCAATTTAAACTCAGTCTTTGGGATAAGAATAGATGAGAGCTTTGAAAAAGAGACTCGTAAAATTGGGATGACAATTATTTTGTCATCCATCCCGATCCTGATGCCGTGATAACGAAAGCTAGAGTCTCGATGCAGTAATTGGTTTTCAAATGAATAAATTGGGGATTACGACGAGAGTGTGAGGACACGCTGATCGTGTAAAAATCTACTTTTTTATTGTGTTTGACTCTGATTTAATTCCATAATTTACAAAATGGATGTCATGCTGTGTTGAAAAAAAAACGAGTTTCCCTCCGACCACTAGGGGGTTGTATATCATTTCTTATATTTTTGCCTGAGGCTGCTGAGGAAAATGTTCTAGATCTGAAACAATTCATAAATGAATCTATTATTATTCGTCTACTTACTATTTTGATAATCGATTAATCGCTTTGAAGCTTTTTTCATGATCAAAACAAGATTTCTGTTTGTTTCAGCTTCTTAAACGTGAAGAAAAAGAAATCATTAAAACTGAATCATTTTGGTTTTTGGACCAAACAAGACGTTCGAGAACATCATCATTTCCAGGTTTGACAAACGCCAAAATCAACGATCTTTAAGATTTTCTGAAATTGTATGGACCGAACGATTAAAGGCGCCATATGTAAGAATGTGGCCAAAAACGGTTACTACATTCAAATTCAAAAATACCGAGGTCTTTTAGGTTTCGTTTTCTGACGTAACTGGCAACCCGTGGTTGCTCGGTAGCTGAGACTCTACTGACTGCAATGATTGGTAGACGGCGGTAGGTGGTGCCACATGCCAAAAACATGATTTCAGTTATTTTATTATGTATTATATATTATATGAACATTATTCCTGAGTCTCTGTGACATATTAGGAGGATATTATGGCCAGTTGATTTAGATTTATTACATAATGCACCTTTAAACAAGTACGTAAATAATCGTTAGCTGCTGCTCTAAAATGTTCTTAATGTTATAAACCTAGTGAGGCGTAAGCTATTATTCTTGAAGACTTGTCGAGAAAAACCATTGGATCCACTTCCCAGAGTCTTTTGTTTGAATCCAGCAGAGACTCTCTTTGCTTCTGGGTGTAAATGTACTCTACGCTCGATACGAGCACAAACATGAGCACAAACATGAGCAACGGGGGTCACGGATGCTTCAGTTTGCTTTTACTTCCTCGGATTCCGAATGTTGTAGAGTTGTTTTCGGATAATCTCGCTGACCCTCGGTTCCATAAATGTCTAAAAAATCTAAAAAAAAATAAGAAGTAGTGTGAAGAATTCTGACGATTTGTCAGCAAATCCAAACCGATGGCAGTTTTGTTTTCCCCTCAGGAAGCAGCCGTCCCTTCTGTGATCATTCACTCCATTTTTTATTATTTATTTATTTATTCACTCACTGATTGATTGAAACTTTGTCAGATAAGAAACGACGCTCAGCACTTTGCACCCGTGTTAACTTCACATGTGCTTTTCCAATCGTACTTGCTGTCACATCCACGTTATTGCTTCCGCTGCTGCAGCTGCTGCATGATGTGAATGAATCTGTCAGACGAACACAGCCAATTTACACAAGGGCTGTGAAGTGTAAGAGGTAAAGACTCGCCGAGCAGAGCAGCAGGAAGTGATGTGGAGGCGGGACGAGTGTCGGAGACATGCGAGACAAACTACTCGAGTATCTACCGATATATACCGATATCAGTCCGATATACAGTTTTATTTTTAGACCATTTATGAGCGTATGAAGTTGTTAACAACACATTTGTGCATTGAGTCATTTCAAAAACAGAATTCCCCCCCAACTGTTTAACAATTAAAAGATGAAACGAAACAGCCCAAACATGTCTCGGCGAATACGCAAAATCTGTGCACAGTGAAATCTATAGATGGTGATACTGTTGTCGATATTAAGATGTGTTAAAGGCGCCATATGTAAGAATGTGGCCAAAAATGGTTACTGCGCTAAAATTCAAAATACCGAGGTCTTTTAGGTTTTTGTTCTTGTCTCCGCCATTGTAGTTCAGACGTAACTGGCAACCCGTGGTTGCTCAGCAGCTGAGACTCTACTGACTGCAATGATTGGTTTTCACAATTTAATTACTTTTGGTTAAGTTTAGTCTGCATTAGGGCTCAACTACTTTTCTGCCATATATTGATGCGATTTAGCAATATACGATATTGTTATACGCATTTCTATATAATGTCTTTAAAGTCGCACTTTCAAGATGTCTATTGTTTTTTTAATGTGTGTATATATATATATATGTATATGTATATATGTATATATATGTATATGTATATATGTATATATATATGTGTATATATGTGTATATGTATATATATGTATGTATATATATGTATATATGTGTATATGTATATATATGTATATGTATATATGTGTATATGTATGTATATGTATATATATGTTTATGTATATGTATATATATATGTGTATGTATATATATGTATATGTATATATATGTGTATATGTATATATGTGTATGTGTATATGTATATATGTATATGTATATATATGTATATGTATATATATGTGTATATGTATATATGTGTATATGTATATATATGTGTATATGTATATATATGTGTATATGTATATATGTATGTATATATATATATTTATATATGTTTATATGTATATATAATTATATATATATATATCATTTTTGGATTTTACATTTTTATCTGTCCGATATTGGCCAAAAATTATAGGACCGATACAGATACTGACCGATACTGATTCCCATCCCTAGTAAGAACTAAATGATAAATTTGTGGTCATGTAATTAAATACTAAATTATTTACCAGCTGCTTTGATAGTCGAACTTAGTATTATTAACAATTCATGTGATTTCAATGTTTTTTTTTTCCCATTTCTGTATATGGCGGTAAAGTCAATATCTGTGTTTGTAGATAAAACAAAGACATATTGAGGTTAACACTAATTGACATTTTTCTGACATTTTCTTGACCAAACCCAACCAAATGATGCATCAACAGCTCAACAACAGTTATGATACGACTCTGTTGTTATGTAACGGTGACCGATCTTTATTCGTATCTCATTTGCCGCTGAAAAACAAACGCATTTTTCAATCGTATATCTCATGCATCCCAGAACAAATAACATCACATCTCCTTCTTAACAAAGACACATGAGGCAAACTTTACATGCACACTGTACGGGAGTGGCAAAAATACAGGGGGAGAAAAAAAAAAAAAAAGCCGAATTACGGTGATGTATGATCTCCATCAGCGGAGAAGTGCACCATCGGCACAGTTTGCTCCTGCCTACACATGATGCCCACATCGCATTCAAAAGAGCTGAGTCACATTTGCACAATGGAGACGAGTCAGCAGACGGTTTAGAGCACAAAAGCGGAGAAACGACGCGGTGTGAAAAGAAAGAACGAAATAACGCTCGTTATCTTCGGTGCAAAAGCAGGAAGTCGTCCTCGGGGGACGCTCACGCTCGCGGCCTTGAAGGATGGAAGGTTTCAGTCGTCATCTCTTAGATTTCTCTGCCAGGGAATCAGGCTACAGTAAGACAGAAAAATGTTGTTGTTATTGATCGAAAACCGTGGTGTCGCTCCTCCTCCTCTCTCTTCTCATCTAATCACACAGGAGATCAATCAGAAGCAAATCGTGAGTCGAAAGGTTCAGAGTCAGATTAATAATCGGACAAGATTATTTGGTCGCTGGGGGTCAAAGAAAATCATCCTTTTTAAAAAATCCATGAAAGATATTCAATGAAATTAATTCACCCGTCATAATATGTACAATTAATCAGCAAAAATAGGATGTAATGCTTTCTATTAGGTACGTTTAAGTACGTTTACAGAATACTAATGATAAGATAACACATCATTTACTTAAATAATGTAAAAGTAATGAATTAAAACTAGTGCTGGGCACGTTAACGGCGTTAACGGCGTCAACGTTAGCGCATGACGCGTTTCCATGACGACTGACCGGGAACGTGAGGTCATGTTTACGTGTCTCCCGCTTGTTAAAATGAGTCTCTAAAGTAACACAGTTTTTCGTGCCATGGCACCGGAGTCCAGGCACCGTTTAGCAGTTAGCTCCGTTAGCTGCGTTAGCTCCTTTAGCGCCGTTAGCGCGCCTACAGTCGAACTGGAGCGGTCCGTTTATTAAACGAAAAAGAGCAGCGCTGCAAATAACTAGCGTACCTGTGTACTGCGTATGTGTGCCTCTGTTTTTAAAGTTTAGCATTACTTTAGAGCAGGGGTGTCAAATATGTAATGGCGGGCCCGATCCCGCCAGTGGCTCCAGTCCGGCCCCGGAGGCTTTGCATAAAATCAAACGGTACCCGGAATCGGTACTTGAACGCATCCTTCAACGATTTCCTAAGCTGACTTGAACGCAGCACTGCTCGCAAAGAGCGCGATGACGTACTTTGTAAACGTCCGTCATTCATTGGCTGCGACGATCGAGCGCCATGACGTCAATGTGCTGCGTTGCCGGCAGTTAGCTCCGGTGTGGCTAACAACAGCGCTAAGCAGTTTCAGTTGGTCTGACGTTCTCTGTTGCGTTGCTGTTATTTTATCGGCATTGTTGTCCGGTCCAACACAGTTATATGAACTGTCGGCGTGTCTTCGGCGTTATTCATTTCCGTGCCCGGAAAAAGAAAGACTCCGTTAAACGGAACGTTAGATGGGCACAAATCCTGACAAAAAAATATACTCAGACATACACTATTTAGTTCGGTCCATGGGTTTAGGGAAACTGTCGTTAACGCTCACCTGATCTGCAACAACGCTTAACAGGCTCGTTGTCAGCAAGGACGAGGCCTCAGGATTGCTGTGGTGCTACGGCAGACTCCAAAGTTTCAGCCAGGGAGAGCCCGGCGTGCCCCCCGGAGTGCCCTTGGCCCCCAACAACGCCTCAATTAACCATGAGGGCGTTGCCGGAACACTGCTCCGGGCGAGGTCCAGGGGCATGGGCGGTGCAGGGGCCTAGGGTCGTCGGAAAGATCATTGACTTCTGCGCATATTGCCATAAAACCAAAGCAAGGGCATGCGGCAGGTAATGAGTGACCTCCCCCCTGAACGAACCGAACCAGCCTCACCATTTGAGTTAAGGGCACTTGACCTCTTCGGTCCCTACGCTATCAGAGACACCGTTAGACGGAGAAAGAAGAAGATGAAAGTGTGGGGTGTAGTGTCCAGCTGTATGGCATCAGGAGCAATACGTGCTGACATCGTAGAAGACTTGTCAACGGAAGGGTTCTTGAAGACGTACCAGCGCTTCACAGCTCTCAGGGGCCACCCAAGGAAACTTTGGTTAGATCAAGGGACCAATTTTGTAAGCGCCAGGCCAGTGCTAAAGGAACTTCATAGGTTTCTAAATAATATCGATAAAGACCAGATCCAGGCAAAGGCAGCAGCCACGATCTCATTGTTTCAGTTTGGGCTTCATCACGCTGCCGTAAATGTCTTCCTCCCTCGTTTTAGGGGAGGGGGGCGTTTGTGCGTTCGCGTTGCCGCCGGCGAGCGATCAGTTGCGCAATTTGCCTGGCCATGGCCGTTTTTTCTGGAACGGGAGGCGGGGTTTCGCATCGCCGATCGGTCGCCTCTTCGTCGCCGTCACCGAAGACGTCGGCGAACTCTTCCGGAGGACTGAGCGGGCGGAGACGGGCGGCGGCGCGAAGCTCCTCAAGTCGGTGCAGAGACCGGAGGGAGGCTGAGGAGTCCGAGTGGTGGCGAGCGGCCGGGACTGGGTTAGAACCTCGGTTGGGGAAGACGTCGGGAAGGGGAATCTGCAGAGACAGCCTCTTGGTACGAGCTCGGGGGGAAACGGAAGCGGAATTGAGCCGCAGCTTCCAGCCTAGAGGGTCTGGGCCTGTGATGGATGACGTCTGTATGGGAGGAGGAGGAGGAGGAGAGGAGCATAAAGAAGTGGTGGAGGAGGAAGGATGAAGGATAAGTGTCCCCACAGGAGGACAGGAGGAGCATTTGAATGAAGAATGATGCTCTGAGTGAGGGTCACACAGAGATGCTCTTCGCTCAGGAGGCCGTGGCTCCTTCCTGTTCTTCTTCACAACAACAACAACAACAGGCGACGTCGCGCACGCACCGAAGTCAGCTGACCACCGCCGCTGATGATGATGACATCGCTGGACGCCGGACGCCGTCAACAGAGAGCGTTCTCTGTGATCCTGGCTCTGTGTTAGCGACGGTCCTGGCCTCTGTCCACCGTTACCGTCTCTGTGGCTCACGTAGTTACCGTGAGACGCTTTTTGACTCCAGTGGCGGCAGTTAGCGTAGCCGCCGCTAACACGGCCATGGCTAACGATGATGTCAGTGGAGCCTTTGCTCATCTCGAGTAGGTAGATGATTGTAGAAAAAAAAAAAACCTTTGAAGAGAAAGAGTGAGAGTAAGTGTGTGCACGTCTTTGTGAGGACAAACAAAACTATTGTTTAGCTCGTTCCCACAACTTTTGAAGGGTTAAGACTTGGTTTCATGCTTAGCGTTAGAGTTTAGCTAGGCTTAAGGCCCATTTTAGGGTATGTTTTAAAATCCTGGCCCTTACTTTTAGAGCTTTACATGGACAAGCTCCTTCTTACCTCTCTGTATGAACAACTGTTAGTGACCAGAGTGGATCGAACCTTTGTCTTTTTCGTTGTTTAAAGTGTGTGGATTCTTTTTAAAAGCAGGTAAAGACTCTTGTATTCAAGCAGAATACTCCATTTTTGTCCATTTTACGTCCGTCCCATTAATGGGGAATATTACTCGTCGGTGTTGAAAATGAATGCAAAGTAGAGTATAAATGGACCTTTAGGCATGTGTTTGACATGGTTAAGTTAGAATAATGTGCTAAATATAAAACATAAAAACAACTGTGTCTAAGTGTGGGTGTGTCCGTGTTTAAATTGTGAAAAGAGGAAGACGAACACGCCCATCACCGTTTCCCAGAAACAGTTTCACATGTTTAGCAACTGGGGCCTTTTCACAATAAAAGTCAGTGCCCACAACACTTATAGCTTATTAATAATTTAGCTTGATTAGTAAGTTAAATTTGACAGTTAAATGGATACTAATCAAATAAAAAGTTAACTTCTGTTTGGCTATTAGCTACAAAAGATAAGCTATAATAACACCATTATTTACAGGCTCAGTTTTCCCCTTTAATACACCGCAATATCGGCAAAACAACAGTCGAGCTCACGTAGGAGGGAGAAGAGAAACAATTAAATGAAAACAACTGCAATCACAACGGCCTTTTATCTGAGATGGGAACATTTTCCGAGTAATTACACGATCAAACTTTAAAGTGCGATTATTCCACGAATACGGGGGCAAATAAGAGAAGGAGAGTTCAGAGTAAACAGTTGAAAACCTGGTCAGCGGCTGGTTTACTACACGTTTAGAGATGAAATAAACATCGATGCATACATTTGTAAAATCCTGTGTCTACAGGATGTGAATGTTAAATGTTAAATATATAAAAAAAGAGTAGTTTTACCTGCAGTGTTGGGTTTTTGATGTGAATTCTCTGCCAGTTTGGACTAATTTCGCTCTCTCTCTCTCTCTGTCATATCACTTTCTTAATATCACCCACACCCAGCTGTCACCCACACACCTGACCACAGCTTCCTCAAATGAATGAACCATATTACACACACACACACACACACACACACACACACACACACACACACACACACACACACACACACATTCTTGTACTTGCTGCATACTGAGGACTGGGTTGCTGGTAAAGTGAGGACCAGCATTTCCACTTTATAAATCAACACAATTACAAATATCTACTTCATGAATGACATCTACAAAGAACTACTGGTTGCAGTACCATAACATGTTTGCAGGTGGAGCCCCAGAGCAAAAAAGGGCTGGAAAACTTTTAAGAATTTTTTTTTTTTGGTCCAAAATTTTACAAAAACATCATCAAACATCATGTCGACCAAAATTAAAAAAAAAAAAAAATTGACCAAAAATTTTTGGTCCAAAATTTGACAAAAACGTCATACTGAACTATGTCATCCAAAAGTTGAAAAATAAATTAGAATTTTTCTTTTTTTAAAAAAACATTTTGGTCCAAAATTTGACAAAAAAAACGTCATACTATACTATGTCGTCCAAAATTTGAATTTTTCTTTTGACAAATTGAGTATAGCATGTTATAGCAACCTAAGGAAGTGATTTCAATGAAAACAAAGGGAGGACAGGCCAAAATGTCCTCACTTCGTAAAAATGACCTCACTTTGTTGGTTTACCAACAAACCCTCACTGGTCCTCAGTATGCCGCAAGTACAAGAACACACACACACACACACACACACACACACACACACACACACACACACACACACACACACACGGTCAAGTCACGGTTGATTAACAGCTGTTCTCATGTTCCCCATCTTTCTAAGATTTTCATGTGTGTTCATGTACGACTACAGTGTCTTCATTTTAAATATGTTAAAGGTGCATTATGTAATAAATCTAAAGCAACTGGCCATAAAATCCTCCTAATATGTCACAGAGACTCAGGAATAATGTTCATATAACAAACTGAACTCACCAACAACAACAGTACAGACAAAATATTTGCATTAAAAATATATATTTTGCAGACTGCAAATCATGTTTATGTTTTGAAATCATGTTTTTGGCATGTGGCGCCACCTACCGCCGTCTACCAATCATTGCAGTCAGTAGAGTCTCAGCTGACGTAACCACGTTACGTCAGAAAACGAAAACTAAAAGACCTCGGTATTTTAGATTTGAATGTAGTAACCGTTTTTGGCCACATTCTTACATATGGTGCCTTTAATACACCATTTTAACATGCGGTAAATTGTAAAAAAAAAACAAAAAACTGCCAGATATTGAAAGTTATTTTGTAAAAAACGGGCAAAAGGGCACATTTTCTGGCCCTTTTATGGTTAAAATAAGCAAAAATTAAGAGTATTGGGGTCAAACTGCAGAATTCCCAAGAATAAAGTTAATAAAGTCGTAATATTATGAGAATAAATTATTATTCAAGCAAAATCCCAGCTGTTCCATTTGGATTTGGGGCTTCACAAACAAAGAAATACTTCATCTCTTTGTCTCATCAGCACCACATTATTATTATTATTATCATTTAGCATCAGAACTTTGAAAAGATTGTGAAAGAAACTGAGTTTGTTTGGATTAAAAGAATCACACACATCATGGTGATTAGATAATGATTAAAAAAAAGTAGTATTACAACCTCATTTCTCTAAAATTATGACATTATTTCTCTTCAGTTTGGCCCCGATACAAAACTTTAATTATAAATAGTGTTTTAGTCTTAAAGCACAGAGGTCAAGACTCTGCATCAGTGTGCAAATGTGGACGCGACATAATCTGCCGACGCCTGCTGACCTCTGCAAACACACTGAGATAAAACAGACCTCTGAGTCTCTGCCGTTTTTCCACTTTTGTAACTTTTCCCAACTTGTTTGCATTTTTTTGTTTTGCTATCTATAAAATCCTCAGCTAAGCCGTTCAGTAACACTTTCCACTTTTGTGTGTGTGTGTGTGTGTGTGTGTGTGTCGACAAAAGTCAAAAGTGTCAAACCTGAGAGGGAATAAAGCTGCAAATCCAACAGCAGATCACACGTAGGCCGACGTATACACGTGTTCTCCTCCTCACTCTTTGAACTCGAACCTTTTTGAAGTTTGATCGGCTCACAAAGCTCGCTCGCACCTAATCCACCCACCCACACACACACACACACACACACACACAGAGAACATCAGCAGCTTTCAAGGCCGCCTGAGTAATTGGCAGGTTCGAGCGTTGCCGAGCGCCGCGGCTGCTACAGTATAGGTGAGCGCTCTGTACATTAATCTGAGCGTAATGAAGTGATGTAAACCCTCAGAGAGGCGGCACAGATACTGCGGGAGGAGAAATAATGTGTGTGTGTGTGTGTGTGTGTGTGTGTGTGTGTGTGTGTGTGTGCTGCTGTGTAATAGTTTATGAGTGTGTGTGTGAAAAATATTCGATTTCAATAAAACACATTCGCCTCGGCGCCCGTCGGACGTCGTCAGTGCGAGCTCGCGGAGCGTTGAAGCGACGACGCGCTTTTAAAGTGACTCCGCAGTTAAATGACCCGACATTTGTTTATGTCTGCATCGATCGTTCGGAAAAAAAACATTCCGTAGACGCTAGATATGGAAATATCTCCAGGTCAGCAAAGAGTAGGGTGGGGTGGGGTGGGGGGGGGAATGTGCCTACACCCTTAGAAATGAGGGTTCCAAAAGGGTCCTTCTACAAGAGGTTCTACACTTTTAGAAATAAAAGTGCTAAAGGTTCTTTTGGAGGGTTCCACCAAGAGCCCTTTTAAAACCCTTTATTCAGGAAAGGGGTTTGAACGGGTTCTCTGGATCAAAATGGTTCTTCCTGGAACCATTAGTGTTACCAAGAACCCTTTCCTTTGGGACAGGGTTTTTCAGAAGCAAATGGTTCCAGGTAGAACCTCAGCCCTTGTAGAAGGATCCTTTTGGAACCTTTATTTCTAAGAGTGTACCTGGAACCATTTGCTTCTGACTTGCTTTCCCAAATAAAGGGTTTTTCAAGGGTTCTTGGTAACACTAATGGTTCCAGTAAGAACCATTTTGATCCAGAGAACCCTTTAAAACTCCTTTACCGAATAAAGGGTTTTCAAAGGGTTCTTGGTGCAACCCTCCAAAAGGGTTCCAGGTTGGAACCTTTATAAAAAAAAAAAGGTTGTATCTGGAGCCAAAAAGGGTTCTCCTATGAGGACAAGCCAAAGAACCTTATATGGTTCAACTTAGAACTTTTATTTCTAAGAGTACTGTACTCTTACAAACAGTACTCAGTAGATGATACAACTGTACTGTTGTATCATCTAAGGTACTTGGCACTTTAAGTTTTACATAACTTGATCAGGTCAAAGTTGCAGAACCGTTTTAATAAGGAGAAGTATCTAGTTGTGCCTTATGTATGTGTATATATATATATATAAATATATATAGTATGACAACTGTATATGAAAGGAATACGCTGAGAATTCGGTTGAGACTGTTGTCTCTGAAGAGCAGGCGAGGAATGCTTTAGAACGTTTCTGCATTTTTTTCTACAGTTCAGTGAAAAATAGACAGATTTGATGTCTGATGCCCTCAGGTGTTCAGATGACGCACTGCAGTTTTACAAAAAATCTGACGTGTTCAGGTGATCGAACAACCCTCCAGGTGTTCAGAGTAAATCTCTCTTGGCATTTTAACGTTTGGCGTTTTTTTTAAAGCGGCGGGGCGTCGTCGTCAAGGTGACCTCGGTGTGAACGTCGTAGCTCGGCAAAAAGGCTTCGGGGAATTCCTTCTAATGAGTTGATTATGTTGAAAAGTCAAGGTTTTTTGAAACTTTTCACGGTCAGAGGACGACTTTACCGTGACATCGTAAAAGTTCCGCAAACTCGTTTATGACCTTTTTTCTTTTCAACACCATAATCGTAAAAGGCACAGACGATTGTGACGATGATAATAATGTCTGACGCTGTGAGGCAGATAAGCTAGTTTTTCCTCAAAGCATATTAAAGAGAATAATATACATAATACTTCAAACGTAACTTCAAAGATTTATGGCTTTTCTGGTTATATAAAGGAAGTACAAATAGCAGACACCTCCCTGCCACCAGGTGGCGCTATGCCCTTGACTCAGTTTCCATGTGCTGATGTTTTCCGGGCGTGTCTATCGTGTAAATGTTTTGAGCAGATCGCTCAATGTGTGGCGAAATTACAGGGCACTTCCTGTTTCGTGGTCGGAATTCGCCCATGGTTCCGATGGTTGGCTTGGCCACGCCCCCTTTTTGACCTTTTGGTAAATTTTCCTCTTTTGTGTCCAGTCCAAATTGAGGCATTTTTCATGGTGGTACGATTAACGTGATTGAACGAGTCCGCTCATTTACGGAAACGTTAAAAATCGCCAAGATGGACGCCAAACTTCAAAATGGTCGACTTCCCGTTGAGTTGAGTTGAGGTCATGGTCCCAATAGACTTTTTTGTTCGTACTGTGCTGTTACATGTTTCTACCAAGTTTAGTGGACTTTGGTGCAACTTAGTTTTTTGGCTTTGTCCTACCAGTTTTCTCCTTAGGGGGGGCGCTACTGAGCCATTCTGCATCACTTTTACAAAATTCCCTCATTTTAAAAACTTTCACGCCACTTCTTATTAGAGCACCAATTTTCGTCCATTTTCAGCAACATTTCGTACGTCAAAATCGCGATCTTATTGCCTGTTTTCAAGTCAACAATAATCGTAAATGAGGTAAATCTGATGATTGTAGCTCCGCCTCCTCAAAACTGCACTTTTATGTGGGCGTTTGTTATTATTTTAATCTGTAGCTGGATCTTATTCATTGATTAAGTTTACTAATGTAGTAAAGTCACACATTGATTGAATGTAATTAAACTTTTATTTGACATAGACCACTTCACTGAAGGACGTACAGTACACTACGCTGTTATAGATTCACATCAAAGTGTGTCCTTGTGTAATGAGTGTGTGCCGTGTGTGGAATATTAAAAGCGGAAACGGCACAATGTCACGATGTGCACTTTTAAATTGGAGAAGTTTAAATGAAGTTCTAACTTGACCTGGTGAGATGTTCATCCTCCTCTAATGTCACAATCCTTCCTTTTTTCTTCTTCTCAGACTCTGGTGCATAAGCTTCATGGTCTTCTGCTCATTCTTATCCAGGCTTAATAGCAGATTTAAAAAAAAGAGAAATACTTGAACAATGCATCACGATATCCTGCAAACACAAAAAAAGAAGGTATCCTCCGCGGGTTCATTAATTCTCTCGCGTCTTAAATTTCACTTTAAGACCCCGAAATTTTCGTCTTCCCACGATTTCCAAGGTGCACAGCGGTCAGATGTGAGATTGGATTCAGATTTAATCACGCACTCGCCAAAGCGCGTGGTATCTGCTCTGGGAATGTTAAAGGGCTGTAATTACCATAACTGAAATTATTTCCATAATTAGGAGCAGGAAAGTAGGGCAGCCTGCCTGACTGTGATGTAAATGATTGTAGCCTGTGTATAATGACAGGCGTCATCACAGGAGAGCAACAAATAACATGTTTTAAAGCACCACGTCCTATTTATAGTGTTTCTTTTACAGTTTGTTTGCCAAATAATAGCAGATGGTTTGAGGGCCCACATTTGTAATAATGTAATGTTTTATTATGTAATGAATGTTATGTTATGTAAATGCTCAGACGTCCTTATACTTTATTGTCTTTATTGTGTGAATCTGGAAAAAGACTTTGTAGCCTTGACCTACATTGGACATATTTCATGTTACGCAAACCAATTTTTTTACATTTTGTAAACAGACTGCAAGTTCTGTCACCAAAGAATAAAATATTTCATTTTGACGTAACTTTAATTTCGACTACATACACTCTTAAAAATAAGGGTTCCAAAAGGGTCCTTCTACAAGGGCTGAGGTTCTACCTGGAACCATTTGCTTCTGAAAAACCCTTTCCCAAAGTTAGGGTTTGTCAAGGGTTCTTGGTAACACTCGGTAGGTTCCAGTAAGAACCATTTTGATCCAGAGAACCCTTTAAACCCCCTTTCCTGAATAAAGGGTTTTAAAAGGGTCCTTGGTGGAACCCTCCAAAAGAGGTTCCAGGTGGAACCTTTAAAAAAAGGTTCTACTTGGAGCCAAAAAGGGTTCACCTGTGAGGACAAGACTAAGAACCTTATATGGTTCTACCTAGCACTTTTATTTCAAAGAGTGTGCTGTTGTATCATCTAAGGCACTTTTTTTTTTACATAACTTGATCAGGTCAAAGTTGCAGAACCCTTTTAATAAGAGTCCTTATCGCTTCCTTATCAAGGAGTAGTTGTGCCTTCCATTTGTAGTCCCAACTCGGAATTTCCAACTTGGAACAACCTCACCGCACAAACACTGCTACTTGTACCGTTAATAGCACTTCTGTCGTATTTGTTTGACAATTTTTTAAACGTGCACATGTTGCCACGCTGTTCATGACTGGTATTGCTAGCAATGTCTAGCCCGAGATACATTTTAACTTGAACCCAGTGAACTTGAGGTGACCTCAATCCCAGTTCCGATGTAAATGGAACAGGCTAGCTACCTAAGTTGAGCTGAAATTCGTACTAAAAAGTTACTAAGTTTCTCAAAGTGAGCGTTTACAATCCTTGAGGACTTTGCACATGAGACTAAATTATTCGCAAGTTTTAAACATGTGCCCAATTAACGCAATATTCGTATCGTCCGCGTAATTTTGCGGCCTTTTCCCGAACATCGTTTTTTTTTCCGATGAATCCACTGTGAACCGATCAGAATCGATTCATCGGAGTGTTGTTGACGACGTCCGGTCCAAACATTTAAATTGGCAGTTATTGTGTTTGATTTATTGTGTTTGTTCCGCGAAAACCCCGTTTTTTTTTTTTTAGTAAAAACTATACAACAATCAGAAGACGTATGGAGGGGGTTGAAATGGAGCTCCAGTGAGATAAATCAAGCTTTACAAACGATCCTTAGTGCTTCACTGGACAACACTTCAAAACTCCGTCTAAAAGTTGTGCGAAACTCCGATAAAAACACACGTTATCTCTGCTTCTGTGTGACCGAGCGCCGCTCACACAGTCTGATGTAGTAAACTATCAATGAGATCTCGTAGGAAATAAACCAGAGCGAGGAAAGTGTGTGTGTGTGTGTGTGTGTGTGTGGGTTTGTGTGGCGTCCTCGAGAGACACTAAGTGCTTTTTAACCAAGTCAGGAAACAAAGAGCCAAGCGACCTGTGGCCTGTAATTGGAAGAAGATAGAAGAGAAAGAGAGAGAGAGAGGTGGAGGAGGAGGAGGAGGAGGAGGGCGAGAGGAAAATGTAGTGAATGAGCAATAAATCTTTTTGTCTTTATCTTTCTCTCTCTCTCTCTCTCTCCTTATGTGCGAATCCATTCGTCTAATCTGTCGCCTCTCCATATCTCATCCCTCTCTCCTCTCCTCTCCTCCTGCACTCTCACCTTGTCCTTCTTTCTCCTCCTCCTCCTCCTCCTCCTTGGATTGGTCCTTCTGTGCTCCACCACCATCTGCAGGCATGGCTGACGGAGATCCACGAGTACGCTCAGCAGGATGTGGTCGTCATGCTGCTAGGCAACAAGGTGAGACAACATGACAACACTGGGGGGGGGGGGGTTAATGGACAGATGGACTCAATGATGGAGGGATCATGGAGTGAGGTGGATGGATAGATGGATTGATGGTGGTGACATGGGAAGGAGAAGACTAGATTTTATGATCATGATGCCATCAAAACCATGTCTTTAAATAATGTTGTTCTTAAAGGAATACTTCACAGATTTGCATTTGGCTTTGTATCACTAGAATAAGGGTAGTATTTTTTGAATAAAATTGTTGTTCTCAACCTCGGTTTCCCCTGTGTCGAGAAAATAATATTCATTATTCATTCATTTTTTGTTGTGTTCTCACCACGCTCGGTCACTTGGTCCGAGGCTTGAATCTGAGGTTTGATAAACAAATAAGCAACGTTGTCAGGACTAGTTTTTTTCCAGTTGCGTCTGCTGGCATAAGTTAAAACGTTTTTTAAGCCGTCACGACCTTGAGAAAGCCATACATGCGCTAATCAGTTCCAGACTACTGCTGTTCTACACTCTCTCCATTGGCTTCCAGTCTCTTTTAGAATCGATTTTAAACTTTTAATGATTGCCTTTAAAGCTCTTCATGATCTTGCCCCGTCTTATTTATCTAAGCTTTTAACTGTTCGTGATCCAGGGTAGAGCTCTGAGGTCAAACAACCAAATGTTGTGCTGGAAGTGCCCAGGTCAAAATATAAACACTGGGGTGATCGAGCCTTTGCTGTTGCTGCTCCCAGGCTCTGGAATAAACTCCCTGCCTTCAAATCAAGGCTAAAAACCTATTTATTTAGGATGGCTTTTAATACCGAGTAGTATGGTGACACTTTTTTTTATCTTCTTATCTTTTATCTGATTCTATCTTATTTTATTTTGCACTATTTTATTGTTTTTAATTAATATTTGTTTACTCTTTATTTATTTATTTCTTGTAAAGCACTTTGGATCACCGAAAGGATTGTTGTAAAGGGCTGTATAAATAAAGTACGTTTACATTTACATTTGAAACTGGAAACCGCGAATTCCGGAACTTTTTAGACCCACCGGGGCGGGACCTCATTCCCAGAATGTAACCAGTGTCTGCCATCTTTGCTAACAGTTACGCTAACAGAACCAAGTGTCACTGGTGGGCATGTAACAAAAAATAATTCTATTTTTCAGCTCGGCGGAAACTGAGGTTGTGAAGCACAATTTTTCAAAAATTCTACCCGTATTCTAGTAACACAAAGCTAATTGCAAATCGGTGAAATATTCCTTTAACTGTTTATTAGCATGTTAGCCGTAGCCGTACGTGGTGACCATCCGTCCCGTTCTTGTGAACACATCGTCTCAAGAACGTCACGAGACGATCGGTACAAACGTTCAGTTTAGCTCGAGGATGAATCGTCTTGACCTTGGTCGTTGAAGGTCAAAGACCAAGGTTGCAGTGAGTGACCTCGCGAACACGCCTTCTGCCTTACGAACGCGGTTTCTTAGAAACCGCCTCCAGAGAGAATCCTTTCAGCTTCAATGTAAAAGATTTACGGATTCCTTTGGTGGATGACGGTCAAAGATCATGGTCACTGTGGTCTCGTAAAACATTGTGTGATCTCGTCAACGCAACTTCCCAGGAACATCCACTGGAAACGTCTTCTAATCGGGGTTAGATTCAACGGTCGGAGATCATTGTGACCAATTTAGGTTTGGGTTAGGGCTTTTCGACAACCAATAAATAAACACAAAACCTTGTTGTGTAATGTGGTTCCACTTCTTCTTCTTCTTCTTCCTTGTGTAAAATTCAAATCACTCAAGAAACCCTACAGTCAACATATAAGAACATATCAACAACATTTAAAAGATGGCTAATACAACTAAAACAAGAAACTAATGAAATTCTGGTTTAGGGTTAGGGGTTAGGGTTAGAATATTTGCTAAAAATGTGAATATTTGTTAGCAGAGCTAGCATATACACTTATTGTTTGACTATTCTTTAGCAGAGATAGCATATAATCTTTAATATATACGTTAGCAGAGCTAGCATAGACTCTTGTTTGAATATTCTTTTGCAGAGTTAGCATAGAATCTTTTTTTTTTTTTTTTTAAATGTTAGCAGAGCTAGCATAGACTCTTGTTTGAATATTTATGAGCAGAACTACCATATACTCTGTGTGTATAATTGTGTGAATGTTAGCAGAGCTTGCATAGACTTTTATTATTTGAATATGCTTTAGCAGAGCTAGCATAGACTTGTATTTTTTGAATATGCTTTAGCAGAGCTAGCATAGACTCATATTTTTTTTGAATATTCTTCAGCAGAGCTAGCATAGACTCTTATTGTTTGAATATTTGTTAGTAGAGCTAGCAAAGACTCTTGCCCGTTCGACTGTATGTTAGCAGAGTTAGCGTAGCCTCTGTCGTAGCTTGCTGTCTCTGTCACAACTAATGAAATTCTGCCGCACAAAATGCTTCATATTCAGTCTTTGTCGTTGTGTTGCAGGCCGACTCCACGCACGACAGGGCGGTGAAGCGAGAGGAGGGGGAGAAACTGGCCAAGGTGAGCGACGTGACATCTCGCACACGCGACATCTCGCACAGACGACATCTCGCACAGACGACATCTCACACACGTGACCACACGTGCGATTCGACACATGTAAAGTCGGACGATGAACCCGCTGTGCTCAATCTGGTCACACAAACGCACAGATTCTGAAATTCCCCTCCCTGTGCCGCAGCCAAGTGTTGATTAGCATGTATAATTATGCATTCATGATGACATATTGTTGTTGTTTGGACGGGGGGGTGGGGGGGGGGGTGTCATTTTCCAGCTTGTTTCGGTCAGATAAGCTCTGAGTGACATGTGAGAATAAATATGAACGGCGGCTGCCAAGGTAACAAACACACAGTGGGACAATCTTGACAAATTAAAAGAAAGTGGGGAGAAATGTTGGTGTGGATGATGCTTTTAAAGCAAAACCTCCTGGTAACACGACAACATTCTGCACATTGTGTGTGTGTCTCCGTGCAGGAGTTTGAAGTGCCCTTCATGGAGACGAGCGCTAAATCTGGACTGAATGTGGAGCTGGCCTTCACTGCCGCGGCCAAGTGAGTCACACTCTCACAAACGCACAACAGCAAACATCAGCCGTGTCCTCGCACTGTGATCGCAATTTCGTACGTTGAAGGAACGTTGAGTTTTAGAGTTAAGAAACTCCTCCTACAATGGCTCTGAAATCACTCTGCCATACATTTTGTTAAGGTCTTATGGTTTGCAGATGACATACACGTTTTTTTGTGAGCATTTTTTGGCAAAAAACAAGAATATTTTATATATATATGTATATATATACATATATATATATTGTTAATGATTTTCCAGTTCATAGATAACGCTAGTAATGGAAATTCACCACGATTCACAATAAAATCAAATCTCTTCACCTCTGCATCAGAGTTATTTACACTGACGTGAAAAACTTGATCTTAATATGCAATTAATACAGTATAATCTTCATTTTTACACATCTACACACAAAATACTGGCTTCATTCAGTATGCAAAGACGTTTGAAGACTGAAAATAAAGATGGATGACGTGCCCATTTATTCTCACTGTCCAAAATGGACAAATTCAAATAATTTATTGAAGTTATTTATTGAGTCATTAGCCTACATTGTGAGGAAGTTTTTATGAAGTTTCAATGGAGGATAAGTGGGCAACACCGTGTTCAATTTGTTGACTCGCAGCAAAAATGTTAGCGGGTCAAATCCCAATTCAACCGACAGATTGTGGTTAGGATAGTTAGAGAGTTTTTTGTTGTGCATTACCAATATCACAATCTTCATATCAGTGTGATACAGTCTTTGTCCTCATTTAAACAATTTATCAGTGTTGACATCTCATCTGTGCTGATGTATTTACCATTTACCATGACCAGGCATCACAAAAACACAACGCTCTAACTGATAAACTGATATCGTTCCAACTCATCCCTGTTGACTGTTGCATTATATACATGGAAACATAACTTTGCTGATGTGATAGTTTTCCATAAACATGAAGAAATGTCTCCATCCATAGAGTCATTATCACTGTATGTTGGTGTAAGTGACTTTAAAGGCAACATCAGTTTTTTGACACAGACCATGTATTTACTCTCAGCAGTTTGTAAAAAAAATACAAAAGCCAGTGAAACCCAAAGGTGTTAAAAAATGAGCATACTATTTTACTCAAATGTGCAAATGAGTGTTAGTGAACAGTTTGTGTGGGAGCTGCTTCACATTTATAGTTGGCCTATTATAGTTATGGGTTACAGGCTGCTTTGGGTGTTGCTAAGAATAGCTCAGTAGCCTGGAACAAAGCACTCTGCAGATACAGGATTTATAAAAAAACAAAACAAATTCAACTTTTCTTCTTCTTTTATTCAGCATTAACATCTCTTGTCGCTGTGTTTCTCATCTCTCTCTCCATCACTTAATCACCTGTCTCTTCTCCATTCCACAACGTTGTTTATCGGCTTCGTTTTCACAAAACACAGAAGAGCTAAAAGTAAAAGCAACAAAGGAAAAAAAAACACACCATTGTCATGGAAACCATGATAATGTCGCTAATGCATACTTCAGGGACTACTGAACCAGCATTATGTATCTATTTATGTGGGTTTTATGTAAATGTTGTTTTCCTTTTTCACTTCACTTTGGCAAAGAGGGACGAGTGCAGTTTGAATATTTGTTAGCAGAGATAGAATAGACTCTTATTGTTTGAGTAGTTGCTGGCAGAGCTAGCATAGCATCCTGATTTTTGAATATTTGTTAGCAGAGCTAGCATAGCATACTGATTTTTGAACATTTGTTAGCAGAGCTAGCATGTTCTCTTATTGTTTTACTATTCATTAGCAGAGTTAGCATAGGATCTTTAATATATATATATAAATATATATATATATATATATATAGTATATAACTTATATATACTACTATATAAGTTAGCAGAGCTAGCATGGACTCTTGTTTGAATATTCTTTTGCAGAGTTAGCATAGAATCTTTAAAAAAATGTTAGCAGCACTAGCATAGACTCTTGTTTGAATATTCTTTTGTAGAGTTAGCATAGAATCTTTTTTTTTTAATGTTAGCAGAGCTAGCATAGACTCTTGTTTGAATATTCTTTTGTAGAGTTAGCATAGAATCTTTTTTTTTATGTTAGCAGAGCTAGCATAGACTCTTGTTTGAATATTTATGAGCAGAACTACCATATACTCTTAATTGTAAGAATGTTATCAGAGCTAGCATATACCCTTATTATTTGAATATGCTTTAGCAGAGCTAGCATAGACTCATATTTTTTTTAATATTCTTCAGCAAAGCTAGCATAGACTCTAATTGTTTGAATATTTGTTATTGTTTGAATATTTGTGACTAGAGCTAGCAAAGACTCTTGCTGTCTTGACTGTATGTTAGCAGAGTTAGCGTAGCCTCATGTTGCTTGCTGTCTCTGTCACAGAGAACTGAAGCACAGGACCATGAAGGAGCCCGATCAGCCAAAGTTTCAGCTGCAGGAGTACGTCGACAAAGAAATGAGGACTGTGGGCTGCTGCCGCTTGTAGACAGCATCCTGTTTGTGTGTGTGTGTGTGTGTGTGTGTGTGTGTGTGTGTGTTTGTGCGTTTGTGTGTGTGCGAGAGAGGGAAAACAGGTATATTCTGTCATAAATCTGAGGTAATGTTTCGTGATGATAATGGCAAACGTGCTCCCTCTACCGACCCACCGTTCCTCTGCAACTGTGAATGTAATATAATTCCTGTGTACATGCCTGCACATACACATGCATGTTTACACACACACACACACACACTTACACACTTTCTGTAGTTGTGAGGACACTCATAGACTTATTCTTATTCCCCTAAGCGAACGTTACAGACGCAGCGAGAAGACAAAATGTTATTAAAACACTCACATGTCTGGGTGAGATGCTCTCAGATGAGCATGGATGGACAGATTGCACTATTTTCACAATGCGACAGATGAACAGAGACGATCTCTTTATCCGTGCAACTCTCTGCCAATGCTGACATGTGTTTTGCATTATTTTTATTCGACTGTTTCAGACCCTTTTCTCAGTTTTTTCCCCCCCCCGGTTACTTTGCAGTGTGGCATGTTTTTGTTGTGGGAAGGGACCCTGCTGTATTCAGCATAGGTGTAATAGGAGCGTCCACTCTCTCTGTTGTTAACTGCCCTGCGATTGGTCAAAGCCTCGGAAGTCGGAATTGGGAGCGACGTCGCCTCGAGATTTCTCCGCGTTCCGGTCGAGAAGTTGGAAAAACCGCAGACGCAAACATGCGGACATGATCTCAGGCTTGCCGTTGTCGGCGATATCGCTCACAAGAACAGACCTGGGGGCCAATGCGCGCCTCGTGTGGTCAAGAGGGGGAACAAAAAGTGGGGGATATTGCATCATGATATCACACGTATACTTAAAGGGGAAATGAGTAGTTTATAGTGCCATCTAGAGGAGAGGCTGAAATTTACAACAAAGACCTGCTGCTCTGCTCACCCCCTCCCTTCCCTGAGCGCTACGGTATCCGCAGCCGGTCAAATGTCGTCCTCGTCGTCTTTTCCGTGTCAGCAGATGAGGTTCGTGAGGTGAGGGAGAGGGCGGAGCTACCGCGGCCGTAGCAGACGAAGCGGAGAGAGTGGAGGCGGGACTTCCGCTACAAGTAAAGAGACGCTTGATTTGTTCTCTCGCGTTTGTCCTTACAGGCTCCGGTAGAAACATGTCGTCTCGCTGCTAACAGTGGCTATGCAACCGCGGCCCGCGACCATGTTATTTAACATGACTTTTTGAAACACTACGAAAATGAAACAAAGAATATTATACAGTGACAAGACAATGCAGGAGCACATAATATGTATACAAAAGTGGATTTTGGGTAATATAAACCCCTAAATACTACATATTGTCCCTTTAATAATACTATTTGTAATGCAAAATCAATGTATTAATATCAAAAACAGACAATTATTTTAAATCACATCAATAACAGTATGGACAACTGTCATTAAAATTCGTACCAGGAGCCGTTTCAGCCGCTGCCGTTCGTGGCTCGGGCCCCAACGAGTGCATTTATATATGTAACTGAATGTTGTGTATGTCACGTTTAATAATGGGATAATTATGACCAAATGTCTTATTGTTACTGTTATAAAAAACATTGCTAGCAAACATATATTCTATTCTATCACCATCGCTGGCACACACTGTGTTTAAAAGACGGTGAGGTCGTGGGCCATGTTTTAATTATAACATGATATTGAGCGGGGGGGGGGGCCCCATGTGGCCCCCAGGCCGCCAGTTTGAGACCCCTGCTCTACATGGTATTTGACTCGTATAAAGAGTGTAACCATGCGTACGACGGATTTACTGTGACGCAAATATACGACATAATTGCAATTAACGGTGAGAGTTATGGAACGCCAATGGGGTCACTATTCGTCCGAGTAATTACACGTTTCTACCGGTTTACTTGACTATTTTACGTGAGGCGTCGTCCATAACGGCGCCAGGTAGAGGGTAGACGGCCATCACGTAGACCGCCATCACGTAGACCGCCATCACGTAGACCGCCGTCACGCAATCCCATGTCAGGGTTGGTGAGGTTGCGCTAAGTTTGGAAAATTGGACATCCGAGTTCTGGAACGCACCATTACCTTGGAAATTCCGAGTTCAAACCACGTGCAGAAGTATCAGATGCCATTATTGCTCAATAATTCCAAAAACGTGTCCCCACAACCACAGAAAGACACACAACAACAACAACAACAACAACACCAACAACACCAACACCAGTTGAATGCATCCTTTTGCGGCTTTGCATACATGCGACGATGTACATATTTTAAATATCCTTTTAACTGTGCGTTCTGAAACCTTTGTAGTTTGTGTGAAACATCCGTCTCGTTTTTGAAACTGAAGTAAGTCGACAAGTCAATCGGAAGCGAGTCTCGCGAATGCGTTCGCACACCGACGCGGTCCTGCAGCCGATGTGACGCCGTCGGACGACACTGTGCGACCCGCTTACGTTCGGGACGAAAAACTAATCGATGGAAAATCGAAATATCGATGGATATTTTCTACACCGATAGTTGACTTTGAAGCCATTACTTGGGCATTTTACACAAATAAAACACTTAGTAATGAGAACACTGTATTAACATCAGTAAATGCATGTACTGTATGTGTCAAATGACCACTATTGTACTTTGCATTTTACTCATTTTGGACGGCTACTGTCTTTTAAAACTACAAGATTCTTGTAATAGAAAAAAAATCCCATCTCATCGTCAACACGGTTAATTTATGTAATATTATACGAACCTCATATGCAAATTCTCATGCAATGTGGTTTAAAGAGTACATTTTCTTAGTGAATATTGCTGTTGTCGCTTTTTTGAATCACAAATGCAGTGTATGATGTAAATAATTAATGAATAAATAACAAAAAGTGCCACCAAACATTTGTGACTTCGCTGTCGTAGGTTTTTCTTTTCCTGTAAATATGAACGTTATTGTAAAAGTTGATACTTCTCGTACTTTCGAAACCCATTTTTTTTGTTTATTTGTTGAGGACTGTTGTCTTCTTTCTTTAGAGGAAGTTCTGGTTTGGAAATATTCATCACTTCCTCCTGGGATTTTGTAGTTCCTGTCGCTCCATAGTGATGCTGTCATTGTCAAAAATGTTGCACTGTGGCTCCAGTCCTAAGAAGAGAAAGAGGGGAAACTCGGTGGTGGCTTTAAAGATGCAAGAAATGCAAAAAATAAATAAAATTTGTGGTTTCCTTAAAGTCAATAACAGGTATTTTTCCACAGACCAGAGGAAGAATCACTATTTTTTTGTCAGATGTTCTATCGAAGCTTGTTCTGCCGATTGTTAAAATGAGTTTAAAAAAAAGAAAATGTATATGGGAAAACTGTGAATACGGATTCAAAATGCTTATATTCAAGATGTCATTCGTTTATTGTTAACTTGTAATCGTTAAAGACTGTATCTTAACTGAAACGATTTCTATTGTATCAAACTCAAGTATTCACAATAAAGATTCAACAATGAATGAATGAATGAATGAGTTGGTCTTTGTGATTCTTACATATGGGTCTGCAGCACCATCATGTGGCCATCACGTGTTATTACAAAATTACCCTGAAAGACTTTCCTGTGCAGCAGAACAAGGACAAAATCACCCGTGCGGCTTGAATAAAGGTATAATTATTAAAACATCTTTAGATATTTGGTGTATGGTTTATAGTATAATAGTACATCATTTATACCTCACAAAATATTTTTCCCAAAATAGGTAAACGGATGTGAAATATGAAAGCATTACAGTGCATACAAAGTTGACACAAAAACTCAAAAAGTATAGACATCCTATACATTAGCTGTGTTCCTTCCTGTTGTAAAAATTAAAAATAACACATGTTGATTTTAATCATTTGGTTTGTGTTTTATTGGATCACTTTAAAACAAGTGGGACGATATCAGGCTTTCTGCCAAAAACTAGCTAAAATTAAACTACTGTGGTGACGCTGACCTGTGGTGTTCCCCAAGGCTCCGCCCTTGGTCCCCTGTTGTTCTTTTATAAACCTATATTTAACCAGATAGGAAAACATAAATAAATAATGGTTTTAATGGTTCCCCGTTGTCTGGAGAAATCAGTTTTATGGGCAGTTTCCTCCCACTGTGACATTATCTTTAATACAAGACCATTGTCAGTTAGACTAGACTTATAATTATGGTTTAAGTGAAGGCTTTTCAAGCAAATGTGTTACCCGAGTGTGTTTAAGTGGTTATACTTAGTGCATTTGACTCGCCTGCTCTCTGAGATTATTTTGATTACTCATGATACCCGTGAGCATTCGACCTACGAGGAGGTGGGAGAGAAAGTCTGGACTGTGCATTACATTACAGGGCCAGATTAACCTGGAAGAAGGAGGATGTGTACCAGTGTGGGCGAGGAGCTCCACGCAGGGACACTTTAAACCTGAGTGCCTCTTTCAATCAGACGGTACGGGGCTTTCGATTCGACTGACCAGACACCGTTTGACGCCATGACATTCTGTAGCAGCGGAGAACAAAGCGGGAGCTAATGGAAGAACCAGTAGGAGGGAGGTCAGACACTCTGACCAGAAGACAGGAGCAGGTCAACGTTACCCAACGCTGTGTCATAGTGATATTTAAAGGGAGGTGACATCACATCCCATTATGAACAGTCGAGGTACATAACGGCATTTTCGCTCTTTTCAACGCGGAAGTAATCAGATTCCCTTTTTTTTGTGCTGCAACCTCGCCATCAAGCTGCTGAGAAAAGATGGACATTTCTATAGTCATGGTGTATTGTTAGTTTGTAGAGATGGTCCATAGCTTTTCTGTGGCCAGATGTTGGATAGTCTATGTTTTAATGTTATTTTTGTGTTATGACGCAACTGTTTGTTTCCCATGTGAAACCAAACTTACCTGCTGGTGTAGCCATGACAACAAAGGCCATATTTACCTCAATGAAGTCCTCATTTTTGACTCGAATCTTTTCTAACTAAGGAGTTTTGCAATGTCGATGCACCATATTGGACTTTTCCCCCCCGATATGCCGATATATTGATAGTTCTAGGGTCCGTAAACGATACCGATATACAAGTATTTCCTTTTGCCAAACAGCGGAGAACAGGCTCTTCTGCGGTGAAAGTTACATAATATTTTTCATACTCGCATCTCAGCAGATGTAGATTTAAAAATGTATTCATTGTGCAAAAGAAACAAACTTAGCTAGCATAGAGGGGGGGGGCGTACCTATGTTCCCCCGGGTCCTATGTTTCCTGCTTTGTATGTGACCGGGGAACATAGGACCTTTTTTTTAGGGTCCTATGTTTCCTGGTCCAGGTCACATATAAAGTGGGGAACATAGGACCTTTTTTTAGGGTCCTATGTTTACTGCTTTGTATGTGACCGGGGAACATAGGACCTTTTTTTTTAGGGTCCTATGTTTCCTGGTCCAGGTCACATATAAAGTGGGGAACATAGGACCTTTTTTTAGGGTCCTATGTTTACTGCTTTGTATGTGACCGGGGAACATAGGACCTTTTTTTTAGGGTCCTATGTTTCCTGGTCCAGGTCACATACAAAGTGGGGAACATAGGACCTTTTTTTAGGGTCCTATGTTTCCTGGTCCCGGTCACATACAAAGTGGGGAACATGGGACCTATTTTGGGAAAAACGGGGAACATAGGTGCACCAATCAGATGCACCCCAATCGGGGGACATAGGACCCGGGGAACATAGGTACAACCCCCATAGGGGTAGCTAGCATAGAAGTCAAGGAGGTAGCAGCTAATTCAGCCTATTGTTTTAGTCATTAGCGATATTTAAACCAAAACTAAGGTTACTTTACTTTAAAACATGGACATTTACTGATATGATTCATCACACAAACTGTGGCGATGCTAACGGTCGTCAAATATGCAGCAATCTCAAAGCCCCGTTTAAATCAAACACTGAAAAAAACACTGAAACCCTGAAAACGACAGTATTAATAGTTTATGGATTTTTACAGAGAAGGGGGAATGAGTACGTGCAATTCTAATAATATTCTCTGCAGCGTGAACGCCACACATCATTGATAACGCTCTCTCTCTGTGTGTGTGTGTGTGTGTTATTGACTCCTTCACTGAGTGGAAAACGCTGTATGTTTCCAGGCGTACGTGAGAGACACCGCATGAGGCTGTGACTCAGACGCTGACTAACAGTCAAGTTTCCTTTAAGCAGGCCGACGTAGAACAAAACATGACAGTGACACTCAAACAAATTGCTGCCCTTTTCAGTGGCACTTACAGTGTTTTAGGTGGCGACGCTTTCACCGATTAGTTCGCGATCGTTTTCTTAAACTTCAATCGAGAGCCTTTTTAATGTCTCAGAAAGTCGGACAAACTAAATAGTCAACGTTTGAAATAAAGTTTGGGTTTTACCACTGTAGTGGTCATTAGTCAAAAAAATCAAATACAGGCAATTAATTAATAAAAAGATGACGCATCAAATAGAATAGACTTTATTGTCCTTGCAAAACACACAAACAAAATTTGGTTCCACTATTTTTATGATGCTCAATAATAGTAAAATATAATATTATAACAATAGTACGTATAATAGTATTAACAGTAGTAAAATATAAAATAAAATAAGAATATATCAACATAAAAAACATATCGTATAAGTAAGACGCTGAAGTCACTGAAGGCTGTGCCATGTCGGTGGAAAAAAGGTAAATATAAATGATAAAAAATAAAATAACTAAATATACCCAGGTGCATTCTGGTCACTTACCAGAATGCACCTGGGTATATTTAGTAAGTATATTTAGTAAGAAAAGATCTAATAACACCATCCAATCAATATCTAAATGCATAGCTCCTATATCTAGTAAATGTAGTACCACTGAGGTACAAGGTGTAATCTCTCATATGCTCAGCAGGGGCCACTATTGTACCACAGATTCACAAGTAGCAGTGCACACTCCTGCTGTTTTTTTTCTTCTCTTTTCAAAACACATTTGAATCAACTAAAGCAAAAGCGTTAATGAAGCAGAACCAGACGAGAGGTCAGCTCACTTGGACAGAGTTCCCTTTAATGCTACTTTGTCTGGTTTTAATTATTCTTTTTGTTAATCAGTGGTGGTGTTATGTGGCCATGTGGTCAACATTGTAAAAAAACAGCATGTGGTGCCTTCCCACACTGTTGGCTGGAAGTTATTGTGAAAAAAAATCCCAAGACCTTATTACCACACGGGGAAACCAGGCAGACTGGGGACCATGATCCTCCATAGTCATTGTATAACACTTTTTAAAAAGATATGAATAATAAAAAAAATCGATCCAAAGGGTTTTCAAACTTTGTTGTTTACATATGAAGTGAGATATTTTTGAGGTGATACAAGCGATACAAGCATGTATTAATATCTCAAAGTGATGCAGAGAAAGACATTTTTAGACTTCTGTATTCTGATGTCAGACATTTTTTTTGGAAACTCGATTGGCGGCTAGGCAGGAAAAAAGGTCTGGAAATTCACTTTTTGACTTTAGCGCAAAAAAACCCATGTTTCTGGTATTTGTTAAATCCTGTGCCCTTACAAGAATCTTCTCTTTTGCTTTGTAATAAGTAATATTTTCAAAACAGTTTCAAGGAATAATCATTTTGGGAGCGAGTTAGAATAAGCTAACCTTCTTAAGCTAGTTCAGCCTGGTCATTTCTGTATGCTAAAATAGTTTAGCTAGCTTCTTCTCTGGGGCTGTAGCCTTGTATTTAACAGACTGATATTAAAACAGCTGCTCTTCTCGTCTTTTCGTCAAAATGTTGACATAGAAGTGCACACTTTATTTTTTCGTGTAATATTAGCAGCATTTAGCAAGTGGTTGGTTCCTTGGTTCCTGTCAAGTAGTCACAGCGCTGCATTGCCTTCTTTGTGCTCTGTACTTATAATGTATGGTGATATATATTATATTATATATATATATATATATGTTAAATTTTTATTATATATATATATTATATATAATAAATTACGGTTATAGATATACATATAATGTCCGACATTTTTTGGAAACTTGATTGGTGGCTGGCAGTTAGTTGATAGTTTCAAGGGATAACCATTTTTGGAGCTAGCACCATTAGCTCTAGCTAACAGTAGGTTAGTCTTAAGCTAGTTCTGCCGGCTAAAATAGTTAAGCTAGCTTCTCCCTGAAGCCTTGTATTTAACAGACTGATATTAAAACAGCTGCTCTTCTCGTCTTTTCGTCAAAATGTTGACATAAAAGTGCACACTTTATTTTTTCGTGTAATATTAGCAGTATTTAGCAAGTGGTCGGTTCCTTGGTTCCTGTCAAGTAGTCACGGCGCCGCATTGCCTTCTTTGTGCTCTGTACTTATATGGTGATATATATTATATTATATATATATATATTATATTTTTATTATATATATATTATATATAATAAATTACGGTTATAGATATACATATAATGTCTGACATTTTTTGGAAACTTGATTGGTGGCTGGCAGTTAGTTGATAGTTTCAAGGAAGAACCATTTTTGGAGCTAGCACCATTAGCTCTTGCTAACAGTAGGTTAGTCTTAAGCTAGTTCTGCCGGCTAAAATAGTTAAGCTAGCTTCTCCCTGAAGCCTTGTATTTAACAGACTGATACTAAAGCAGCTTCTCTTCTAGTCTTTTTGTCAAAATGTTGAATGTTGAATGTTGAGTTATTTTCATGTAATATTAGTTTTATTTCAGCATTTAGCAAGTGGTTGGTTTCTTGGTTCCCGTCAAGTAGTCGCACGGCGCCGCGTTGCCTTCTTTGTGCTCTGTACTTACTGGAAACTAGGAGATGACAGTATGTGTGTGTACATAATGCGTAGAATGGCTAGCAGTGTGTGAATTAAGAGGCCCGAAAGGAACCGAGCGGCGAAAATCTACCACCGAGGTGACCTGAGGTGAAGCTTGAGGTAAAGCGTGAGGTCACCTGACCTCGTATTTCACACAAGAAAGATAAAATGTCTCCGAGTTCACTCACCGATGATTTATCCATATTCTAATCCATCCCGTGTTAAATATTCACTCGGCAGTTTTCATTTCCATCCGGACGAGCAGCACATCGCACAGAACATGGAGGTGGGAGGGCCCACGAGTGGCCCTGGAGCATGAATATGTGTAAATGTGTTCAATGGTGTGAATAAGTAAATAGTACACAGTCATTGTCGTTCCACTTGCTAGCAGAAGCCCTCATATGACTTAGCGAGGGCCATCTGTTGCACCAGTTGCTCTCTGTCATTAGCTCAACCTGAGGGCACCATAACCTCAGTGGCTCCTCTGTAGTGGTCAATGTGTGTGTGTGTGCGTCTGATTGTGCGAGTGCTCATCAATCGCTTGTTGCCAAGCAATCCACTCGACTGGGCTAAAGTGACCAGGAACCCCAAACAAAGCCATGTGGTCTCGCTCTATGTGTGTGTGTGTGTGTGTGTGTGTGTGTGTGTGGTAATGCCTGAGAAGCATCATGACTTATGTTTCTGGAAAAGTCTTTGAAATACTTGGAAATTCAAAATTTCAAACCGAGAGTGTCATTGCAGGACACGTTTTAAAAAAAAAAATTTTTAAATTTAAATTTTCATGAAGAAAATCAAGATCAATGAAGTTACCATATGGTTCCTTATCTGTCCAGGTCAGCGCTCAGCAAGTAAAATGTATGCAAGTAGTACATTTACTCCCCAAAACTGGCTGTCCAAGTTAACTGTCAGTTATAGCAACAGAATCTTTTTGAATAAGTTCCTATTTTTCAGAATAAAAGCTCTGAACTCTAGATACTGATGCTGGCGGGCCAGTTTTGGCCCACAGGCCACAGTCTTGGGTAGAATATTTTCTAAAAAGTTGTTTATACAAAGTACAAAGTAGAAGGAAAAAGTACATTTTAACAAATATCTATTTTTAGTAGTACTGTTATAGTTACGGTAACCCTAACCCTGTCACCCCAACCCTAACAACTAACCTGCTACTGATCAGCGAAGGTTAGGATACGTCACAGATAGCAACGTCACCACAACAACCAATCAGTAGTGGCTTAGTTGTTAGGGTTACAGGGTTAGGGTTAGGGTTAGGGTTAGGGTTGCCTATTCACGATAAGCAAACCCCCTCTACCACACTTATCCTTACTCTAAACCTAACCCTTGTTCTAACCCTAAAAACTAGGTCTTAATCCTCCAAAAAGTTGTGTGGACGAGCCAAAATGTCCTCACACAGCTAGGACTCGCACACTCACACACGCTCGGTCTACCTGTGTTATTATTTAAAATAATCCTTGATGACAGTGAGTGCCGTCACCTGCAGTCTTGTCGGTGACATCACCGGGTTTTTGGGTTCAAGGTTATTTTTAAAGTGTGTGTCAGAGGATGAGTGTGGATATGGCTGCGCTCCATTCGTTGTTGTTGTTGTTTTTGTTTTGAAGTTTGTCTTCTGTCGTCTGACTTCTCTTGAGTCACTAGACCTTGTTGTGACAACTCAGCCGCACAATCACCAACGACTAACAGGCATCACATCGTCTGTTGGGAATGAATAACTTTGAAAAACCCAGACTTATTTTGACTGCCTTTCAATGATGAGTTTTTCTAATGATACTTGAACTCTTGCAGTTCATACTTGTATAGACTGTGAACTTCGGTAACTGCGAATTGTTGATTTCCCTAATAGAAATGTATTATAATTATTCATTTTATAGTGTTATTCCTCTTTGAATTGAATTAAACTGAATAGAATAGAGCTTCTGCAGCCTAGGGTCAGACCACCAAGGTCCCTGCCTTCGGCGAGCCCATGGGAATGGGGGAAGGAGGCCTGGACGCCTCCCTGGCGAGGTGTTCCGGGCATGTCCCTCCAGGAGGAGGCCCGAGGGGGGAGACCCAGGACTCGCTGGAGAAACATAGTCTTTCCAGCGAAGCCTGGGAACACCTCCGGATTTACCCGGAAGAGCTGGACGAAGTGGCCGGAGAGAGGGACGTCTGCTCAAGCTGCTGCCCCCGTGACCCAACCATGGATCAGTGGTGGAAGATGGATGGATGAATTGGATCAAACAAAACTGTGTTTAATTACTTGAATTTAATTAGACCGAATTGCATGGAATTGAACAGGACTGGACTGGACTGGACTGGACTAGACTAAACTAGACTAGACTAGACTGAACTGGACTGGACTGGATTGGACTACACTGGATTGGATTGGACTGGACTAGGCTGGACTGGTTTGGCCAGGGCTGGTCCTGACTGGACTGGACTGGACTGGACTACACTGGATTGGACTGGTCTACACTGGTTTGGATTGGATTGGACTGGACTAGACTGGATTGGATTGGATTGGATTGGATTGGACTACACTGGATTGGATTGGACTGGACAGGGCTGGACGAAACTACTAAACTTGACTAGAACTTACCAGACTAGATTGGGTTAGATTGGACTGGTCTACACTGGTTGGATTGGATTGGATTGGATTGGATTGGATTGGACTTCACTACACTGGATTGGATTCGACAGGGCTGGACGAAACTAAACTAAATTGAACTGGACTAGATTAGATAGAGTCCAGTTGGACAAGGATGAAATGGTAATGGACTGAAACGGAAAAAACTTGACTAGAACGTACCAGACTAGATTGGGTTAGATTGGACTGGCAACACCTTGTCTTGACTGAACTGTGATTGGACCAGATTGGACTGAAATAGACCAGGCTGGGATGTGTGGTCTGGTCAAACTGTCCAGAACAAAGAAAGGACACAACAGCTTTTGCTTTTGTGATCCTGGGACGCTTCTCGCATGGTTCCACCTATGATAAAAACAGGGTATTGCATAATATTTCAGTCCCTCTGTTGTTACACATCGTGACCCCGCTGACCCCTGATGTAGGCGAAACACATGTCAAGAGCACGTGAACGGAGCGAGGTCAGTTTTCATGTGATGTGTTGTGTGTTTTGCGCGTGCGAGCAGAAAACGTGCACGCCCATAGATTTTGTTATGTTGATCGTCAGCCCCTTCCAGCTATGCAGTCCCATTAAGATAAGCTTTTCTCGCCACTCAACCGAAAAACGTCAATAAACACTGAGAATAAAAACTTCCTGCTGCACATGCACGGACACACGCACACACACACACACACACATAGAGGGGGAGATGTTGTGGTCAGCGTGTTTGCTTTCACTGAGTCGAGACGAGCCACGTGCATCTACTGCTCTGTATGTTTACGTCTGTGGTTCCAGCCTCGCTGAAGCATACGTGATAGGATGCGACGATACAAGAAGAGGAGGAAGGAACACACTGAATCCTCTGTGAGAATTATATGGAGGAGGCAAATAAGACATAGTTGTCTTATTTTCACGATCGCCATCGTACTTTAAGATTCCTAAATCATAAATTATTTCCCAGGCAACGGACAACGTTGTGTGTGGCCGTAGCAACACGTTGGTCCGGAGGACACTGGAAACTCTGGCAGTGAATGATGAGGATAGGTGAATGATGAGGATAGGTGAATGATGAGGATAGGTGAATGATGAGGATAGGTGAATGATGAGGATAGGTGAATGATGAGGACAGGTGAATGATAAGGACAGGTGAATGATGAGGACAGGTGAATGATGAGGACAGGTGATTGATAAGGACAAGTGAATGATGAGGATAGGTGAATGATGAGGACAGGTGAATGATGAGGATAGGTGAATGATGAGGACAGGTGAATGATGAGGACAGGTGAATGATGAGGATAGGTGAATGAGTTGGACAGGTGAATGAGGAGGACAGGTGAATGATGTGGACAGGTGAATGATGAGGACAGGTGATTGATAAGGACAAGTGAATGATGAGGATAGGTGAATGAGTTGGACAGGTGAATGAGTTGGACAGGTGAATGATGTGGACAGGTGAATGATGTGGACAGGTTAATGATGACAGGTGAATGATGTGGACAGGTGATTGATAAGGACAAGTGAATGATGAGGACAGGTGAATAATGAGGATAGGTGAATGAGTTGGACAGGTGAATGAGGAGTACAGGTGAATGATGTGGACAGGTGAATGATGTTGACAGGTTAATGATGACAGGTGAATGATGTGGACAGGTGATTGATAAGGACAGGTGAATGATGTGGACAGGTGAATGATGAGGATAGGTGAATGATGATGACAGGTTAATGAGGACGGGAGAATGGTGTGGACAGGTGAATGATATGCACAGGTGAATGATGAGGACAGGTGAATGATGTGGACAGGTGAATGATGTGGACAGGTGAATGATGAGGACAGGTGAATGATGAGGACAAGTGAATGATGAGGACAGGTGAATGATGAGGACAGGTGAATGAGTTGGACAGGTGAATGATGTGGACAGGTGATATATTGGTCGTCTTTCGTTTGGTTTTTAGCTGCTTGTGTCGTGTGTCTGGATGTGGGAGGACTGAGTTTGATTACTTTTTCAGGGGAAGTAGATAATTGCCCACAAGAAGAAGAAAAAAAGAAAAGAAAATGTGAATCATTAAAGTGTCGTCCTTGGTTGAGATGTGTTCTTTCTTTATTTTGGGAGACTCAGGTGGAGCAGAGTGGTTGATGGACAACGTGAGCGTCTCCTCACATGTGGAACTTCCATTTCTTTGTTGAGCTGAAACGTCTTTCCCTCGTCCTGATGTCTGAGGCTCTCTGATCTCTTTCAGTGTGACGTTACCATCATTGGTCATTGTGTCAAATACGTAAAGGCACCGCGCCGAAAACGTTTGTGACGCTTTCTGACTAAGGCTGGGGTCTGTGCCAGGAGTCTGTGAATTACCTAAAATGTCAGGAAATGGAAAAAAGCGCATTTAATTAATTCTGTGTCCTCGTCTCAGTTCTACGTTTATCTGTGGTTTAAAAAAAAGGAGAATGTCGCATTTAAACATTAAACATTTTGGCTGCCGGGTGAGTCACCCTGCTCTCTGGTGCACGGATTTCTTTTGAGTTCAAACCTTTTCAGAGTTCATTAGAGAAACTAATGCTGTTGCTAATCTTGTGCACCTTTTTGTTTTCAAGGCACTTTGAGGTCTACAAAAGAATGAGAACGAGCAAAATATATATTTTTTTTTTAATTCAGAGTTTGCTAGTCCAGTTGACGTATGGTTCTTTTATTATTCTTATGCAACTTGTTATGTGGCGTTCATGCATTTGCACTGATTTTAAATTGGGTTAAAAAAAATGCGTCCCAGCTGAGTTAGTAAATGAATAGCCCTGCTCTGCTCTGAGGCTCTTTGACTGAAGTCTCTTCTCATTGTTGTTGAGTTGCAGCGGTCGCTCTGAAGGCTCACGGTGGTTCTGGGTCACGGACGTGGAACTTTTGTTGTTGGTTTCCAATTATCTGTTTTTGTGGTTGACCCCCGTTCATGACCCGCTGACCCATGTCTTCTCCTTTTTTGTTGTGATACACTCGGCAAGACACGTGCCTTTTCCTCCTTTATGCTTTGTGCTGTTGCTTCCTTATTTATATAGGGAATATATATTTATATATATGCTATAATGTGTTCTTGTCATATATATATATTAAAAGTAAGTACAACGCTTTAACCACAAAGTGAACTGCCAGTCGAAACCTCGCCGACGCTTCTTGATTAGCGACACGCCAAAGGTACCAGATTGCTGTTATTTATACTACCACTAGGGGGCACCTATTTAAAAAAAAAAAAAACATACCTATGTGCAGAGGTGGAGAAGTAGCACTACTTTGATAACGTTTTATTTAAGCACACTCTTAGAAATAGAAGTGAACCATATAAGGTTCTTCGGCTTGTCCTCATAGGAGAACCCTTTTTGGCTCCACCAAGGTTCCACCAAGAACCCTTTTAAAATCCTTTTTTCAGGAAAGGGGTTTTAAATGGTTCTTACTGGAACCGTTAGTGTTACCAAGAACCCTTGAAAAACCCTTTCTTCGGGAAAGGGTTTTTCAGAAGCAAATGGTTCCAGGTAGAACCTCAGCCCTCGTAGAAGGACCCTTTTGGAACCCTTATTTGTAAGAGTGTACAAGTGAAAGTACTGCTCTAAAACAGTGCTAAATACTGTTCCACTGTGCCGCTACACTCTTAGAAATAAAAGTGCTCAGTAGAACGATATAAGGTTCTTCGGCTTGTCTTCATAGAAGACCACTTTTTGGCTCCAGGTAGAACCTTTTTATAAAGGTTCCACCAGGAACCCTTCCAAGACCCTTTATTCAGGAAAGGGGTTTTAGAGGGTTCTCTGGATCAAAATGGTTCTTACTCGAACCATTAGTGTTACCAAGAACCCTTGAAAAACCCTTTCTTCGGGAAAGCCCTTGTAGAAGGACCCTTTTGGAACCCTTATTTCTTAGAGTGTGCTAAATACTGTCCACTGTTCCGCTAGTGTCTCGTTTGTCTTGTTGGCCTTGGCTTCTTTTACTGTTTTACACAAAAACAGATTGTGTGACCCCCATCGGTTTAATTTCGTTTTTTTATTTATTAATGGATTAATTTAGCATTAGAAATTCTGTGAAATATCATCATCTATATGATCATTTAGGTGTATTTTTCCTCAAAAGGTCGGACTTGGCCCCCGACTGAGCAAACTAGACACTCGGTGGCTTCCAGTTCATTTGATTTTGAGACGCCTGCTTTATTAGATACATCAGTGCAGGATTTGAAGGAAAACGGCGCACGACGTCGCCGTAAAATCGCCGTCCAAGACGAGACCGCCTGTGTTGACCGCTCTTGCTTTCTCGCCGTGATTTTCGGTGGTCCGGGTTCTTTTTAAGAACGCCCCCCCCGCTTTAGAAAGTGTCTGACAGCTGGAGAGTAGGTTTTTTAGCGCGATTGTGTCGCCGCTCCGGAGCCTCCATCGAGTGCAGCAGGGACTCGACAGGCGAGAGTGCAGAGTCTCTTTGTGTCTTCACAGAGGCTGGTGATTGGAAAGAGGGATATTTTTAGCCCTTTTATACGACTTTGACGAGGTCTATATACTGTATTTATAGATGAATTTCGTAAATGGATGAGTCGCTTTGATGAACCCGGTGACCACGATGCGTCTTTGTCCGTGTATTGATGAGAGAAATGAGTCGAAAAAGTAGAATATTTAACTGTTTTTGATTTATTTTTGCATGAAAGAAAGCCCGATCTCTGTGTTTGTAACGGATTTTATTTAAAACTTAAAGGGACACTGTGTAGTATTTATGGGTTTATATCAGGGGTTCTCAAAGTTTTGATACCTGAGGGCCAATTTAGGAACCCAACGTTGGACTGAGGGCCACCAAAGGAAAAAAACGAAAAAAAAACCAGAAATAAATCCCATTTGTAATAATTTTAATGTCCAGATTGCAGTTCTACAGTTTAGTGTTAAGTAATATAAGCGTGAATATAATAACGCTTTATGGGTAATTACCCAGTATTTTGGCCATTGTTCTTACCTTCTAATTACAGGTTAATACCAAGTAACACATTTCTGTTTCCATATATTTACTGGGTAAATAGCTAGTAATTGGGGGCTGTAGCTACCTGCTTATTACCAGCTTATAACCCAATAATACACTAAAATGCACCATATAGAAACCAGGTAAATACCCAGTATTTTTGTTTACACTTATTGGTCTGTATCCAGTAAAGTCCAATAAACATTTAACAAGCTTAGTAGCTCCTGGATTAAAACTATCAAGTGTAATTCATTGCGGGGCCGCCAGAAATGTTTCTGCGGGCCGCCATCGGCCCCCCGGGCCGCACTTTGAGAACCAATGGTTTATATGATCCAAAATCCACTTTTTTATACATATTATGTGCTCCTGCATTGTCTAGTCGCTGTATAATAGTTTTTGTTTCATTTTCGTAGTGTTTCAAAAAGTCATGTAAAATAACATGGTTGCGGGCCGCTGTTGCATTGCCACGTCGCCATGTTTCTACGGGAGCCTGTAAGGACAAACGCAAAGAAAAAATCAAGCGTCTCTTTACTTGTAGCTGAAGTCCCGCCTCCACTCTCTCCGCTTCGTCTGCTACGGCCGCGGTAGCTCCGCCCTCTCCCTCGCCTCACGAACCTCATCTGCCGACGCGGAGAAAGACGACGAGGACGACATTTGACCAGCTGAGGATACCGTAGCGCTCAGGGAAGGGAGGGGGTGAGCAGAGGAGCAGTTCTTTGTTGTAAATTTCAGCCTCTCCTCTAGATGGCACTATAAACTACTTAAAATTAGTAAAATTACGTTAAAAAGTACAAAAAAAAACTACTCAGTTACAGAAACACGTGTAGTAATGGCGGCTAAATGGACCCGATGACCTCATTGTGAAATCCATCCTATATTATGTCATAAGTGCGTTCATAATTTGATAAACCCTAAACTATGATGATATAATCTCTTAATAAGATGACTATGATGTCATAGTTTTTTTAAATGAAGCAACAGGAAGGAAAAAAGGAGCCTATTGTCTTTTTTTTAAGTGGATTTACCTTCATTTAAAACATCCATGAATGTTAGAATTCAAAATGAAAGTGATTTGTGCAGAAGATCAGATAAGATTATGTAATCTTACGCTCTTGTTGTTCCGTGATTGCATCACTGCCTTTTACTCCCCCCCCCCCCCCCTCCTCCTCCTCCTTTGCAAATATCAACACACAGAACCTCTAAGTACCGTTTTAAAAATCGCTCACTTGAACGAACATTTCGGTGTAATCTGCCAGTTTGACGTTGGACCGGCAGGAAAAAAGCAAAAATCCTGCCGTCGTGCACAGACACGTCGGTCTCCTTCATCGCTGACGACGTCGCTGCAGCACAGATTTAGACGCAGCCTTGGGACTGAGTTTGGAAAGTGAGTCACAGACTGGAATGATTGACTGTTTTCCGACATGAACTGCACGCACACACTGAATCCCAGCAGTCTGGAGTCTTACATGGAGTTCCCCACTGGGCCTTTAATTGTCCTACATCAATATAAACAACGCACACATTGAAGAGCAATAACAAATACAACGTCTTTTAGTTTCTTCTCCAGAAGTGTGTTGTTGATGAATGTCTGCCATCGTGTTTATACGAGAATAAAATAGACCAGGATTAATAATGATAATATTATTATTATTATTACTCACATCAGTCTTTGAAACTTTTGTTTCTACTTCGTGAAGACGCTTCCCAAGCATTCGTGATGTTTTTTTACACGCCAGCACGACCACAGAAATCCACCATAGAGAGGTTTTGTATTTTGTATTCTTTGAAAAAAGTCGCAATTTTAAGAGAAAAAAGTCGGAATATTACAAGAAAAGGTCGTAATATTGAAAAAGTCATAATTTTACAAGAAAAATATCAAAATATTACAAGAATAAAGTTGTAATATTATGAGAAAAAAGTTGGAATATCAAAAAAGTCACGATATTACCGGAAAATAGTTTTCATGAGAAAAAGTAGTAATATTACGAGAATAAAGTCGTACTATTACAAAGTCATAATATTACGAGAAAAAAGTCGTAATATTAGAAAGTTTAAATATTTACGAGAAAAAAAAGTCATAATTTTGTGAGAAAACAGTCGTAATATTAGGAGAGAAAAAGTCATAGTTTTACAAGAATAAAGTTGTAATATTAGGAGAGAAAAAAGTCGTAATATTACGAGAAAAAAGTCGTAATATTACGAGAAAAAAGTTGTATGTTTTACGAGAAAAGTCAAAATTTTGAGAGAAAAAAGTCATAATATTGCAACAAAAAAGCCATAATATTACGAGAAAAAAGTTGCAATATTACAAGAGACAAAAGTTGTAATGTTAGGGGAATAAAGTGCTAATATTAGGAGAATAATAAGTTGTGATATTACGTGAAGAGGTTTGTGCGTTTAAACACATTTAAATACGTGTAACGCTGACTACAGTAGACAATAACACCCGACAGTAGCTTAGTACATTTCTGTTGAGTTATGGGGTGGTACAATGACGTGGAAGAATGGTATGTTCCATTATCTCTTTGTGAGTCAACAGCAGTGGAGAAACGTAGAATCCCCCTCTGAAGCCCCCTCAGGTCCGGACCACAGGTCTAAACTCGCGTTTCGCTCTGACTTGACGCCGTGAATCACACAGATCTCTGCTGCTGATACAGAGTTGGTTTTCATCTTCAAAAACCTTTCCCCCAAACACAGGTGTAAATATAGACGGTTGTCATGGCGACGCACGCCGCACAGGTGGCTGCCAATGGCAATCTAAGTGGAAGGTGGTGATTATGTGAGTCTGTGAGTGGTTTTGAGTCGAGGACCGGCCGAATGACAGGCCTTCGTGGGTCCAGGATGATGGATGAATGTTTGAATATGACATTGTGCAACAAGTGTGACGACGGGATAGCGACGGAGTAGAAGTCGGGCTTGGAAGACGTACGTTGTCGATGTAACAGACTAAAGAGCTACTTTACCAAGGTTTTAAATGAAGGATTTAATTGAGAACACCTTAGACCTCACTCTCCGACCCTTTGTTCATGAAAATCATCCAATCACAGCAGTGATGTAATGTGTTCAGGCGCGTAGACAAGGTCAGGACAACCTGCTGAAGGTCAAACCTCATCATCATCAGACTGAGAGAGGAAATGTGATTAAACCCTGAGAACACAGAGCATTTAGGCTGCTTCTTTTCCATTGCTATCTTTTTTTTTTTTTCAGCACAACCTAGACAAAAATATATTTTTCCATTTTCACCAACTGCACAAACACACCTGGGCAAAACGTTTCTTAAAAATGGTTAAAAATCGGATTGAATTTGTAAAACTTGGAAATACTTTAACTCACAAAAAAGTCATGATATGAGAAAAAAGTCATATTATGAGCAAAAGTTGCGATATTATGAGGAAAAAAGTCATATGAGAAAAAAATTCACGATATTATGAGAAAAATTTGGAATATTACGTGAAAATTGTCGTAATATGTGAAAAAAGTCAAAATATTAGAAAAAGTTGTAATATGAGAAAAAGTCATGATATGAGAAAAAGTCAAGATATTATGAGAAAAAAGTCATTTGAGAAAAAAATTCACAATATGAGAAAAGTTGGAATATAACGTGAAAATAGTTGTAATATGTGAAAAAAGTCACAATATGAGAAAAAAGTTGTAATATGAGAAAAAGTCATGATATGAGAAAAACGTCATATGAGAAAAACGTCATATTATGAGAAAAACGTCATATTATGAGGAAAAGTTGTGATATTATGAGAAAAACGTCATATTATGAGGAAAAGTTGTGATATTATGAGAAAAAAGTCATATGAGAAAAAAAATTCACAATATTATGAGAAAAAGTTGGAATATTACCTGAAAATAGTCGTAATATGAGAAAAAAGTTGTAATATGAGAAAAAGTCGAGATATTATGAGAAAAAAGTCATATGAGAAAAAAATTCACGATATGAGAAAAAGTTGGAATATTACGTGAAAATAGTTGTAATATGTGAAAAAAGTTGTAATATGAGAAAAAGTCATGATATGAGAAAAAAGTTAGAATATGAGAAGCAGTTGCAATATTATGAGAAAAAAGTAATATGAGAAAAAAATCACGATTTTATGAGAAAAAAAGTCGTAACGTTATGAGAAAAAAAGTCACAATATGAGGAAAAAGTCGTTATTACAGAAATAAGCAAGTACAAGATTTGCAAACTGCAACTAAGAGAGGGATGCCCTTTTTTTTCTAACCCATGGCCCATGAAATGTCTATGAACGGCACTGAGGATACAGACATAGCAGGATTGTGTGTGAAAAGCAGACTGTTTACTCATGTAGGAACATGAGCTTTTCCCCTCCCTCTAACTCACTCACCCACATTAAACAGACTTAAAACAGAGACACACATAATACATCTGTGAGTCTGACAGACTCACAAACAGCTCCACAGTTTCACCCTTTATACGAGGAGAACACAAACAAGAAGTCATTTCTCTGTATCTCTGGGGAGTAACACTGACATTGTGTGTGTGGCTCGGTCTGGACGTCACCGTGTTTCCCTGTAACCGGACTCAGACGGGGATTACTCTGTGAGAACACAGTAAACCTGTTCCCCTGTATTCATGGCTCCGCTGAATAGAAAGCGTAATGTTTGATGGAGCAGTTTCCAGCAGTTTGCCCATTGCATCATGGCACAGTCCCATTCTGAAAGATCAGCGAGTACAAAACACTCCAGCGACCGGAGGCGAGTCCTTTTCTGTCCAACCGCTGCCGCCCCGCCGAGCTTTTCAGAGACGAGACTGAACATCTTTCCAGACCTCAGTGACCCAAAGTCTACATGAATAATGTTTATAATGGTTTTTTGTTTTTTTTTGCATTTTCATGCTGTCGCTGACAGTGTAGAGCTGGTTGGGCATAAAGGTAACCGTAAAATATGTGATTTATCAAAGTTAATTAAACTTGCTTCATGTAAGCAGTCATGTATAAAGTACCTTAGATGGATACTTGAATAAAAAAGTACACGTATCTTACCAGAAAATGACTTTGGTAGAAGTTGAAGTTACGTTTTTTTAATAATATTATTTAAGTTAAAGGTGCATTATGTAATAAATCCAAAGCCACTGGCCATAAAATCCTCCTAATATGTCACAGAGACTCAGGAATAATGTTCATATAACAAACTGAACTCACCAACAACAGTACAGACAAAATATTTGCATTAAAAAAAATATTTTGCAGACTGCAAATCATGTTTATGTTTTGAAATCATGTTTCACACACACACACACACACACACACACACACACACACACACACACACACACCTGTGATCTCTACTGTGGTCTGCTGTGGTCTACGGTGGTCCACAGTGGTCTCTATTGTGGTCTAGGGTGGTCTACCATGGTCTACAGTGGCCTACAATGGTCTACTGTGGTCAACCATCTTCTACTGTTGTCTATAGTAGTCTACTGTAGTCTGCTGTGGTCTACAGTGGTGTACTGTGGTCAACTGTGGTCTTTACTGTGGTCTACATTGGTCTATTGTGGTCTACTGTCGTCTACAGTAGTCTACTGTGGTCAGCTGTGGTGTACTGTGGTCAACTGTGGTCTACAGTGGTGTACTTTGGTCAACTGTGGTCTACAGTGGTCTCTAATGTGGTCTGCTGTGGTGTACTTTGGTCAACTGTGGTCTACAGTGGTCTCTAATGTGGTCTGCTGTGGTGTACTGCTCCACAGCGATGAAGTTTGGTCTACAGTGATCAGCAGTGATCTACTGTGGTCTACTGTGGTGATTATACTGTGGAAAAAAAGTGAAACTGAAGAAAGTAATCAGGCATTAGACTCCCTCTTCAGGTCTACAATGGTCTACATTGGTCAGCTGTGGTTTACAGTGGTCTATTGTGGTCTACAGCGTTCTACTGTGGTCTGCTGTGGTCTACTCTGTGGTGTAGTGTGGTCTACAGTGATCTCTACAGTGGTCTACTGTGGTCTACAGTGGTCTCTATTGTGGTCTGCTGTGGTCTAGGGTGGTCTACCATGGTCTACAGTGGCCTACAGTGGTCTGCTGTTGTCAACCATCTGCTACTGTTGTCTATAGTAGTCTACTGTGGTGTATTTTGGTCAACTGTGGTCTACAGTGGTCTCTAATGTGGTCTGCTGTGGTGTACTGTGGTCTACAGTGGTGTACTTTGGTCAGCTGTGGTTTACAGTGGTCTCTACTGAGGTCTGCCGTGGTCTACAGTGGTTTATTGTGGTCTACAGCGGTCTACTGTGGTCTGCTGTGGTCTCCTCTGTGGTGTAGTGTGATCTACAGTGGTCTCTACAGTGGTCTACTGTGGTCTTACGTGGTGAAGTGTGGTCTATAGTGGTCTGCTGTGGTCTACAGTGATGAAGTGTGGTCTACAGTGATCAGCAGTGATCTACTGTGGTGATTATACTGTGGAAAAAAAGTGAAACTTTGAAGAAAGTAATCAGGCATCAGACTCCCTATTTTGTCGTCCTCTAATCTAAGTGGCTGTAGAACCAGGACCAGGACGTTGAAAGCACTGAAAAGGCTACGATGGAGCGTGTGCAGCCCACTCTGTACCCATCACATACAAACACTTAAAGTGTCAGAGAACAAGGTTCAAATCCTGAAAAAAAGGGTAACAACAACACTCTGTGCATACGTTTTAATATAGTAATGGGGGAAAAACAGCAGCTTAAATGCTCTTTGTACAAACTATTAATTTCTTCGCCGTCCAATGGATCCAATAACAAACCTGATTTGTTGTTTCTCTGCATCCTCTGATCTCACAGCACGACATGACAATGATGAGCGTCTGCTGCAGTGCATTATGGGAACAGGCAGTAATTGAAGCCTCTCATCCAAAGCATGGCTTAAGGATGGACAGCATGCATATAAGCTCATGCATGTAAACACATCACAGCACACACACACACACACACACACACACACACAATAACGACTAGTAATTGTTCTCCCGTTGAGTTTGAGTTGTAAGTAAATTTCCGAGACTCCAGGCTGTCGTGGGCAAATGAGCTCACAGCTGCGAAGGAAATGAGGAATGAGTTCACCGAGTCTGGTTATTGCAAAATGTTTCACCCCAGCGGTGAAAAATAATGAAAACGGAGACAGTGAAATAAATACAGTGGCTGACAGAGCGCGTCTAATATTTTCACACACGGGCAACAGTGCATTGAATTCTCGCAGAGATTACGCTCGTCGCAACACAAATTCGACTCCGTCAACAGGAAATGATCGACTGGTCTCTGCACGAGCATCAAAATGACGCGGAGTGATGTAGTCGACGGTGCGTGCGTCGTGATGCCAGTCCTGTGACGGACCAGTCGTCGTGACATCGTAGTGTTTGGACGGAGAAGAACGCAAAAAAAAGCATCAAAAAGTGAATTTATCTAAAATAATTTCAGTCAGTATCAGTGTTGTTTTTGACAACCATCTTAGATTTAGTCTTACCCTGGATTTCCACTGGACGCGGAACGGCCGCGGAACGGCCACGGCGCAGTCACCGTTGCAAATCGCTTCCATTCTAATCAATGTGAGCATTCCCACCGGCCGCGCTGCGGCGCGGATCAGCAGCGTCCCAGAAGCGGCTCGCCGCGCCGCAGCGCTATCGATAGGAATCAGTTCTATTTTTTTTCGTTGCCGCTGCTGAACCTCGTAAATTTCAACGAAGCAGATCGCACCAGACAGGAAAAGCGACACAGAATCAAAGTAAAACATTTCCGCCCCCCCTTTCAAAATAAAACACAATACGCAGATAATATCGCCTGTCACGACTTCACATCAACATTACATCGTCACCGCTGCTGTCAGGTAAACAGTCAATTAATCAGAGCGTCTCTGAGAGTCATAATGAACGACGAGAGACTGATTGTTGAAGTGGAGAAATATAAAATCATTTATGACACCAGATCAACAGTTCTTCCACGTCGGAGAATGAAAAGAAGCTGTGTTGTTGTTGTTTACTTTATACACACAGTCTATCGCTGGATCTCGCGAACTCGCGTCCGTTCGAGATTATCGCGCGATCTTCCGTGAATACCGCCGGCTCCCAAGGCTCCGCGCCGCTGCCGTTAACGCGCCCAGTGGGGATTGCTGCTGGGGAGAGGACGAAGCAGAACCGCGCCGCGGCCGTTCCGCGGCCGTTCCGCGTCCAGTGGAAATCCAGGGTAAGTCTTTTGGACGAAAATGCTTATTAGTTTTAGTCACATTTTAGTCACTTCTATATGTGATAGTTTAAGTCCAGTTTTTTAGTCGATGAAAACTAAAAAAAGGACTTTTAGTCGAAAAAAGGAGTTTTAGTCGAAAAAATAAGTATAGTCTTTTAACAAATGTATTTAGGTCAATAAGTATTGGATATTGTTGTTGGGCAAGTGTCGCACATAAGTTGTGAAAATAGCAGCAGATCTATAAGTTCAACACACTGTGAGCTTGCAGATTGGCTATTATTACACACAAAGAGATGACCACGCTGTCACTGAATGTAAACATGCTGCTAAAGAAACACACACATAATGAATTGACGTTAGCGTAACAAAAGCTAACTTTAGCCACTACTGCTAACAACTGTGTCCAGTTATTGTCATGTCCCTAAATAATCCATCTGTCTGTTGTTTGCTAACATGTTAGCATAAAGATCGCTAGCTCAAAATGCTAACGACTCCACTTACATAAGTGTCGGGTTAGAAGAAGTACAGACGCAGTTCAGTCCCTCTGTGGGATTCCTTATCCATCGCCATTCAACAGTGAACACACACACACACACACACACACACACACACACACACACACACACAGACACACAGACACACACACACACACACACACACACACACACACACACTGCAGAAGCAGTAGCGGGGGACGTGCATATTAAAGGTACAATATGTAGTATTTATGGGTTTATATGACCCAAAATCCACTTTTTTATACATATTATGTGCTCCTGCATTGTCTAGTTGCTGTATAATAGTTTTTGTTTCATTTTCGTAGTGTTTCAAAAAGTCATGTTAAATAACATGGTCACGGGCCGCGGTTGCATAGCCACTGTTAGCAGCGAGACGCCATGTTTCTACCGGAGCCTGTAAGGACAAACGCGAGAGAACAAATCAAGCGTCTCTTTACTTGTAGCTGAAGTCCCGCCTCCACTCTCTCCGCTTCGTCTGCTACGGCCGCGGTAGCTCCGCCCTCTCCCTCGCCGCACGAACCTCATCTGCTGACACGGAGAAAGACGACGAGGACGACATTTGACCGGCTGAGGATACCATAGCGCTCAGGGAAGGGAGGGGGTGAGCAGAGGAGCAGTTCTTTGTTGTAAATTTCAGCCTCTCCTCTAGATGGCACTATAAACTACTTATTTCCCCTTTAAGTAGCCATGTGCTTTCTCCGTGACCGTCAGGTGATTGGCCGATGTCTTGCGTTTCAAACGTCCGCCAAACGTCCATTCTCGTCTCGTCAACGAAAACTCACGCACGTCTCGTCATGTTTTCGTCATCAAAGAGTCGCGTTTATCTCGTCACCGTCTCGTTATCGTCGTGAAAAAAAGTGGCGTCAACGAAAAGATTTCGTCATCGTCAATCTTTGACGAAAACAACACCGGTCAGTACATGCAGATGACTGATTGACATTTCTCGCCGAAATCCTCGTTCTTCCCGAGCAACTGTGGCAAAGTTCAAGTGGCAAACGAGGCGAGTTTACCTTCACGTCAGGAGTGGACTACAAACACTTGTCCTTATCGTCGTGCTCACTAGATAACGTGTTCCCCGGTTTATCCGGAGTCACGCGTCGCCCGTTATCCACGAGAGATTCCGCAGTTCCCATGGAAGCGGAGATGTGATCTTTTCTTCTCCCAAGAACAGAAGCAGAACAGAGCAGCGGGGAAGACGACGACGTGGCCTCAGGTGGACGATTAGATTTTTGAGAATTCGTGCTTTCGTACACACGGAGAACAACGACGTCCTTTCTGGTACGTGGAGGCCACGGCGTACCAGAAAAAGGATGTTGTTGTTCTTCATGTGTATGAAAGCATCGACGTCTTCGATTTGAATCCTGGACTGTGTGGACGTGCAGCAGTGGACGTCCTAAATCTCATCTGTTGTATCTAATGACGGCTTAAAAAAGGTCCCCACAACATTCAGAAGCATCAGAAATATGAGTGGTATGCTCTTTGGCAGAGGGGCTTTCATCTGTTTTCACTTTGGGTTATTTCGGACTTAAACAACAACACAATAAAAAAAAAATGGCCTTCAAACACAATGTTCTCAGAAAACAAGCTTTTATACATCACTACATTTTGAATTTTACAAGGACGTGACATGAATCGATGTCTATGTTAAGGACTTGAAGAAAACCGAGACAAGGGGCCGATTCCAATTCCTATCTTAACCCTCAAGCTCAACCCTTAATCTTAACTGGCCCTCAAAACCCAAAGTGTTGAGGGTTATTTTGTCACTTAGAAATGGGACACCCCTTAAATGCAGATACGTCTTCAGACTGTAGGGGGCAGCATAACGCGAAAGCTGCGTCCAGTCTGTCAACTCCAAAAAAGTAGAAGAAGAAGAACACATTTACGTCACGATTATTTATTTATTATTTTATTTCAGGTTGCTCAGCAGCTGAGACTCTACTGACTGCAAAGATTGGTAAACGCGGTAGGTGGCGCCACATGCCAAAACATGATTTGCAATCTGCAAAATATTTTTTTAATGCAAATATTTTGTCTGTACTGTTGTTGTTGGTGAGTTCAGTTTGTTATATGAACATTATTCCTGAGTCTCTGTGACATATTAGGAGGATTTTATGGCCAGTTGCTTTAGATTTATTACATAATGCACCTTTAAGGTTAGGTTTAGTCATTATTGTCCAAAAATGAATTAATGCAAAAATAAAGGAAAGTAGGAGTGACTGCATTCATAAACTAGTGCACACGTCCTTAAGGTCGCTCAGTGTCAGTGCCAATACACTCTTTATTCTTGCAAGGTTTACGCTTATTTAAAAAACAACAAACATGAATCAGCAACTCCAATCACTACCAAAAATCTGTTATGTAATATGAGCCCACATCCTCAGAAATTACATCCAAACCCGCCCTCGACATTTCAGAACAAAAACACAATCTCCTTGGTGAAGAGAAGAAGTGGGTGTAAATTTAAAGAAAAAAACAAAAAACAAAAAAAAACTGAAAGGAAGTGCTTTCACTGACGACGTGGAAGAGCTGGAAAGTGATTGAGAAATTAAAAACATACATTGTGTTTTCCGAGGACGTGGATAGAGGAGGGGTGAGGGTTGCATACAGGAACAGTACGGTCTCACTGTGTGTGCTCTGCTGCTCTGCGCTCACTCTGACTCATTCTCTCTCTCTGACTGGCATCCAAAATTAAAGCCCCCCCCCCCCCCGTCACTGTGACAGAGGGCCCCCTGCTTGACGGACTCATGAAATTACTATGATCAAATTAGAGCAGAGTGTTAATCTGCTCTCCTGGGCGGGCTGCAGAGAGGGTCCCCCACAGGGAGCTGACGCACGTCTCTGAATAACAGTGGAGCACAAGATAAGGAAGTGGAAAAGCTCCTCTCTGCTTCATTGTCTTTAATGGAAGAACGACTTCTAATAGAGTGCAACTGGTAAAACACGGTGTCACTGCTTAACTTTTGAGAAAGCGGCGCGGAAAAAATCAATTTGTGGTTCCTTTTTTAGAATTGCGCTTTATTTATTAATGCGTGCACGTCTTAGACTGCGGCTTCACGCTTGATGGAATTTTTTTTAAAGTGACGTACGCAGGCATGCCTGCGATAATAATAATAACGAGGCGCCGACGTCCTGCCTTCGCCCGCCTTCCCATGAATCACGCGTCGACAGTCGTCGGCCGCGTTGCTCTGCAGGCGACGGGAGACTCTGTGTTTACACACAAAGTTCAATCTCGGCTCGCCTCATTTACGCCCTAATGACGGGAGGAGTGCGGCCGGAGGGGAAAGTAAAAGTGGAAGTGGAGTAATTTGAGTTCATGTGTTACCATTAGAGCTGCTATGGGTGGAACAGTGCTGTTAAAATATGTTTAATAGCTCTGCACGGTTTCCACTGAGCTAGTGTTTGGTCAGTCGGTGCGTTTTAAATGTCTGATTTTAGTCGGACTAAGACGGTAATTTAGCAAAACATGTTAGTCTGACTAAAATCGAGCTCGTCTTACTCTTAAATGTGATTCATAGACCTTTGACCTGGAAGTAGAAGGAGATGACATATAAACTGCAGTATTGTTTTCTCCTACACATGTACACTCAAACTTGGCAAGTTGTCCGATTCCCTGTCTTAGTTGGACTATGGTGTGTAAACGTACTTGGTGACATGGATGCGTTACGAATGTTGTTTTCAAACTACGAGAAGTACGTTTCAAAACCTGAACTTTATTCCTGGAATTGTAATTACAAAATCAACTAATTTTAAATATCATTTTTTAGCCCAGATATCACAACTCAAGATGGCTACTCCTAGCATAAAAGAGATAAAAGGCTAATCAGGCTTTTACCTGGTTAAATAACATGTAATACGACATAATGTTTATTGTAAAATCGGTTAAAAATCATATCGTTAGCTTAATAGCATAGTTGCCTAAGTCATATTTGAAAGTTTTCAGAAAACAAGAAAAAACACATTTGTTAGCAAGCTCATTGGTAAAGTTAGGCAGATATCACAATTACCAAAAAATGACTTAGGCAATTATGCTATTAGGCTAACGATATGCTAAAAAAAAAAAATATTGATACTGAAAGAGAAAAGAAAAAAATAAAAATTCCCCCACCCTTAATGTATATATGAATAAATGGTCTATTAGCTTGCTAGCGAAACTAGCTTGAACAGTTTCTTCACTAGTCAACACTGACCACTCGCTTGTTACATAAGAGTATTTGTTGTAAATAAATTCTCCCACTCAGCAAACATGCAGTGACATATGGAGGAGAAAGGGTATAATGCTAACGGCAACGACAGACAAGAGGTTAGCCAAACGCAGGGGTGTCAAACTCATTTTCACTGAGGGCCACATCAGCATAATGGTTACCCTCAAAGGGCCCAGATACAACTGTCATACAGAATAAATGTAACTACATGTGACCAAATATAATGTAAAATGAAGGTAACTAATCCGTAACATATTGCTAAATAACTTTCTGTATTTATTACCTATTCAATTTCACACTGTGATCTAGTGGCGGGATGCCGTCACTTTGCGGGTAACGCAATCGCCATGCATTGTGGGAAATGTAGTTTATGGTCAACGCACGCCTTAAAGCAGCATAGATCTATTTTAACACAGATTGTTAAGACCAATTTATCGCTCGCGGGCCACATAAAATGACGTGGCGGACCACATCTGGCCCCCGGGCCTTGAGTTTGACACACGTGGCCAAACGTTAGCTCACACGCAAGCAGCTTTAATGAGATAAAAGAGCATAAAGACGTTCATGTTGAACTCTGTGATAATATCAGTTCAACTGTCTGTGCAGCTTACGTAATAACATGCTGAACTCATGCTTTTATTGCGTGTATTGTTTATTCAGCCAAGAGTTCAAGAGAAATGCTAAACTAGTTTACATGATGAACCCGGTCAACAGCGTATGTTCCTGTTCTTCTGGTTATTTTTAAGTCACCGTCACCTCATTATGTTTCAAAACATACTCCTCCTGGAAATACGTTGCTCACTTGTTCCACCATCAGCATGTTTCTCACTGTCACTGCTGCTGCTGCTGCTGCTGCTGCTGCTGCTGCTGCACGGGCACAGTTTACGACGAGCTTATCAGAAGCTTCCTGGCTGTAAACACATGCTGGAAATGGAAATGATATGAGCATCAGAAACAGTAAATACATTTTTATTTAAAGGACAGTAAAGACGGATCACAGTGGCAATAAGAACATAACTAAATGGACTTATTGACAATGAGTGTGATGTGCATTTAACGGGCAACGACATTAGGTGACGACATAAACCGTGAATCATGTAAAGGCGCCATATGTAAGAATGTGGCCAAAAACGGTTACTACATCCAAATTCAAAAATACCGACGTCTTTTAGGTTTCGTTTTCCTGACGTAACTGGCAACCCGTGGTTGCTCGGCAGCTGAGGCTCTACTGACTGCAATGATTGGTAGACGGCGGTAGGTGGCGCCACATGATGCCAAAACATGATTTCAAAACATAAACACGATTTCCAGTCTGCAAAAATATAAAGTTTAATGCAAATATTTGTCTGTACTGTTGTTGTTGGTGAGTTCAGTTTGTTATATGAACATTATTCCTGAGTCTCTGTGACATATTAGGAGGATTTTTATGGCCAGTTGCTTTAGATTTATTACATAATGCAACTTTAACCTTTATTTACCTAGTTTATGAATGAACAATTACTTTTTATTGTCATTCATATGCAAAATCCATGTGTATTCTTACCAATTTTTGGGAAAGGATTTGTTTTATAAAGCGCTTGAATTCAGTATAAACACATAACTGCAGCAGCAGCAGCAGCAGCAGCAGGACGCAACTTCAATCTAACGAAGCTTCCTGTTTGTTTACATCTCTGCTGCAGAGGGCAGCACATGGCACGGTCCCCGTCTTAGCAAAACAAAAACATCCGCTACGACGTCGACGTGAGGCTGATGTGTTTCAGAAAGTGACGCAGTCTCTCTGGACACATATCTGCACATCTCTGTGGTAAATAGTACGTCGGTTCCAGTGTTCGGTATATGTAAGGAGCGTATGTGTGTGTCCTCTGGCTTAAGCTGATTATCGCTCTGCGTAGGTTACTGTTGTGGTTGTAAGACATTAGTGAATGAGATGTACAATAGCACACGGTGATGATGACCCCCCCCCCCCCCCCCCCCCCCCACAATCATCTTTAGTGTCTCCCTTTGATAAACTGCCTGTGTTTATCGGCTTCCTGTGCTGCGTTATCTGATTCTGTACCGCACAGATCCACGGTGCAGTACTGCGCTGTGCAGCGGTGATGGAGCAGCAGGAGTAAATGGTGCTCGTATGGCTTCATAATAGATGCGTGGTCGCCGGGTAAATGGATGGATGGATGGATGGATGGATGGATACAGAGCATGGAAAAAAAAAACAACAGATTTGCGATGCTAAATATGGCACAGTAAGTGGATGAAAGGAAGAACCAACTTCGTTTTTCAAAGAGCAGTCGACTCCTGCGCGGACTGGAAACACACTTAATCATTTTATGGTCCGTGACAGACCTCCGAATAACACACACACACACACATTCTTGCGTAGCAGCCTTACTGAGGACTCATAATGAACATGAACCAACCCTTTACCGGAACTGAACCTAACCCTAAAGTCTGCCCTCACACGAGGTGATTTTCTCAAATCAGACTTGATTCTAAAAGCACAGAGACAATAAACTGAGTAAATAATATGATTTCCAGGGATTTGGGATCTCACAGAAACTTCGATTAGCTTAACCGTCAGTTGATAGCGGTTGTGCGTGCGACGTTTTGTGCTGAGAAACGCAAAAAAAAAAAAACTGTGGATGAAGTCTGAGAAGCCGTAATCGGCTTGGCTTGTACAAGTTATGGCTCCTACGGTTCTCATTGGTTATTGCGGGGGGTTCTGCTCACGCCCCCCCCATCGCTGTTCAGAATCTAAATATCAAACATATGTACGATTTGAAATCGGGAAATACTCTGATGCGTCCGATCGCACCAGTTAATCCATTTACACTTCAGGATCACTTTTTGGCCAGATCTGTTCAACTCTAGCCTAAAATCGTCAGACACCCACGACCAAAATCTATTAATAATCCACGGGCTTGACCCTAAAACTGGGTTTTTAGCTCCAGGTTGGTCCTCACAAAGATATAAATACAAGAACACACACAGTCTGAATTAGCTCCTTTAAATTAGATTGAAGTATTAACTCATTTTAATACATTGTTCCTTTTCAGTGAGCTGATTTTCACTTTAGCTGTTTACTTCACTAATATATAATATGGTATTCAAAGAAAAATGTTACACCATAGAACAATAGTCATAGAAAAATTCATTTGTGGGTTAAGTGACAAATTGTCCCATCGTTAAATTAAACGTTTTATAAGCATTTAATTGTGTCCGACGACCGTATCGCAGCATAAAAAGCAGTTGTTACATTGGTTTGAAGTGTTCCGTCTGCTGAAATGAAAACAAAATAAATCATCATCATGTTGAATGAGCATGTCTCTCTCTCTCTGAGTCCAAATGTGTCCCTTGTCTCTGTCTGTCTTGGTGTTCTCAGGGAGGACAGGGGGGATTATGGGAGGTCAAAAGTAGAACCGTCTGCTGCTTGTTGTTGTTGTTGTTGTCGGTTGCGATGCCTCTGGCTACTCTCGTCCTCGTTTACAAAAGGTTACACTGTAAACAGAGGAGGGAGCTGGAGGAGTTGGTTTTTTTGGCGAGTGTTTTTTTTTTTTGTTTTCATATACCTGCCACCGGCACCATCGGCTCGTCTGGTCGTGTTTGTGCGTCATACAGAGTTGTGTTTTAATTGTGACGACCACTTGCTCTGATAAGTGCATTAATAGTTGGAACACAGAATTTCACTTTTTTACTGGAACACATTCAAATCCATGTCTCCGACAACGGTTTTCTCTGCTTCTTTTTCACCGGCTCTGCCAATGATGAAATAACACAATCTCTGCCTTGATCTTATAGCCCGGGGGGGCAGTGTGTGTTTCGTGTTTGTTGCGACACCTCCTGATACTGAGGACTCCAGGGTTGGCGGCCGTGATCTTGCAAGACTGATTTTCCACTAACACATGGTAGGGGGCAGTGGAGAGCAAGCCCCCAATCTCCCCAAAACAATACAATTAAAGGTGCCATATGTAAGAATGTGGCCAAAAACTGTTACTACACTCAAATTCAAAATACCGAGGTCTTTTAGGTTTCGTTTTCTCTGCCATTGTAGCTCAGACGTAACTGGCAACCAGCTCAACTCTACTGACTGCAATTTTTGGTAGACGGCGGTAGGTGGCGCCACGTGCCAAAATATTATTTCAAAACATAAACATGATTTGCAGTCTGCAAAAGATTTTTTTGAATGCAAATATTTTGTCTGTACTGTTGTTGTTGGTGAGTTCAGTTTGTTATATGAACATTATTCTTGAGTCTCTGTGACATATTAGGAGGATTTTATGGCCAGTTGCTTTAGATTTATTACATAATGCACCTTTAATCATCACACTCTGTCAGTTCCATAGTCGGACTAAGACAGGCAATCGGACAACTTTCTGAGTCTGAGTATACGTACATGCGGAGGAGAAAATCAATTTATTGGACGTGTGCACGTCTGACTCCACCTCCATAGGTGGCGCTGTATCTCTCTCTATAAGTTAGTGTGTGTTGAATCACTTTTCTGTTGACCTTTACGTCACAGAAAAACAAACAGTGAACGCCGAGATCTCTTCTACTTCTGGGAAGGAAATGTTGGCATACGCAAAATGTCAAGTCCGATTCCAGTCCGACTCCAGTCCGATTCCAGTCCGACTCCAGTCCAGCTCCAGTCCAACTCCAGTCAGATTCCAGTCCAACTACACGTATACATACAGAAGTAATCGGACTATGAATCGAATTATCCAGGTAGGTTAGTCTGACTAAGAAATGAAAACAAAATAAATCATCATCATGTTGAATGAGCATGTCTCTCTCTCTCTGAGTCCAAATGTGTCCCTTGTCTCTGTCTGTCTTGGTGTTCTCAGGGAGGACAGGGGGGATTATGGGAGGTCAAAAGTAGAACCGTCTGCTGCTTGTTGTTGTTGTTGTTGTCGGTTGCGATGCCTCTGGCTACTCTCGTCCTCGTTTACAAAAGGTTACACTGTAAACAGAGGAGGGAGCTGGAGGAGTTGGTTTTTTTGGCGAGTGTTTTTTTTTTTTGTTTTCATATACCTGCCACCGGCACCATCGGCTCGTCTGGTCGTGTTTGTGCGTCATACAGAGTTGTGTTTTAATTGTGACGACCACTTGCTCTGATAAGTGCATTAATAGTTGGAACACAGAATTTCACTTTTTTACTGGAACACATTCAAATCCATGTCTCCGACAACGGTTTTCTCTGCTTCTTTTTCACCGGCTCTGCCAATGATGAAATAACACAATCTCTGCCTTGATCTTATAGCCCGGGGGGGCAGTGTGTGTTTCGTGTTTGTTGCGACACCTCCTGATACTGAGGACTCCAGGGTTGGCGGCCGTGATCTTGCAAGACTGATTTTCCACTAACACATGGTAGGGGGCAGTGGAGAGCAAGCCCCCAATCTCCCCAAAACAATACAATTAAAGGTGCCATATGTAAGAATGTGGCCAAAAACTGTTACTACACTCAAATTCAAAATACCGAGGTCTTTTAGGTTTCGTTTTCTCTGCCATTGTAGCTCAGACGTAACTGGCAACCAGCTCAACTCTACTGACTGCAATTTTTGGTAGACGGCGGTAGGTGGCGCCACGTGCCAAAATATTATTTCAAAACATAAACATGATTTGCAGTCTGCAAAAGATTTTTTTGAATGCAAATATTTTGTCTGTACTGTTGTTGTTGGTGAGTTCAGTTTGTTATATGAACATTATTCTTGAGTCTCTGTGACATATTAGGAGGATTTTATGGCCAGTTGCTTTAGATTTATTACATAATGCACCTTTAATCATCACACTCTGTCAGTTCCATAGTCGGACTAAGACAGGCAATCGGACAACTTTCTGAGTCTGAGTATACGTACATGCGGAGGAGAAAATCAATTTATTGGACGTGTGCACGTCTGACTCCACCTCCATAGGTGGCGCTGTATCTCTCTCTATAAGTTAGTGTGTGTTGAATCACTTTTCTGTTGACCTTTACGTCACAGAAAAACAAACAGTGAACGCCGAGATCTCTTCTACTTCTGGGAAGGAAATGTTGGCATACGCAAAATGTCAAGTCCGATTCCAGTCCGACTCCAGTCCGATTCCAGTCCGACTCCAGTCCAGCTCCAGTCCAACTCCAGTCAGATTCCAGTCCAACTACACGTATACATACAGAAGTAATCGGACTATGAATCGAATTATCCAGGTAGGTTAGTCTGACTAAGACTACCTCAATTTTAGTCAGACTAACGCATTTACAGAAAACTAAATTATTATCTTAGTCCGACTAGATTCGGACTTCTTACATGCATGCTAACGCACTGAATGACTCCAAAGTTATTAAAGTAGGGTAAAAAATAATAGTTTCTGCTGATGATGCTTATGGTCAATCTGACCATGACAAACGTGTCTGTGTTTGTGAGCTAAAGGGAAACAGGGATGCACACAACGCTACGATGATAAACGCTACAGTCTTTAGGGGCAGCTCACATGCGGCACCTAAAACCACATGAAAGGAGCCAGAGGTGTTGGTAACCAAGGCGCTTGAGGGACACACTCCTGCCGTTGCTCGGCAACCGAAACCTGGGAGCGGCTGAGAGGCCCGGGCTCGCTGAATAAAATCAACACATTAAACAGAAAAATAATCAAAATAACCAAACCCCCTCTTTAGAAACCTGGCTGTGTGTGTGTGTATCTCCTCTCCAGCATGGCCAGATTGGCAAAGTCGCTGCTGTTACCTCAGAAACTGAGTCCTCTACTTTAGTGAATTTGTCATCGTAGAGACACGTGTTAAAGTAGAGTATATTGACGGACTCCTTACAGCGCATGTGTCAAACTCAAGGACCGGGGGGCCGGATGTGGCCCGCCACGTCATTTTATGTGGCCCCCGAGTGATTAATTGGTCTTAAAAATCTGTGTTAGAATAGGTCTATGCTGCTTTAAGGCGTGCGTTGACCATAAACTACATTTCCCACAATGCATTGCAATTGCAAAATGACGGCATCACCCTCGCGGACCGGGTTACATCTATAATGCATCGTATTTGTAATTTGATTAAGGAATAAATACAGAAAGTTATTTAGCAATATGTTGCGGATTAGTTACCTTTATTTTACGTCAGGGGTTCTCAAAGTTCTGATAACTGAGGGCCAATTTAGGAACCCAACGTTGGACTGAGGGCCACCAAAGAAAAAAAAAATGAAATAAATCCCATTTGTAATAATTTTAATGACCAGATTGCAGTTCTACAGTTTAGCGTTAACTAATATAAGCGTTAATATAATGTAATTTAAGCATTAATATAATAATGCTTTATAATTTACTGGGTAATTACCCAGTATTTTGGCCATTGTTCTTACCTTCTAATTACAGGTTAATACCAAGTAACACATTTCTGTTACCATATATTTACTGGGTAAAAAGCTAGTAATTGGGGGCTGTAGCTACCTGCTTATTACCAGCTTATAACCCAATAATACACTAAAATTCACCATATAGAAACCAGGTAAATACCCAGTATTTTTGTTTACACTCTGTATCCAGTAATGTCCAAAAAACAAGCTTAGTAGATCCTGGATTAAAACTATCAACTGTAATACATTGTGGGCCGCCAGAAATGTTTCTGCGGGCCGCCATTGGCCCCCGGGCCGCACTTTGAGAACCAATGTTTTACGTTATATTTGGTCACATTTAGTTACATTTATTCTGTATGACAGTTGCATTCTGGCCCTTTGAGGGTAACAGTTATGCCGATGTGGCCCTGAGTGAAAATGAGTTTGACACCCCTGCCCTACAGCCTTTTCAAGGAAAAAAAACCCCAGTTATTATTAAAATTAGTCTCAAAATGTTCCTTTTTGTTCAATAGGTTTGAAGTGTTCCGTCTGGAAAAAAAATGAATCATCACGTTGGCTGTGAAGAGCTCACTGTGTGCATGAATGAACATGTCTCTCTCTCTCTCTCTCTCTCTCTCTCTGTCGAATAAAGACATGAGATATCAAAATAAAAGACCAATTTCACCCCTAGAGTAGAAAAGACGCATCAAGAACACACAGAAAAAACAGTCACGTTGCAACACACACAGGAAAATACACACTTTACACTTTATTAAAGAGTGTCCCACACATTTTTAAAAACACGGCCACGTCCTGTGTCCGTACACCTGCTGAGGTGATTGTGACTTCGTGAACGATTCGCTTCTGTAACGCGGAGTCGTCAAACAGACGCGGTTCAGCACTCGGCGGCGGCGCGATTGTGTCCATTAAGCTCTAATGACAAACTTTTGACTCAAGTCATGAAAGCGATGAGACAGAGTTCACATGCGTGTCACATGATGGTGGACAGAGTACGCGTGGATAGTGTTTCCAATGTCAGTCGACAGGCTGTTCTTCCGTCTCGTATCTTTTTCCTCTTCTTGTTCGGTTCTCCTCGCAAGGTCGTAAATGTTTGCAATTATGTGTGAACCCAACACACACACACACACACACACACACACACGCATTCTTGTACTTGCTGCATACTGAGGACCAGCATTTCCACTTTATAAATCAACACAATTACAAATATCTACTTCATGAACGACATCTAAAAAAAGAACTACTGGTTGCAGTACCATAAAATGTCTGCAGGCGGAGCCCCAGAGCAAAGCATTTTTGGTCCAAAATTTGACAAAAACGTCATACTATACTATGTCGACCAAAATGTAAAAAAAAAAATGTACCAAAAATTTTTGGTCCAAAATTTGACAAAACCATCATACTATAGTATGTCGTACAAAATATGAAAAAAAAAATTTGACCCAAAATTTTTGGTCCAAAATCTGACAAAAACGTCATACTATACTATGTCGACCAAAATTTTTTTTAAAAAAGGTACCAAAAATTTTTGGTCCAAAATTTGACAAAACCATCATACTATAGTATGTCGTTCAAAATTTGAAAAAAAAAATTGACCCAAAATTTTTGGTCCAAAATCTGACAAAAACAACTGTACTATGTCGTCCAAAATTAGAATTGTTTTGTTTTTTTTGTTTTTTAAATTGAGTATAGCATGTTATAGCAACCTAAGAAAGTGATTTCAATGAAAACAAAGTGAGGACTGGCCAAAATGTCCTCACTTCGTAAAAATGACCTCACTTTGTTGGTTAAAAACCCTCATTGGTCCTCAGTATGCCACAAGTACAAGAACACACACACACACACACACACACACACACAGATCTCCAGCTTAACCCACGGAAAAGCAAACACACACCGAGCCGGCCGTGTGAATGTTTAACTGTGCGTGGAAACGGTTTGTGTGTCCTGCAAACGGAACAGCGCGTCGACGAGTGCTTCTCCGGGACACTTGATTATGTGATCGGTGCATATGGCAAAAATATGATATTCTATGTTCCTGTGTGACTAACCGCAGGAGTAGATCCACAGAAAGGTCTTTGCACGACATGCAAATAAGTGGCCACTTTAATAGGCACACGGGGGAGGGCATGCAATGAACTGGCATTAACTGGTGTGGTCTTCTGCTGCTTCCATCATCTCAAACCAGTCTGCTCATTCTCCTCTGACCATTTTACCACTCGCTATGTGTTGTGTGTGAAAATCCCACTAGATTAATGGTTTCTGTCTGTGTAAAAGCAGGGTTTAAAACCACTTTAATCACTTTTCCTCCTCATTCTTATGCTCTTCTTTGAACGTCAGCAGGTTCATCTCGACCGCGTGTCCTATTAAAGTGGCTCATGTGCTTTGAGGCTGAAAGAAATGATCAATATACTGAAACATTGCAATATTTCATGGTGTGTGATACTGTATTGATTATTTGATGTTCTGTATATATATATATATATATACATATATGTAAATATATGTATATGTATATGTATATATATATATATATACATATATATATATATATATATATATATATATATATATATATATATGTAAATAATCCAGACGGTTGGTTTTTTTTTTGGTTGTATTTCAGCCTCCAAACCACTAGTTGGCAGGCTTTTGGCCATTTCACTTATTTTGTGCGTAAAACAATGTTGTTTTTTTTACTATTTGGGGGAAAATTAAGATATAGCTTAACTTACAGTATCCCAATATATTGTGTTTATATATACATATATATGTATATACATATATATACGTATATATGTATATATATTGCACTATAGGTGTGTGTCTCATAATTAGAAATACTTTATTAATTTTTCTGGGGTGAATCACAATCTTTAAAAAATGTAATATCCTTTTATATATATGTATATATATATACATATATATATATATATACGTATAAATATACGTATTCTTATGTATATATATATGTATATATATATAAATATACGTATTCCTATGTATATATATATATATATGTAAATATATTTATGTATATATACATACATATATATATGTAAATAATCCAGGCGGTTGTTTTTTTTGGTTGTATTTCAGCCTCCAACCAGCAGGCTTTTGACCATTTCACTTATTTTGTGCATAAAACAATGTTGTTTTTTTACTATTTTATTTTATAAATAAGTAGACCTCAGTAATTAAGTGTTGGAATATGCTATGACAAAATACATGCGCGCACAATTATGTAATTATAATATAAATAATAATTATATTAATTAGTGTATGTATAAGATTAAATGAATATTCAGAACAAGGCGTGGACAGATTGATGAATATTATGAAATATACATGTGGTGTTTATTTTGCTTCTGCAGCAGCAGGTTGTCATAGTAGTAAGGGAAGAAGAAGAAGAAGAAGAAGAGATAGTGTCTGAGGTTCAGCTCTAATGTCCGTGTTTTCTTTCACACGACGAAGACCGTCGCCGGCTGATGAACGGACTGAATGCTCGGTCAGGGAGCTGTGATGCTTTAAACGCTCGCTCCATTTCTCCCTCCACATGGGGCATCTCCCACCTAAACCAGCGATTCAAAACAAAACAGCGGGGCGGCGGGAAAAGAGGGGGAAAAAAACAAGGGGTGAAATGTAGTACTTTAATAATAAAAAAAAACGGCGTTAATATAGGACACGAGGGAGGAGAAAACAAGAACAGGAAGCAGATGGTAAGAGGCAGGAAACTGTATTAGTTGTAAAAGGAGAGACAGTAGATAAACAAGAGGAAGAGGAATATTAATGAAGAAGGAAAGAAGGAGAAGAGGGCAGGTAAGGAGACGGAAAGGTCAACAACAGATGGAAGGAGAGAAGGAAGGAAGGAAGGAAGGAGTGAAGGGTTGAGAAAAGGAGGGTAAACATACATGAGGAAAGAAGGATAAAGAAGTGAAAAAACACATAAACAAAGGAAGAGAATTGAAGGTGGAGGAAAGAAGAGCCAAAATGGAGGGAGAAACTATATTATTAAAATTATATATATTATTATTATTATTATTGTTATAATATACTTCTTATATAATACTTATATAAAGAATAGATAATTTAAATAGTCGTGTGTGTTTCTTGTTTGGTTTTACATAGAAATATTAGCTTACATAATGATTTATGATTAGCTTGACAACCACTTCGGTTAGCTTGACAACCAGTGTTTGACCAGCTGCAGGTGGATAACAGTTACATAAACACATGTTAATAATGATAGTAAAATAAAATTATATGTAATTAATGTAAATAAGTAAATGTAGGGAGCTTCCTGGTGTAGTTTCATACAGCAGGTGCCATGAAATTGTAATTAAGGAGGGGGGGAAAAGGTAGTGTGAAGATATGTAAACACGGCAGCCAAGTGCTGCCAACTACTCTTCCCAGAATGCACTGCGCGAAGTTAGCGTGGACTTGTGCAGCTGTCAGCGGACACTCATTGCGCCCGTCCATGTCCCCCCTTTATCGCCAGGGATTGAGAACTTCGCCCTCGGTGTTGCGCAGTTTTCTGTGTCGCAGGTGAAAAAAAAAACATTCGCTTCCGTGTGTGTTCACTGATGTGACTGAATGAGCCTCAGTGACGGCGATAATCCGGAGGGAGCTCGTCCCCCTGCGCCGCTCGACTGCTGCGGAGGACTCAACAACGTGGATTACTCGAAGGTAAAAAGCGTCAAACACAACATTGTGGACTCTCCGTGTTTCTCTGACCCTCATGCACGACCACGAAAGTGTCCCGACCGCCTGCGACTCTCGGTTTTACTCGGTTTGACTCGTAAGTCAACGAGTCTGAACCGCTTCGCAACCGGAAGCCTGAGGGCTTTTCAAAATAAAAGCACGCCACACGTAGCTTTATTCTGTCTTGGCCAAAGCATAAACACACGTTAATGGTTTAGTAATACATTTTTAATGTGAATACAACATTTGTAATAATATGTTCTTTAATATTTTCAACCATTTAGAGATGATTAAACTTAAAGGTCCAGTGTGTAACTTTTAGGAGACTTAATTATTTTTTCATAGTTTTTTGAAAAAAACAAAAGCAAAAACTTCATTTTATGCAACTCATGTGTAGTTTTTTTTTATTTCTATTTTTATTTCTTCCTCCAATTTCTGATTATGAACTTACCAAGAACCCAAACTCCATATATCCATGTGTCAAACTCTATATATCCGCTTTACTGGTGCCATATTTCTATTTTCTCTATTGCTGTCTTATTGTGGAGCATATATATAAATATCCATTATTGTTAGATTTTACCTCTCACTTTTGCATTCAAAATATCAGTTTTACACACATTTTGCTGCATTTATAGCCATATTCCTTCATAATTACGTTTCACGATGCAAACCATGATTTGTATTTATTATTTATCTATTTATACATCTGCCTACGCTCCACTGAGGTAAATCTTTTTGATCTTATTTTGCCGCCCGAAAAAACGTTGTTTTCAAGACGTCAACAAACAAGCTTTAAAAATAAACCGATTTCCTCGAAAGCCCTTCAGCAGTGAACACTGGACCCGTCACGTTGTGTTGTTTTTACTTGCCTCTCTATCAGAGTTGAGACATAATTGATTCCAAAATAAAATCACGGCCAGCAGTTTATTATAAAATCACAGGTCGGTCACAGTCCCGAGTGTGAGAGGCTTTATGTTTCTTGTGGCTGATTTATTTTGCCCCCTCAGGCCCCCCAAAACCTTTTTAAATTTGATTCACCTACCGCAAAACAAAGTGAGGACACTGTCCTGAAAGACGCTGTGTTGTCTTTTCCATCTCTGGCGTCATAGGATTAAAACTGGAAAACCACACAGAAGCTCTCAGCGTGTTGAGATTGTTGGCTATTGAGCAATGTTTTAATAACAATAATACATAAGATTTTATCACACGTTTATATTCACACAATCATATTTAATGTTGAGTTATGCAAGTATACATATGTATATATTTGTATGTATATAACTGTCTCGTTCCGTATCAAAACAAACACTTTATTTTGAAATTCTGTGAAACGTCATCATGAATATTGTGGATTTTTAAGGTAATTTCCTCTATAGTATGTCACTTTTTTTTTTTTCACAAGACCAAACCAGACACTCATTGGCCCCCAGGTCATTTGAGCTTGAGACCCCTGCCTTAAAGGGATAGTTTTTCATTTTAATTATTTTTCACAGTGTGATTGCATAACTAACTGTCACATGGTCGGTGCTAACACCACCACGTGTGTCAACCACTCACTTCTTACACCAAAGTCCAAATGAGGACTCATTAAAGAAATCGAGACGACTTTCAGATACATTCATACATCTAAATAGCCTTAATTGTAGGTTATTTGGTTTTATTTTGTAGTTGAAGATTGCACATTTAGTGCAAATTTGTCTACTGTTGTATCAATCACCACACTTGGTGCTTCACTTTGAATGTGTAAGAATAAATAAATAAAAACTAGCCTATTTTTATGATTTTACTTCCTTTTAATGTTAAAAAACACTGTTTTTTGGAGTTTATAACACAACTATACTATTCTTAATGTAATTTATCGTGTTAAATTTCTATCAATAATCAGTGCTTGTATCCCTGTGAGTTAAAAATGCTGATTTTCTCTTTGGACTATGGTGCAGGAGAGTCAGAAAAGGCAAGTTGATGATATCATTAAGCAGGTGTAGATCTGTTAAGAGGCTAAAACCAGCAGCCCTGGCTTTGTATTATCTTCCCACAGTGGCTTAATAATATCAGAAGATGGTAACAAAGGCCACATTTACACGATGACAGCCTTTTTGTCCACGTCTAATGTGCAGTTGTCGCCTCTCACAGATGGACCTGGCGCCGATGGAGGATTTCCTGAAGCACCTCTCGTTTCGAGACACCAGCTTTTGCATCGCCGTGATCGCCATTATCTTCAACCCGCTCTTCTGGAATGTGGTAAGAAGAACCGCTGTAGATGTTGCGTCTTTTGAAAAAAATGATCTCATGCAGCCTCAGACATCGTGGCCTTCGTCTTATTATGTAAGCTCGCTGCGGTCCAGGGGAAAATCAGGTTGACGGAATATACAAACGCTGCAATACGCGATTGACAATGCTCCCTACAGTTTAAATGTCGCCACTCATTAAGTCGCAGAACAACCCCATGATGTCTCATCAGACATGAACGAAACGTACATTTCTCTGCGCTCGTGTGAGCGTGTTGTGCAGTATTTTATTCAGCTAAGGAGACTCTGGGAACTTGAGCGTTGGCAGGTGTGAGTCTGAACACTGTGTCCACAGACTGACGCGGACTTTTCGTTTCATGGACTGTCTTTGACAGACCAAGGCAAACTGTCCTGAAGGTGTCCCTGAGCCCTGATTACACCGCCCTACCCCCCTCCCCCCCCGCCTCCCTGTCACACGGTGTTGTGTTTCACAGACACACAGAGATGTCTGCATGAATTTAACAATTTAATCAGCTATTGATGTTTTTTTTTTTTGTTGTTTTTTTTTCTTAAACCGCATTTCATCATCTGAAGATAAATCCTGATTGTGGTTGATAGCTAATGAAATGCACATCCCATTTTCTCCCTTTGTGGAATCAGTGTGGTCGTCGTGTTGACTCCAGTCCACTGTTAAAGAAGTTAAAGAGTGCTGATGATAGATTGTATATGAAATGGATTACATAACCTCTTATATTTTGGCAAATATCCATTGTGAAGGAAATATGGTGCTTTTCCATTATACAGTTCTAGATCTACTTGACTCTATATACATTTAGGCCCTGTCCCAACACCTCCCCTAACCCTACATTTTTGCCCTAACCCTAAAATTTGCGCGTTCACATGTAGCTGGGAGCAAGAGGAAGTGCCATTTTCCCCTTATAATCAACCCTCAAAATGTAGTGAGCGCTGATGCGGGCTTAAAACGAAAGTGAAAGATGAAATTACCCATGGTGCTTTGCAAATTCCGCGAGCCGGACAAAGATGGCGACCACATCTGCCGAGGAACAATTTCGTTGTAATGCTATATTTTCGCAAAATAAGCACGTTACAATGTCGAAATGTGTTGGAATATGTCGGTTTGCTATACATCCAAAGGACCGTTGAGCTTTGAACGCTAATGTCAGAAAATAACTGACGATTTATGAACGCAGCTAGCTAGCTAGCTTGTGATGTAGCTTTTTTACGAGGACGGAGAAAAAACGGCGTTGACGGAGAAAAACAAACGCAGGCAACGCAACAGCTGGATCCGCTGGCATTTTTCCTGAAAATTGTCAACATGTGACGTAGGTTAGCACGTTCGTTACGTTAACTACGCTAATTTGCATATAGTGTTGTCCCAATTCCATAGGGAAGCCACTTTCCCTCAACGAGGGAAATTTACGGTTGAGGGCACTCCAAACCAAGTGGAAATTTTAAGGGGGAGGTATTGCGACGGGGCCTAAGTATTTATGCTTTTTTACTACCTGCTCTGGCAAGGTTCCAAACCGATACTAAAATGCTACGTTAAAAGAGTGTCAGAGAGTGTCGTCACTGGAAGAGTCATGAGCGCGCCGTCCGACGCAGGAATCAAACCTAACGATGCCGAACTGCAGATCAGTTAAAATCCTGAAAACCTGCTTTCATTTAGTAAAATCTCCAATATTTAATAGAGGAGTCCTGGTGTATTTAGCGACAGCAACTGCTGAAAGCCGGCGATTGTGTGAGCCGAATCACGACGCCCCCCTTCAGTGTCCCCCCCCCCCCCGTTGCGCTGTGGTCATGCAGAACGGACTGAACTAATGATTACGTAACACTTAAAAACAACTGCTTTCCTTGTCACTAGTTTGTGCGTTTGTGTCACGTATGAAACGATTGATTATTCATGATTCAGATTCAGAAAATGTTATTATCCCAGAGGAGCAATTCAAGAGCAAAGAGCGGCACATTGAGGGATAGAATATAAGCTATCGAGGAAAAGTGGAGTGGATCTATGGTATCGTGTTGGCAGGAGAAGCTTTTAAGAGCGAGTGAAATGAATGCAGCATTCACAGCGTGTTGATCGAACAGGAGCAGTTAAGATGCATTCAAGAAACCTCGTAAACTTCCTTTTTTTAAAAATACACACAAATCTCATTAACCTTGTGATGATAGTTACACCACAATGTCCTATCTAAGAAAGGCTAAAGATTTTATACAGCTGTAGGAACTATTATAATCATGTGTAATCTTGGTACTTCCTTTGTCATGAAAACCTTAAGAAAATGCTTTGTATTTCGCCACATCCTATAAGTGCTTTAAAATCAAAAACCTGATTCTTGACAAGTGAAGAACAATTAACTAAGTGCATTTACATTTAGAGTTTTAATCAGCACAGATTAACCACAGATCACAACACTGATAAAACGTTTTTTTTTTACACTTAACCCACAATTACGTTGGTCGTTCAGGGTGATTATCATGAAGCTGCTGTAGCTTCTTGAAAATAAGTGTACAATCGCTTGATTGTATGAATTGTTGTTTTACATGACTCCAGATTGACCTTTTTTATATATAAATATTTACATCAGCAGACCATGTTTTTTTACAATTTCCCCACAATCGACCAACTATAAAGATCTTTTGTTTTGTTTGTTTTTATGACGCTAACTGAATGCCACACAGATTCGCTCGCACACTTTGGGATGGAAGGTGGCGACCTCTCTTACTCGGTTCACCATCACACCTCATCGCACAGACGCTCTCTCCTTGTACAGTACAGAAGATAAATGGCATCGAAAATAGTCTAGCACGTGATCTTAAATCACCCTTTTTGTCCATTGTGGTGGAAGATGAGCTGTAACTGGCTGTAATGGCGGGGGTTATTGAGGGAAACGTACTCGGTTAGACGGGTTATTAAGAAACCTCTCTTCTTGTTTGCTTGAGCCGCAGAAAGAAAAGGTCCCGCGCTTACAGCGTTTCATTAGATTTTTCATCTCCCGTTGATTTTCGAATGATTCGGATCACATGTCTTTTGCACGTGAGGGCTGACATGACGGCCGAGGGAGGGGTGAGTTTGAGTAGAAATACATCGAATTATGGCATTATTATCTTGCCTGGTTTGTTTCCTCTACACCTGCTGGAAATGATCTTTTCCATTTAGACTAATGACGTTTTGATGAACAGAAGAGGTAGAGTGCGAGTGTGTTTCGTGCCACACTGTTGCCTTGGTCCACTGGCGTCCATGTGCTGCATGTGCTCTGCTTTCACCTCAGTCCTGATGGCCTTGAAAGTAAAGTCTGTTCTTCCATTTTCTTTTTAATCGCCTGTTTTATTCTTCAAACGGCTGCTGAAATACAATTTGACTTTTAAGCTGCTAAATGTTTACATTTTAGATCATGGACTATAAAATAATAAAGGGTGAAGCATCTGTGTTTGCTTAATTGTGCCACTGAGAACAAGACTAGGTTGTTCTTAAAACGGGGGCTTAACATAGTGTCGTGACAAGATGAGCATTGCACACACTATTACACACACACACTCACTGACATGAAAGGCCACTCATTTACCCTTCCATTAAAAAGTACCATTATGTCAACCAGGACTGGTCCTCCTCACAACATTTACCCAGAAGACCCTTTGTCTTCAGCTCCTCCCATCAGATGAGCACATAAAAACATAGTTATTAAACTCTCTCCCTTTTAGATTCTCATTAATACTAACAAATATCCGTCAGATTCAAACCCGCTGATTAGAGAGTTCACACCACTGATTAAGCTGATTAATCTTTATGCATTTTTATGTAATACATATGAAATTTTGTTTTTGCTATTTCATGGATCTGTTAATCGTTTGGTCCATAAAATGTAAAAAAAAAAAAAAAAATGTGCATCAGTGTTTGTCAAACCTGGAAATTATGATGTTCTCGAATGTCTGATGATTAATTTTTTATTGATTTATTTGTGATGTGGCGCAAAGAAACCAGAAAATATTCACATATAATAAGCTAAACAATCAGAAATCTTGTTTTAATAATGAAAAGATTATCAAAATAGTTATCGATTACTAATGAGTAATCGATTAATACTTACATTTGGCTTTGACCCAGAACAGTCTTTTTGTCATTAATCCACAGAAGAAATACAATATCGAGATTGATTGATTTTTGTCCATATCTTCCCCAGCCCTAACTGCAAACAAGATGAATTATTAAACATATTGTTTGACTGAAAACACAAAGACAAAGTGAATGGTACTGCTCACAAAACCCAGTTTATTCAGCCGTTTGATTGGCTATTTGGCTTTTTGCTGCTGCTGTATACACACAAACGCTCCCTCGTTCAGGTCTGATAATACTGTGTTACAGATGTTAAAGTATGCAGTGTACAAATAATGTTTGTGTTGGCAATGACCTAATTATAACACCAACAACTATAATACACACTATAAAGTGACTAAAAATGAGGACTTTTGTCCTCAAAAGGAATTTATGGTTCAGCAGTTCCCCCACACAGTGGATAACAAACACAGCAGACCATACATGCAATGATGTAATGTAGTAATGGTGGCCCACACTGTGCAGATGTTGCTAGGGTCACTTTATTCTGCCGAGAACCTGATTATCCGCAGGGTGAGTCTGATTCTGCGTCTCTGAAGAGGTCATTATGTCACAGTGTCGCTGGCACACTGACCTCCCTGTGTCACCAGCAGCAGTCATGGTGACCATCATATGTGTTTGATTTTAAAGCCAGAGTCACTTAAAGAATGTTTGGAATAACAGTTAAAAGTTGATCGTTCTGCCACACACACACGCATCTCGATTGGTGTATTTTCTAATGAATCACAAAGTTTGATATTGTGTGTCTCAGTGGCCCAAACATTGACTCATCCTCAGAGTCTTTAAAAGCCTCTGGAAAGAGCAGATGCTCTTTGTCACACAGTTAAATAACATATCTGTCTGTGTGTCATTGTACTCCTTATTCTCATGTCTTGCCATGCTGAGACTCTAACTGCACCTGGGCACTGAATGCAGGAGTGCCGGTGATGTCATATCCTCCCTCTCTGCGGGTTGGTCGTAGTGTGGCGCGATGCGTATCATGCAACAAACAGATCTACTGTCAATCTGCGCTGTAGCCACGCCCCTAAAAGCAGTCTCTATGATGCTAAATGGGACCATCATTTACAAAGGAGACCTGAAATGGACCTCAAACAAGTGATTGAGAATGATAAATTATTAATAAATGCTTGTAATTTAACTCTTTCTAACATTCATGACTTTAGAAATCCAGGAAATTAAGACCAAATGTGTGCTAAATATAAATTACCACTAGTCATATCGGTGAATTCTGAAGAAAATGGAAACTTTTTTCTTCTTTAAAATGTGTCATTTTAGTTTAATCTAATGTGCATTATTTGAAATATCTCTGTTATGGAGGCCTGTTTTATCTCTAAAAGAGGATTTATTTGTTTTTATTACACTGCCTAGATACCTGAATACATGGGAGGGACTCACAGATGCTGATGCACAGATTTAAGGCATTATAATTGTCTCTGGGTTTAAATGGAATACACTTGCTCAACGTTGTCTCTTCTTTATGAGCTGTAAATAACATAAAATAATACAACACAAGATTCTATCAGCTCAGAAGAATACTCTCAGGCTGCACTGAGACACTTTTCTAACTAAATGTGACGCAGATTGGCGTTTCTATCAACTTTGGTCATTCCGGCACTTCCGAAAACTCCACTGCCAACCTGACACCTGATTTTTTTTTTTTAATTAGGGGTTTTGAAAACTGTGTCTTTTATTCCAGCAGAGGAAATTAGCTTTTTTCTTCTTATTTTTTTTTTAACGGACTCTGACTGGGCATTGAATTGTTGACTTTTTGTGGTGTCATTTGAACATCCTGTTTTTTTTTTTTTGTAAAAGCTTTGTGATTTTGAGGAGTTAGGCTGTCTCTCAAAAAACCTCCATCATGGTTTTCAGCTCTGGTTGCATTCACCGTATGGGAGCCACTTTAGTTTTGTTGCTATTGTGAGCCATTTTCTTCACCTACAATGCATGTTTTCCCCTTTTTTATGTAATACAGTAAAGTACAGGGTGCTCGCGACCATTCGGAGCGGCCCACAGACTGTGTAATGTCTCTTATCCAACAGGTGCAATGCATCACTTCCTGTTTGTCTGCGCTGGTTGTGCACTATTGGTGGAGAACTGGGGCAAAATAGATATATACATGCTTCAAATTCATCAACCAGCATGATGACAATGTAAAGGTGTAATTCAGTGTCACATTATCAACACTGACTTTGTTGACTGTGCCACAGCTTGTTTGGAGATAAAGGAGAGCAAGTTTTGACCACTTAACAAAAGGCTCACCTCTTAAAATCTGTGATATCTTGAGAATGCATTCATGGCTTTATCCTGCCATCAGACAGACCTTCATTAGCCTGGAAACTGAAGATTGTACTGTACAGTACCACTGACTCTCTAAACTTAAAGCTCCCATCCACTGGTTATGGAGGTCTACTTGCATACATTAACTTGTTTTTATGGTCAAAAACCTCATAGTTGCTGCAACCCGAGCCGATAGAAATCTCTCCTCACTGAAGCTCTCTTCAGCCGCGCTGTTTCGGACCGAAATCTCACCCCCAGAAGACGGAACTGTCTTGTGATTGAAGTGACGTAATTAGCACACCAGCTCTCAGAAGCGCAGTTCCCCCCTCTGGAACGGTGGATGCACTGCTCCTCATTATCAAAACATTGTTTTAACAATGTTTAAAAAAATGGCTTCGTCACGACTCCCCGCCGCAGTCTCTTTGACCCGGAGTCAGAAGACACTGAGTCAGAAGACACTGTCGCAAGTGAAACACCTCCACAACGGACGTTCTTCTTCTTCTTCTTCTGCGGTTCAATGTACGCAACCGGATGTGCTCGGATTATTGCCCGGAGCAGGAGGATCTGCTGTTCAGGAGACGGGATCCTTACGTCAGGGTACCAGACCGAGAATACAATAAAACCCAGCGTTCTCAGCAGTGCCTGACCTGTTTGTTTCGAAACTTTAGGGCCTCATAAACGAGGTGATGGCGCAGATACACACCAAACAAACGGCGTTAATTGGAAATTCCGTTCTATGGTCGTCTGGTTGTCTAATGGCGAGAGAAAAAGTGGTGAACACATTGTCCAATATTCTATTCTCTACAATTTTCATCACCGATCCTTCCGGCCCAACTCCTCCTCCTCTCGCCGTCTTCATTTCCTTCCTTTTTCGCGCTTCATCTCTGCTCCAATTCTTCCGCTCGAGCCCCCCTGCTGTTTGCTGCTCTCAGCCTGTCCTGCTGCTCTCATCCATTGTCAAAAGCAGGGTCAGTGAATTACACAGTAGTGATTGTCTTTTTTTTCCTCTTTGTTCCCCCTGCATGACGAGGCTGTCGCCCGTCTTCGGGGTTCTTATCGCTCACTCAAACGTCTGCGTGTCTCATTCTTTCTTACCCAACAGACATTGTTTAGTCTGTCACATTGGGGTCCACAGGCATAAATTGAATAATAAGCCAAAAAAAAGCTTGTGAAATGGGGTCATCGGCTGTTTTTTTGTGGTTCACCTCTCCAGCCAATTGCCCGCCTCGCATACCATATTGCACCACCTGACATGAAACCAGCCAGAGCGATAAAGAGACAAGTTAAACTTCCGGTTTGTGATTCACCAGACCTCTCCACATCAGTGGGGCCATCATCATCGTTGTTGGTGGGAATACTTCTTCTGTCAATCATCTCCATTTTAGACCAACATAATACTATCCATAAAAAAAGCCATTAGAGGTTGACTCTATTGGTTTTTATGTAAGTCGATGAAATAAAATGACCATAATATTCCCCAGTGTGATTTCAGTCAGTGAGCATTTTCCCGAGGATTTTTAGCGCCAAGTTGGTCGTCTTCAATACACCATGATATTGTCAATATTAGTGAATGGTGGCCACTTTTAGGCCAATAATGCACAGCATGTATTGCGACAAGAACACAATGTGACTGACATGGTATCGGATGGAGGTGAAGGAGCTCATTCAGGCACCCACTCTTCCCGATATTGTTTCTTTTGGTCTTCAGAAAGTCGGCTCTTCAGCTCACAAACCAATGGGTGACGTCGCGGTGAATTGCCACTCGAGGAAGACGGAGGACGGTGACTCACGATTCAATGTAACTCACTCACTGTTGACTTTTCCTGGTTATTGTTGCTAATCGGGAAAAAAAAAGAAGCATTTATTTCATTTAGTTTAATCTCTGATGAGTGAAGTTCTGCTGTGACCTCCAAACATTGACGAAACAAAAGAGTTGACAAACTTCAAAGAAAGACGAGATGTTGGTCCCACCTAAATGCGTCAAGTTCATTCAAACATGTACCAAGTTTATCCATCCATCTACTACCGCTTTATCCTCCAAAAACACGGGGAGAACATACAAACTTCCTGCAGAAAGGCCCTTGTTCCGACAGGGTTGCAAACGTGGGTCTTCTTGCTGAACTGTGCAGGATTTTCACCCTAATTTAACTGTTTTGGAGTGGGTTGAATTGCTCGTTGCGTGGAGAGTGGGGGTTGTCTCTCCACTCCCCCTACTGTCTGTTAGCGGAAAACTAGCATTGCAAGATCCAGGCTGCAGACCTGGAATCTGGAGCAGAATCAGGCGAGAAATCTCGCAAGAAAGTCAAGGCAGCGATATCATTATTTTTGGACGTTCGTCGTGAGAGAGTCAGCGAAAAAGAAGTAGAGAAAACTGTTGTCAGATCACGTGAGAAAGAGGAAACAACAGTCTGACCGCACGATGGGCCAAACACGGACAAAAACGCTTTTTCCCAATGCAGAGAATTAAAAAAAAAAGAGAAGGAAGCAAATCTGTGTTTGCCGGTTTCATTGAGCACAAATACGAAACTTTTACGACAGTGAGGATAAAGCGGTAGACGATGGATGGATGGCCGTTCACGATGGTGTCCTAAATATACATTAGGTACTCCACCAAATCTGTAGGCGGAGCTTGCAAAGTAAGCGCCTTTAAGTGCTTTTTCAGTGCAGAAATTCAAGCACGACCCTTCCTTCACACACTCGGCAAACAAAAACTGGTTTATTTAGATGGAGATTTGGATGCATGTGCTACAAATCAGGCAAACCCACCGTTTGGCCCTCATATGAAGTGCTGTATAAGAGACCTTTTTAGAATTACAGCGTGTTTATCACATTGGTTTCATTGCTACCATTGTATGGAACAATTGAACGAAGCACGAATAATGGATCCGCGCCGTGGACGTGTCCTCGCTCACACACAAGGCTCAAACTAGGCCTTTAACAGTTTCTCGTTATGTGATCCTCGGGGTCATAGACGCGCAACTTTTTTAAGCTTCAGCTCCTGACTCGCAGTCGATTCCTGCGTGATAGCCTTGTGATGAGTTTCTAGGGTTTAAACACGTTCACATTGCTTTTGTAATCTGTGTGTGGTTTTTTTTTTTTTTATTAGTTCCTATCAACACAAATCATCAGCCGCTTACATAAGCGTGTCTACTCCGTCAGTGACACTGAACTTTTGTCCTGCAGTCATAAAAGGGTCTGTTTAGCTAAATCACAGCCTTGCTTTTCAGCAGCTGATTTTGTCGTGCCATTTTTTGTTGACATCGTTTTACCACACAAGGTTATGTAACCAGGTAAATATTTTTTTAAAACTGCTCAGTATTTTTTGGGCTACAATAAATGAATCACCAACAGCTTCTAAGAAAGTGAATATTTTCTGGTTTCTTTGCTCCATATAACAAACAAAAAATCAATAAACCTTGACATTTGAGAACATTGTCGTTTTTTGTGTTTCATCATCATCATCATCATCCAAGAGATTAATGTTGCATCCCTGAATAGGATTATTGAAAAGACTCTCTGTGATGCTTCCATTTTGTTAAAACATCCTGTAATACCTTATATACATGTTCTTTTACATTTAATTTTATCAATTCAGCTATAGTTTGCTTTCCTTAGTTCAATAAAAGTAAAAATAACCATTTTTCTCTCAGGCCTTTTGACTTTTTTTTTTTTTTCAATTAAATGTGTGCACTTTTAGTTTTTCTGAAATGAGTCATTGTGATGGAGTTTGCACTTAAAGTCCTCGGGTAGAAAAGTTCAAGCCACAAGTGAATTTAAACCTTTTTTTCATACACGTTATTTGCATCTTTGAAATCCCTTGCAAACTTGTTTCCTGGGCAACAGTAACAGGAAATAAGGCACATGATATGAATTAAAACAGATCAACATCAACAGATGTGTATTTATATATAGACACTGCTCAAACTCACCTTTATGAATAAGTGCAGCAAATCAATATCAATATTGATGACGAAAATGTACCAAAAAACGTGCAGTACCTTTATACTGTATAATTTAAATAGAATATTATAATAATAATAATAATAATGCATTATATTTGAAGGCGCCTTTCAAGACACTCAAGGTCGTGTATTAACTAAACATTAAATACATGGAAATACACACAAATGTATGAACTTAAAACAAGTAATCATGATACTGTCCATAAAAATTATCAAATTTGTCTACTTTAAATATTAACATCATCCAAATGACATCAGTTTTCTGCAAGGCAACAGGTTGCCTCAGCCTCAGCAGATACCTTAACATTAGCAAAGTCAGATCTGGTGCTAAATGAGACAAACGCATTAGATAAATGTCACGGTGACACCGAGGCTCCGAGGGGAGCGGCGGTTGGCCCCCGACTGCTCAATCTCCCTCGTCTGAAGATGACATCTCAGCTGGAATCGAGTGCGCGTCAGGCTTTAGATAAGAGCGTGTGGGAACAGACTGTGTAACCGCAGCTGCACGAAGGCTGCAGCGCAAGCGCCTTTCTGCTGACCTTCACTTAAATAATAAGGCGGCGGGTTCAGCCGCGAGAGGCTGGCTTGAATAAAATTGTTTGAAATTGCTTTGAATGATCTATTTTTGAAGCCACTGAAAAGGGGGGGGGGGGGGGTGACTTGCAAACTGGAGCGTCTGATGTGACATAAGTCTTTTATTCCGTCGGAATTGTTATTCATAGCTTAAAAATAATCACAATGGGTGCAACAGAGGCGGATACAGAAAAATGCCAAATTTGATACAATAGAAACATCCATAAAAAAGTTAAAAAAAATGTTTTAGGTTCTTTATTAATTATTTTATGGCAGCAGAATACACAAGGTGTAAAATGACTGATATCAGTGTCGTTAGATACTTGAGGTTGTGATATCAGTAAAAGTGATATCTCGCTATCCTTTGATATGCCATATCATCGTTTATTCAAACTTATCCTAAATATGTTGCCACTTTATCTACAACGTAGAGATAGCATTGCTGAGATGGACCTTGATTGGTGTCATCTGGGCAAAAAAACATCCAACTGTGACGTTATATCGACGATAATCGGTTCGAAGCTTTTTTTGTGATTTAAACAAGATTTCTGATTGTTTCAGCTTCTTAAATGTGAATATTTACTTCATTTCTTTGCTCCGTATAACAAAGAAATCATTAAAACTGAATCATTTTGGTTTATGGACAAAACAAGACATTAGAGGACATCGTCATTTCCAGGTTTGACGAACGCTGAACAACAAATTTTTTCAACATTTTCTGCCATTTTATGGAGCAAATGATTAATCAATCAAAAATAATCGTTTTTTTGCAGCTCCATAACAACCAATTCAAATAATTTCAATTGGGTTGGATTCATTCATTTCATCTTCTAATGCTTTATCCTCCACCTGGGGGTTGCTGGTGCCGTTCCCAGCTGACATGGGGCAAAAGGTCGCCAGTCCATTGCAGGGCAGCATCGAGACAAACACCACAACCATCCACTCTCACCTCTACGGTTCATTTAGATCGTCCAATTTGCCAAATCTGCATGTTTTTGGACTGTGGTAGAAAACCCATGAGTAGAACATGCAGAAAGACATTAGGTCGTGAACCCAGTGGAGTGTTAACCATTACAAAAACCATGTGGCTGGAGGTATATCACGAGTTTAAGATGACGTCTCGTCCACCGCTGGAGATCACGATGTCTACTGAATCTTCACTCAATCATTCTCTCTTTCTCTCGCTCTGCTCTTGATGCCGAATCACAGCTGAGACCACGATGTCCAAAATGTCGGCACCCACAGAAATAAATGGAGAAAAATGGCACACACAAAATTGCTATTGATTTACAACACAAAAAAAGTGGAGCCCCCATGTTGCGCTGTCTTTCTCGCGTGGTCCAAAAGCTCCCGATTCTGCGCAGGCGCAGAACAATCAGCTCAGTAAGTCATCGGCTGCTCGATTGTCAGACGGACAATCAGAGGCAGGGACGAATGGAGAAGGAGATAAGCGTTTCATTTCTCAAAGAGGCTGGAGAGAAAACGTGATGTGGTGTGGCGAGGGAACCAGATAAAGACCAAAAGTAAGAGTGCAATGTGATGTCGGTGTGACCTTTCTCAAAATCGCTGGTTACAAACTGTAAAGAAAGACGAGAGATGAAATGATGACACACGTCTCCGTAATTCATGTTATGGAGCAGAGATTTAATCATTTCAAGTGTTCCCCTCCCCACACTTTGACGTATAATACTTATTATTATATTTACATTCTGGTTACAGTCAGTTTTGCAAGCTGAAGTTTTGTGAAGATCGGACAAAATGTGTTACCTTGTGTTAAGGGTTAGGGTTAATAATCATGGCAACATACCATAAAGTTAAGGCTTTTCTGGCTCAGGCCCTGGGAACCATTTTAAAAACTACAAAGATTAAGGGTACACAATTTTTTACAATAAATTGAGAACAAAGCAGTTGGGTCAAGTTCATCATTTACTGAAATGCTTCATATTAAAAACCATTTCTGTAAAGCCATCGATTAATTTCCAGGACAAGAGACGTTGCGTTTGACTTCAGACTCTTTGGTTCTCATGGTGTCATTAAAGCTACTGGCAGAGACTATTTTTATGGGCTGACGCACAAGTGTTGCACACGCGGGAGCGAGCCTCTTTGCCGCGACACAAATTTAATGGCACTTATATTTAGGCTGTTATTAACAAGGTTGCGTGAGTCGAGGAGCGTGAATTAAAGTGTCAGAGTTTGTATGCCGCTTCTGTGTGTGTTTGTGTGTTTGTGTGTCAAATCTGTGTCAGTCGGTACAAGGAAAAATGTATTAGAACTTTTGCGAATGCTGAATCAAGTGCGCAAGTCCGTGTGGGCACGGATGCATTAGTGTAATACGTGTGGAACTTCTTCTTCTTCAAAACGGCTATAAAACCAGGACACTGCTCATCGCCATCGTTATATCAAAATGTGACACCCTGGACTTTTAGGCCCCACCCCTTATTAACAGTTACTACGGCTACCAAACATTCCACATGAGCACTATATGTCAATATACAATAAAAAACAGCTGCAAATCTTGAAAAAGCAGGCTTATTATTTTCTAAAACAGATGAAAACAGCAGAAAAACAAATTTTGTCATTTTCCTTTAGCGTCGGCTAATGTCCCAATATCATTCTACAACCAAACTAATTAGCCTCAAAACACTGATTAAGTATAACCTGTTCTTTTTGAGCTGTCGGACTAATGCTGCGTTCCAATTTGAGCTGACATAATGACGTTATCCCGAGAATAACAACGCTGAACATATGTAGCCGTACATAGTATTAGCTTTTTTTGTCCTCGGCAAAATAAAAGAGACTAATGGTTGTACATTTAGCTAAACGATTTAGCTAATATTGTTGTGGCTCGCTGGCGTCTTTACAATTATGGTGTCATTTTAATCACCTGTATATTCACACAAAATTGATGATGTAATGTGACGTGACGTTACCCCAAGAATAACAACGCTCGACGGAACGTAACACATGTAGGTCGTAAATAGTATTAGCTAGTTATGCAGTAGCTGTGCAGCCAAACTAAAGCTAGGTAGTTATAGGTGTAAGCTAGTTAGTGAGGCATGCTAGTCTTTTAGTTTTCCGTTAGTTTAGAGCAGACTTTTTTTTTTGTCCTCTGCAAAATAAAGAGACTAATGGTTGTACATTTAGCTAAACGATTTAGCTAACATTGTTGGGGCTAGTTGGCGTCTTTCTAACTATGGTGTCATTGTAATCTCCTGTACATTCCCGCACAATTGATGATGTAATGTGACATTACCCCAAGAATAACAACGATGAACGAAACATAACACATGTAGCCTTACATAGTATTAGCTAATTATGCAGTAGCTGTACAGCTCAACTACAGCTAGGTACGTGTAGGTGTAAGCTAGTTACTGAGGCATGCTAGTTATTTAGTTTTACATTACTTTTTTTGTCCTAGGCAAAAGAGACTAATGGTTGTACATTTAGCTAAATGATTTAGCTAATATTGTTATGGCTCGCTGGCGTCTTTCCAACTATGGTGTCATAGTTATCTCCTGTACATTCGCACAAAATTGATGATGTAATAAGATGTTTTTTGGGGGGTTTAGTATTCAGTTTTATACTGTAGATTAGGTTAAATGCAGAGTGTCGCTCTTATTACAAGCCACTCCTGTAACATGTGGAAAAACCCAAAGCCTCCTGGTTACAGTTACTGTTATGAGTGTAAATTCTGTTTTCTCCCAGTTTCACTTAATTGGGTTTATAGCTGCCCAGTGTAATCAAATAATCCAGTAGCTCCACCAACGTAATCTCCACTCTGCCCTCACAAGTAGAGGTTAGCCTCACTTGAACAAATAGATGCCATCCGGTTCATGCATTATCTAGCAGCATGCATGTGGCGATGAAGCCGATAGAGCAAACAACGTATTAAATATCAGCCAGTCTTCTCCTGCATATGGAGTGAGTCTCGGTCATCAGGTCTGTTCTGCCCAGTGACCTACATCTCTGAAAACAAGTGCTGTCCACCTCGTCTGCTGCAGGGACTCGATGTCTCTTGCAGCTGAAGCTGTCGCGCATATCATCATTAGGAAATCTATTAAGAGACATATTAAAAATGTGAATATCTGTATACTGAAGCTGAATCAAACTACGATTTAAGAAAAGAACAAAAACACTGCTAGTGCAGCCAGGAATCAAAGCATGTCTGGTTAATGCTGTTGAATTACTCATTAGTCGCTCTGGAGTTGTGGCCTCACAAGACTTTGATGCTGAAGATAACGGATAATAACAAAGCAGCTCTTTTATTAAAGCCATTATTGTCCATGTGTATTTATTTCAGCCAGGTGGTAAGACATGCTCAAATGGATATTCACGGCTTCGGCAAACGTCAAAGGATCGAGTTAATTTGCTCAATTCCACTGATTGCAATTGTGAGGTGACCTCACATGGATGGATCCGCGAGGAAATTAAGTTCAGCAGAGGAGTGATGCATGTCCTGCATGCGCACTGCTCTTATATTTTTATAGTCCTGTTTTTGTATTGCTTACGTGTCAGTTGTTTAAGCTAATGCTGCCATAACAAGTGTTTCTCATATATAACATCGTGAAAATGTCATTGTAAAATATGCAAAGATCACGAAAAAGCCAAATAACAATCATGAATCCACGCCGCTTCTTGATTTGGCGCGAGTAAACCAAGATGTTAGATGTTACGTACTACTGTCTGATCAAAATCATCTGACTGTGGATGTCTCAACACTGTAGATGAGTTTCTGCAGCAGGAGATAACCACAGAGCCTCAGTTGACCTGTCATATGTTGGGAAACTCTCCGTCGTTCCCTCCAGGGTTCAAGGCTTTCATGTCTGTCCTCGAGGCCTGTCCTCTCGTCCGCGTACAGTTTCACGGACTGCAAAAAGCCTGACCATTTCATGGCAGGCATATAAAGAAGTGTGTTGTTTAACCATGGTCACGGTGTGACTCGTGTTTCTGCACCTACAGGGCAACGCTTATAGTCGCGTCATTGTGCACATGACAAGCAAGGAACATTCTGATTCTGACATTTTTCCACCTTTCAAGTAGCTAATACATGTTTTAGTTTTTTTTACGACCTTGATAAGTTCCAGTTAATTCTGATGCTCCGACTGGAAGTAACGCAAGGACATTTGATTGCATAAAATAGGGCATTGTGGTAGCTCTGCAAACTGCATGACATCATTAACCAATGAAAAAGTCTGTTACCTTGAATATGAATACAGATTTAAAGTGCACCACTCAAAAATTATATAATATCATTATTTTTTATATATTGTAAGGCAGAAAAGCTATGTATTATATATAAGTAGTGAAAGAGGTGTACCTAATAAAGCGACTGTTTTGGCGTGTTAATTCCTACTGAATTGCACCATGATAACTACCATTTTTTGCTAACAAAAAAGCTTTGACAATTGGCCGCTAACACAAATATACGACTGAGCAGCCAATTTTCTGTTCTCAGATTTTGATCCATATTTAGACAAAATATTGAAACAGCATGAGCTGCCAGTGCTTTCTGCGCTCCTGTTGACAGGTTGTCCACAAAGCAAGAGGTATTTTTAATATTCAATCAGCGTTTCATGAATTGAGTGAGAATTTAATCAAGATGTTCCCAGTGTGCCTGTGATCCGCCTATGTTCTTGTTCTCCACGTTACTCCAGCTCTGACACATCATCACAAATCCTCGCATCAATAAACTTCTGTCTGTGTCTTTGGAGATTACACATTAAGTCACTAGATCAGCATAATCAGCTGCTGATCAGGCTCCTTAAAGCACAATTAAAGATTCAAACTGTATTCCTAGAGAGGTTAAAAATTAGCTAAATTTTGAAGCACAAAATCCTTTTGGACACTGTAGTGTCACATAGTGTCTCGATGTTTTGTTTTGCTCGGTTTGTGGCTGTTACTGCGGGTAATTAAGAAATACTGGTCGGGAGTGAAGAACGGAAAAGTTAGGGACGATTATTTTGGTACGTTTCCTGATGGAAACGCAAAAACCGAACCGTTCCACTCGAATCACGCCACAAGATCTAGTTTGTAATGGTTCAGTCATTGCGTTTTCGATCGAGAACAGTATCTTTACTTGGTAGGCGGCGGTGTGGGCTGTACCCGATGGCTGCGTTGGCGAGATACATAGCGTGATGGCGTACCGGTGCAATGACGACGAACGTCAACAACGAAAGGACACAACGGACTACAAAGGAGGACATCCAGCAGCTAATTTTTTCCTGCTTGGTTTGTGGCTTTCTGTCTCAACTAAAAGAGCCACAAAACGTTACCTTACCTTATTTCTTCTCAGATAGAACCAACTGAAATGGTATTCCTAATTGAAACGCGAGTCCACTCTGTGCTCAGCGTATACAATTAAGGTGCAATCTGGGTGTTTTTAACTTTGTTTTCCAGTTTTTGTTGCCTAAATGTTCGTCCATTAAGCAACAACAGACATCAGAAGGCCTGCCTCCATTATCCCCCCTTAATGTCCTGACTTCAAACCCATCCGAGTAGTGCCTGTTTCTTAAGATTGAAGTGCGTCGACGTGGGCCCCAGGCGGAGCCTGTTACCTAATCCTTGATTGAATTTGCCTTGGAGATCCACTTGTTCTGCCAGGCAGACGCTACTCCCCTGTGCTCTCCTTACCCAACACCTTCTGTTATTTCCATTTTGCCTGGCAATTTTGACAACATTATCAGTGGACTGAATGCAGATCACCTTTTTCAGTGAGTGGTTTTTATGCTTCGCTGTAACCTTTTTGAGGGTTTGTAGATGTGTTGAATCAGAGTAGCGGGTAGACTCCAGCTCCCATAGCTTGCACTAGGAATAGATTTAAGCAGTGACCTGGCGTAAATGGCTGACTCATATGAATGGTAGGGGGTGATAAACACACAGGGTTTAAACCTTTTAAAGAAACTTGTATCCACAGTTTTAAGTAAATGCAAATCACTTTTCAGGACAAAATCACCATCATATTGAAATTTGTATCATCACTACATTTTTTGTATATTGTACTTCTTGATAATTGTGTAAAATGAGTTACGTTGGACAATTATTGTACTCAATCTCATCATACTCATCTACCCATGTCTGAAATATGCATTGATCACTTGGGTACGGCGGTTAGCATCGTCAGTGCTACCTTCTGCACCTGTGATTACGACCAGTCTCGGCTTTAAAATGCCACATACCGACACAGGAGTGTCTTAACGTCATCTTATTCTATTTGCACTCACAAACATGTCGCCGGTGAGGCTCACACCGACCATTATTGCCTCCATTATTGTTGTTTTTGTTCCGTTTTCGTCCACCTCACTGTGTCCCAGTGTCTCGCGGAGCGGGCGTTTGAATGTATGAATCAGAGAGGGGGCTTTTATTTCGCTGCAGTGTTCTGTTTCTAGAGGTAAAAGCAGAGTAGAAGAGGTATATTTAAAAAAAAAAAGAAAAAAAAGAAAGAGCTGTACCCTGTAATCTCTGCCACAGGTGGTTTTTTGACTCTGCAGGGAACACATCTTGAAAACGGCTGTTTTCTTTTAGTGGATGTTCTGCTGCAGTTGCTAAAACACGGACTTATAAAGTTGTTTTTTCCCCTCCCTTGCCTAAATGTTCCCATGCTCTTTCTTCTACCTTTCCCCTGCTGAACATATAACAAGTGTTGCCATGGCAACATTTTGTGTCCTTTATGTTTTTTTGCTGCGTTTCATCTGCGCACTTCCCTTGCCCACAGCTGATTGTCAATGGATATGACAATATCGTACAATCGTGTCCTTTTTATTTTTCAGTGTAAGTGATGCAGAGTTTATCAGCTTAAGTGTGTGCATCTCGTGTGTGATAAAATCCAATTATTTTCAAGTAAAGTGGAAGCAAATGGACTAAATGGAGCTGTTGACACCAATTTTAATGATCCAGCTCTTGGACGCAGAGTTAATGTGATATGTGTGTCTGCTGTCTGAGGAATATAAACACACATACCACTCCAAACTAAAAAAAAAAAAAAAGATCACTCAGGAATTATAAATCATCATCGTTTCATGTCGTTTGGCCAGGTGGCGAGGTGGGAACATCGAACGCGGAGGATCTCCAGAGCCTTTGGCAGCCCTTACCTGGCCTGTTACTGCCTGGGATGCGTCATCATTTTGCTCAACGTCTACCGCAGCCACAGGTGAAGCATCACATCTTTCTCCTTCCCAAACTCTCTCCTTTCGCATCATTTTGTGTTTCATGACCTGGGAGCCTCTTCACCTGCCTCGTCTTTCCTCCAACATCAAAGAACGTTTTCTTCTTCTTCTCTAAAGCATATTATTTTCTAGCATCTAAGATTTAGTGCTTAATGGTTTAATTTGTACAACGGAGCAATGTAGGAAAAAAAGGCAACTGAAAGGTAAACAGGAAGTTCCTCAGCTGGAAAACCGGCATGTTGTTTTTTTGCACTTCAAAATAAAAGCACCTGCGATTCCAAGTTTTCAAATGAATGTCAAATGACCGTTAATCGCAGCAGATTATTTCACATTCACGCAAAAATCATCTTATTTTATTATGTTCACTTAACTTCAAGGCAACAATTAATTATACAACTGACGTTTGTTATTTGATGCTATAAAAATGGGATGATTGCATTGCTTTTTTTTTACAGATTACATGAGTTGTGTGAGGTTAGTAGATTAATGATAGGTTAATTTGGGTTAGTCTTGCAAGTAAAGCCAATTATTAAAAAAATCTAAGTACATTTTTTTTGGTTGAAAAATACAATTTTTAATGAAAAAAATTGAAAAAACATTGACAGAATCTGAACGGTTGTATCTGCAGGACCTCAAATGATGCAACAACCACCAGATGGCTGCACTTGTATCCGAGATGTTAAGGGTTAATTTTGGGAAATAATCTTTATATACAGTCACTGACTTTCTGAACTTCTCACTAAATCACATGTCAGTTTTGTTTCCTAGTTTCTGAGCTGAGCATCTTTGCTTATTCGGGTCTTTGGGATAAAGTCAGAATCATCCCGTTAATTTCAGTCCCTTTTTTGCCATCTTCCTTCTCCCGTCTGCTCAGTAAGTGCCGTGTCAGTCCAGCACTGCAATCACACAGCAACCAGTGGAAGCACATGCACTCGCACTGTGGATCACAGCAGCGACAAAACACCTGTCAACCACTCAACCACACATGTACAGTATTGCTAGTTTCCTTCTGCCGCTCTGTGATGTTTGTTGCCGGGCAACAGCGCTTTTGGAACAAGCTGCTTAGCAGCGATAAATTGTCTTTTCCAGTCGTCTTCTTGTGGTTCTGAAAAGGAAAAAAGAAAATGCTGATAAAAGCACGGTAACCTAAAAATAGCGACTGTGCATTTTTCATTCACTTTGACTCTCAAGGAGCAGAAGATGAAGTGAATAATGGTTCAATGATTGAACCGGTGGCTGAGTCATGTTAAAGTCGTTCTTTGACGGAACCTGCGGAGCATTTTGTGAGCGTGTTATTGCACTGAAATCACCAAAGACATTTGGTGATGTCTTGGAAAAATATAGATTGCGTGCTTGGCCATATCTCAGAGGCAGCTTTCACATCCTGTTGTGTAACGTCCTTTCAAGTCCTGAAAGCTTGGGAATAGAATATGTAAGAGACAACTGAGACGGTGAGCCAACGTGCGCAGTGAAATGGCATTTTTCTTGCCATTATTCTTGTTTTTTCAGTGACATGTCAACGCCGCCACCGCCGCTGCTGCTGTGAAAATCTGTTAATTTAAGTCTTAAAAATACACAATCTGGCAAGGCGTCATTGTGCAGCACAGCAGGCTTTAAAGATTTGCTACAGGGCAACACGACACGGAGCAGTGAGGTCCGTTTCTCTGCTCTAAAGTCTGTGAAGCTACTTAACTTGAGACTTATTTGTTATTTGCCATTTTCATTTGTACATAAACGCCATTACAGCATTTCAGTTTTACATAATTGTTGCATTTCCTTGTTCTTGTTTGCATAATTTATGTCTAAATAACTGGGCCTGAAATAAGCGTCCCTTGTTTGAAAGCCCGGCAAGCAGAACACACATTTGTAAAGCTTTGCTAAAAGGAAGTGTGCTACTTAATGACGTAAATAAAGAGCTGTTGAAGGTTTTCTCGTCAGTTTACAAAGTCCTTGCCTTCTGTATTCTGTTTTTTGTTTTTTTTTCCGGTACAACTACATGTGGAAGCAGGAAGGACAAAAAGCTAAAAAGCAAAAACTCTAGGTTGCAGGGACAGTGAATGGCCGAGCTGAAGGGAATTGGGCTTGTAAACCACAGGGTTGCCGGTTTGAATCCCTGTCGGGTCAAGGGTTTTAAGATGATATGTAAACATAATAAAAAAAACAATCCACTAAATATTTTTGGCCCCTTTTTTTTTTTAGCCCCAAATTGTCCCTTAAACAGCATTGGTCAGAAAGTCTGAAACCTATTTTTAGACTTTCCCCAGCAACAAGAAATGCTACTTTCTGATTGGCTGATAGGTCGCTAATTCAAGACAGCTGTGTGAATGAACTAGGCAGAGCAATCTGCCTTCGCATCATCAATGCATAGATTGCTAATTTAGGTGCGGTAAGTTGTATCACTTCTGAGCGTGAGAAATGTCGCGTGGCGATGCTACATGTGCGTTTGACATTTCCACGATTCGATGCTGGCAGGATTAGATCGAACATGGCGCGGGACTGACACGCTAAATAGAAGACCGTTACCATAGCTTATAGCCTGTCGGCCGCAAATTATAGCGTTCTAGGCCGCTACGCTAACATGCGCTAGCTTAAACCCTGAATTTATTGATTGAATAGTGGCAGCTTTAAAGGGAATGACGTCATGGTTCAGCTGCAGCTGATCCAGGAGCTTAGTTACAGCACACTCGCACAGTTTGACACTGTACAGTAAAACGAAGGCAAACAAAAGTGTCCCCAACAGACGAGCTCGACAATTTACCAGCAGAATAATTACCTCACAGGCTTACCATTGTGCTGCTAAATTACCAGGCTAATGGAGTTGTACACTGACTGATTCACTGGCGGGCTAATTAGCGGAGTGATGGCTGTGTCTTTTTATAGCTCCCACCAAATATTTACAGGCACTTTTACAGTCACAAAGAGAATACAGCGTTGTTCTTTTTATCTGCTCTCCACAGTTGACATTTATTAATCAGTCTTAAATCCTTTTTTTAATTTGTCTGGCATTAACACAAAGCCAATTGAGTTGGTGGGGGAGACTGGGATTTACATATTCAGATGATGTAGACGTAGAAATGTCACACTTTCATTGTCCTTGTATTGTACTAATGGATTAAAGCTTAATATTTAATATTTGCCTAAATGCCACCACTAGTGAATAGAAGGCTGCAGTGCTTTCCCCAGTTCCTAGAATCTGAGTCACCGCAGAATAGTCCAAGTTGGGTGACCATGACCTGAGTCCCGTTGTGATTGAGTCAAGATGGACTTCAGTGTTCCAACTCATCATTAAGAACAAGTGACATACAGCAAATGTCACTGTTTGAAAGTTTGTTTATCGTTTCAGTGGAGTCTGATGTAGAATGTTTTGTATGCCAAGTAGGGCTGCGAGTAACCGTTGTTTTTGGAATTGATTAATGGAGTTATTGTTTGGTAAGAACTAGTGCTGTCAAACGTTAATGAAATTCTACCTAAAAACCCCATTATTCAAGAATGAAAACACAGACCTTGCCTCTCACGCTCACCTCATTGCTTGTTGATTGGGAACACTGATGTAAAGCGGCTACACATATAAAAGAGACTTTGTCCGACTCCCACACTGGACTCTCGTCCTCGTCCTTTGTTTACTTCCTTCTCGATTATCCTCATGTGAATTTGCACACTTTTTTTTAATGCTTTTCTAAGGCTTTGACCCTTCGTTCCATTCCTTACAGTCTTATGTGTGCCATCAGATACAGTCGGTCACAGCTTACATAAGAAAATACGCTGACTGGCCAAAAACAACAACAAAAAAAGATGTCACAACTAGGGATATTGGACTTTTTGCTTATATCCAAGGAATGCTTGGGCCGATAACCGATATGATATGGATACATATACATTTATCCCTGTCCCCTGGGTTAGGGTTAGACTGTTGGATTTTCACATTTTCGTCTGCCAACATCTGCACAAGACAATCCAGACTCTTTTCATGTGGAATGACCTACCGAGCGCTACCAGAACAGGGGCGTGTCCTTGTCTGTTGTCAAGAAGCTCTTGAAACCCATCTTCTGTCCTAGCACCTTTACCCCTACCATCTCCTTCTGCACTTGGATCCACCTCGGCACTCTCTCTCGCTATCAGTCCACTGTTCCTATCTATTAAAGTTCTTTCCAAGACTACTCCTATGTAGCTTATTCCCCTCTTGTAAGTCGCTTTGGATAATACAACACAACGATAAATGTGGTTATGAACTTTGAGGTTATGTGAGGACATATCTCGGCCCTCAAAGAATAAAGTCAACACAAATAACCCCCTTTACTGGAGTGGAATGCAACATGAACACTCGACTGAGTGGAAAGGCAAAGTGGCCTTGCAAGGACGTGGAACCCTGCGAAGTACGACCAGGACCTTAGCGTATGTTAGAGTGTAGATTGTGCAACATAAGTTTCTGAAAGAAGGTCATCCTGCATTTTTCTCGTATTACATCAGCGGTGACCCATTGCCCATTATTATAGTACACTCGAATCTCGCCTATTACCTGCCCATATGTCCATTGTCTCCCGCTACTCCTCCCCCCCCTCCCTTTTTTTCCAATCCAGTTCTCAGCAGTGTGTACGGCCTCAGCCAACAAGACCGCTCAGCAGTCGCTCTTTGTGTGTGATGTGGCGCAACGGGCTCCATCACGTTATACCTTTGGCCCTTTCTGACAAAGGAGCGACTGCAGTTAGGACCAGCGCCGCAGACCTCGTAACCCAGTTTTCTCTATTTGACCCCAAACCTACTGTAGGATTAATTTTGGGGCCAGTTCTTTTCTACAGGAAGTGTGTAGTCACACAGTTACACAAAGTTGCTTCCGCCCCCCGTAGCTGTGTGTGTTCCATTCATATCGACCATCTTTTTAACCCTACAGAGACTTCACTTGAATGTACATTACAAACCGTTACGTTTAACATTCTCTTGTTTAACGCTGCAGTATTCACATGCATGTCAAATTAAACTGCTTTAATTAGCTAATTTCTGTCTTGCCATTTAGCTTTATTTAGTTTATTCTAAACATTTGGTTCACATATTCTTTTGTTCACCAGCTATTAGAGCCAACTCCTTGTTCCATGTATCGTATTTACATGTGCAATATGTAAACAAAACTGACACAATCTATATTAATTGAATATTTGAAACCCTTTAGCGAATCAGTTTTGTCTCGCCCCTTTTATTTATTATTCATTAAATCAGTGTTATCAGAAACCCTTAAACCCTCGCCAGGTAAACAGCAATTATTTGGCCTTCAAGAACACAAACAATGATATGTTTTTTTCCCTGAACGTGGGTTTCCTACATTTCTTTTCAGTAGCTTCTCAGATTTTCCTCTCACCTTGAAGCACTTTGAACATCCTCTGTGTTTGTTTCTCGTCTTAGACAGCATGTGCTCTCTCCCGGAGGCTGAGACCTTGCTGTTACCATACGTTGTTGTTACTGTGTAGCTAAGGTCTCGTGCGGACTTGGGACACGGAGTGCGTTCTGTTGACATGTTGGTGGTTAGATAACCGGGGGTTGTGCACTTTTTCCTGCAGCATGACAGTGGCGATGAAGGCCCAGGCCCGGTGGGAAGTGATGGAGAGGACGGAGGTCTTCTACGCGGGTGTTGCTTTCATGGTGTTGGGCACTCTGCTTGTCGTCAGCAGCTTCCTCACTCTGGGATTCACTGGAACTTTCTTAGGTGAGTAATGGAAGTCACGTGAAAGAAGCGTTAAAGCAATACAGTGTACTATTTGGCCCATGTTATTGTATTTTATACAAGTGAGATACATTGTTGAAAACCCCCTGAGCGATAGTGCTACAGGTAGCGTAGCTTGCGTTTTCAGCTCGGCTTATATAATATATATATATATATATTCGGCTGTACTGGAATACAGTGCTTTTTATGCTTTTTGTGCAAGAAAATAATACATTAATTAGCATTTTAGGCGTAATATGACTACCCAGGATAGCATTTATGTTTGTGATAGCCTGGCAGATGCTATTGTCCATCGAGAGGAAATTAACAAAAGCTGGACCCTATGCAAAACGGAATGTATTCTGCGCTTAAAGGTCCACTTATGCGAATGACACATTTTCAGCTGGATGTAGAATATTCGGTCTCTTCTTCGACCACAGAATAGCAGCGAGTCAAGGGGAAAACCGGCCATTGTTTAGCAGCTAACGATCACCTCGTCTGACAGGGCGATCTGAAGAGAAATGGGTTTTTCTGGAGTGATGTGTGACTCAGCGGCACGTGAACACATCAGTGCTCACAGCCACACATGCGAAGTGACACTCGTGTCCTCACTTACCAGACACATATTGTGACATTTGCCTCTGAGACAAACATGTTTTTTTTTGTTTTTTTTCTGTTGTCAGGACAAGTATGATCACAATTTTATGTTGACTTGGGAAAATGCCCATATCTTGTTTCTGGGTCACTTATAGTGAGTCATCTCCAAGAGCCAGACTTGTATCTGGAGCTTCTCCACAGGCTTTGTTCATCACAACATTGTAAATGAACTCAGCCCGTCGCTGTTTCCTCCTGTCGACAGAGGGGGAGGCAGCCGGAGCAGCAGAAGGTGACGGGAGATGGCAGGAGGTGTTGTGCTCATGTATGAGCAAGAGTCTGCTTTATATGCAGAGCTGGTAAAGCAAATGCAAAAGGCTGTTGGTACATCTCACTCTGCAATACTTAAGATCCAGCCACATCCAGTACAATACAACCAGTAGAAGCAGTTCAAGTATAGTTGAAGCAGTTAAAGTCCAGTAGAAGCAGTTAAAGTCCAGTAGAAGCAGTTAAAGTCCAGTAGAAGCGGTTTAAGTCTAATAGAAGCAGTTCAATTCCAGTAGAAGCAGTTCAAGTCTAATAGAAGCAGTTCAAGTCCAGTAGAAGCAGTTCAAGTCTAGAAGAAGCAGTGCAAGTCTAATAGAAGCAGTTCAAGTCCAGTAGAAGCAGTTCAAGTCCAGTAGAAGCAGTTCAAGTCTAATAGAAGCAGTTCAAGTCCAGTAGAAGCAGTTCAAGTCCAGTAGAAGCAGTTCAAGTCCAGTAGAAGTCCAGTAGAAGCAGTTCAAGACCAGTAGAAGCGGTTCAAGTCCAGTAGAAGCAGTTCAAGTCCAGTAGAAGCAGTTCAAGTCCAGTAGAAGTCCAGTAGAAGCAGTTCAAGACCAGTAGAAGCGGTTCAAGTCCAGTAGAAGTCCAGTAGAAGCAGTGCAAGTCAAGAAGAAGCGGTTCAAGTCCAGTAGAAGCGGTTCAAGTCTAGTAGAAGCAGTTCAAGTCCAGTAGAAGCAGTTCAAGTCCAGTAGAAGTCCAGTAGAAGCAGTTCAAGACCAGTAGAAACAGTGAAAGTCCAGGACAAATATGAAGGGTTGTGTCAGACAGGGTATCTGGATACGTAAATGGTAGCAAACGTGAAAGGGAAGGTCTACAAGATGATAGGGAGACCTGCTATGATTCATGGCATGGAGACTTTGGCACTGTCTAACAGACAGGAGGCAGAGCTGGAGGTGGCAGAGCTGAAGATGCTGAGCCTTTCGTTGGACATGACCAGGATAGATCTGAGCAAAAACAACTCAGGATGAATGGTTTGGAAATAAAGTAAGAGAGGTTGAGGTTAAGATTGTTTTGAAGACCAAAAAACAGGAAGACCACAGAGAAGGTTCATGGACTGTGACCCCTAAAGGGAGAAGATGAAAGAAGCAGATGAAGATGAAAGTTCAAAGTAATAATAATAATTATAATAATAACTTCAATTTCTATAGTGCCTTTCATGAAACCCATGGTTGATGTACAAGGAACAGTAGTCGAGAAAACCTCAAAGCAGAACAAAAACAATCACCTGCAGTTCAAGTGTTGCTTCAATATAGATTTCAAAGACTCCAGGTCTCGCTACTGTCTTGTACACAATTCCCTTTCACTTATGCTGCTAGTTAGTTAAAACCTGAAGAAGCCTCTTGGGTGAGAGGTGAATCGTCTTCACCTCACCTCACCTCAACTCAAGTCTAGTCCAGTCTAGTCCAGTCTCCACACACCAACATGTCCAACGTTTACAGAGAAAAGGCAACACATACAGTGTGTCTGAAGCTGCAAAACTAATCAGCGCAAAGAGAAAAGTGAAAGAGTGAAAATCACGCAGCGGGAACCCGGGCTTTAAAAATCAGCAGAAATTGAGACACGGCTTTTAGTCGAGGCACGTGCATGGAAACGAGCGTGTCGCTCCAATTACAAAGGTTATGTAGAAATGATCCTCAGAATCGGAGCACTCGATTACACCACTGCAGAGATAATCATATGCTTTTAGTGATTTATGAGAACGGAGTCTTTCTTTGAGTGATTAAACCCTGTATTTAAAATTGCGTTACACATGATACTGTATGCATAGACACTTACACCTTGTCACATGCTGACTATAGGTTGCAATATATACTCGGACAAAGAAAACAATGGAGATTGTGCTGCTGAGAGTTTGGAGAAGGTGAGTTATTTATTTAAGCAAGGAGGGTTTAAGTTAAGTGTTTAAGTTAAGTGATATGACAGCCTTTTATCAGGGTCTCTGCAGGTTTCAACAAGTCAAATTTAATACTTTTTTAAGACCACCATGAATACAATTTAAGACCCATTTCAAATCCATACTGGCAAAAAAAGTACAAACGACATGAAGGAAAAATGGAGCCACAAATTCGGCTTAGCTGTGGGCTTTCGTGAAGTTTTCTCCGCCGCTATGCTAAGCAACACCGATGCGAGCGCACAGCACACTAGCTAGTGGTGCTCGGTAAATTCTCACCGGGCAGCACAGGTGTTGCCTTCTTTAGTTCCACGTTGTAGTTATTGTTGTTATCGAATTTTCAAAAATAGAAACATTTCAAAGCGAGACTGAAGTTTATGCATGTTTTAAATAAACGTAACGTTAATAGATCTTTAAGACCTTTTTTTGAGATTTTAGGAGAATTTAAGACATTTTAAGACCTTTAATTCAAATTATTGGATTTAAGACTTTTTAAGACCCCGCGGATACCCTGTTTTATGTGAATTTGATTCCTCATATTATGTGTTATATCAATTTTTCACACTATAAGTAGATTTTTAACTAGGAATATTAAATTACTGTTAAAGAGTATAAGAAAATTTGCCTTTTTTGAGTTTCCAACCGTGCTGCACATTCTCACTATCAATTGTAAATTCATCAAATAATTAAAAACAATTTTGGAAAGTTACTAATTATGACAGAAATATCCTGTGCTTCTTAATATTTCTCACACTATTGTCCTCTGTGAGCAATATAGAGAAAACAGCGATGATATCAGCTCAACAAAAAGGTCATTTATTCAACCAGAAATCGTTGAAATCATCAGCTGTGGCATGAGATCATTTCTACATATTTTACTGAATATTTTCAACGTCGCAGTGAAGTGCGGCGTGTGCGTGTGTGTGTGTGTGTGTGTGTGTGTGTGTGTGTGTGTGTGTGTGTGTGTTCCACGTGTTCAATCAGAGTTTCCGTGAGCCTCCGCAAACATAAACACACATAGTGGAGGATATACTCCGTGGGCTTGTTGTGTTGTAATTGGATGCGTCTTATTTCTTCGATATAAATCCTCTTGAGTCACCGTGACCCGATGATTCAAACCGATAATAAAAAAAAAAACACAACACAATCAAATTAAACTTCACAGTCTCCGTAAACGCGTCGGCCGCCCAGATTATGACCACAAACTGACCCACGACACCGCAGTGATGTCAGTCCTTCGACCCGGCAAATCCAGGTTAGTCAATTTCGTAACCAACACCATGACAACATTGATGCAGGACCATAGAAAATAAAATTGTAATAATAATAATAATAATAATAATAATAAAAAAGGGAAGGTTTGAGGTAAAAAATTAGGTTAGCGTATTGTTCTGAAGGCCAGGTTTTTCTATTCAAAACCCCAAAAAACATTTGTTTATATAATCGCTGTTCCCTGCTACACCCGTGGTGTTTTGTGGTTAAATTGTCATACATAATAAAAAAAACGGTTATGTAACTTGGGACATTAGCGGCCTTTTTCAGGCAGAGAACGAGGCCAACACCAGCACCAGCGCATGTAATTCAGCAGGATGCTTTTTCCCTGACGGTGTGTGTGCATGCGAAATGAGTGCGGGTGGGCGAGGGAGGCATTATGGAAAAGGTTTTGAATGTTCATGTCCTTTTTTTTTTTTTTACAAGAAAATGGGTCATGGTGTGTGTATGTGTGGACAGTACCTGGACAGCTTATTACGTAGAAAGCCATAGTACATATGGTAGGTACTGCTCAGATTACAGCAAACTAATGTTTGCGTTCAGCTGCCCCTCCCATTGGTCAAAGACCTTCAAGGAAATACTGATTTTTTTATTTTTTTGGGGGGGGGGGGGGGGGGGAGCTATGGCAGCAAATCAGATCACGTACATCTGTGGAAACAGAAAATATTAATGCATTCGCCATGTTTTGATGGTTTAGTGTCCCTGGTTGGATTTCAAAACACAGTACTATTTTTCTCTGGACGTTTCAGGAGGTAAGGTCAAACTTCTGTTCTTGTCTTCTTTACGTGAAACATAACATTAACCAAGGTTTATTTTTAACCCTTTAACACCGAAGTCTCAAAATGTCTGCCTGGACTTTTTTTTAATTTTTTTGCTTATTTTCACCATTAAAGGGCCATAACTTTCAATACCTGGCAATTATTTACAATTTACTGCATGTCAAAATAGTGTAGTAACAAACAATCTAGTCTAACACCAAATTTAGCGTGTTAAATTTGAAATTTGAACAGTATAAAACATATTTAAACTAACATTTGTTTGCGGTTTTGTCCCAGTGTCCAAAAACAGGCCGAAATTACCGTAATAACCGGACGTTGGCTTTGACTTCTCAGCTTTCACTAACGTTTGGAATTTTTCCAAAATTTGTCGCGCAATTACGCTAACGCAACGTTTCATCTGCTATAGGCTTGGTGTTTTTGTCAAGACGGAGCGGTTTCCTTTCCGTTTGTTCTTTACTTTTTATTATTTTTTTTTAATTTTAACAGCACATGTATATATATGTAGCAACTGGACACACAACATTATACAACATCAACACAACAACAAGTGGAGGAGCTGATTGTTACAAAACCCAGCAAAGGAAGCTAGCAAAACTAGCTAGCAAAACAAGGCTAGCTAAGGCCCTGGTATACTTCCATCTTTGTGTGTATCTTTGGCAAATTTCTCGAAAGAAAATCACATTCACATTCTTTTCTGCTTTTATGTCACCATCTCAAGTGTTATTAGATAATATTATATTATATAATATTACCTGTTTGTGTCGACAGCTCAACTCCAACTCGTAATTGATAGATTTTTGGATGACATTTTATTTTTTTATTACTGTTTTTGTTGTGACTGGCAGCTTGAAAAGCTGGCAGCAAAGCGGAGTTGTGTCACTTCATCATGATCTAATCTAATACACTCATGTTATGATGTTCTTTGTAGTCGCTGAGTTGACGGCAGGTCTCCTAGCAACACTGTTTATCGACCGCAGCCAAAATGCGTCAACAGATGCGTAAAAAAAAACCTTAATATGCTTCTTTTTCTTTTAACTAAAAAATATATAATTATTGTTTTCTTTCTCATTTCTGTGGCTGTAATCTTCCGTCTCTTCCATCACTGCCTTCCCATGTGGTCGTACCGTTGACATCAGTAGCACGAAGGTGACGGAGGTGCAGCGTTGGCAGGACGGTGCCGTGCCAAGCGCTCTCAGTGTGACTTCGGTGTCTGCCGCCGTTCTGCCACAGATGCGTCAAAAGTGATCGCGGAGTGACAAGCGCACATAATATCTGTCAGGTCTCGAGTTTAAAACAAGGCGGCGTGGTCGACGACGGCGGATACCATGGCAACAGTGTGCCTGAGTCTGAGTTTGGCAACGGGGGTTCCTCTCCACCTGAACCTGTGGATGAACTTTGGAACCGTTTCATCCTCGGAGCGCGAACGGTGTCCATGTGTTTTTTTGTTTTTCCAGGTGATTACTTTGGGATCCTGATGGAGGAGAAGGTGACAGGTTTTCCCTTCAACGTCACAGAAAACCCGATGTATTGGGGCAGCACTGCCAACTACCTCGGCCTGGCGCTCACGTAAGTGTGTGTGCGAACTTTTCTGACACAAACACTTATCTTGTAAGGACCAGTTATCCTCATGGAGGCCAAAACCTGCCTATATGTCTGAGGAACTGGTTAAGCTGCGTTGTTTCCGACATGTAAATTAATTTTATCTTCAAATTAAAAACAAAATAGGCACAGAAAAGGCGTAAAAGGTAAAAAGTTTTACGTGTGCCTCGTCTCTATGACAACTGTGAGCGCATCACTCAGAGCCTGGTGTGCATAGTTGCTAGGCGAAGCGCTCCCGGCGGTCGGCAAGTCCTGCCAGCCAACAAAAGCTATTAGCCCTCCATTCTTCCCTCACAGCGAGCGACGTCGTCTTTCTTCCTAATTGCACTCTTGCTCGTTCTTTTTGTTGAGACTAATTTTGCTCTCAGCAGTTGCATCCATGCATCTCTCTCTCTCTGTGTGTGTGTGTGTGTGTGTGTGTGTGTGTGTGTATGTCCTCTGACCCTGGTTCTGTCATTTGAGATACAGCAGCGTCCTCCGCTTCCACCGCTGCTGTCTTCATTCCTTTGTCCGTTTGGCTCAAATCTCCTGTGAACTGAAGCACGCACGCACACACACACACACACACACACACAAAGAATGCTCTTACAAATATAAAACATGCTTTTCCTTCAAGGATATTTGGATAAACCCACCCCCAAACACACACACACACGCACACACACACACACTCACACGAGGTTGCACTGTTCTTCGACGATGCCTCCTCTGCTGATTCGAGTGGAGCTAACTGCTAAGCTAAGTTTTGTTGGTTACTTTGCCGTCTATGGTGTAGAACCACGTACACATACACATTCTCATCTTATTTTTGGTCCAGAAGAATTCAGAATGGGCCCCAGGGTGCCTTCTCCTGGACAATACAGTGATTACTTCAGAAGGTCTGGTGTGTTTCTTGGCTGTATATTGTGCGAATTTAAACAAAAGTCATTAAAATAAGACATTTGGACTTTAGTGACTTTAGTCTGAGGACTGAACTTTAGTTTGCAAAGTTGCTACAGGCATTTTCCAGCATCTTATCTCCCCATTTAAACCTCTGGATAATGCCTGGTGAGCCAGTGTGAGAACACAGCAGGGACACCTGCATGCTCAACTATAGACTGTATATAAAAGAGAGTGAATGTAGTCTTCTGGAAAATAGTAGTCACCAGTTGTGCTTAAAGAAAGCTAAATGTAAGTTTGTGGTAAAAATTAGCTTCGACTTCAACGTTTTCCTGGTCTCACTTGCTTATTTCAGGTCTTCTTCAATAGCACATGATGTAAATGTCAATTATAATCCCCCCTTCAGAGTAAAATAGATGATACAGCGCATAATGGGCGGACACCAGTGTGACTAATAGCAGGTATCGTCGAGGCAGACGCCTGGTTGCAGGTGACAGCTGTGAATTTCTGTCCGCAGGCTTTGCCTCTCACCTGGATGTCCGCAGACGTTCTCCTGCTGAGGCCGTCTCGGAAAAACCTCTTGCTGCGTTTGTCTTACGAAAGCAGTTTGCCAAGTTTCAAATCTCCATACACAAACCAAACCCTTACACCAAGCTCCATCGAAAACATCTCCGTCTCTGTCGAACGTAACTAACTTGAGGAGCTGCCCGTGGGCATCAGCCCACACCGCACATAATCCTGAGAGGCTCTTTTTTTGTGCCAGACAATCTCTCCCACACATTAGACCACTTACTGGCCTCTCTCTGTGACCTGAATGGCAGATTAGCTGACACACATTAGCACACCGCTCTTACACTGACACGGGAACACGAGCCACGCTCATGCTGCTAGAAAAATTAGGTGCAGGGCTGAAATTGCTGCACGACGCACAGTCTTTCTTTTGTACGAAGCACCGCCGCAACATAAAGACTGGCATCTATAAACCGTTGCAGCTGTTCAGTAAAGCGAAAAATCTCTGCTTTGTTTTGCAAGGATTTTTTTCTGTGTCGTAACATTTCTTCATGAAAAGCAGGAGCAGGAGGCGTGGGTTTGCTCGTCTCAGAAATATGAGTTCAATTCGGCCGTGAACCCTGAATCTGCTCTCTGTGGCTTTTACTGAATGACGGAAGACTCATTCACAGTTTACCTCGATCTGCTTTTAATTCAAAAATGTAGGGCCAATTCCTATCTTAACCCTCAAGCTCAACCCTTAATCTTAACTGGCCCTCAAAACCAAGTGTTGAGGGTTATTTTGTCACTTAGAAATGGGACACCCCTTAAATGCAGATACGTCTTCAGACTGTAGGGGGCAGAATAACGCGAAAGCTGCCTCAAGTCTGTCAACTCCAAAAAAGAAGAAGAAGAAGAACACATTTACGTCAGGATTATTCATTACGATCCGTTTGTCAGTCAAGTTATTAGGTTGTCAGTTAGTTATAAGATGATATTCATACAAATACCACAACCACGGACATATTCAGCTGACAGTTACCACAAACCAAGGCTTATTGAAAATGGTAAACTATAGCAAACGATCGATTGTCCGCACCGACCGGCTAAAGATTGTAAAATAAAAATAAATGTTACGCAACAATGACGTCAGTAAACCATAATATGGGCCTACAGTAAGATAATACAATGGTTTTCATCATTTTTATATCTCTATTAACAAAGAAAATACTTCATTTGTAGCGTTCTCGTTTCGCTGTTTTCGACGCCATCTTTGTTTTGTCAAAACACGCAATGCATTCTGGGTAGCCCTTGCTCCCAAGGGTGTTCTCGGAAAATCTCAATGTTGAGGGCGATACAGCCCTTAAACTTGCCCCTCAACTTAATTTTTCTGAGAATCGGGACAGCACTTGCACTAGAGGGAGCGCGCATTTTTGAGATTGAGGGTTAAGCAAAGGAATTGGAATTCACCCATCAACTCTTGGCATCTGCCTCCTCATGACTCTGACCCTCCATCAAACTGTCCTGCCTCTGTCCTACATTTATTCTCTGTCTGTGAGGCTCTAGTTTTGGTGTTTTTCGAGCGTTTATGCTGCAAACGAAGTCGGTATCCAAAGTATTTCTGTTCCTGGCTTGCAGATGTGTTCACTTACCCACCTCCCTCCTCCTCCAAGCCACTACAGACTGCTGTTCTGCTCATTAAGTGGCCGGTCACATGCAGTGTCTATAAACACATGAAAAACACGTGGAAGATTTGTTTTCAAGCGAATTGGCAACCCCAGCAGTAACTAAACCCTTTGGCGCTACTTAGATGACCGAAGGTGCTGCAGCCTCAACGAATAAAGTAACCCATTCAACTAAGAAGTAAATAAAAAACAACGAGCATGCATTATCAGCATCGCATTGCCGTGCCAGTGTGGAAAACACTTTTAATAACCGTCCATGTCTGGGGGCTTTCTCTCCCTGCAAAAACCTGATATACTGTGGGAGCTTTGTCGGAGTCAACAGACGAAGCCCGAGCATTTACAGCCAACATGGCACGACACAACGGATGTGGGTCACACCAGATGTGGGTCACAGTGGACGCGTCACTCTTTTGTGCGCCCACCATCATTTAATGGAGTGTGTTTGTGAGTGCGGAAGATGCTCCATCTATAGGTCTATTTTCACCCACCACATCCTGTGATTTTAGCTTAACCTGTAGCTTCAAAGCCATCCAAGAAATACCCGAGCAGTAGGACGCATCGCTGTGTGTGTGTGTGTGTGTGAAGATACACTACCCTTCAAAAGTTTGGTGTCACCTGTACAATTAGTTTAGTGTTTCCCATTAAACGTCACTTTTATTCATCAAGAGAGTTCCAAAATGAATAGATTAGATAGATGAATGATTTTTATTCAAAATAATAATTTTACCCTTTTGTCAAAGAACCAGCAAAACTCAGCAGTGCTAACATCACTGTAACAAGGGTTTTCTAATCATCCAATAGCCTTCTAACGCGATTAGCAAACACAATGTACCATTAGAACACTGGAAATGGGCCTCTATACACCTATGTACATAAAAACCAGACGTTTGCAGCTCGAATGGTCGTTTACCACATTAACAATGTATTCATTGAGAAAAAAGTGCTTTTCCTTCAAATATAAGGACATTTCTAACTGACCCCAAACTTTTGAACGGTAGTGTACGTTGACGCTTTTCCTTCCCCGCGACACAGAGCGGCGATGAAATGACCAAATGTTCTCCTTGAAGGATTAACTGTCCATTCTCTTCTGTTGTTTCTGGTTGTCGTGTTGCTCCGCCCCTTGGCTTAGCCCAGCTCATCCTCCTCCTCCTCCTCCTCCTCCTCCTAACGTCATCATGTTAATTGTGACGATTGGTTCAGGTGCTCTGAAGTGTCGTCTGAAATGTCCGTGAGTGAAGTCGCTCCATGATTTTGTGGCTCTGTGATCTGACACATTGACCATCAGAGAGGCTCACAGTTGTTCCTGCCAACTCAACAAAGCTCTGTGACCCATATAAATGATGATGAAAGGCTATATTGTTAAAAAAAAAAAAAAAAAAAAAGTTGCTTTGTGCTGCTTTAAAATGTTACATCATGAGATGTTGTTTACAGTCGTCCTGGAGGAGATTTGTGATAAACTTTGTCTGAACTCATGAGTTCATTATCTACATCTTCATCCAAGGTCATAGACAGCATCATGACTGGAGTTTGATGGATTAACTTTATCTCCACGCGAGGCCAAGTCATATTTAAAGCTGCCGTGTCTGTGATAAAAACGTATTCATGCATTATTTTAATGAAGAAGATCTTTCTTTCGGTCTCTTCTTCCAACCCTCACCTATGGTCAGGAGCTTTCATGAGCTTTGGGTAATGTCCGAAATCAGCCTTAGCGATAGGGTGAGGAACCGCTGCTCCTCCACGTCGAGAGGAGCCAGCTGAGGTGTTTCGGGGACACGTCCTCCCAGGAGCAGACCTCAGGGCCGACCCAGGACCCAGGAAGGGGGTATATCTCTCTCAGCTGGCCTGGGAACCCCCGTGAGATCCCCTCCGGAGGACAACAACCACAAAATTATTCTTGTTTGACCCTTTAACTCCGTGGCAGTTTTTACAACGCTTTCTGAAAGCTGAGAAGTTGCACGTCAAAGCCGACTTATGGTTATTACGGTAATTTCACTCCTGCTCTCGCTTTCAGGAAGACGGAGTATCGTCGTCTTTGCCGCCAGAGAGGAGAGAGCTGGGAAAAAAAACGTTTTTTATACTGTTAATCTCTGGTTTGTGTACAACTATAGTGCTTTTTCCAAACAAACCTTTTTGTTTTCCTTCATTTTAAAGGGGAAATAAGTAGTTTATAGTGCCATCTAGAGGAGAGGCTGAAATTTACAACAAAGACCTGCTGCTCTGCTCACCCCCTCCCTTCCCTGAGCGCGACGGTATCCGCAGCTGGTCAAATGTCGTCCTCGTCGTCTTTCTCCGTGTCAGCAGATGAGGTTCGTGAGGCGAGGGAGAGGGCGGAGCTACCGCGGCCGTAGCAGACGAATCGGAGAGAGAGGAGGCGGGACTTCCGCTACAAGTAAAGAGACGCTTGTTTTGTTCTCTCGCGTTTGTCCTTACAGGCTCCGGTAGAAACATGGCGTCTCGCTGCTAACAGTGGCTATGCAACCGCGGTCCGCGGTCATGTTATTTTACATGACTTTTTGAAACACTACGAAAATGAAACAAAAACTATTATACAGAGACTAGACAATGCAGGAGCACATAATATGTATAAAAAAGTGGATTTTGGGTCATATAAACCCATATATACTACATATTGTACCTTTAAATAGTTAAAATAGCATTTTAACATGCAGTCAATTGTAAATAACTGCCAGATATTGAAAGTTATTTAGGAGAATTGGGCAATGGTGCTTTTCTGGTTCTTTTATGCTTAAAATAGGCACACACAAAAAGTCCGGATGGACATTTTGGACATTGGGTTAGGTTTGGTTAAGTTAAAGGGTTATACTAGGGATGGGAATCAGTATTGTTCCAATACTGGTCAAAATGACCGGATCGGGTATCGGAGGGTTTTATTTCTTTCGTTACACGGTTGGAGAGTTATGTCGTTGAAATGACTCGGCACAAATGTGTTGTTAACAGCTTCATACGTTCATAAACGGTCGGGATAATATCGTAGATACCGGAGTTGCCCCCCCCATCCTCCTCATTTGTTTTATAACCGTAACATTGGCGGCGTGATATACAGCGACGTGAACGCTGCCCTCCAGTTATGTCATGGACCGTTATCATGTGTTGAGCTTGTGGGACGGAGCCTTATCTTTGAGCGAGAAGAAACAACTGTGACGCTCTGACTTCTTTTTTTATATCATTATTATTATTATTATTAAAAGGTAATTCGCCGCCGCGGGAATAATCGATCACCGCCAGCCCCGAACCATTGGCTCATATTATACCCTAGCGCGTGTGTGTGTGTAGTATGAACAAAGTGTTAGATGCACACAGACTCCAGCTGTGAAACAAAGCCTACATTCATGGTTTAATGTGTTTATCACAGTGGAGCTCCTGTGCTCTCTGTATGTGATTCGGAACGTTTGTTTTTTTTGCGTCAGTGTTTGAACAAGAAATAGAAATGACATAATCGTGTCATAAACTCCACTTTTTATACGTGCTGTACACACACACCGCAACGTGCACACGATGCTGATTATATATCAAGAGAGCGAGCTGCGTTTATGACGAGAGAATAATATTAGCAAAAGTGATCGTAATCGGCGCCATTTATGTAACCCCACATATGAAGGCGCTCTAAAGAAAATTACTACTTCACGTCTCCTCGTGGTGGCGCTGCTCAAATAAATGAGGGAACGTTAGGTGGAAGTTACCCTGGCTGAAGAAGAGGGAGTTTACATCAGGTTTATAGAGCTGAAACCATTCATCGGTTATGAATCGATTGCTAAATTAATCGTCAACTATTTTTGATAACCGATTCATCGGTTTGAAGCTTTTTTCATGATTAAAACAAGATCTCTGATTGTTTTTAGCTTCTTAAATATGTTCTTTGTTTCTTTGATCCGCATAACAAAGAAAATCATTAAAGGTGCCATATGTAAGAATGTGGCCAAAAACGGTAACTACACTCAAATTCAAAATACTGAGGTCTTTTAGGTTTTGTTTTCTCCGGCCATTGTAGCTCAGTCGTAACTAGCAACCCGTGGTTGCTCGGCAGCTGAGACTCTACTGACTGCAAGGATTGGTAGACGGCGGTAGGTGGCGCCACATGCCAAAACATGATTTCAAAACGTAAAACATGATTTGCAGTCTGCAAAATATTTTTTTTAATGCAAATATTTTGTCTGTACTGTTGTTGTTTGTGAGTTCAGTTTGTTATATGAACATTATTCCTGAGTCTCTGTGACATATTAGGAGGATTTTATGGCCAGTTGCTTCAGATTTATTACATAATGCACCTTTAAACTGAATCAAAACAAGACATTGTTTTAATTGGTGATTATGGAAAAATATGGTTGGAGTTAATGTTAGCACAGTGCCTGCACCTTAAGCCTGCCAGGGCATTTCCTGCAATATTATGTGTCAACCTCCACCCCTGCCAAACACTGCCATGATTTCACGTTTAACTCGCTAAATAATTCCCTGTCAGTTGCACATCTAAATATATTTATGGCTTTTTTCACTTTTTTTTTTTTTATATGTAGAAAAAATATATCAGGCCTGGCATCAAAGGTGTTTAGATGTGACCTGGCCTTTAGGATGCAAGAGAACTTGCAGTCTTTATTTTTATTGTGTGTATTTTTGTGTCACTTTAGTACAACCTCCAAGTCTCTCTCAGACCTTCAATTGCGCCGCACTTCAGTGCCAATTTTTTAGAAAAGTATACGGCTGGAGTACGTCCATGTGCTTTTTAATTGAACGGGGGATGAATTCTGTGGATTCCTCTATCGCTGTAATTTCAGGCCCCTTCTGTGCATTGATTTCCTTTAGCTTCTGAGTAGCTTATGTAACTCCACAGAATGCTTTGCTGTATGTGAGTGATTTGGTCATGAAGGTGAAGTTGCACAGAGTGTTTTTCTCCTCAGTTCTTTAAAGGTTACTGCAATTACTTTAAAAAAAAAAAAAAAAAATAGGAAGACGATGGCTTAACATGACGCATGCTCTTTCAATTTGGTCGTGTACTTCCTACATACATGTATTATTTATAATATACATGTACATATATCGGTACTGTGTTTGTCATCATTGATTAGTCATGCTTAGGATTATTTTTTGATATAATACATGCTGGCACACCATGTTTCCCAATAATTAACTGGACCTGCTGTTTCCAGAGCCCCCGTTTAAACTGTGAAAAGCTTCTTGTTTTTCGACCAAAACCCACTTAATCACATCTGAATTTTCCATCCCAGCACATACTGTACTGAAGAGTTCCATCAACTATCAATTATAAGAGGTGCTGTATGTTCCACTCTGACTGCAAGGGGTCAACAAGGTCCACCGATTATTTATAATTTATAAAATGTTTTATTACACGCACCAAATCTGATATTGTGCATGTTTTGAGCTCCTGTTGCCAAAACACTGCTAGTGTCACATTTTGGTATCTCAGTACTGCCGTACTGTTTCAGAGAACTGGGGTGAATTCCTTGACCTAAAGTTCACTGATGTCTTGCTTTACTAGCATAGTTGTTTCAGCTTCCGTCCGTCATATGTGATCATCACCCTGTGTGTCCACAGACGCCTGAACAAAACACTCGCTATGGCCGGCTTAGTCCGACTAAGAAAGGCAATTGGACTACTAGCATAATCCGAGTATACATGCGTAGGAGAAAATCCATTTACTGGCTGTGTACGTCTGACAAAGACACCACAGCTTCTCTGTGATGTCCGGCAACAGTACCGCAGTTTATACGTCACCTACTTCTACTTTCGGGTCAGAGTTAGCCAGAAGTAGTATAGTAAGCCTATACATGCTGGAGTAATCAGACTATGAATCACATTATCCGATAGATATAGATAGATATGTTAGTCCGACTAAGACTAGCTTGATTTTAGTCAGACAATCATGTTTACTTGACATTAAGAAAACCGAATTATTGTCTTAGTCTGACTAAAATCGGACTATAAACATGTACGTAAACGCACTGACCGTTATACTGAGAAACACGGAGCTATATCTGATATCAGTAGTGCATGAACTCATGACAATGGTTTTAATGTGAGAGACTTGTGTTTGTATTAATAACGTACATGCGCTAACATTGTATATCACTCTCAGGGTCATTGCTCCTTTGTCGGTTCATGTGCTGCGTACTGTTCCGCTGTCCTCGACAAAGTTCTTGCCCTCCTCGCAGGCAGCCACCTCCTTTTTTCACCAGAATAAATGCACTTGAAATGCATTTTAAATGCACATAAATGCAGTGACCTCCATGTGGCCAATTACACCGCAACTTTTCATCCTCGCCTTTGTCCATTAAAGCTGCATCTGCTCTGAAAAGCAAATATCTGAGTTTGTGTGAGCACAGCGGGCGCTTCTCCCACGGTCGCTACGGTCATCAATGAGTCTATGACTGATTTTTTTTTTTTTTTTTTTGACCCACATCTCTGTAGAGAACATGTAACAGTGGCCATGACACACATTTTCCTTTTTCAATGTGCTCACTTTTCATCCATCAGCTCTACACATCAGTCACGTCCTGTTCATTGTCCGGGACTGAACAAAATATTTTTCCGCTCGGCAACGGCAACATAATATGTAACCGTTTTCGTGTATTTTCTCAATATCCTTGGCATTGATGGACGTGTGACCCCATAGCCTCAAGATCGCACCATCTTCGCTTATATTAATACGGATGTGTACTTGTACTTCTCCTTGTGTAGTTACTGTGATTTAGATGTTTCTACTATTCTTTGTCGCCTCCTCTGTGGCTCTTTCCTGAGTTTTCTCCTATTTATTTTCCCTGCTAAAAGGCTGCTTTTATTGGGGGGGGGGGGTCATTTGCTGATAAGCCCTTCAAGGCAAACTGTGTCAAGCTCAGCACAAGCTGAAACCTCAACGCCAACCTCCTGAGCTTATAAATCCTTTTTTTAGTAGACTTTTAAACACGGTTAAAGTTTAATTCAAGAAAAGTGTCCTTTCATACTCAGCCCGTCGCGTAAAACAAACTGTTTCTTCCGAACAATGTCAAAGACGGACTGAATCTGCCCGAACGGAACAGGAAAAAACATGTCGCTCAATTCTGTGTGGCGTGTTCGTATGAGCTGGGGGATAATAACTCCACTTCAACACAAGCCAGTCACCCGACAGCCTGGCCGATATTTGTTCTGCCATTTACAATTATGACGTTTTTTTCTTTGCAATATGGGTCACGGGGGTAATTATAGATAACCACGCACACAATATGTACCGAGTCATTGTCATGTCAGATGTACACGTGTGTCACAACCTGTGAGTCTGAAGCGAAGGCGGTGCAGCGTGTGTCGGATTTAAAGCCGTGAGATGTTTGTGATCACAACACTTACTGGAGTGAACCTGAAAAAATATGATACGAGAAAATGGACCATATACAAGGTCACAACCAAATTGTGAATGTCAGGGTGTTATATTTTTCATTTGAACTGATTTTGAAACATATTTTGTATGTTAAAATCTAAAGGTCTTAAAGGTCAAAATCACAGCACGCTAATGCTAATTAGCAACGAGTAAAGCTCTAGTGGGCAAGATCCTTAGAAATGTTGTGGCCCGAGCACGAATGTGTCAGGCCTTACTCCAATGTTTCTTGAGGAATTTTTGACGCAAATGCTAAATGCTAAATTTCTGATTTTTTTAATCGTGTCTGAGTCGTACATTAGTCGTTCCAATTTTAACCAAACTTGTTACACTCATGATTCCAAACAAATTTCTAATGTACTTCCATTAGCTCCGCACTGACAGAAGTCAGCCATTTTTGGAAAAACAACTATGGCTAGTCTACGCATTTGAACAAACTCGTCCTAGCCCGTTTAAGCTAGCCGCGCCAAACTCGCTCCATATGGTCCTGACAAGTTAATGATTGAAAGGTTTCAAAGGATTTTCTATACGTCAAAAGGCGTGGCCTCAGCCCTCCGACGACTTAGACGTTAAAATGGCAGGAAAAGTATGTGAGAAAAGTAACACTGAGACTGTTTGTGATATCTAGAAAGCAGAGAAATAGAGCTTTGCGCCAAGCGAGGAGGCGAGAATGAGCGCTGAAAGCGATGCGATTGTTCATTTTTTTAAAAAAAGGACACACTACCTCACCAGTATGGCAGATTACTTTAAGTCCGACCGCATTCAGACCAATGTCGTCTGCATATCATGCTGTGGACCAGTTTATGGCATGTACAAGAGACTGAAAGCAAGTTTTGTTATTGTTAGCATAGCGATTGTATCAGAATCCTGACTCATTTATTAATGTTCACTAAAGGACTTTGACTTCATGTCATTTTCTTCTTCCCTGTATCCGGTCTGCTTAACTAGGTCACGGTGGACAGTTTCATAAGCCTCATCAACAAGAGTTTTGAGATGCCCTACTGCGTGTGTGTGTGTGTGTGTGTGTGTGTGTGCATAATTCATGTTATCACAATTGCAACCTTCAACTCGTTGTGTGAACAGGTGTTGGGCGTATGTGCGTGTGTGTGTTTATGTCCATGGTGATTACCAATAGAAGCTGCACTACTCACAAACTCAAACTGTGTCACTGTGTCACACTCTCTTCAGGTACATATGTAGGTCAGTGTGTCGTGCGTTGTGTGCTTTCCCTTTTTGAACTTTGTTAAATCTTGTTCTTGTTAAAAGGACAAAATGTTTTTGGGAAGTCGCTAAAACTTTGATTCTGTTTGTTAAAAAATAAATATATATATAATTCATGCACGCAAATACACTGTTTTTTTTCGTAATTTGTACCTCATCATAACGCACTTGATCCACACGTGTTTTGAGGATTTTCCCATTTTCAGGTCATTATCGTGTGGACATAATAGCTATAATATTAGAATCAGGCCTTTATATAGATGCCTTGAAGTGGATTCTCCACAGTGAAGTGGCTCCATCCATGAGGACATAATTTGCTCTGAACAAAACACAACGTAACCAAACCAATTTACCTTTGTGTTTTTGTTCTCTCTCTCTCTCTCTCTGTGTCCAGTGGCGCCAGTCCGATCGGACTTGTTCTGACCGTCGTAGTCGCTGTGGCTTATAAGGTGGCGCTGACATTCGAGGGGTGAGTCTTTCTTACTTCGCTTCTTTGTCCTGTTTATTTTATTTTTTTTCATTAAATTTGCAGTTTCTGTGAAGAAAATTTAGATTTTCATACGTGCACACAAAACAGCAGGGGGCCCAGTGTTCTGCCCTGTGGGACTATGAGTTATGTTTGACTTTTCAAGGCCCCCCCAATGCAGAATTTTGTCCACAGTTATCCACTCACATGCAGACAGCACTAAGACTGATGTGGTGGGAGGTAAAATAAACCAATATATTGGTGCTGATGGATGAATGGATGAATTCATGGGTGAAAATTAGTTCAACATGGGTGGTCAGCAGGTGGTAACAAAAATGTATTTGTTTTTCTTCATAAAACAAATTTTAAAATGTGCATTATAGAAATAAACCACTCTTATTGAGCCAAAATTACCTTTATTTTGAAAATCAGATGTTGCTTGCATCAACAAAGGGATAAAAAAAAAAAAAAACTTTTTTGTTACATTCTGTCTTTTTTTAAATCTCTTGAAGCTTTGCCACATGGAGGTATTTTATTTTTTAATTTCTCTACATTTTGTGAATTTAATAGGGTTAGAGTTAGGGTGACCCTAGTTGTGGTTAACTGAAATTTTAGTTCCAGGTTGGGTTTTATTGACGGGTATGGACGGATATGTGTTTTAAACCAAGTCTGAACAGGTTCCACGTTGATTTCTAGATAAAAAAAAACATCTCGATTTCTAAGTAAAAATCCAGACCCCGCGCTACATCTGCGTAATGGTAAAATGAAAACTCCTGCGTTTTGAAAGTTTTGTTCCGACGCTGACACACTTGATACGATGAAGGTCATCGTCGTCTGCACAGGTAAACGGGGGCTTATGTCACTCAAGCGAACAAGGCCACCTCGTTAGGACGGTGACGTTACCCCGTCTCTCGGCACTCCTCGTCCTCTTCTCAAATGTCATCTCAATCTATTCAGAGCGACGTCCATTAGGTTTATTTTTTTTCTCTTTTAATTAGTGTTTTCAAAGCCTCCTTGGTTAGGGTTGTTATTTTTCCCTCTTCCTCCGACTTATGGAATCATTTCTAAATCAGCAAAAAAAAAAGAAAAAGAAGAAGGTTGACCTATTTATGGTCATCTGTACACACACACACACACAGGCACATATAGAAGTTTACACACTCACCAACACACTGCTGCTGCTGCATAAGCCACTCAGACGGAGCTCATCATAAAAGCAGCTGGTGTGTGCAATTACTCATCAGGCCTGTGTGTGTGTGTGTGTGTGTGTGTGTGTGTGTGTGTGTGTGTGTGTGTGTGTGTGTGTGTGTGTGTGTGTGTGTGTGTGTGTGTGTGGTAAATGGTCTGTATTTATGTATTTAGTGCTTTTCTAGTTTTCATGACGGTTTTCAGTCGCACATTTTCCATCACACTCGGCCGTACAGCAGACTAGCGGAGCTGGGAATCTAACCCGCAACCTTCCATTTGAAAGACAACTCGCTCGACCGCTGAGCCCCTGCCGCCTGTGTCTGTATCTACTGTATGTGTGTGTGTGTGTGTGTAAAATCAGAACACGGTAGCACAAATAATGACAAAATGGTTTCTTTCGCAAGACGACTGACCTACATTTATGAATGAATAAATGAAACACACACACACATACATGGTCAAACGGATGTTTGATTTTTCAACTGTGTTGTGTAACTTTATCACAAATTCTGTTACGTTTCAAACCGTTGTCATAAACATGTTGTCGAACTGTCACTTTTTTCCAAAAAATGCTTGAACAAATATTACATTCCCCGAGCTAAGCTAAAACACGAGTCGGCAGATTTCAGTTTCCTACTTTCTCATCTACTTTAGTTTACTTTATTGTTTATTAAACACACAATTATTACACTTGTCACAGACTTAGAATGCTTTGAGTGGTCAGCAAGACTTAAAAAAGCGTTGTGTAAATATAAACCATTGAATTAGCTAATAGCTAATTTGCGCCTGCAGTCGCTGGGCAGGCAAACAAACAACAATCAAGACGGAATAAGAACATAACGTAACATATAAGATTGTCGTTGTCTGTCTGGAACTACGACAAAACGATTCAGTCCACTGAGCTGTCACTCCAATTCTCAGTAGCCAATCAGCAGCGAGCATCCTAAGATGCCCGCCAAAGGTCAGAAACGCAAACAAAAAACCACGGCGCAAAGAACAAGAGAGTTGGAGCGAATCAAAAGTGTGTTTTCAAACAAATAATACAGTATTTTTGAACAATTAAATGGATATTTTTAGTTTAAATTTGTGTCCCGGTCTGATAGTATTGCTTGACAGAGCTGGTTTTTCGCATGAAGGACACGGCATATCTATAATGTTTCATCAGAACCAACAGAGGCAGAATAATGACATTAGGGCTGAACAGTTAATCCAAAGAAATGTTAGCGGAATCGCAAATTACAGCAGAATAATGGTGTGAAAGTGACCATTTCCTCCGATGTCGCGACTCATTTCCCAATCATTTTTTTTCTTTCAAAACTCATTCAGCCCTAAATAACATCATTAAAAAACCTCCAAAGGTTACGCACTACAGATCAAAGGAGCTGTAGAAGTTAATGATGCCAACATTGGACACAATTTTTACACTGACCTACATTCATAACACACACACACACACACACACCTGACAAACTCCTAATCTGGGACCTGAGGCCGTAACATGCTCATTTTATTCATATCGTTTCACCTGCGTCTTCCTCCGCTTCATGAATCATCGCCCGTGAGTCAGTAAATGTGAGGACGGGATTCAGACGCCGTCTCGTTGACGAAACCGAGTCTCATTTAGACGCAGAAAAGAGCCGTGTGACGAGTTTGTCGCACACACACACACACACACACACACGCTCTCCCCGAGTGTGTCACGTATTAACCGGCCGTTGGCGCAGGTGCTCGTCACTGCAGGTGATTCCCAGCAGCGCTCGTCCGTCCGCGCTATTGCAATTTAGCCGGAACCCGTGAACCGAGAGAAAGTCAGGTGTCACATTTTACCGCACACTGCGAGCGACTGCGGGAAAAAAAAAAAACGATTAAACCACCCCCCCCTTCTTTTTTTTAAAGCCCCTGAAAAACGAAAAAGATGCTGAATGATCTCATTTGGGTAAAGTAAGCGATGAGAGTGACTGTGGTGGGTAAAAAGGCAGCGTGTGTGTGTGTGAGTGTGAGTGTGAGCTTTTTTTAGTTCACACACGTCCGACACAAAGCGCGAGGCGGCGGCGTTGAAAGATGACACCAAATAATGACTTTTATAGCCTTCGCGTCTACTGACAAATCCCGGGAAATGCACACAGAACAAACTGAGACAGAGATGAATGATGTTTTATTAATGAATGTTTACAGCGTCAGCACGGATTAGGTCACTGTTTGACTCGTGTGCCAGTCGTTGTGCGTCTTGTATTTGCTTTATTGTTTGTGTCTTGTGTTCTTAGTCATTTTAAAGTGTATTTTTAATTATTCAATTGAATTACATAGATTGTGTAGATCAATGTGATCCTCACCTCTCCAAACAAATCCGGTGTTTGTGTCATTGCAAAAAACGTCGAATTGAAGGTAGTTTTTCGTCGTTGTGAGTGAATATTAGAGAACGCCTGTTTAAGCTATTTTTTTACACCCTAAAGTAGATTCTTTGCTTTTGTTTGAGTTTATTTAAGATAAATAATCCAAATTGTGGTGGTGTTTGGTCAAAATGTCAATTTAAAAAGGTAGCAGAGGTACACTCTTAGAAATAAAAGTGCTAAGTAGAACCATATAAGGTTCATCGGAGAACCCTTTTTGGCTCCAGGTAGAACTTTTTTATGAACGTTCCACCTGGAACCCTTTTGGAGGGTTCCACCAAGAACTCTTTTGAAACCCTTTATTCAGGAAAGGGGTTTTAAAGGGTTCTCTGGATCAAAATGGTTACTTACTGGAACCATTAGTGTTACCAAGAACCCTTGAAAAACCCTTTTTTTTCGGGAGAAAGGGTTTTTCAGAAGCAAATGGTTCCAGGTAGAACCTCAGCCCTTGTAGAAGGACCCTTTTGGAACCCTTATTTCTAAGAGTGTAGGAGAGAGAAGCCGTTTTCTCTTACTTTGCTCCAGTTATAGGAGCCTTTTTTTTGTCATGTATTTTCTTTCAGATTAGGTTTAGAAAAGAGAAGTTTTGGTTTGTTATTTTGGCATAAAATCTGCTGCACACAAACACGTTACCCCTGGTTTCAGAGGGCAAACGCGTCCTATCTGATGCCATTAAAGCTAAAACTGGTTGCTACGGTGACCCAACGCTGAGTACCTGAAACATGAAAGGAAATCAAATCAAGGCAAATCGTTTTTTGTGTGGATTTAGCATTTTGGATTGTCCGGTTGTGACCTTCCACTTGACCACAAGATGGGGTTTTACTCACGTTTTACATTTATATAAATCAGAGCAGATTTGTTTTATAACGTGTTTTTATCCAGTATTTTTCTTTTCACTGATTTCTCTGAATTTGTGACCTTCACATTTTATTTCCTGCCTGTCAGACACCAACAGAGACACTTCCTCCAGTTCTTCTTTGTCTCTTTTGTAACAAACCTGGCATTAAACCTGACTCTGTCTCATTATTCCCCTGCTTAAAGGCCCAGTGTGTAAAATTTAGAGAACATTATAGTTCATTTGGCAGAAATTTAAGAGAAGAAAAATGTATATCAGGAGCTGGATCACCGTTTTGGAACATGATGTTCTTGCAATAGCTGGACAGTGTAAACGCCTTTTTTGAGTTGCGATGTTCACTGAAGGCTACGGCACATAAATCATGTTCTCGTGTTCACACTTGAAAAACAGAAGAATGAGGTGAAGGTTATTCGGCTGGAACATCACCGGTCAGTGTTTGCACACTGCACTTTTGAACGGAATCTGTTCACATTGTGCAGATTTATCAATGTCATCACACGGACACGGAGTAAAAGTAAGTATCAGTGTGTGAGAGTTCGGCGGTGGGAATCACAGGGAAAACTCGCAGTACGTGGTCCACGATATCGATAATATCACGATACGACGTGATCATCAATGTATCGCGAGAGAATCGTATCGCAGTACATCGCGATATCCGTCTAACTGAAGAAAACTAAATGTTAGTGCGAAAAGTTAAACATGTTTTGAACGTGAATGGAGCATCTCTTAACGACGTAGCTTTCGGCGTCATTATCCCGATGTAAACTTCCGTCCAAGTTTCCCTTATTCGTTTGAACGGCACCACCGTGTGGAGACATGAAGTAGTGACTTTAGAGTGCTTTAATTTGCAACTTAAAGGTGCATTATGTAATAAATCTAAAGCAACTGGCCATAAAAACTGAACTCACCAACAACAACAGTACAGACAAAATATTTGCATTAAAAAAATATTTTGCAGACTGCAAATCATGTTTATGTTTTGAAATCATGTTTTGGCATGTGGCGCCACCTACCGCCGTCTACCAATCATTGAAGTCAGTAGAGCCTCAGCTGCCGAGCAACCAGGGGTTGCCAGTTACGTCAGAAAACGAAACCTAAAAGACCTCGGTATTTTTGAATTTGAACGTAGTAACCGTTTTTGGCCACATTCTTACATTTGGCACCTTTAACTCTCGCTCAAGCGCACTTTGCGTTACCGTGATTACGCAATGGTTTGTGCTAGCTGAGAAGTTGCGCGGCATAGACAGCGCGTGGTTATTACGGTAATTTCGCAAATCAGCATCTTTGTCACCAGAGAGGGGGGCAAAGCGGAAATAACTAGTTTCCATTTTTTGGCCTGTTTTTGGGCATTGAGACACAAACTCCAACAGTTTTATTTTGAATATGTTTTATATTGTTATATACTGTTATTCTGGAAAAATGGGCAAAATCATTGACTCACCCGACATTTTCTGAATCTTTTATAGTTAAAATAAGCACCAAAAAAAGTGGCTTAAGTGTTAATAGCGATATTTGTGCTGGCGATATATCAGACACTCTCAGGGCTGATGATTCCCAGATTTCCTCGAATGCACAGGTGGTCGTTCTGCAAGTTGCTGGTTTTCGAGTCGTATGTGCATTCACGTGCAACCGAGTGGATGAACATACGGCACTATGTCCTATCATATAGTCACGCTCCATCACACACACACACACACACACACGCTCCAGGCACAGAGTGGTACGGACAGTGCAGTCGTCTCATTTATTGTCCCCCCCCCCCCCCGATAAATTTGTTCCGTTTGTATTTGCAGACCGTTCACTGAACACATCTACGAAGAGCGGAGTCGGCGCCGTAAGCTCGAGTAACTGACGCCAGCTTCCTGCTCCTGGTTTGGCTGAGGATTCCCGTCCTGTCATGTGGACGGACTGAGAGGGACAGAGGGACGGACTGAAAGACTGAGACGGCTGCACGACTGCAGCTTACGTCTTCCTTTTTGTCTTTTGTTTTGAATCTGTTTCTTCTTGAATGCAGATTAAAGCTCAGGTCTGTAAGTGTGCAAAAACTGTGACTTTTTAGCTCTCATACAACTCTAACGCTAACCCATAAACTCGGTGAAAAAAAGTGGACAAAATCTTCCCGTCGCATCCGTGATTTTACTGCCTCCATGTCCTTTTTATTGCACTGAGAATAAATCAGAGACGTCAGCCAGGCTCCTATTGGACAATACCGGCTGTCAATCACACGCATGTGTACCACCTTCTTTGGACAATGTCCTCTGGACGTAAATCGAATAAGACGTTGACGCTCATTTTCCCATAGACCTCCATTCACACGGAGTTAGTTTGTGATGTGTGATCGGTGGAGTCGCCCCCCGGTGGCTTAATTTTCATTCGTCTTTTCCACCGCAAGAAGTTTTTCTTATGTACCCTGGGATTTTTGTGCTTTTCTACCAAAATTAACCGAGGAAAAACTTTACGTCGACCCCAAACTTTTTACAGAAAGAAGGACCTCGTACGCGCAAGTAAGGACTTTTCCTGAAGGATTACCAGGAACTCTTGAGGGGCGGGGCTGTGTGTGTTAAAGAACGCTGATTGGTCGAACACATGTTGTAGCCGTTTAAGCTAGTGAGGCTGCAACCCACCTTAAAAGAAGACAAAGAAAGAAGAACTCGACTTAATTTTGTCGTTTCAAAAATATGAAGCAATAGAAAAGGGCGTAAGACGAGTGAAGACGGACGAGACCCCGAAAAGACCGAGTGACGATTTGCGTGGCGATTTGTAAAGAATAAACGGACTGAAGCCAAAATAAGCGGAAATCCAGATCGTGGAAAAAAAGGAGAACTCAGGGGGCGGAGCTCGCTGTGTGATTTATCGTGATGAAACGAAGCACTGATTGAAGGTCACGTAGAAGTGTTTTCGGTCGCCTGGACGACTGTGATTTTATTTTTCCTGACCCCTCTTCATCGCTACCTCTACTTCGTAGAGATCTATAACAAGCAGCCTCAGTCATTGTGTGTGATTATGTGTCCCTGGACAACCAACTGGTGAAAGAACATTTTTTGAGGGCATATTACTCATGTGAGCTTTTCCCTTCATGAAAGACTTCAATGACCTACGTTTAAAAAAAAAAAAAAAAATTCAAACAGGTGACTGAGTCATGGGATGCAGACTCTCTTGTTTTTGCCAGAGGAAGATGCCTCAGGAAACACTGTGTGTGTGTGTGTTTTTGCGCATGTGTGTGTGTGTGTGTGTGTACAGTACATATAAGCCATGCATTGGCTGAGCAGTGCAGTACATTGACCCTGTGACGCAACAGGCTCGACCCAGCACTAACTTGGACAATACGCGTACTGATCCATCCTTCAAGGTCACTGAGGACGGTCGCACTTCAACTGGGGGTTTTTCGGTTCACGTTTTTAAAGTCGTGATCAGAAAAAGAAACTCACTGACTCCCAATAACACGGATGGATCAGTGAAGAGGTCTCATGGTCACAGCACTCCTGACCGGCGTGTTTATGCCAAAGTGTTTATGCTTCAATCGGATGACCCAAAATCAACACACAGAGAGGTGCGAGACATTGGCAAAGACACAAAATAACCACAAAAATGCACAGAATAACCACAAAGAGACACTTTACAACCGCAAGGAGACACTTTACAACCATGAAGAGACACAAAACAACCACAGAGACACAGAAAAACCACAAAGAGACACAAAACAACAATTAAGAGACACAAAACAACCACAAGGAGACACAGAAAAGTCACAAAGAGACACAAAACAACCACAAAGAGACACAGAAAAACCACAAAGAGACACAAAACAACAATTAAGAGACACAAAACAACCACAAGGAGACACAAAACAACCACAAAGAGACACAAAAAGACCACAGAGACACAAAACAACCATGAAGATACACAGAAAAACAACAAAGAGACACAACAACCCCAAGGAGACACTTAACCACAAAGAGACACAAAACAACCACAAATAGATAAAAAGAGACACAAAACAATCACAAAACAACCCCAAAGAGACACAGAAAAACCACAAAGAGACACACAACAACCCCAAGGAGACACAAAACAACCACAATGAGACACAAAACAACCACAAAACAACCACAAATAGATAAAAAGAGACACAAAACAATCACAAAACAACCCCAAAGAGACACAGAAAAACCACAAAGAGACACAAAACAACCACAAAGAGACACAAAACAACCACAAAGAGACACAAAAAAAACACAAATATACACAAAACAACCAGAAAAACCACAGAGACACAAAACAACCATGAAGATACACAGAAAAACAACAAAGAGACACACAACAACCACAAGGAGACACTTAACCCCAACGAGACACAATCAACCACAAAGAGGGACACAACAACCCCAAAGAGACACTTGAGAACCACAAAGAGACACAAAACAATAATGAAGAGACACTTGACAATCAAAAGGAGACAGAAAACAACTGAAAAACACATCATTCAGCTAAATGAACGTCCCAGTGTCACATTCCAACACACGTCCTCACGTCCTGCTTCAGAGCGACTGAAGTCAGTTTAGCACTGGTTGACCAACATCAGCTGATTCATTCACGCTCTTTACCGTATGAAACAGTCGTCACATTCAAACGCACGGATGATGACATGAACAATGTGGATTATTGTCGGCTGGATTAAAAATAATCAATAATCAATAATCTGCGTGTGTCACACTTCAAAGACAAACACCATGATTTAGCTCCGCTTTGTTTAGGTTGATTTGCAGGTTGAAGGGCTGTTGTTACCAATACTGGAAAATCTAGGACCCGCCCACTTTTCTCTGAGCTGCCCTGTGATTGGTCAAAGTCTCCTGTCATGGGTTTGGTTTACAGAACTTACGAAGTCTCGTTCTCATGGTTTTTTAATTATCAGAATAATGCCGCCTTGTTTATGTCGTCAAAATGAACAGGAGTCAATGCAGTGTCCTCAGAAGACTGTCTATGCAAGCTGTGTGTGTATGTGTGTGTGAGTTTTTGTATGGGAGTCTTTGTGAGGACAAAAAAAAAAGTATGAATTAAAGGGGACAGGTGATGACTACGAATGCTACGCAAAACGTGTGTGTGTTTTTTTTTTCAGGTATTACTCATGTTGTGAGGACCTAAAACTGTTTACACACCAACATGATGGGGACTTGTCCTCCTTATGGGGACAAAATGACTACATTTTATAGGTTTTAGATGTTGTGTGGTTGGGGTTAAGGTTTAGAATAAGTCAATGAAATGTCCTCTGAAGTCATGGAAACCAGACTGTGTGTGTGTATTCTTGTATGGGCGTCTTTGTGAGGACCATTCGGGAAAGTGGGGACATTTTGGGCAGGTCCTCACATTCTGTCACCCCTTAAAATGTCTTTTTTGAGGGTTAACACTTGGTTTTAGAGTTAAGGTAAATGTAAGGTGATAAGTTGTATTATTATGTCATAATGAGTGTCCTCACTGTGAATGCTGTGCAAACGTATGTGTGTGTGTGTGTGTGTGTGTGTGTGTGTGTGTGTGTGTGTGTGTGTGTGTGTGTGTGTGTGTGTGTGTGTGTGTGTGTGTGTGTGTGTGTGTGTGTGTGTGTGTGTGTGTGTGTGTGTGTGTGTGTGTGTGTGTGTCATTTAATTCACGTGAATGAACTACAGTAAAGCGGCAAAAATACTGATATTCATGAATCAATAACTTCTCTCCTGTCTCCACGGTAACATAGTCAGCTATCACACACACACACACACACCTGTATTCATGTGCTCATCACATATATTAAAAGAGAAAAACAAACTGATGCACATACACACACACAAACACACACAGTGTTTTTCCCTAGTAGTTTTCTCACAGGTTCCTCATGCATTGTAGTGGATTCATCTGTGCCTTTAGTGCCCCCTGTTGGTCACTCTGGTGACTCCAGCATCACCGTCCTCAGCTCCTGCTCTTACTGACTTTATTTATTTCTATGACCTCAACACCTGCACTTTTAAATTCTAATGCAAACACTTTAAAGAGTGTTTTTGTTAAAAAATTAAAGTTAAAAAAAATAATCTATATTTTTATGTATTTATTTATTTTTGGATAAATGACAGTAGATGTAAAAACATGTTGTTTTGCAGCTGCTTCACAACACTATATACATTATTCCTAGTGTCCAAGTGTTTAAAATGTCCAAAGTTCACTGTCAAAACACCAGTGGTTTCAGTAGAAGTTCTGCAGAGACATGATCAGTCCTTTTCTCTCTAATTCTTCCTCTGAATTGTTTTTTAAAGCCTATTCTCCGCGCTCTCCTCCTTCCTCGTCTTAGGCAGAACTGGCCGTTTGACGCACACCAATTTTTGCTCCGCTTTTCCCAGCGCCCGCCGCACAAGCGGAGAGACCGAGCCTGTGCTCGCTGTGACGCGGGTGAGGAGGCGGAGTCCAGCGCGCCTTTAAATATCAGCCTCCAGCGCTGCAAGTCAGACAGAAAACAGCGAACAGCGCAGACACAGGAGTCATCTCAGAAGGAGAAACGCACACACCAAAAAAAAGGAGCTTCATCCTTTTTTTTTTACGCACAAGGTTTTTAACCATGATTAAGAAAATGTCGCCGTCCGAGAGTGATTTTGACATCCCGGCCAAGAACTGCTACAGGATGGTGATTTTGGGCTCCACCAAAGTTGGCAAGACAGCCATCGTGTCCCGGTTCCTGAACGGCAGGTTCGAGGAGCAGTACACGCCGACCATCGAGGACTTTCACAGGAAACTGTACAGCATTAAGGGAGACGTTTACCAGCTGGACATACTGGATACATCAGGGAACCATCCTTTCCCCGCCATGAGGAGACTCTCCATCCTCACAGGTACACAGACTTTTACGCACATGTTGCTGAGGTTTTAGGAGTTTGAGGATTGTTTTTTTATGATGTTGTTAGACTTCTAAAATGACATAAACTCACCTCTGCATCCTTCTTTTTTTTTGCGCTCTCCAGGTGACGTCTTCATCCTCGTCTTCAGCCTCGACAACCGCGACTCCTTCCAGGAGGTGCAGCGGCTCAAGCGGCAGATCTACGAGACCAAGTCGTGCCTCAAGAACAAGATCAAGGAGAACATCGACGTGCCGCTCGTCATCTGCGGCAACAAGGGAGACCGCGAGTTCCACCGCGAGGTGCAGCAGGAGGAGATCGAGCAGCTCGTGGCCGGCGACGACAAGTGCGCCTACTTCGAGATCTCCGCCAAGCGCAACGAGAACGTGGATAAGATGTTCCAGACTCTGTTTACTTTGGCCAAGCTACCTCACGAGATGAGCCCCGACCTGCACCGCAAGGTGTCCGTGCAGTACTGCGACCTGCTGCACCGCAAGTCCCTGAAGAACAAGAAGATGAAGGACATCGGGGAGGCGTACGGCGTGGTGACGCCGTGCGCGCGGAGACCCAGCGTGCACAGCGACCTCATGTACATTAAGGAGAAGGCGATAGGCGGCGGACAGGGCAAGGACAAGGAGAGGTGCGTGATCAGCTAAAGCGGGAGGAGAAAAGGAAACTGTGGAGGTGCAGATCTTTTGAAAAAGGAAAAACGCGGAGCCTTGACGCGACCACTGCGGGGTTCGCACGCGCTCGAACTGACGCCGGTGGAGGAGGAGGAGAGCGCCGCGGCCGTGCGCCGCCGCCGCCGCTGTGCGCTCTGGCGCAGCGCCGGCGTCTCCAAGGACACTGCGTTGGAGTCCGCCACAAAAACCACTGGAAGAAAAACAAAACAAAAACCCACACACACACACATACATTCTAGTGCCCACGAGGCCTTTTAAGTATGTTATCTTCTTCTGTCAGTGTGACGTGGCTTCAAACCTTTGTGAGACTCGCGCATCGATGCGTAAAAACATGTGTTTTGTTGACGTCATTGCCTTTAAAAAAAAAAGAGAGAAAAGAGACTCACGGAGCAACTGTGGAGGGAGAACATGATGCTGTTTACATTTGTTTATATAGATATTTTTTTATATATATAACGGCTTAGTGCACTTGAATGTATTGTTGCAATCCAAAGTATTTTTTTTGAATGTATATTTATTTGTCAATGTCGACGAATTGTTTTTGCAAAGAAGTCAAAGGAAAAGACAAAAACTGAAAAAAACAATAATAAAAAAACACACAAAGTAAAACTATATCTTGTTTCCTTCTAATTCTTCTTCCTTGAGCCGGGTTTTGGTCGAATATGGTTAAAAAAGAACAGATGTGTCCAAAGAAACTGAGCAGATTAAAGAGTAAAGAGAGAAATGACAGCATCAACACTGCAATAGAGGAGAAAATATATGAAACTCTACTTGTTTTATATAATTCAGTACAAGCTGAGCGTAAACTCACATGCTCTCACATACAGTTCTAAAGATTAAACATAAAAACAGCCCAGTGGCAGTTTGTTAAAGATGATTTTTTAGATTTCTGCATAAATCACCCTGAAGCAAACGCTTTGTTCTCACCACACTTTTTTTTTTTTTTTTAATTTCTGCATCAGTTTAGTTCAACATTTCTTTTTTTTCTTCTTCTTCTCCCAGAGACAAACAGTTCTCTCCGTGTGACGTAACCAGGTCCTCACTATCAGCAGCATGTTAACTCATGTTATGGGTCACTTTGACCCACAGAATTAACATAATATCACATAATATGTAATAGGTGTTCCAACCTTTTCTAAAACACAGAATTATCTAAAGTAGACCCAGTCCTTCTATTGTTTGTGGACATGAATGACATTAAAAGTAACCCACTTTGAAAGAATATAAAAATAAATTAGGATTTAATGTAGTTCATGAACAGTAAATATGGTGGAACCAAACATGGACGAGGACATGTTTTGTCATGTTTGGGTCAGTTTTTAATCTCACACTTGATGTTTAGATGCACAAAATATTAAAACACTTTTATTTACCGCTTTGATCTCTAAATAAGAGACGTTCACTTTGAAAGCAGAAAGAAAATGGGAGGCACACGTGGCACAGCCCTGACCCGAGTCCAATACTTTCACCTTGACTTTAACCATCACAACTACATGCCGAACCCTTAACTCAGGAGCAATATAACCTTAAAATGGCAAAACACAATAAGGATATTTGTGATGACATTTCATCTAATTTCAAAGTAAAAGTTCTTGTTTTGTTATTGAATGACGTATTCTGTACATAAATATAATATATTTGTGATGCAAAATTAGTCTTTTAATGTAAAAAAAACAGAGAAATTAACCTAAAATCATGTAAACAAACTGTAAATAAAAGACCAAACAAGCTATGTATGTATATATATACATATATATGTATATATATGTATGTATGTATATATATACATGTATGTGTATGTATGTATATATATATATATATATGTATGTGTATATATATGTGTGTGTGTGTGTACACACATATATATACACATAATATGTGTATATATTTATATATATGTATATTATATATACACATACATATATAAATATATACATACATACACATACATATATATGTATATATGTAAATATATATATATATATATAAATATGTATATATGTATATATATATATATATATGTGTATATATGTATGTATATATATATATATATACATATACATATATATATATGTAAATATATGTGTATGTATATATATATATATATGTAAATATATGTGTATGTATATATATATATATATATATGTATGTATGTGTATATATTATACATATATGTATATATATATACACGTGTGTGTATAACCTCACTGTGTTTAAAGGAAGAGGAGGTCTTTATAACAATATATTAAGTGGTGGGGGCCACATGTTATTGATTGGGGGGCCCAGTTTGACACCTCTGCCTTAACATAATCCCAAAAAGTCATTTGATTAGTGACAGAATGTGAAGACGAGACTAAAATCTAAAACTAAAAAAATGTGGTTAATGTTTTTTTTTTTGGTCCTCACAAAGATACACGTACAAGAACACACACACACACACACATAAAGGTTTGTGCAGCTGTTCTTCTTAGGACGCTGCGTTAAACAAAGCCGTAACGCTGAACTTAACCTCATTACAAATCAAATCCCTGCCTCGTTAGGACCATGTTTTGGTCTCTATGAGGACTCCTGGTCCTGATAAGGTCCTAAAGAGTTAACAAATACAAGAACACACACACACACACACACAGATTATTCTGCTTCACCCTGAGCGTTGATGATGAGACAGAGATTGTGTAAGAAGTCATGGACACTGTGTGTGTGTGTGTGTGTGTGTGTGTGTGTGTGTGTGTGTGTGTGTGTGTGTGTGTGTGTGTGTGTGTGTGTGTGTGTGTGTGTGTGTGTGTGTGTGTGTGTGTGTGTGTGTGTGTGTGTGTGTGTGTGTGTGCAGTGTCCTGTAACACTGGCCTCCTCCAGATCAGTGACACCACATGCTCGGCTTCTGTTTGCATTCATTATGGAAATCACCGTCGTCGTCGTCGTCGTGGTCGTCGTCGTCACGCTGCAGCTGCTTCTCTTCACTGAGGAGTGACTCGTTTTTGTTTTATTTCTCCTCCTGGTGAAAATTTGTGAGCCTATTGTTTAATCTGAAGGACACCAGCAGGCTGCACACTCCAGAGAAACTCCAGAGAAACTCCAGAGAAACCAAGCTGATTTAAATTCTCTGCAAAACATTGTGTAATGGAGCGTTTTTTAACAAACTGTACATGAAATAAATGTCATTTAGGAATCAGTCGATACAACAACACTACAATACAGTCTGACTTTAATCTCATCAGAATGAGATTTAATTCTGAGATTAAAGTCAGAAATCTGAGAGAAAAATCAGAATTCATAGAGAAAAGTCCGAATTCTGAGATTGTAGTCAGAGTTCCAAGACAAAAGTCAGGATTCTGAGATTAAAGGCGGGATTTGGACTTTAATCTCATTCAGAATGAGAGTTAATTCTGAGATTAAAGTCCAAATTCTGAGATTAAAGTCAGAATTCTGAGATTATAGTCCGAATTCTGAGAGAAAAGTCAGATTCTGAGATTAAAGTCAGAATTTGGACTTTAATCTCATTCACAATGAGATTTAATTCTGAGATTTAAATCCAAATTATGAGGGGAAAGTCCGAATTCTGAGATCAAGTCAGAATTCTGAGAGAAAAGTCAGATTCTGAGATTATAGAATTCAGAATTCGATTAGTCTTTTGATTTTTCATTTTCCAGACACGAACAAAAGCAGATTATTTCACAAAGGTAGCCTCTCGCTGTTGCGTAATGATGCTAACGTCGACATCCACGTACACTTGCACCTCAGGGCTTTATTCAATCTACCCATTGTTCTGTAAAACCGTGCACAATGAGAACAATGTGCAATATGAAGAGCACTTCGGCATTAAAAACTTGGCACTTTTATGCTACGCTATGCTAGGCTAGGCTAGGCTAAGCTACGTGAGCATGTCCCAGTCTTTACTGCTGCCAATGTTCATATGTTTCGCTGTTCTGCCAACTGGACTGAAGATGGAAAAATTAGCCACTGGCTATAATCTTATAAACCTATTTTAAATAAAATACAATAAATAAATAAAGTGTAGAAATCGCTACATGCTGTAGTTACATCATAGATTTTCTCCCGTAGTTCTGGATAAAGATGTGACTCAAATGGATCCTTTAATATTTGAAAATCTATTTATTTTCAGTAGTAGTAGTAGTTCAGAGTCAGTATGTCCTCTCACGTTTTTAATTACACAGAATATATCTTCATTAACCTTAAAGGTCGTCTTATGTAACTGAATGAACTGTGAATGCACTTGAATGCTACAGACACACGTGGTGAACACCTGAATGACCTGCACTTTGAAATGAAACCTTCTCACTCGAGGGAAAACACAGACCTTCATTCTCTTTCTTGCCTGTTACACAACACAGGGATGGAGACGATGGAGACGATGGATTGTTCTTCTCCTCCCATCCAGACTCACCTGTTACACAACCCCCCTCCCCCACCCAGTGATAAAGGAATGATGAGTCTCTGTAATGTATTTATGTTTGAGCGGAGCAGACGTGGACATGACCCAGACATGCTGAGATCTAACTAGTGATAGTGACATAACAAAACATTGTACACGCTATTGTTTTCCACCTGAGAGCAGTTATATATTCTTTCTGTGGAGAGAGAGAGAGGGGAAAAACACGCTGTATGTGGATATACTTCTAATTTTTACTCTTACTCGTCTTTGCTTCTTAGAACTGAGCTACAGGGCGAGTAATTCAAATCCTTCGAGAACGTGTCACGTCATCACATGTTCTTATATCACTATTTATGACTCCAGGCCTTATACAACTCTAGTAACCGACGTCGCACAATTCTCTCTCTTCCAAAACGCTCGGAACCAAAACAACGGCCATTTTGGGCAGGAAGACCGATATACTGTGCCAGGCAAAATATACTGTGCAATGAATGTCTTCACTGGTTGTTTTCATACAAAGTGAAGGCGGTGGAGCTCTGTTGTGCGTGGGTATAACACAATAACACAATAGTCAGGGACAAGCAAACGGGTAAGCAGTTTACTCGGCCCTGGGAGAAGGAAGAGTTGGATCCGTGCCAAGAAAAATGAAAGGAAGCCACAAGCAATGGATTCTGTTTTTGTAATTATCACCGGTCAGGTACAGAATTCAACACTACCTGATTTTTGCGCCTAATTTAGAGTGCTCAATTAGCAACGAGCAATGGGGTTGGGTACCTTGCTCAGGGGTGTCCAAGCCCTGGACCTGGCAGGGACACGAACCAGCGAGCTTTTGATCACAAGCCCATTGCGCAGTGAACTCTGAAGGCGTAAAACCTGTTGCTCATTTTTGCCAAAGTTTTTCCTGCCGTCATGGTGGACATTTGGAGGTTTTCCTGCCATCATGGTGGACATTTGGAGTTTTTCCTGCCACCATGGTGGACATTTGGAGTTTTTCCTGGCATCATGGTGGACGTCTGGAGTTTTTCCTGCCACCATGGTGGACATTTGGAGGTTTTCCTACCATCATAGTGGACGTCTGGAGTTTTTCCTGCCACCATGGTGGACGTTTGGAGTTTTTCCTGCCATCATGGAGGATGCCTGAAGTTTTTCCTGCCACCATGGTGGACGTCTGGAGTTTTTCCTGCCACCATGGTGGACATCTGGAGGTTTTCCTGCCACCATGGTGGACATTTAGAGTTTTTCCTGCCACCATGGTGGACGTTTGGAGGTTTTCCTGCCATCATGGAGGATGCCTGAAGTTTTTCCTGCCACTATGGTGGACATCTCGAGGTTTTCTTGCCATCGTGGGGGCCGTATGGAGGTTTTCCTGCCACTATGGTGGAAGTCTGGAGGTTTTCCTGCCATCATGGTGGACGTCTGGAGTTTTTCCTGCCATCATGGAGGACATTTGGAGGTTTTCCTGCCACTATGGTGGACGTCTGGAGCTCTTCGTAAACGTACGCCTATAGCAAAGTGGAGACATCTCAAAAAATGTTGTTGGAGGTTTTATATTATGGCACTAGACTGCTAGCAAGTTTTATTGTGGTTAGCATAGCTACACAACATGCTAACCAATGTTAGTGTGGATTTATTTAATCTCTGAAGTATCTCTTAGCCGTGATATTTGAAGCCTGAAAAATGTCAGTTTGGAGGGACAGTTAGCATTAAACAAGAATCAGGACACCCTAGGTGTGAAAGTGCAAAACGGAGAGATTAAGTGGTCGGATTAATGTGTGGAGTTGGATTGAGCCTAAAGAGCGTTCACTCATTTCTTTTCTGCAGTGTTGATTTTAACTCCGCAGCTTCGTGGCCTTGCATCAAATCTCCGCGATGCTCCACTTTCTCTGTCACGCTCTCCGGACACGGATTAGACTTTGGCACCTGTGCAGCCGCAATCTCGTCAACAGTCGCTGTTAATCTCACACTGTGCATAAACACCGGACAGGAAGTTCGTCCCGTTTGTGTGTCGTGTGCGTATACGCGTGCAACAACACCGTCCTGTTTGTACACATGCAGTTAGAGCCTAAACGGGGAAGTCAGCCATTTGTTTTCGATGATTCATGCACGTCGGATATACGCCGACTCCCGATTGGACAGTTCTTGCGTGACTAACGCTGGTTAGCTTGTAACTGAGCCACCGGATGTAATCTGTAGTTAAACTAAAACCACGGCGGTCTGAGGTTTGAGCGGAAGCTATTTGCCGTCGTTCATTACTCATTATTTTTGAGTGAAATTCGCACATTCGCTGGAAAACTTGCCCCCGTGTCACTGCTGTAATTAAGCGTTCCCATTCTCCTCCTGCCGCTCACCGGGGTTTGTACAGAAGGACATGGACCTTTGCACTTTAAATCATTATGGTTATGTAACATGGAAGCAACAAAAAAAAAAAACGGTAATAACGATAGTTGTTTGGGTTCTAAACGAGTGAACGATCGCACTGAGACAGATTTGGTTATGTAAAAATAATGATAATGAACTTTTATTGTCTGAGTTTAGCGCTTTTCAAAACACGTCTACAAGGTCACGGGTCGAACAAAAGCGATAAACTTCAGAATTCAAATAACACTGAAAACTAAACAGAAACAACAACAGAAGCAGACAAATAAAAATCAGTAGTGCACTAATATAGTCTGTGTTTTGAAAGATTTTCAACAAGGATAAAGACATTGCCGAATCCTCAAAACCACTTATTTAAAACAATAAGAGATTTATTCAGCTTTAATAAGTCCAGATGATGTGATTTCTCCTTCTATTTCCGTCCTTGTTCGCACTCACTCGCACCATATGGAACAAAGACACACAAACGCATGTTCGCGCAAAAAAAAAAGAAGAAGCCCAAACTGATTTCAGTGCCATCTGCAGCCCTGCTGTTCGTCTAGATCACGTCTGCGAGGCCTGACGGTTCTGGTCCAGACTTGACACACGGGCCAATTTCAGTCTCACCGGGTGTGAAAAATGATCTGCAGCACTCATCCAGGACACTGTGTGTGTGTGTGTGTGTGTGTGTGTGTGTGTGTGTGTGTGTGTGTGTGTGTGTGTGTGTGTGTGTGTGTGTGTGTGTGTGTGTGTGTGTGTGTGTGTGTGTGTGTGTGTGGGTGTGTGTGTGTGTGTGTGTGTGTGTGTGGGTGTGTGCGGTGTCTTTTCACACCGTCACATGCTTCCATACACGTGTCTCTCGTGAAATCCATTTCAGACGGAGTTTCAGAGTTCCTGATCTATTTATACGTCATTATGGCAAACGGTTGAAGTAGAAGATTAAATCCATATGTGTTAATGACCAAAAACTAAACTGACACTAAACCGCACCACTGTATTTGGTGTTAATTTCTCAAAAATGTCAATTTTTTTTCTTCCTCTCTCACAAATCCATGCTGAACCTCCGTAAAATAATAGTCAAGTTTTTGGATTTCAGTGCCATTGCACTCAAACTCCCCGTCAACACGTGCGTTTTTCCGTAATCCAATCATCTATCTAACAATTTCTTCCTCGAATCACAACCTTCACCTGTCCATCAAAAAAATTGAGCATAAAACATTTTCCTGTTTTGCTGCTCAAAATCCAGGCAGAGAACGTGTGACCTCCTAAAGTGGAGCGGGGACAAGAAAAATAAGAAAGTGCACTTCAAACATTTAAAAAAAATAAAATATTGCTTGCAGAATAAAAAGGACAAACCACAGATACAGAATTTGTCAACCTTGTCTTGTCACGTGGGCTGAGTAGTTTTTGAATTTAAACATCCATCCATCTTCTACCACTGATTTCGAGGTTGAGTTGCGTGGGTAGCAGCTTGAGCCAAGAAGCCCATACTTCCAGCTCTCTGGCCACTTCGTCCAGGCAATTAATCACCACCAGATTTTTGCATGAACAAAGCCTAGTCAAAGTCAAAAAGAAATTGTCCAAAATTTGACAAAAAAGTCCCAAAGAATTTTTGTTCAAAATTTGACAAACCAGTCATACTTTAGTATGTCGTCCAAAATTTGACAAAAAAGTAAAAAAATAAAAATTTGTCCAAAATTTGTCCAAAAAAGTTACACTTTAGTGTGTTGTCCAAAATTGAAAAAAAAGTTGTTTTTATAATTGTCCAAAATTTGACAAAATTTGCTCCACTTTAGTGTCGTACGAAATTTGACAAAAAAATTTAAAAAAAAAAAAGTCCAAAATTTGACTAAAAAGTCACACTTTAGTGTCGTCCAAAATTTGACAAAACCATTTTTTTTTTAAATGTGTCCAAAATTTGACAAAAAAGTCACACTTTAGTGTCGTCCAAAATTTGACAAACATTTTTTTTTTTAAATGTGTCCAAAATTTGACAAAAAAGTCACACTTTAGTGTCATCCAAAATTTGACAAAAAATGTCCAAAAAAAATTGTCAAAGATTTGACTAAAAGTCACACTTTAGTGTCGTCCAAAATTTGACAAAAATTTTTTTTTTTAAATGTGTCCAAAATTTGACAAAAAAGTCACACTTTAGTGTGTCGTCCAAAATTTGACAAACATTTTTTTTTTTTAAATGTGTCCAAAATTTGACAAAAAAGTCACACTTTAGTGTCATCCAAAGTTTGACAAAAAAATGTCCAAAAAAAATTGTCAAAGATTTGACTAAAAGTCACACTTTAGTGTTGTCCAAAATTTGACAAAAAATTTTTTTTTAAATGTGTCCAAAATTTGACAAAAAAGTCACACTTTAGTGTGTCGTCCAAAATTTGACAAACATTTTTTTTTTTAAATGTGTCCAAAATGTGACAAAAAAGTCACACTTTAGTGTCATCCAAAATTTGACAAAAAAATGTCCAAAAAAAATTGTCAAAGATTTGACTAAAAAGTCACACTTTAGTGTGTCTTCCAAAATTTGACAAAAAAATTTTTTTTTAAATGTGTCCAAAATTTGACAAAAAAGTCACACTTTAGTGTGTCGTCCACTACCTACAGCTTGTCCACTCATGATGAGATGAACGTAGATTGATCCTTCCACCGTCCAGGGATCTTTATAATCCTGCTCTATTCACAGTTTTTTTAGCCCTGGCCATGAATAATGACAAATTACCCATCAATTTTTTTTCCTTCAAACAAATACACAAAACCATTCATCTGAAAATGTTGGGTTGCACAATGACTGTTGAGTGTGTTAGACAAGGAGAACATTTATTTGTTACCCTGTTCTTTTATATTTGATGATGATATTTCATAATCACGGTCATCACAACAGTCTCTTTCTCTCAGAGATGAAAGATGTCATTGTGTAATCTGTCTTTAATATCGGCTTTTAGCGAGGTGACTAACAGCAGCAGCACTGTGTGTGTGTGTGTGTGTGTGTGTGTGTGTGTGTGTGTGTGTGTGTGTGTGTGTGTGTGTGTGTGTGTGTGTGTGTGTGTGTGTGTGTGTGTGTGCGCACATCAGAAGGGCCTTTGATCATCATAATCTTGTGTCATCAGTAATTCAGTCTTCACTGCGGGTCTTGTCTCCTCCCATGTTTAAGCCGTGTAAGGAGCAGATTACTGTCACAAAGAGACCCTCCAACCGTCTTACCTTCTTTCTTAAAAAGAAGAAAGAAGTCTCGTCAGTGTTCAAAAGCTTCATTTTCCACCTCCCTCCCTGCTGCTCTGGTGTTTCTGAACCCAGAACAACACGCCACAAAAAAACATTCCCGCGACTGGATACGTCCTGTGCAGAGTTAAGTACATAAGTGAGTCCTGAGGGAGGGTAAAAACAGCCATTATGCCACGAATGTGTTCCAGCTAATAAGTAATAATCTAGTCTTGGTGTTTGGTTCCTCTCTTGTTTATCTCAAGCAAGTCAACCAGTTGTGTCACACAGAAGTATCTCAAGTCCTTGTTGACGTACCTGCAAACAGGCGTCCTACTGGAAGGTTCAATCGCACTGGTGTCCTATATTTCTCTAAAAAAAATCCTCTCTTTTCCTCTGAAAATCACAATTTAGACCATTAACGCCTCAGGAAAATGCTCCCTGATGCTGTAAATCAAATCATTTCCCATAGACCTCCATTCAAACTCGGGGTTGTTTTTACATTACAGCTTCACCCCGTTGTGGCTGTTCAGTATCTTCTCAAGCAAGTCGTTGACTATGACTGAGTACAATTTTGGACGACATACTAAAGTGTGACTTTTTAGTCAAATCTTTGACAATTTTTTTGTCAAATTTTTGGATGACACTAAAGTGTGACTTCTTAGTCAAATTTTTGATAATTTTTTTTTGTCAAATTTTGGACACATTTAAAAAAAAAAATTTTTTGTCAAATTTTGGACAACATACTGAAGTGCGACTTTTTTGTCAAATTTTGGACATTTACTTTTTAAAAAAAAATTTGTCAAATTTTGGACGACACTAAAATGTGACTTTTTTTGTCAAATTTTGGACACATTTTTTAAAAATGATTTTTTTGTCAAATTTTGGACGACGTGTGACTTTTTAGTCAAATTTTTGAAAAAAAATGTTTTAATTTTTTTTTGTCAAATTTTGGACGACACTAAAGTGGACAAATTTTGTCAAATTTTGGACAATTATAAAAAACAACTTTTTTTTCAATTTTGGACAACACACTAAAGTGTAACTTTTTTTGACAATTTTTTTTTTGACATTTTTTTTGTCAAATTTTGGACACATTTTTATTTTATTACTTTTTTGTCAAATTTTGGACGACATACTTAAGTATGACTGGTTTGACAAATTTTGAACATAAATTCTTTAGGACTTCTTACTTTACTTAGTGATGAGCTTCAACTGGCAAACAAGAAGAGAGACCACGTCCTCTTCTTATACACCGTCTATACAGTGGTGTAGTGTGGTCTACTGTAAAAGCTTCACACCAGTGCAATTACCTACAAAAACGATGATGAATGTATTATTTATTTGCATAAACAGATTGCTTCAGTGCAAGGTCTGTCAAAGAAAAAGTGTTGATGTGTGTAATTGTGTATATTTAAGTGGTTATATGGCTTCTTTGTAGTGGGTCAATGGTAAGGCTGTTCAACTTAAGGCGCGGGGGCCAGATCAGGCCCTTCAAGCAATTTGGACCGGCCCATTAACCCATAAATAATGAATGTATTATTAAAAAGCCAATAAAAGCTTCGCCTATTTCTGGCACTTTGCGACACTTTGTGACACTTTGCGTCCCTTTTTGGCGAATACTAGTACAGCTAGTAATTGTAGGCAGCCTATGTATGCACCAGAATATTTTGCATTATGCACTATTGCACTATATTTCTGCAAAAATAGTCTTTTGTGGCCATTGCACCTTAATGCTGTTTATATTTGTAACCTCTAATTTTGTAAGAGCCAATTGTGACTTATACACAAATGTTGGTGGTACTGTCACTGTGACCTTTTTGCACTATACGCAAATTGTATTGTACCTGAATGTTGGTGGTTTTGATACTTAACCTTTTTAGCACAAAACTAGCAGCCATTTCAATAAACAAGTGCTAAATAAGTGAGAACATTTTGTATCTATTTGTATTTGTATCTATTTTTTTATCGAAATTTGAGTTGAACAGCCCTGATCTATGGTGTATACGTGCACTTCACCACTGAGTCCACGAGCTCCTCGTGTGTGAAATGAAAATCAAGTCATCTTGTGACATAATATTTCTTGGTAAAAGTCCTTTATTCCCAGTTCTCTCCTCTACAAGGGATAACCAATCTGATCTTTCTGGTTCTGAATAAAATTCTATTTTGCCTCCTCTCTGTCTCTCTTTTCATTTTCTGGCATGTTTCTTGCAAATATTCATGTGTGTGTTTTCTGCCGCACCATCTGCTCAGTCTCCATTACGCATTAGTTAACCAGTGGAAATGGGAAAAGTACGTCACGTAAGTCTTTTTTTTTTTTTTTTTTTTTGACCCCGCTGCTCTGGTCAGTGAGGTCGTGTGGGGTCATTGACGGTGAAATGAGAACATTTTTTACTCCATTGTTACACTGGATGATTACAGCAGGTAAACGTAAAGCAATGTGTTGAGCAAACAACTCTGTGGTGGATTAACTTTGACCTAAAGTAGCAGGTGAGGTCATCAGCTCCGCGTCCAGCATGTAGCAGTTTTGTGCTTTACAAAATCAGATTTAGACCTAATTTGAACGTATTTTGAAGGTGGGTGCACTCAATATTGTCTCAATGTCTGCTTCTGTGTCTTCGCTCAGGCCTGTGCCGTTTGTCATCTTCCATAAAATGTTTTATTTTTGTGTGCGATTAATCAGTAACTCTTGGTTTTATATCCCTCCCTCTGTAAACACGATGGCCAGGATATCCTACTGAACCCATGTGCCAGTGTTTACATCTGCGATGGCCGTGTGCAGTATACACTGCACTGCACCACGTGGCTATGACTCAAACTAATGAGCTGTTATCAAGCCACGGTGTGAAAAAAATATTATGGTGAGCAGCTGTAACGGGTCACTGCAGGTCATCCTCTCGCAGCTTTGTTGGAGTGGGATCTTTGTCTTTGCCATGAAAGGGTCTGGACTGAAACCTGCATTTTGGTATTAAAAAACTGCTTTTTTCTACTTGTTTATGTAAAGCCAACGTCATTGTTGCCTTCCCGCTTATTCGGGACCAGGGTTGCAGGGACAACGGCCTTAACAAGGAAGCCCAGACGAGGAGTTCCCAAGGAGTTCCCAGGCCATTCGAGAGATATAATCCTTCTAGAGTATCCTGGGAGCTTCCTTTCCGGAAGGATATGCCTGAAACGCCTCCCAAAGTACACTCTTAGAAATAAAAGTGCTAAGTCAAACCATATAAGGTTCTTCGGCTTGTCCTCATAGGAGAACCCTTTTTGGCTCCAGGTAGAACCTTTTCATAAAGGTTCCACTTGGAACCCTTTTGGAGGGTTCCACCAAGAATCCTTTTAAAAGGGGTTTTAAAGGGTTTTCAGGATCAAAGTGGTTCTTACTGGATCCATTTGTGTTACCAAGAACCCTTGAAAAACCCTTTATTCAGGAAAGGGGTTTTAAAGGGTTTTCAGGATCAAAATGGTTCTTACTGGATCCATTTGTGTTACCAAGAACCCTTGAAAAACCATTTATTCAGGAAAGGGGTTTTAAAGGGTTTTCAGGATCAAAATGGTTCTTAAGGCCACATTATACTTCTCCGACTGCGTAATGCGTTATCCGTCTGCGTCTCCACGTAGACCACTCGAGCCTTTATACTTCTGCGTCGTGGTGACGGATAGGCGCTGCAATTTCCCGCCCGATCAGTAGGGGTCGCTGCGCAAGGTTGTTGTGCTTTTGGCTACAGTGAGCAATGGCGTCCGAGGGAGAAAGACTGTTGTTGTTGAAACAGTGGCCGTTTGTCACTTTTCTGTGTCCCGGAACGCAGTTTTAAGATAATTTGAGGCGAGAAATTGGCCATTTAGAGTCTAAACATGTGCTGCGTGTGTTAAGATATGACGTATTTATAGTTCGGCAGCGGCGTTATCGGCGGGGATCAGCTCCGCCCTCTGTGGACGCTCGGTGCTCACTGTGAGCCGGCACAGAGCAGCTTCGCTCGGCCTGTCCTGAGGACCAATCGCAGCTCTTGCCGTCTCCGTTGTCCCTTGACGGAGTGACGGACACTTAAAAAATATTCCGTGCAGCCGGAGACGACGCAGAGGCTCTACAACAGGTTCTGCGTCGACGCAGAGGACTCTGCGTAGCCTACGCAGAGCACTTTACGCAGGAGTATAAATTGGGCTTTACTGGATCCATTTGTGTTACCAAGAACCCTTGAAAAACCTTGTTTTTCAGAAGCAAATGGTTCCAGGTAGAACCTCAGCCCTTGTAGAAGGACCCTTTTGGAACCCTTATTTCTAAGAGTGTAGGCGACCATTGAGGCCTCTTAATTGGATGCCCAAACCACCTCACCTCACTCCACCTCCTCTCAACAGTTCTTCTCTGAGCCCCTCCTGGATGTCCGAGCTCCTCACCGTACCTCCATCTCCTCAGAGTTCGGGTGAAACTCATTTCGACGACCTGTATTCGCGATCTCGTTCTTTCCGTCATTACCCAAAGCTCATGACCACAGGTGAGGGTTGGAACGTAGCAGTAAATTGAGAGCTTCGTCTTCAGGCTTAGCTCCGTCTTCACCACAACAGACCAGGTTGAGTTGCCCTGATCCGTCCGTCTATGGAACCGTCACTCCCCCGGTGAATAAGACCACGACATACCGGCCCAAAGTGGGCAATACCAAAATACCCTTTTACTTAAAGTGTCCCACCTAGAACTTTGGAAATGCCTGATCCACTTTGGTTAAAAAAAAACTTGACTCGACGACCACCATATCTTTTGTTAGCTAAAGCTAAAGTCATACTTTTTCATATCTGTAAAGTCTGCACTGGTCTCTATGACATTAATCTCATTGTTCAGACACTTTGAGACCACGCTGACGTAGGTTTAGCCTGTGCATGTTGTAGGTAGGACAATGCAAGACGTAAGCAATCACCTTCTAAAAGACAAATTATGTTTACGTGCATAACCAGGACATGGACGTATTTCCAGGTGCACCAGAGTGTGTTGTTTTTTCAGTTTTTATCAGTGCAGCTGTAGCCCTTGAGTTCGAGGACAAGGTTATATATATATAGTATAAACACATTTAGGTGCCTCAGTGTGTTTTTTTTGTCATGGGGCAGTGAAGTTAAAGCACAACACAGAACCTTATTTAAGTGAAAGAAACAGCTGAGTGTTTTTTTTATTGAGAAAAACACGTGTATCTGAATTATAGCAATGATAGTAAAAGTTTTTGATATTAATATAATACTAAAAGGAAAACCCTCAAAAAATAGCAGTCTGAAGGTATAATTTAAACTAGCTAACGTCTCAAAATGCATCATTGAAGACCACATCACTATTTATGACATATTATAACAGGATAAACCGGTGCATTCCAACGAGATCAAATTAAGCTAATTCATTTATTTTCCTCGCAATCCTATTGAATCCATGAATGAATTTTTGAAAATCAGGAAATGATCCATTTGCCCTGATACACTTTGACAGTGAGCTGAGTTTATTCTCAAAAACAAAAAGTATCTCGGAATGACTTGAAATTTACCATCATAATAGTCGGCATCGCCCCGAACAAGGATCCGTTGAAATTATTTGCATATCTCTTAAGGAATAATTTTAATGACTTTCTGAATTTCAGGAAATTATCAATTTTCCCTGATACACTTTGACAGTGAGCTGAGTTTCTTCAAAAAAACAAAAAGTATCTCGGAATGACATGAAATTTACCATCATAATAGTTGGTATTGCCCTGATCAAGTATCCGTTGAAAATATTCGCATATCTCTTAAGGTATAATTTTAATTAATTTTTGAAAATCAGGAAATTATCCATTTGCCCTGATACACTTTGACAGTGAGCTGAGTTTATTCTCAAAAACAAAAAGTATTTCGGAATGACTTGAAAATTACCATCATAATAGTTGGCATCGCCCCGGTAACAAGGATCCGTTGAAAATATTTGCATATCTCTTAAAGAGATACTTGAGTAAAAGTACAAGTATCTATACGAGAAAATGACTCTGGTAGGAGTTGAAGTCTTTTTTATATAATATCATTGAAGTAAAAGTCTTAAAGTATATGACTTTACTAAAAAATAAACTACTCATGGAAGGTTTTTACAAAGGTACAGCATGTTCCGTCACATAGGATCAAAACGGTTAAGGCATTGTGACGCGCGGTGACGTGTTCGCCGCGACCTTGCGTCGTGTTTTCACTCCTACACGTGAGGACAACACAGCTGTCGAGGCGACGAGGAGGAGCAGCAGCAGCATCGGGGTTGTCGTCGTTATCGAACGTAACACAACGTTATCAGGCAGAGATTACGTGGAAATTAAATATGATGTCAAATCAGGACTTTTGACACACAACAAGTGACTGAAAGCGTGTTTCTGTGCACGGCGGTGGTGGTTTTGACGCAGCGTGCTTTGGTCTGACACAAACACAGTTTTTTTTTTTGAAAATTGTTCAATTACACCTTTATCTGGTGTGCACTACTGACACACATCTGTCTGGTCAACAGTTTATTCGCTCCTACTCGAGTCGAAATAGTGGGTTGTGGGAGTGCAATCGCTCTGCACAACAACAAAGAAGAAGAAGAAGACTCTGCGTCACCACACGAGGAGCTCTACTAGTGTGTGGGAAAAAAAAAAAGTCAGTTAAACACAAGTTTGACCCACATTCGGTTGAGTAAAATGGCAGAAAACAATCTCACCGCTCCAAAGAAAATCAATCATTCAGGGTGAAGCTATTACTCTTTTGTTGTTGTTGTTGTTGTTGTCACAATCAAAACACTTTTGATTTCTAATCCAAGGACCAAGCTACATTGCTTAGAAAATTGGGGATGCTGCCTTCGTTTCTTACCCTTAGATATCACTAGATATTTTCAGAAGAAGACTTAAATCCATTTTTATTTTATTTTTATTTTTTGGTTGATTGTTTCCTGTTTTATTTTGTAGTTTTCCTTCAGTGCACCTTGTTTGGTTTTACTTCCTGTTTTGATTGATCCACCTGTGGCTCGTTAGCGTCCACCTGTGTTTGGGATTATCTCTCCCTCCCCCCAGTGTCTCTATTGGTTCGTCCCGTTTGAGTTCTGTGACGTCGTGACCCGTGTGTTTCAGCTCCTCGTATTTCAAGGTATTTGTGTTTTAATTCCTGCTTCAGTTTGTTTTTGGTTTTTTTGTACCATTTATGTTAAATTGACTTGTTTTTGGACTTTGGTGCAGGAGAGTGAGCAGCTTACAAAGCAACACCTTCAGTTTCCTGTTGGACGAAGTCGTCTCCCGGTGACATAAAGCAGCAATCGTGTGCTTTAGGTGTTGTGGACATAAGATAAGGAAGATTTTATTAGGTGAGTCTGGATAATGTGTGTCTGAACCTCATGCATTTTTATTTTTCATTATATTATTATTATGACTTTAAGAGTATTCATTGAGTAATATTCTTATATTACTATTTTTATTGGTTAGTGCCGGCTTCCTGGTGTAGAGCAGCTCAAAACGCCTGGAATGAGACATTTGAGCCCTAATTACATTTCATTTTAATCTGATTTAAACAAAGTAAACAGTGAGCACTCGTGATTTGGCTGCTGAGGCACTTTTTTTAAATCCCTGCTCTGGCTGCTCATTGGTCGGAGCCTCGCTGCTCACGTAACGCTTACATCACGGCTTTATCAGCAAATTCATTTTGTGAAACAGAATTGAGGTCAGGGCAAAGTTCCCCATTTATGTTTATTATGAAAATTCATACAGTGTTGCTGTTGTGGTTAAAAAGGGCTTTTGTCCACTCTGCACCTTTTGCATGGAATATGTTACAGCAAGGAAGGTAACAGAGTTCATTTCATTGAGCGCTTTCAAATCGTTCTTTTCATTATGTGCTCGTAAATTTAACCCAATAACACTTAAAGGTGCCATATGTAAGAATGTGGCCAAAAACGGTTACTTCATTCAAATTCAAAAATGCCGAGGTCTTTTAGGTTTCGTTTTCTGACGTAACTGGCAACCTGTGGTTGCTCGGCAGCTGAGACTCTACTGACTGCAATGATTGGTAGGCGGCGGTAGGTGGCGCCACATGCCAAAACGTGATTTCAAAACATAAACATGATTTGCAGTCTGCAAAAATATATTTTTAATGCAAATATTTTGTCTGTACTGTTGTTGTTGGTGAGTTCAGTTTGTTATATGAACATTATTCCTGAGTCTCTGTGACATATAAGGAGGATTTTATGGCCAGTTGATTTAGATTTATTACATAATGCACCTTTAATCCTCAAAATGTCCATATGTTTTGCTTATTTTAACCAGAAAATAGCCAGAAAATGTCCTGTGAGTTAAGTGCTTTTGCCCATTTATCCAGAATAACAATTTTACGGCATGTCAAAATAGTGTAATAACAAAAAGTTTTACTCAGAAATAACACTGTAGTTGTACATGAACACCACATTTTGCGTGTTAAATTTGAACGCTATAAAACAATAACAGGCCAAACAATTTTAACTAGAGTATGTACAGGCGTTTTTTTACAACCCTCTTGTCTGCTGATTCGCCAACTTCCTGTAAAAAAGCACGAGGGAAATTACCGTAATAACCACACGTTGGCTTTGACGTGCGACTTCTCCGCTTTCAGAAACAGTTGGAATTTTGCCCCCGTAGCACAAACCGTTGCGTAATTTATGTAAATCTGCGTAATTGTTGTTAAACTGTTGAGTGTACGTCGTGTTTGCAGCTTCCTATCGGGACACCCTTGGTTCTTAAATCTCAATGGGATTTTCCTGGTGAAATAAAATTAAAAAAGACAATTAAAAAAAACTGCATCGAATAGAAAGATGAAACCCAGCAGCTGCTGCTTGCCGGTGTCGTAACAAGCCGCTGTAAAACACCGGGTACATCACATCTGTTTTACAGCCGTGTTTGATGAGGACGGCGTAAGTTCACAGAAGTGCTCGTCAACAAACACGCGCCATGCGGCCGATGGCTTTTCCTGACAAATGCGCTATCACAAGTTCCCCGTCGTTGTGCGTCACCTGCCGCGCCGATCAACCGAGGATTGCAGTCCTGCAGCCTGTGGAGGTTTTTTTTTTTTTTTTATCACGGCCACCTCTGCTCTGAACGGCTCAAAGGTTTATGGCTGGCGCTGGTTTTGGTTTTAATGGTCGTGCATGTGTCCCCATGCATGTACGCTCGTGCAGGTGGCACGTGGCGTGGTCTGATGCTTCAAGGTTCAACGAGATGTGCTTTTTAAAGACGGTCTTCTGCATGCCTCGGGTTGTAAAAAGGGGTTATTTAAACTTTGGGTGAATTCCAATTCCTTTGCTTAATCCTCAATCTCAAAAATGCGCACTCCCTCTAGTGCAAGTTCTGTCCCGATTCTCAGAAAAATTCAGTTGAGGGGCGAGTTTAAGGGCTGTATCGCCCTCTCAATATTGAGATTTTCCGAGACCACCCTTGGGAGCAAGGGCTACCCAGAATGCATGGCGTGTTTTCAGCATAACAAAGATGGCGCCGAAAGCAGCGAAACGAGTACGCTTCAAATTAAGTATTTTCTTTAATAGAGATATAAAAATGATGAAAACCATTGTATTATCTTAGTTTAGGCCAGGTAGGAAAGGTAAATCAGGCAGTTGCATTACTTTAATCGAACTGCGTAAGATTATAGTTGGAATTATTGGATTATCGCTAATGCTAAATGCTAAATTATGCATTTTACTCCAGGTTTTAAGCCCTTTTCTCTGTAAAATGTCCATGCAGTCACTAACTGTTGGAAGTAAGGATTTAAAGGGCCTTTTCGAGGGTTAAGACCTGGTTTTAGGGTTAGGGTTAGACATGTACTGTATTTGTGATGGTTAGGGTTTAGGGAATGCATTATGTCTATGAGTGTCCACACCAACGTGTCTGTGTGTGTGTGTGTGTGTGTGTGTGTGTGTGTGTGTGTGTGTGTGTGTGTGTGTGTGTGTGTGTGTGTGTGTGTGTGTGTGTGTGTGTGTGTGTGTGTGTGTGTGTTCTTGTACTTGCGGCATACTGAGGACCAGTGAGGGTTTTTAACCAACAAAGTGAGGTCATTTTTACGGAGTGGAGACATTTTGGCCGGTCCTCACTTTGTTTTCATTGAAATCACTTGGACCAAATTTTTTTTTTCAAATTTTGGACCAAATTTTTTTTTTCAAATTTGGATCAAATTTTTTTTTTCAAATTTTGGACCAAATGTTTTTTTTCAAATTTTGGACCAATTTTTTTTGGTCCAACATTACGTGAAAAATGATTACATGAAAAAGTCGTAATTTTTTCACGACTTTTTCTCAAATTTTGGACCAAATTTTTTTTTTTAAATTTTGGACCAAATTTTTTTTTTTTAAATTTTGGACCAAATTTATTTTTTCAAATTTTGGACCAAATTTTTTTTTTTAAATTTTCGACCAAATTTTTTTTTTCAAATTTTCGACCAAATTTTTTTTTTCAAATTTTGGATCAATTTTTTTTTTTTCAAATGTTGGACCAAATTTTTTTTTTCAAATTTTGGACGACATAGTATAGAATGACGTTTTTGTCAAATGTTGGACCAAATATTTTGGGTCCATCTTTTTTTCAAATTTTGGGTAAAAAATTTGTTTCAAATTTTGGGTAAAAAATTTGTTTCAAATTTTGGGTCAATTTTCTTTTTCAAATTTTTGTTTAAAATTTTGGGTCAAATTTTTTTTTCAAATTTTGGGAGACATGGTATAGTATAAAGTTTTTGTCAAATTTTGGACCAAAAATTGTGTGTCAAATTTGTTTTTCAAATTTTGGACGACATAGTATTGTATGACGTTTTTGTCAAATTTTGGACCAAAAAAAAAAACTAATCGAAAAAGTTTTCCAGCCCTTTTTGCTCTGGGGCTCCACCTGCAGACATTTTATGGTACTGCAACCAGTAGTTTTTTGTAGATGTCATTCATGAAGTAGATATTTGTAATTGTGTTGATTTATAAAGTGGAAATGCTGGTCCTCACTTTGTCAGCAACCCGGTCCTCAGTATGCAGCAAGTACAAGAATGTGTGTGTGTGTGTGTGTGCTGAGATGACTGTATGAAGTAATGATTAAAGATGACAGTCTTTGTGTAATTCAGCTCGTTCGCAGTATTTATTGCCTCTGTGTAAACTCGTTAACAGTCATGAGACGCGACGAGCATATAAACCTTTTCATCGGCGCAAACATGGACCTCAGAGACTGTTGTGGTCGTCTTTCTGTGGTTTTTAGAAAAGGGCGACTTGGATACAAACAAACGTGTTTTTTTTTTTTTACCCAATCCCAAAGCGTGAATTACTGGATTTTGTGGGAGCAGATTAGAGCAGTTTGTATCAGGCTGAGCTACAGAGCCGATAAAAAAAAAAAAAAAAACGTTTTTATCCCCCTTCAGACTTGTGTTCGTCGTCTCCCACAGAATCACTCGGGTCTTAAAAACTGTGATAAAACACAAGAGATTCTATCAGTGACGGAGAGCAGAACTCGTCGACTTCCTGGAGTCTCTGTTGAACAGAGGTGGTTTTGGCAGCGAGCACAGCCTCAAGTCTCTGTGGCTGATTCTTGTGCATCATCTTGTTGTTTATAAGAAACTATCCCTGCTCATAAAAGTCTCACAGGGATTGTTGTGGACAGTCAAACTGTGTTTTTAGGACGTCGTAAGTTCTGTTCAAACCTGGGATTATCACTTGTCCTGAGAGATCTGATTACGTCTCAGGATTGGCGTTTAAACACATCCTGTAACCAAGCCCCCTGTGGTCTGTCTTTCTTTCCTGTGTGTCTGTCTGTGTTTACTTGTATTTGAGAAAAACACTGACCTTGTAAGGACCAGTAGTCCTCATGGAGACCAAAACCTGGTCCTAATGAGGCAGAAAGAACCCAATTGTGGGCCTGAGCATGAACGGTAGGGGGCGAAACGGTGACGTTGGCATACTTCCTGGACCCGTGCCTTGCTCAATGGCTCAATAGCGCCCCCATAAGGTGAAAACAGAGGCAAAATTGAGTTCCACCGAATTTCCCGAAACTCGATGGGAAGATGTTGGAGCCTAAGACGAATAAAAAAGTCGATCGGGAACCATGGCCTCAACAGGAAGTCGGCCATTCTGAATTTTGGCGATTTACACCCTACGTAACTGAGCCAACTCGTCTGAGAGCGTGTCGTACCAACATAAAAGAGTTGCACTACACACTTAGAAATAAGGGTTCCAAAAGGGTCCTTCTACAAGGGATGAGGTTCTACCTGGAACCATTTGCTTCTGAAAAACCCTTTCTTCGGGAAAAGGTTTTTCAAGGGTTCTTGGTAACACTAATGGTTCCAGTAAGAACAATTTTGATCCAAAGAACCCTTTAAAACCAGGATTCCTGGTGTGAACCTTGATAAAAAGGTTCTACCTGGAGACAAAAAAGGGTTCTCCTATGAGGACAAGCCGAAGAACCTTATATGGTTCTACTTAGCACTTTTATTTCTAAGAGTGTACTTTATCTTAAAGAAACATGCAAGTGCCACAAGGATTCAATCCTTGATAGAAATGTTTCGTAACAAACACATTTGGAACAATTTTAGGGCTAAAATGTTCAGATTGAGAAGTAGAAATACATAATGTTTACGTAGGGCAGACCCGTGATGGCATAAAGCCTTTAAATCCACACCTGCATGCGTACAAATCGCAGCCAACAACAAATCAACATCTTCACAAGCTCAGACGTGCCGAGCTCAATTCAGACTAAACAAACACGTTTTTGCTGTTGTTCTGTTGACGTTTGTGTGACGTTCGCTCGCTCGCAGCCAGGTGGTTATTTGGGCTTATTTGAGAGAATCCAAATTAAGTTTCAGTATTTGTTTTTTTTTATTATTATTATATGCCTGATGTTTCAACTTAGCCTTTCTGAAGGGAAGTTTACAAAAAAATTTACATCAAATCCATGTTTGGTAACTTTAGCAATAACATTTTTGGAGTTTATAGACGTTAAAAATAGCCTACAGTTTACTTTAATGTACACAGTGGTTGCAATTAGTGTTATAATAGCACAGGTTTTCAAAGGTTTTTAAAGCATTATATATGCACGGTTAGTCAAATTTTAATGAATATACTGACTATGGTATCTGTATTATGATTTTATTTTTTTTTTAAAGTCTGGATATCTGTCACCAATGTTGTTTTCATAAATGCCAATACCATGACCAGAAATAAAACCTCTTAATACTTCATTAAATATATATAAATACTGCATTTGTAGATGCATTTATTTGCCTTACACGACACAAATGCGCACTCCCTCTAGAGCAAGTGCTGTCCCGATTCTCAGAAAAATTAAGTTGAGGGGCGAGTTTAAGGGCTGTATCGCCCTCAATATTGAGATTTTCCGAGACCACCCTTGGGAGCAAGGGCTACCCAGAATGCATTGCGTGTTTTCACATGTTTTGAGATATAAAAATGATGAAAACCATTGTATTATCTTAGTTTAGGCCAGGTAGGACAGGTAAATCAGGCAGTTGCATTACTTTAATCGAACTGCGTAAGATTATAGTTGAAATTATTGGATTATCGCTAATGCTAAATGCTAAATTATGCATTTTACTCCAGGTTTTAAGCCCTTTTGTCTGTAAAATGTCCATACAGTCACTAACTGTTGGAAGTAAGGATTTAAAGGGCCTTTTCGAGGATTAAGACCTTGTTTTAGGGTTAGGGTTACACATGTACTGTATTTGTGAGGGTTAGGGGTTAGGTAATGTGTTATGTCTATGAGTGTGATAGACACTTACACGACACAAATGGAGAATTAAAAGCAACAGAAAAAGAAAAATTTCACTCAAATAGTGGCAGAGGAAAAACTTTAATGATCTCCAGTCACAGAAAAGCAGGAAAATTCCTTTCCCATGAAATCCCTCTGTTATTTTTCGTTATTTTTTTTTTATTATGCTGGATTTTTCCACATCCAGCATGAGTCTTTTACACATTGTTGTCACACACCGCGACGCGTGGTTAGCGTGTGATGTCACGACGACGTGCGTCACAAATTCACGGCGCCTCCCTCCCACTGTTTTCTAACATATGCTGCTGTTGTGTGCGTTGATGACACTGAATACAAATCAAAGACGCTGACAGAGGGACTTTTATTTTCACACATTCGGGGGGAAAACGTGAAATAGAGTGTCACGTAGCGCCGTCACGGACGTACAGCGGCTAACTCCAGTGACCGTTGTGAGTTTCTGACTGATAGTATCTATATTCTGCAGACTTAATTCTTCACTGATGACTCTCTGTTAGTAAATGACAGATAATGGCGGTTATTTATTCACCCAAAGGCAGTTAAAGGGTGAGACGATTATGAAATTGCATCCCCAGTGGCCACAGGAATGCGTGAAATGTGTGTGTGTGTGTGTGTGTGTACAACGCAGCTCGAACCCTCTGATCCGCTGTCATCACTCTGCATGTGATCCGCTCACGGCGGCAAGAAACGTTGGCTTTAACGTGACCCCCCAGCTTTCAAACGTCAGAGCCCTTTTGACACTCGACAAACACAAGATCAGCAAGTAGATTTCCCATGACCTGCGAATATACAGTACAATAGAGCTGCATTATTTCTGCGCCTTATAATCGATTTCCTTCTTCCGCGATCGCTGTGGAACATGCTGTGTACGGCGTTTTCATACAGTTCTGAGAAGCAATATTTTACGGTAGTGATATTTGATTTCGTGCCGGTTATGAGGACAAGCTATAGCTGTCGCACACACGAGGATAACTGGTCAGATTTGGCCCTTCAGGCAATCGTGGTCGTCTTGTGATTTTAGGCTGATTTGAACAGATTATCCGGCCAAATTATCGCACACCGAAAGTCTGCGTACATTCTGAAGTCACGTTAAATAACGTGAGTTTCTTTGAGATCCTAAATCCCGATCCCTGGATCGTCTAAGTCTTTGCTTTCTCAAGATTAAAACGTTAAAAAATCAGTTACAAAGTTTGCTGCGTCTGTGGTCTCCCACGTTTTTTAAAATCAAGTCAGATTTGAATATCTTCTCGTGTGGAACAGGCGTCAGCTAAGGATGAAGCTATCCTGCGCGTATGCTTAATGTGAAGCTACAGCTAGTAGTCATTTTGCTTGTTTTAGCTTGGCCAGTTAGCAGCTGACTTGTTAAATCCTAGCAACTCTTGTTGTTTTAAACAAACAAGCTCAGAATATGCAAACCTGGAGGGCAAACTTGCGTAATATGTAGACTTATGCAGCAAGTTTGAACTAACTAAGTAACTAAGAAAAAAAATATATAGTTTCAGAGGATATACAGAAATCAACATTATTTTTTTTATTTTTTTATCAGAACTAGCAAAATAAACAAAAAAATCTAATGGGACTATGGCCTGAACGTAACAGGAAGTCGGCCATTTTGAATTTAGCAGCCATCTTGCATGTTTTGTAAATAAACGAACTTGTCTGAGCATTTTGATCGTGGCAACATAAAAAAAAATGTCAAAAGGTCTCAGATTCAAAAGGGCGTGGCCACGGCAACCATCGGAATTTTTGGCGGATTTTGCCACGAAACAGGAAGTGCCGCTATAACTTTGCCGCACATTGCCCAATTGGCTCGGGAACTTTACACGTGAGACAAGAGAGCCAGTCAGAAAACATCAGCACATGAAAAGTGAGTCAAGGGCATAGCGCCACCTGCTGGCAGGACGGCAGCTGCGAGGGCAGGCACAACGCTGCTTGCAACTATGTTTTGTGATAACAAATTTCTCAAAAATCTACACCGATACTTGAAGTCATTAGCGGTGTAGTCTCAAAACCGAGCTACCAAATTATCTTCATAGCCCAACTGATGAGAAATGATAAATCAGTGCAGTGCTAATGGGTTTTCATGAGCTTAGGAGCAAAAACCGCGGCGAGAGAACGAGAGAATTTCCAGGTATAACAAATGTCCACAGTGGACAATCGAGTGCATGGAGATGATGAGGAAGAGGAGTGATAGGAATGAGCTGAGATTAATTTCTCTTTGGTCAGAGACTTAGTCTGCATGCATGTGCGCACATGTCTCAGCAGTCATTAGGTGGGTGTAAAATGGACTGGCGAGCCACATCTCGGCACACGAGCGTGGGCCGGCAATCGGAGATAACGAGACAACAGCGAGAGCTCGTAGCCTGTGATTTGTTTTTGCCCACGAGAGATCACCGAATAACCCCACTCAGCTTTGCATCTGGACCACCGTGCACACCACGCATCACATGGAATATGAGTCAAAGTTATGATACGCAGAATTATCAGACGCAATATACTATGTCGCGATTATATACACTATGATCCCTAAATTAAAGATGCAGTATGCAACATTGCACCTAATGTGTTATTTTGTGTTATTTGAAGGATATTATGGTTGTAATTTGCAGCACAGGTTGTATATGTAAGAATGTGGCCAAAAACAGTTACTACATTCAAATTCAAAATACCGAGGTCTTTTAGGTTTCGTTTTCTGACGTAACTGGCAACCCGGGGTTGCTCGGCAGCTGAGACTCTACTGACTGCAATGATTGGTAGACAGCGGTAGGTGGCGCCACATGCCAAAACATGATTTCAAAACATAAACATGATTTGCAGTCTGCAAAAGAATTTTTTTAATGCAAATATTTTGTCTGTACTGTTGTTGTTGGTGAGTTCAGTTTGTTATATGAACATTATTCCTGAGTCTCTGTGACATATTAGGAGGATTTTATGGCCAGTTGCTTTAGATTTATTACATAATGCACCTTTAGCAATCAAATTAAAATGTTCCCTGTTGTCTGGAGTGTAAAAATAAAGAACTATTATATGCGCTTAACATGATATTTTTGCATCACCTGGCATGACTACTATGAATTTTCATTCGAACAAGCAAAACGTTGCCATCTCATTTGGCGTGAAATGCTATGTATGTGAGAACATCGCCTCTACAACACTTCTCGTGTCCTAATTATGACTTCCATTTGAGTGCAGCAATAGACCTGGCAAATAACAGTAATTAGTTCGGAGTGTCCACTGAAGGCTACCTTCCCACTTCTCCTCCTGGACTCGTGCACGCTCACATCATGTTCTATTTCATACACCGACACGTGCCAATCGCAATCTTCTCACACAGGTAGCAACACACAGATCAGTGCAGATTTAACACATATAGCCCAGGTCACATGGGTGCGCCTGACCTACGCAGCAAGGACCACAGGTTTTGACCTCTCCTATCCCACCTTTTAAATAAATCATTTGTATGTAAGTAGTCAGCATTTTCTCACAACCTTACCATTTAAATTTAGCGTGTGTACAGTATGAAACCTGATTTTTTTTTTTTTCTCCACGGTTCCGATGACGACAGCCGGCGTCATTGTGTATCTAAAACAAAAAAAACGCCAGGGGGATGGACGGAATTCCATTTAAGGATTAACATACTGACTCTGAGGAGTGACAACTTGGCACCGTTTGCACAGCATCACGCTGCGAGCGTTTCCTCCGTGTAGCAGCCCCAATCTGTTCAGGAAAGACGTCAATGTGTGAAGTTTCCTGGCAGAGAGCTGTGTAGACACAGTCGGGGATGGTCATCGCTCACTCATACACTCGTGCATGAGAGATATAGCCTATACTGTGGGTGGGTTGAATTTGGCGAGCGGTAATAGCCGGCGAACACTCGAAAAGGATGCTACGTGTAGGAAACTATTAGGTTGGTATGCAGGAAAATGGGTAGGAAGGAAGGTAGGCTGATAGAAAGATTGGTAAGCAGATAGATTTGTTGGCAGGAACGTTGGTGTGTTGGAAGGGAGATTAAGATGTGTGGGTAGGTAGGAAGATAGGTTGGTAGGTAGGTAGGAGGGAAGATGGGTGAGTAGGTAGGTAGGCAGGTAGATTGGAAGAGAGATTGTAGTAAGATGTGTAGGTAGGTAGGTAGGTAGGTAGGTAGGTAGGTAGGTAGGTAGGTAGGTAGGTAGGTAGGTAGGTAGGTAGGTAAGAAGGAAGGAAGGAAGGTAGGTAGGTTGGTAGATAGAAAGATTGGTAAAAAGATAGATTTGTTGGCAGGCACGTTGGTGTGATGGAAGGGAGATTAAGATGTGTGGGTAGGTAGGAAGATAGGTTGGTAGGTAGGTAGGAGGGAAGATGGGTGAGTAGGTAGGTAGGCAGGTAGAACGGAAGAGAGATTGTAGTTAGATGTGTAGGTAGGTAAGAAGGAAGGAAGGTAGGTAGGTAGGTTGGTAGATAGAAAGATTGGTAAAAAGATAGATTTGTTGGCAGGCACGTTGGTGTGATGGAAGGGAGATTGGTATTAAGATGTGTGGGTAGGTAGGACGATAGGTTGGTTGGTAGGTAGTAGGGAAGATGGGTGAGTAGGTAGGTAGGCAGGCAGGAAAGTTGGTTTGTAGGTTGGAAGGTAGGCAGGTATGTTGAAAGGGAGATTGGTTGTAAGATGTGTGGATAGATAGGAAGATAGTTTGGTAGGTAGGTAGGTAGGAGGGAAGATGGGTGATTAGGTAGGTAGGAAGGTAGGTATATTGGTAGATAGCAAGATTGGTAAGAAGATAGTTGGTATGTAGGTAGGAATGGCGAGACGGGTATGTTGGAAGGGAGATTGGTAGTAAGATGTGTGGGTAGGTAGGAAGATCGGTTGGTAGGTAGCAAAGTTGGTATGTAGGTAGGAAGGTAGGTTGGTAGACAGAAAGATTGGTAAGAAGATAGTTGGTATGTAGGTAGGAATTGAGAGACAGGTATGTTGGTAGGAGGGAGATTGGTAGTAAGATGTGTGTGAGTAGAAAACGTAGATAAATTGTAAGTAGACTGGTATGTTGGAAGGGAAATGTAAGATGGTAGGAAGTAGGTAGGAAGATGGTTAGGTAGTGAGGTAGGTAGGAGGGAAGAGGGATGGGTGGGTAGATATGTAGGTAGGCAGGCAAGTGGGTATGTAGGTAGGTAGAAAGATTTGTAGGTAGTACAATGGTATGTTGGAAGGGGTAGGTAGGCAGGTAGGCAAGTGGGTATGCAGGTTGGAAGGTTGATAGATATACCTGCAGGTAGGCTAGTATGTTGGGAGGTAGGTAGGTAGGGTAGGTATGTTGATGGGGAGGTATATGAGTAGGGAAGGAAGGTGGATAGGAACCAGGTACTATATATATGACGCATTCAAGTGTTAACACAGCTACACCGACGTTGGTGGGAAAACGAAACAAGTCAACACGTGATATTGGATCGCGCAAGAGTTAATAGAACACAAGAATCCGTCTGGAGCGACACAAACAATCATAGCGAGCTATTTCTGTCTCACGCCGCCGTCCTCTGAGGTTTGAAAACCACAGGACATACTCGTAAAAAAATCCACCCGACTTGGCAACCGCCCGCGAGATATGATTCTCCCATGTTTTCATGCCAAATGTGACTCATACCGGTTTAAAAACACACAGTAGCTCCAGTAATCTGTTAAAATCAGCTTTGTAGTAATTTTCATCCAATTTTAGCACTTTTCTTTTGAGTGATTCAGGATCTCGGGATGGCAGCTCCTCCTCCTCCTCCTCCTCCTCCTCCTCCTCCTCCTCCTCCTCTTTCATCCACACACACACTATCATCACTCACTGGGACTTTGTTAGACAATCTGTGCACTGCTTTATCTTTTGTCTTCTTGGCCCACACACACATACAGACACATATGCACACAAAGATATAAATGTGCATGTGTGTGTGTGTGTGTGTGTGTGTGTGTCATTTGCGTCATCTTCTATTTCCACTTCCCCTGCACCCGCGCCGAGTCTGAGGCTCCTTCGCCCGTCGAGCTCGGTGCATTATTTATCGTCTTTATATTCAGTGGGAAAAAAAAACAGCATCACCCCCGGAACGTGGTTCCTGGAAAACAACCACATGTTGGAAACAAAATCAACCGAGCGCTATTAAAAATTCAATTCAGCCTCCAGTGTTGGAAATACTCAACCACTCGCAATGGCTAAATTTATATCAAACACTCGGAAGTGTTAATTATTTATCGCAGAGCCCTGATTTATTATTTGACTGCAACATTGTGCCACAAACAATATGTCCGCCTCTCAGAAATGTCATTTATTTATAGAAACGTCACCATTAGATTACTTGTATTAGTCATTCTATAGTGACCATGAAGTATAATTAGTTCTCAATTTCCATAATCAGGGGAAACCCACAGATCCATACTGTATGAATCAATAAGAAAAACTTTTTTTTTTTTTTTTAATGAAAAGGTTTATGGTGCAAACAATAACATTTTAAAACATATGGTAACATTTGAATTATTTGTTAATTTGCATTTTTTTTTTGTTTGTTTGTTTTTTTACCAAATTCTTGACAATACCAGGATAATTTTTTTGGCAAAGTTATGATATCAGGGTTACAAATAAAGAAATACACTGACGAACTTCATATTAAAAAAAATTATGCAAAGGACAGGGGCGTTTCAAGGGACTTTGGGGGCCCTGGGTAACAGGTTTCCAGTGGGCCCCATTTGGCTCGAGGTCCCAGACAGTTCCAATTAAGCTAAAATAACCTTTATCGACTTGAATTTGTTATGTTTGACATCTTAATGCTTTTTTATTCATATTATTATTATTATTATTACAGTTATTACTCAGACAATATGTATTTATTTGTTGTTCTCGTTCATTTTTACGACTGATTATATCACTTATCTCTTCGGGAACACTGAAGGCAAATGAATGTCCCGTGAGGCTGCAAAGGTTATGTTTTTGTTTTGTTTCCCTCTAGCAGATTAAATGCTATTTTTAACGGCAGCTACTGTACGACGCGTCGTCGAGCCGAGACCCTTGTGAAGGAACACGGTGATCTCTGACAGGAAATTAAAGATTCGAGGGGTTAAAAACTGTACAGTAGAGACGTGTATGTGTGCGCTTTATGAGTGCGCGTGTGTTGCTTCACTTACCGACACAAGAGAACACCAGATTCCCCCCAAACCTAATTAGTAATTGGCCCGGGATGAAACGAGCGCGTGCATTTACGCGTGACGCGCGAGCTGCTAATGTGAAGAAACATTTCCAGCTCGGTCCTGTGCCTGGAAATGGAGCGGCACCATAAAGGGACGTTGCCTTTACAGCAGAACATCGGTTGCGTCAACAGCGATATATCTGCTCTCCTGTGAAGACGGATGGCAGAGCGATGTGGTGATCTGGCCCCGTGCAGCGCTGTGGAAATTTACTCCTCTTTTTAACCCTTTTTCATTTCCACACACTGAGGTCTGCGCCGCTATTAGCTATCAGGACACTGCTTCCACCCATGCAGGGCAGATGTAATAAAGCGTTAACCGTAACCGGTTAATGCCTAACCGAACCGCAATTCAAATATTGGTCTTTTAAGTATGTAGTTTCTTAGAAATGAGGTTCTGCCTCATGAGGACTGGGACTTTTGTTCTCCATGAGGAGTACTAGTCCTGACAAGGTAGCTACAGTCAGTTTGGGCATCACACGCCGTGTTATTTTCCATGACTATATTAATAGAAAAGTCGTCATAGCACGACTGCGTGAAACTGCCGTGACGTTGTTTTTATACCCAACACAAACACACACAAAAAAAACGAGTGACTTGTAAAGCGCTTGTTTTTGGTGTTAACTGAATCCTTGAGAAGTCTTAACCCTACCGTACCACATCAGAACAAAGACTTTTATTTTGAAAATCACGCGAAATATCGTCATAAATACTTAGGCCTGGCAAACTCGATTTCTTTTTAAGGATTCGGGTTATTCTGAGTCACTCAACTGATCCGGGTCATGCGAATCACTTGAGTCAGTATTGCTAAATTGCCAAGAAAACTCGTTTATTTATTGTATTAACTTAGTGTAGCATAAACAATGTATAGGCTTTCAATGTAGACATAGAAACAGGAACAGAGAACTGCCCACAGTAAATACATTATTAGGCTATTATCATTATTATTATTATTATTATGATTAGCCCATTTAAAGTGGAACTAGACCGGAAGTTCAAATTAAGGCTGTTTTTAGTGTGTATCTGCATCATTACCTTGTTTAAGCCCTGAAGGTTCAAAACAAACAGTTCAGCCACTACTGAGAACGCTGTGTTTTATTGTAATCTCGGGCTCAGCGAGATCTCTGAAAAAAACCCGGTCCGGTTACTTAAACACTGGTTCTCCTGAACAGCGGATCGTCCTGCTCCGGGCACTAGTCCGGGCACATCCGGTTGCGTACATTGAACCGCAGAAGAAGAATAACGTCCGTTGTGGAGGTGTTTCACGAGCGACAGTGTCTTCTGACTCTGGGTCAAAGTCATAAAAGGGACGTTGGTAAAACAATGTTTTGATAATGAGGAGCAGTGCATCCACCGTTCCAGAGGGGGGAGCTGCGCTTCTGAGAGCTGGTGTGCTGGATAGTACTGGCCAATCACAAGACTCTGTCTTCTGGGGGTGAGAGTTCACTCTGAAATATCGCAGCTGATGAACAGCATCAGAAAAGAGGATTTCAATCGGCTCGTTTACAGCAACTAGGAGGTTTTTGACCATAAAAACAAGTTAATGTATGTAAGTAGACCTCCATAACTAACATTTATGTGCAACAGGACCACTCTAGGTCCGCTTTAACAACTCGACCGAAGTCATTTTTATATGCTACATCTATACACCAAACCTAGGCCTGTAACCCATAAACATGCTATTTCAGAGGTGAAAGTATGACTTTTGTTGTGGATTTGCTGTAAAAACTGACTCGTGGAGAAAATACCCTACTCTCGTCTGCTAGGAAACTGGCCGTCTGATTCGGCTACAGATCCACTCATGACGACGAGTCAGTCGGCGCCACTCGACTGACTCGTGAGCTCTGTCTCCGGCTCTGCAGGAAGTTCCTGTCTGGGACTTCCTGTCTGAGTTGCGTTTGCCCTAGGAAATTGTAAGTTATACAAACTTTGGCAGCTAAAATGGCTAGGACTGGTAGCTAATGTCGCAAGATGTTAGCGTGTGGCGCTGTTTATCATTTTAAATGAAATTGTAGTCTCACTCAACTGATCCGGGGTTAATGATGCTAGAGTCAGGACTCGACCAGCTCTGATAAATACTATTATTTCGACGTCTTTTTCTTAAAAAACGTTGGACTTTCTCTTTACCACTTGACACTCAAGTGGCCGCTGCACGAAACCCTTAACCCCGGCCTTAACCGTCACCGCTTAAAGCCTACGTGACACACGTACACACACACACATACACTGTACACAAACAGTGTTATAAACAAACACACAACACATGTGGTGCCCTTCCCACGCTGACGAACACAAAGGAAATTAATCACCGTCAAAAGTACGCTGCACATCGCTTATCGTCTCGTCTGTTTTTTTTCTTTCTTTCTTTCGAATGCATTAGATGAAACGACCGCGTTTAACTTCCTGCTTCTGTTAAACGGTAACATTAAAGCCCCGGTCGCTGGCTGGCACACCGATCCAATTTTCACTGCACTCTTCTTCTCGTCCCCCCCCCCCCACCCCGCCGTTCTGCAGAAGTCATTAATATTTACTTGGAAGTGAATCCCATTTCCAGGGACGTTCGGCATAACAGGACCTATTCAAACTACGCGACTATGCGAATAAGAGAGCGGCGACGGCGGTCCGCAGAGCCCCCCCCCCCTCCCCCCCCGACATCTCCAAATTCATATCTCTTTTTAACGAACAGCTTCCTCCAGCACCAGACATTTCATGCAAATTTCCTCTAAAAGGAAAAGTCTGAGAGCTGGACATGAGTCAAAGGTTTCTCGGTCGGCTTCGCAGAAACACGACAAACTCTTTTTCGCCGATCCCTGCCAAAACGGCAACGGATTAAAAACCAGGAGAACAAAAGTAATGATTTATGCTTTGTTTCAGTCACTCAGGTCAGATGATTGCTGTTTTTTTTTTTTCATTTCTTCTCTAAGTAAACCTGCTTTGTTCTCACAAAGTTCTTAGAATTCCTTGACAGAACAACTGTTACTAATTACTTTTTTTTTTCTCTCCTGCTGCAGAAACAAATCATTCTTGTCTAGAGTGTGACCTGACAGGCCCACTCCATACCTGCCATTAATCACACGTCTTAAGTCAACCTGTTATAAAAATGGTGAATAATCATGAGTTTTAGAGCAGTAAAATTCGCTTCTTTGTGTTTTTAGTCATATTCCAACCTGTTTGCCGTCGTCTCGCTTTACTCGCGCAACGTTGTCGTTGCCTCCATCTGCCATAGTTAATTTTGTGGGTGTGTCTCCTCGTGACTTTTTTCCTCCTGCAGCTTCCTTACTTATATATTTTCTTTTCATATGCAAACTTATTTGTTTATGAGCCCCTATAGGACCTTTATAAGAACTGCTGCCTTTCCCTCTTTTGTGCTTTCTTTTTCGCCAAAGACTCTCCAGTTTTGCCTTCTCTTTCAGAGTTAATACATTGTTGTGTTTTTTTTGCAGGGATTCAGCTGACTGCACGCTCGATACTTTAATCCCTGAGCTGTAATTTCAAGCCGCGTTTGGCAACGAGCTCCCTTAACTCTGACGACGAGTGCGGTCCCGGCAACATACTGTACAGTAATCCTGTCGGATTCAAAAGAATTCAAATAAACAGCTTGCGTTTCTGCAGGGTACATCAGTAGTAGCGTGCCATAAAATGACCATAAACTATGGACATAGTTTGAAAAGTGCAACCTAAAAAGGAGGATGGAAGTAGTACTTGGACACTAGGGGGCGTTTCCACTGGTCGAAAATGCACTATGAGGAAAAAAAAAGCCCATTTCTAACTTCATTTATAACATAATTCAACATTTTCTGAAGAAGTTGACGGTCACAATCGCTAATTTCTGGAGTTAAATGTACTTGCCTTACTGTAATTGAGTAGGTTTTTTTGTGTACGTGTACTTTTTAAAGTAATTTTACTTTTAATTGAGTAAGTTTTTTTGGAAGTAATGTACTTCGCTTTATCAACATAGTGGTACCTTTACTTGTATTTAAGTCAAATGTAATCAAAATAGTGGTACTTTTACTTGTACTTAAGCCAAATGTAATCAAAATGGTGGTACTTTTACTTGTACTTCAGTCAAATGTAATCAAAATGGTGGTACTTTTACTTGTACTTCAGTCAAATGTAATCAAAATGGTGGTACTTTTACTTGCACTTAAGCCAAATGTAATCAAAATGGTGGTACTTTTACTTGTACTTCAGTCAAATGTAATCAAAATGGTGGTACTTTTACTTGCACTTAAGCCAAATGTAATCAAAATGGAGGTACTTTTACTTGTACTTCAGTCAAATGTTATCAAAATGGTGGTACTTTTACTTGTACTTAAGCCAAATGTAATCAAAATGGAGGTACTTTTACTTGGTCTGATCACGGGTGACGTCCTGAGTTACAGTGTACATTTGTTACATGATGATGATGACGATCATCAGAGTATTTTATGAAACATGTGGCTTTGCCACGTGTAAAGTACAAAATAATACCCGTCCCCATGTGAACATGAACATGTGAATCACAAACTAAGTCAACAAATGATCGTGAAAATATACGAGAAACGGAAAGTCAAGAAAACAATAGAGGACAATAGAGGATCGACGGCACCGGTGGCTATAAAATGAGCGCGTGGGTGAGTGTGTGTGTGTATGTATGTGTGTGTGTGTGTGTGTGTGTGTGTGTCTGTTCTGTAATTACATGCAGTGTTTGACTTCCACCCATAACACCAGCTCAGCAAAAACACAGTGTCCTGTTCCGTCTGCCACACGACAGAGAGGAGATCAGAGATCAGATGACTGACGAGCAGACGACGCGACAACAGGCCACACAACAACACGCCGACAGCGTTCGAGTGTGTGCGGATGACTCAGTGACACTGTGTGGCATCATGATGAGGAAAAACTGAAGAAAAAGAATTCACGTGCATGAATGTAGTCGATACGAAACGCCACGTTTATGTCACGCGTGAGCCGAGGTCTTACGTGACGCGTCGCTGACATTTGGTTCGATGACGATCGCTCATTAGCTCGTTGATTTTGCTCGTTTGAGTTTCCAGCCGATCTGGACGCGTCCGGGGACGTCGTCGTTTAGAAGGAAACGACCGACGTCGTCATCATCGTCGTTCTTAGCGAGCGTGGGGTGATATTTCCCGTCAGAGCCGCGTTGTTTATTTCGTAGAACTGCTGCGACGCGTGTGACCTTTTTGTAATGCTGAACAAATCAACGTGTTTATATTTGTAATGGATGAAATGTGCCATATGATAGTCAGAGGCGTCGTAATTAAAGCGCGGTGAATTGCTAATCGATTCAGCCTCTCCAAGATTAGCATAGCCTGTGTATCGCTTCTTTACACATCCAACAGAACATTAAAGGCGCCATATGTAAGAACGTGGCCAAAAACAGTTACTACATTCAAATTCAAAAATACCGAGGTCTTTTAGGTTTGGTTTTCTGACGTAACTGGCAACCCGTGGTCGCTCGGCAGCTGAGACTCTACTGACTGCAATGATTGGTAGACGGCGGTAGGTGGCGCCACATGCCAAAACATGATTTAAAAACATAAACATTTATTGCTGACTTTAAGGCCACATTTTCATGACTTGGCAAAAACAAGCCACAAGTTACGCCATCTCCGTCAATACCCTGCGTATCTCTGTGCGTCTTTTTCGTTGTATGGACGTTTATACAATGCTTCCTCTAGAGGGCAGTGCCATTTACCAAGTTGCAGGGCATTAAAGGTGCATTATGTAATAAATCCAAAGCAACTGGCCATAAAATCCTCCTAATATGTCACAGAGACTCAGGAATAATGTTCATATAACAAACTGAACTCACCAACAACAACAGTACAGACAAAATATTTGCATTAAAAAATATATGTTGCAGACTGCAAATCATGTTTATGTTTTGAAATCATGTTTTTGGCATGTGGCGCCACCTACCGCCGTCTACCAATCACTGCAGTCAGTAGAGTCTCAGCTGCCGAGCAACCACGGGTTGCCAGTTACGTCAGAAAACGAAACCTAAATTATTTTTTGAATTTTAATGTAGTAACCGTTTTTTGGCCACATTCTTGCATATGGCGCCTTTAACAAACGTAGCGACTGTTAAAAGTGGCTTGTTTTTATTGTACTTCATCCAAAATACACTAAAACGCAAGCGGATTTCGTGATGATGGAATTTAGGACCGTGACCCCCACACCTCTGCTCTATCCCCCCATTTCTCCTTTCACCGCAACCTGTCTAGGCAGATGGCCGCACATCTTTGAATATGGTTCAGTCACAGTTTTTCTCTCTCCACTGATGCCTAGTGCTTGCTCGTTGTGTAAACGATTGGGTTTCTGTGCTCTATAACGTTTAAAAGTCTTTACTCGTTGGTGTTGCTGATGACAGCGATCGACGGCGAGCGTCATTTTCAATATTTACGTATGTCCACCGGGACTTTTGTCAGTTTTCCTGAAAGATTAGTCTATCGACTCTTTACCGTCGCCGCGATTTCTGACGGTATCGCGCAACGCAAAGTACGGAACGAAAGTCTCCATCTATCTCCGTCTTTTGCGTAGAGTTCCGTTATTCGTTACCCTAGTTCCTACACTTTAAAGGTGAAAACGTCGAATGCAATCGTCGCTTTAAAGACGCCAGTTACATAACCGTCATGAAGTGTAACACGACGAATTCTCAGTATTTACCATCTCTTCTCCCGCCCTTGTCAACAACAAACAGTTGAGCAATTCAAACACAAGAGAAAGGACAACAAAGCGTGTGTGACAGGGGAGAGGCGTTCAAGGACCTGTGACATTAACGCGACTCGACAAACAGGAAGAGGCTCCACCTGACTCCTTCTCTATACGAACAGTACGTGCTCGGTAGCCACGTTCTGTTCATCCAGTTTTTTTTTTTCACACGATCGAGTATCCGAGCGCTGTTCTCTTTTCGCTTGATTGTGTCCTGTCCGTGTTTGTACTTTCTGCAGAGGAGGAATTACACCCACGATGAGTACACAACAACAAACACGGCGGAACGTTCCCCGCCCCAAGACAACAATGGAAGACTCCACGGTACACTTCGCCACCGGCACACAAAAAGGACATCTTGTATATAACGTACTCGACAGCACCAGCAATACAAATCTACACGTTGTTGTTTTTCTTCATTTGTTCAATCCGAGCTAACTCCCCTAAGCCCCCTCTCATTTAGTCCGAAAGAGAAATTCAGTGCTCCAGTTTTACTGCTCCGTGGAGATTTCCCCGAGACTCTGACGCACTCGCCCTGCGAGGACAAAACGTCTGCAGCGAAGTCGACGGCTGTCAAAGGCTGTTCTCGGCTGTGCTCTGCACTCCAGGCCTGTGTGCAAGATGTTTTGATTAGAACTGTTCCTGATAACGCTCACGTTTGTCTGCTCGCATTGTGCTCATTAAAGCAGAACACCGCGTCCGGGGTTCGCAAGGGGTTTAAGCGTGTCGTGCGAAGCGGCTTCAAATACGCTTGCAAATATGCTAAATCCATTTAAATGTAAATGCGTTACTGTGTTCTTTATGCCCTTATCGTCGTTGAAGAAACAGAAACAGGAGGGGGGGGGGGGAACCAGCGGAACCTGCCATCGACCCCGAGCTGTAATATTCTATCAACGTTTGTGTTGAAAACACACAGAATTCCTTGAATTTTGAGGCACTAAATATCGGTGAAAACGGATGAAAAGTGGGTTATACGTACAAGTGGTGCTAAATGGCTCAGTAGCGCCCGCCAAAGGTAAAACCCGGGAGGACACAACGAAATCTAAGCTCAAGACGAACCAAAAAAATCCACGAGACTGTGGCCTCAACGCACCGGGAAGTCAGCCGTTTTGAATTTGGTGTCCATCTTGGAGCAGTTATCAAAGTTGGTGAAAGGTTAGCAAAAGGTCTCGTAGATACAAAAAGGGCGTGGCCACGGCAACCATCGGAAATTTGGGCGAATTTCAAACAAATCAACCCAACCCTAAACCACAAAACAGGAAGTGCGCTATAACTTCGCCATACTTTGACCGATCTGCTCGAACCTTCATACGTGATAATGTCTACGAACTACACCCATTAGGATGTCAGCCATTTTGAATTTGGCGTCCATCTTGGAGCAGTTATCAAAGTTGGTGAAAGGTTAGCAAAAGGTCTCGTAGATACAAAAAGGGCGTGGCCACGGCAACCATCAGAAATTTGGGTGAATTTCAAACAAATCAACCCAACCCTAACCCTAACCCACAAAACAGGAAGTGCGCTATAGCTTCGCCATACATTGACCGATCTGCTCGGACCTTCATACGTGATACCCGAGACCGACCCTGAACATGTCTACGAATTACACCCATTAGGATGTCAGCCATTTTGAATTTGGCAGCCATCTTGGAGCAGTTATCAAAGTTGGAGAAAAGGTACCGAAAAGTCTCAAAGTTTGAAAAGGGCGTGGCCACGGCAACCATCGGAAATTTGGGCGAATTTCAAACGATTCAACCCAACCCTAACTCACAAAACAGGAAGTGCGCTATAACTACGCCATACATTGACCGATCTGCTCGAAACTTCATACGTGACGCAAGAGACCGACCCTGAACACGTCTACGAACATGAACTAGACCCAACAGGAAGTCGGCCATTTTGAATTTAGCTGCTGTATTGGCACGAAACGGGAAATGTCCTGTGACTTCACCGTACTTTGACCGATCTGCACAAAACTTTCTACGTGAGACAAGAGACCTGGCCAGAACTCATCAGCACATGAAAACTAAGTCAAGGGCATAGCGCCACCTGCTGATGCACAATGCTGCGGGCCTTTGCAACACTGAGGGACATTTATAGAAAGTATGGAACAAACAAAGGTTTTTTGGGTGCAGAGAAATCAACTTGTCACACACACACAGGGAAACTGGCCGCCTCTCAACTGACTGTGAGTCAGAGAGTGAGAGACCAAACACATCGTTAGACAATAGTATGACGCTACGACCAAAACTGATGTTTGGTGGCAACATTTATCAAAATGGAACATGATATAGGCATCTCAACACCAAAAGACAAAGTTCTGAGTTTATTTTATTTGGCTGAAGATGCAGGATGAGGTGTAGACTTTCAGTGTTGTTCCTGAAGTGTAAAGTAGGACAACCTGAAAGCACACAAGCAGCGACGGTACATGCAGTCCTGAAGAAAACCCAATGAAGTCAGTCTTATTTGTTCAACCCCACTGAAGTATGGACACGGTTATGAAAGTTCACACACATTCTTCCAGAGCTTCAAAAAACAGTCATTTTAGGGACGTAAACACCACGGACGCGCCGCTCGTTGACGTCGCCGAGCAGCTTCCACAGAAACAACACAAAACCATCGTGAGAGTGGTCACATGGAACGGACGGACGGCGCTTCCCGATGAATTGCTCCACATGTGACGCTCCCAGCACTTGGGAACAGGAGCTGACCCAGTTGAGTGGTCAGCAGAGGGTGGAAGAATGTAAGGGGAAACATGAGGGCGAGGGGGGGGGAGGCGTGGAAACTGAGTTCAAAGTCTCCGCTCTTGTGATCTTCCTTTTGTTTTTATATGTTGCCAAATTGGATGTTTATTAGTGATTATTTTTATTATTATTATTAAGACTTCACACACACATCATTTGTCTGCGACCCTGTGATCGACGGCAGTATACGTGAGCGAGTGCTGCAAGCCTCAAAACTTGGTAGTTTCTCGCCGCGGTTGTTCTGAGACGCGAGAAAGACGAGGCTGAGCTTTTTCTATCAATAACAACTGGTGGCAGAAGCTGGAAGTTTCATGAATAAATAAATAAAACAAGACCGTGGCCTCGCGCCAAGTTCCATGTAACTCGGAATTCAGAAAAGTCTGGCATCCTGCTTAAAGAATGAGAATGTAAACACTGCTCAGGATTCTGAGCTCCTACTTAATACCAGCACCCATAAAAGGGAGGACGTCTATTGACTGAAATGTCGTACTTTATGTACAAACGATCCAAATATAAGTAGTTTTACCATCTTCTTACAAGGCCTATTTACATATCGTTACGGCTCAGACGGGTATTCAGCAAGAGGAATTTACACGACGTGATGCACGGCAGAATTTTATTAACATGTAAAACCACAAGGTCCAAAAATGTCAAAAGCTTTGTGTGATTTTTGTTGTTTCCTGTGTGCAGCGAGAACCGAAATGACCCAAGAACAAGTGAGGTGAAAACAAACCAACACAGCATTAAAACTTGTACATTAAGCTCGGCACAAACAACATCCAAGTACATCTCTGATTAACCACTTTCTTACTTTCATCCTCCCGAAATAAAAACACTTTTACAGCAAGAGACAAAAATGAATTCCACTTACACCGACGTGAAGGAGGAGAATAACAACGCTGCAGAAGTTATTTTCTACACCTCAGACAAAAACATTTTTATGGCTCGTGTCAATCCAATATAAGGTTATTTTGTGCACATGGTAAAAATAGAAAATAGTTGTTTGGAAATAAAACGGTAAAAGTTTACATCTTAACCCTTTAAGGTTCTACTCAACCATTTGGTCGACCACACTTTAAGTCGCTATATCTCACTGAAAAATGCATCAAGCCGAACTCACCAACACTAACTTAATGTGACTTGTTCTGAATGTTGTACTTTATGAATTACGCAAACCAGGTTTATTATGAACAGACGTCTCAACCGTTTGGTAGAGGCCTGTATCTTTAATACTGCAGGGTCTAATTTAAAAAATAAAAATAAAATACTGATTGATTGAATAAAGGGTTTAAAATAACCTATAGGTACAAGTATTCATGTATTGACTCATTGTCTTGTATTTAAAACAGTAATATTGACCAAAAACTAATGACTAATGTATGAAAGTCTAAAACTAAAATGTAAGAGAAAATATATATCCTCTCTTTTTTTTATTTTAGTACCAATAAATCACCCTCAAAAATCACAATAATCCATAATAATGAGGGTTTTTTTTGGCAACATGCATATGTGTGTTCATTTTGTGCAACTCTACGGCGACTTTAACAGCTTTTCTTTATTATTATTATTATTATTATTATCAGAGTAAAATATAAGATGTTAGTATGTTTAAAAAAATACTAAGAATGAACATACAGCAGCATCCATATGAACTCTTTAAAAATCTTAAGAGGTATATGTTTGTATGTTGGATTAACGTTGTCGACAGTGGCGTGTGTGTGTGTGTGTGTGTGTGTGTGTGTGAGTCATTAATGCAACACTTTTGTGATGGGGAAAATGAACAAAAACTGAAAACAAAAACTAAAAACAGAGCAGAGGAGAGGACGGCCACTTCCCTCTGCTCTCCGTGAGTCCACTCAGTCTTTCTGACCTCGTGGTCATTTGTTTTGTCGTGATAGAAAATGTGGCGGTCAACAACGGCTTCAAACGCAGTCTCACAGTGCCCCCTTGTGGTCCAATAAGTGGACTTCTTCTCCTAGAGTGTGAAACATCTCAATCTAATTTTTTTTTTTCTTCCTCAGGATTATTTTCCCAACAATCCCTCCGAACTTTGATGATGATGATGATGATGATGATGTCATCAGCGTCCACTAACCGTGGAAGTGTCCTCAGTGTCTCTTGCTGTCCAGTACGGCCTTCCAGTCGTCCGACCAGGACAGGAGGCGTCTCTGCGAGGGACCGAGCGACAGGTGCTTGTTGTGGCAGGCGGTGAACAGGACGTGTTCCCACGCGGGTTTGGCCTCCACGCCTGTGACAGGGACACATTAGACACGTAAGTGACGACCAGCGGCGTCGTATTCCTTTTATTTTCGTATGTTTTTTAATGCTTTGGCAGATGTCACGCTATCCCGTCATAATTTGGTCCAAGAAGCTGCATTATTCAGATGCATAGACTCTGTTTTCATACAATTTGGAGATGATGGGGAGCTGTTGTGACCCCAAGGATGCCAAAATAGTCCTGAGAGAGACGGCAGAGTTGGATCGCTGCTATAAAATGCACTCAACATGAGAAAAGAAGACATTTACATGGTTTTATTGCGATTTTAAAGCAACGGAAATTAAATTATGCTTCACCTTGAGTATAAATGCAGATTTCTACTGATTTAGAGAGTACCTTTTAAGGCAGAAATGCTCCATAATCCGTCTTTAAATAAACATTTAACGTTCGAAAGTGCGTAGGCTGACTTTTCCAGTAATAATGTCTTTTTTTTCTTTCTTTCTTTTCAAACTAAAACATTCAAATATGGAGATGCTGGAGCGCTGCTGTGACCCCAGGACGCCAAAATAATCGGGGACAAGCGAAGAGGAGCACTGAGAGACGGCAGAGCTGGATCACGGCCATAAAATGCACTCAACGTGAGGAAAATAAGACATTTAGATGCTTTTATTGTGATTTTAAGGCAAACCAAAATGAAATTAGGCTTCACCTTGAGTAGAAATGCAGATTTCTGCTGATTTAGAGAGTACCTTTTAAGGCAGGAATGCTCTATAAAACATTAAGGGTGAAGGACGAAGCACAGAACTTTCTTTTGAAACTAAAACGTTAAAACCAAAGTTTCAGAGACACTTACATATAACTACGTAATAAGTAATACTATATATATTATGACATATGGTGTTTTGTTGTTGCGAGTCCTCACCTAGAATGTCAGGCTTGTCGTCTATGAGGACGTCCCCACTGATTAATGTCTTGTCCCTGGTCAAGATGACCTGCTCCAGGAAGTCATGGCCCAAATGCCTCTCTACCCAAGCATACTGGACAAATACACACACACACAAACAGCACAGAGAAGAACTCATTATCCCTCCAAAAAATGAAGCACAGCATTTTCCAGAGGGAAAAGACGATGTTTTTGATGGACTTACCTTCTCATACGGGCAGTGTTTGAAATGCATTATGGGGCTGGTGCAAATAAAGACATCTGTGCTGCGGAAAGCAAGAGAAACAACGCGACCAGGTGAGAAAGAATTTAAAAAAACAGACACATTCTTGGATATTTATAAATGGAATTAATAACAAAAGAGAAAAGAGGAGAAAACTATCCATTACAGTAGATTTCATTGATTAGGTTCATTCAAGCTCTGTAGCCACAGGAAGTCATTCACTTCCACAGTAAGAGGAAATGTAAACATAGAGTTTCATAACCGTGGGCAGGCGGCTATTTTTAGTTTGTCATTCTCTGGAAACGGCAATCACAGCCTCCTACATCATGTAAATGAAATTTCACGCATGAGCAGTGGAAGATGCTTTGGTCAACACGTGCAGTTACTGTTATCACAGTCCGAACCAGTGTTATGGTTCTGACCGAAGCAGCTCGTCGTTTTAAATCGCCTTTAAATCTCAAATATACAAACACTGGGACCATGTGCAGCAACACAAGTAGAAAACATGCTCTCGTCTATTGAAATAAACGCGTACGGACAGATTTTGCATGTAAAGTCAGTGGAGGATGTGTGTGCAGTGCAGTGGTACAACATCTCGATACTTCACTTTTCGAATTATCTGTAACTGAATATATAAATCCTCTCTTTTTTTATTTCAGCACCAATAAATAAATACATCAATAAATAATTCATATAGACTTGAATATATTCAACAATAATGGTATTTTTGGCAACACGCATGTATTTATTTTGTGCGTTATCAGAGTAAAATATAAGAAGAAACGTCCATCCATCCATTATCTACCGCTTTATCCTCATGTTTAAAAAATAAGAATACTCAACATACAGCAGCACTCGTATGAACGCTTTAAAAATCCTAAGAGGTATATAATAATAATAATAATGCATTATATTTGTTTGTATTTTGGATTAACGTTGTCAACAGTGATGTGGTGCACCCCCAAATTACTGCACGTGAAATAACAAGCTGATAAAACAATGACGCACTCCTGTGTTTACATATTGCACGGACGTAATATGCAAAAATAAATGTGCTATGCTATGTATGAGGCTGCTATAAGTGCTATGAACCACCAGGTGTCACTGTGTTGCTGCTTTTTAGGCCCCAAAACTTTTTTTCTCAGCACAAATAGAAAAACTTGAATATATTATGCAAAACATCAAATAACAAGATGCTTGTAGTGAATGCTGGTCACACAACGGTGACTTAAAGTATCTTTAGGACATACTCATCCATGCTGGCCATCTCCTTGACGGCCTCCACGCCTCCAGGCAGAGGCTCCAGGTCTATGAAGAAGTCTTTGGACTCCCAGATACTCATGGCTTTTTCCTGCACACACACACACACACACACACACACGGTTCATCACTGAATGTGTATCGGCACAAGTGTTCATGTACTCGACAAAGGACCTTACGAAACTCATGCTTTTCAAAGGGTTAGTGAGATAAATATCTCACCTTCTACACACTGAGCGAAGACCTTTTACGACCTTTGCGCACAATCTATGTCATTGGACAACGCTGTATGTTACACAATGACATGTGCGTATAGAAACTGAGAACTTCTTACATAATGGTTGATTTATATAGGCTTTATGTTCTCTTGTACACTCCAAACCTGCAGTTGAATTTGTCCTCAAATGCATGCATGGGACATTTGGTGCAGGGATATATTGACAATGTTTTATGTCTATTTAGATTAACCATTAAATTAATGCATAGAGCATTAACAGGACTACATTGACGGCATATTGACATTTTGTTTACTCAGTTATTATACTTACGTTTTCATACAGTCTGTAGTGTATGGCATCTAGATTTGAATTCTGTGTGTTCACTGTTCAGTGCATTTTTCCCTATTTTTAATTAGGTCGTTCAGGCGCAGTTTGTCCCATGTACATATAAGTCTAGATTACGCACGTACGTGTTTTTTACAATGAGTACGTTTACATGCACACTAAAAAACTGATTAATATCGGGTTTTTGTAGTTATCTGGTTATTCAAGTGCTCATGTAAACGGAATAAACTTTTCATTATCAGTTTTTTGCCATCATCGTTTTTTTTTTTTTTTAAAACCTGTTTGACTCACCTTGGTTTCTGTCAATAATCTGATGGACACACCTTAAACGGTTTATTCCAGTTACCAGATTATTACCAGTAATCGTTTTTTTTAGTGTGCATGTAAACACACTCTAAAATAGTATATATTACTATAAAAAAAAAAAAGCAATACAAATTCCATGATAAAAAGTTAAATTATATATAACCAGGGCTGAACAATGAATCGTATTATAGTCGGAATTTGAAACAACACATTAGTAAATTGTGCAAGACAGACACGGTATAATTTTATAGATTAGTGTTTTGACAGTGTCATAACAATAATATTTAAAATCGCGAAAAATGAACATTCGCTTGACTAAATTATATCGCAATACTGTCCATAGAGAACGTTTTTCCACTTTAATCGAATCAATGTGATAATAATCAAGATTGAGCATATAGTACGGCCCTTAAATACATCGCGAAATAGGTCAGATCGCTTTATATCGTGACATATCGCGATATTTCGTGATATCGATCATGTCATAAGACCACAATTCAACGTCAACCCTCAGTAAAAAACCTGAAACTACTCACACACACAGTCTCTACATGCTAATATTGTCATTATAGTAAAATAAAAACAATTCATTATTTTATTCTAAAGGGAATAGTTGAATGAAGACACTCACACACAGGTCCCTCCTCAGCCGTCCGTACTGCGCTGACACCCAGAAGCCTCTCCTGTCATCCAGGGTGATGTAGGGTTCGTCCGGGTACCTCGCCCTGTACTTCTTCAAGAACCCGCCCTCGAAGTCCGCCAGGACCCCGTCCATGTCGACCAGAACCCGCAACCTCTTACCGGTCGTGGGGGACGAGGACATGTTGACGCAAATCCTCTTACACGGACCTCGGAGCAGAGTGTTTCCTGTTCCGAGGAGGAGGCGGGTTGTGCCGCACAGGAACATCGTGTTGACTCGAAGGGGATCGCAACTGTTGACCTGGTCCAGACTCGGAGATATATAATCCGCATAAAAGTTGCCCGAAACACTGCGGCCGTTTGTGACACTTATTATGACGTTATTGCGTGTTTTCATCAAGTTTTGTTTAAGTGTAACTCTATCATTCTGGGCGGCTCTCCGCCAATCAGCCGCAGCTGAGCTAACGTTAGCTAACGGGTTAGCAGAACCGCAGCGGGCAGGTCAAATGTGACATTCCCTTTGGTAACAGTACACGGGGGGGCTGTTTATATCGTTTCACACAGCGTATGAGCTGTCATGCGGAACATAACACAACCAACTGCGGAGCCCACAGTGTTTGACGGGAACTTTTAGAGCAACCGTGACTGACTGTGCTGCATCTTCCACGGTAGAAACTCAGAAACAGAGCTAGCTGCAAAGATGTTTCACGAGTGAGATGTCCCACTCCTCTCCACATCTGCGTGTCGTGACTTTATTGTGTACACTCACAATGTACGGTGTTACGAAACAATAATAACAATAACATGATAATTAATTAAAAAAAAAATATTTTTTTTTTTTTTGGTTTGTCAAAAGAAATATTGCTGACATTACATTAAACTACACAGTTTAACTTACTGCTACTACTATTACTATTATTATTATTATTATTATTATTATTATTATGTTACTGCAGGATTTACTATATATGTTTTGTGTAAAACAATAAATGAATGAAAATAAAGAAACAATAATAATAAACAAAAATAAAAAAGAATGAACTAGAGTAAGCCACACTAGTTAAGGATTAATTTTTGTTATAAAATATCACTGGCTGTATTAAAGACTTTTATTAACTCATTATTATTATTGTTATTATTAATGATAAAATATTATATTATATTTTATAACACAACATTATATAATATTATGTAATGGGGGCGGATACAGCGGCTGAATTAATGATATAATCCAATAAAAGTCAAGTAGGCAGGAGATCTTACGTTTTATAACATCTTTGTTCAAAGCCCGGTTAATGGTAGGCCGACCTCACGTCAGTTCCTGTATTTATTTATGTATTTCCTAAAGAAACATATTCACTATATTCAGCGTAAAAGTGACACATTTAGATGCTTAACACTTACAAGACACGATAACAGATACAGATTCATTTTAAAACTGAAAAGTAATAAACAAATAAAATGTATTTCTGCCGTGTTTACAAACACGATTAGGACATCGTGTACCTGTCTCTTTAAGAATCCAAACGGTCGCTTCCCAAATCTCGTTGCAGTCACTTCTAGTTCGTAGGATCTCGCGATAACGTCACCTTAGTGGCGGCTGTGTGGCCCCCTGTATCTGTCCGGACGGAGTTGTTTCTGACGTTTGAATGAAAAACAGTGCAAATTACCTCCACTTTGGACCCAGGAAATAATGGCTTCAGCCTTGGAGCAGTTTGTGAACAATGTGCGGCAGCTCTCCGCTCAAGGTAGGCTCGCTAAACTCATTCATGTGGGGAGTATTAGCTAGTGAGCTAGCACAAGCTATCCAATGCCTTGCCGATAGCCAAACTGGTCAGAGCCTCTCTTTTTTTTGCATTATCATGTAAATACACCGTTAAAATGGCTTTATTCGGCTGCGAGAGTTGTGTAAAGTATCACCGGGGGATGCGTTAGTGCGCAGTGACGTCAGGGATACATGTGAACTAAGCGCCCCGGTAAACAAAATGCTATAATCATACTTTTTGTTTTTGGTCTAGAAAATAATTTCTGGTAACTGCCTACCGGTAGTCCCGCCCTCGTCACACGTAATTGGCTGCCGGACTGAATCGGCGAATCCTATTGGTTTAAAGTCACCTGTCAATCACACTGGCATTACCTCTGTTGCAAGGCCTTGACAGGACACTTGACCGGCCGAATTGCATTGAAATACACAGCCGCAGCACGGCAGTTGTAAACAATATTGTAGGCCGGTTTCTTCTTTCATTCCTAAACTATAACCTCACAGCCGGCGCAGACGTCATATTGCAATTAATTCTCACGATCTGAGCACTCAAACAATACACAACACTTAAGCCTTCTCGAAATTAAGTATATTCCTGTTGTAATCTGTGGCTAACAACATTACGTATATTATTTACAACTGCTTTGACAGATTGTGTGTGTGTAGTGTAATGCCATCCAACCCCACAATTTTTTTTTTATTATCAGCAGACCGACCTCAAACCAATAACTATGATGAAATGTGATCTGTGACTAAAATGTAGATATTTTGAGGTTCTGTCTATTGATGTTAATGCCATGGAGGAAGGTTTAAAATGACCCTCTATTCTTTTGCCCTCTCCATTTTCACCCTTACAACCCCAGGCCAGATGACTCAACTATGCGAGTTGATCAACAAAAGTGGGGAGCTGCTGGCCAAAAATCTGTCCCACTTGGACACGGTGCTGGGGGCCTTGGACATCCAGGAGCACTCCCTAGGTGTGCTGGCTGTGCTGTAAGTAACAAACCAACTTTTTTTTCCCCCCACTTTGATCACCGTATAATTACACGCTAAGCTGATTGACAAATGGTACAGTGCAGTTCAGTTTGCTATGGTATAGATGAGCCCTGACTGGATGGCTATAGCAGCGCCGTTAGCTATGTAAATTACTAGTTTAACACAGTGTCACTGACAACATCGTTTATGAGAAAATAATGACACAGACAGCCTTGAATTTTCACTCTGTCCTAGTGCTCAGCGTATGCATATAAATAATGCATTTGGAGTTTTTCCTGTTGTGAACAGAATGGTGCCAAAACATGATAAAGTATGGAAAAGTTATTTTGTTACTCGTCGCAGCAACTTAGCACAAATATAACGGCATCTCTTGGTGGAGACGGGGCTCTGCTGCTACTTTCATAATGTTTTTGACTTTGTTCATTCCCTGTCTTCATTATGCTCCCTGCTTATGCTCAACTTTTGTCCCAACTAGACCAAAACTTAGTGTCATTGTTTGTGGTGTCTGCTGGAGGTCAAATAGTACTGTGTCCGGAGCTGCAGCTAACGATTATTTTTGTAATCGATTAATCTGTTGATTATTTTCTCGATGAATCGGTTGGTTCATAAAATGTCAGAAAAGGTTAAAAAAAACGTTGATCAGTGTTCGTCAAACCCGGAAATGACGATGTTATCGAAAGTCTTGTTTTGTCCACAAACCAAAATTATTCAGTTTTAATGATTTCTTTGTTTTCCGTGGAGCAAATTAACAAAGAAACTATTCACATTTAAGAAGATCAGAACGATCGGAAATCTTGTTTTAATAATGATAAAAGCTTCAAACAGATTATCGATTATCAAAACAGTCGACGATTCATTTAGTAATCGATTAATAATCGATTCAGCTCTAACTGTGTGTAATTAACCGAGTAGACAAGCAGAGTGATTTTAAACAAAGACAGTTATGTTTGAAAAACAACATTCTGTTTGCACACATGTGGGAGTCTCTCCACGATGCTCTTTCTCTCAGTCTGTGCGTTAAATGCTAAGTGTGTCACTGGAAACCTGATGTTGTCACTGAGCAGCTGAAATGTACCTGTTGCTTATACAGCAGATGGACTTTGTAACAATGAAAGTGATTATGTAGGTATTTAGAAAGTCAAGAAAAGCCTCTACTGCACTGAATATCAAACAGTTTTGAAGATTGCAATTTAATTCAACAGTGTTTTCCCATCATAAACTGTGACTAAGCTGGATATTAATAGCTTAAATCTGTATCCTAAACATCAAACCACACAGCACCTAAGGTCGACTAAGTTTTTGATGTTTATATTTACAACATTGCAAATAAATGCACCGCTTTCACACTTTTTTTGCATGCTTCTGCACACTCTTTTCTTCTAGATTTGTGAAGTTCTCCATGCCAAACATCCCTGACTTTGAGACGCTCTTCTCCCAAGTCCAGCTCTTCATCAGTACCTGCAATGGGGAGCACATTAGATATGCAACAGACACTTGTAAGTCCTGAATAAACCAAACCCTCTCTCTCGATGAGAATTTTATGACGCACATTCCCGAAATATGTTCACCTTCTGCTTGTTGTATTTTTAGTGCCCTCAACAATTATTATAAAATGTTTTTCGGTAACAATGAAAAATACACAACACATTTTATTGTGTTCAATCAATCAATGATGTGTTTTTATGTATTGTAATGTAATTCTTTTCTGGCTAATACCTTGATGCGTTTCATATAGTTACTTAGCTGTATAAATTCTACGTTTTGATAGCCTGTGCTGTACACAGCACTGCATCGTAGATAATCAGCACCTATTTAAGTCATTATCAAGAATTTACAATTCACATTTTCCTCTCCCTCTGTTTCTTTTCCCAGTTGCTGGTCTCTGCCACCAGTTGACAAACGCCCTTGTAGAACGCAAACAGGTAAAAACTGTGGTTTATGTTTTATGTTTTCTTTTAGGTCTCAGCCTAAATGCAGCTGAATAAATTTGAACTTTTCTCTCTTGCAGCCATTGAGGGGTGTAGTCATCCTAAAACAGGCAATAGACAAAATGCAGATGAACACAAACCAACTTACCTCAGTTCATGCAGACCTGTGTCAGGTGAGTCACGGCCACTACAGTTATTTGAATGGTCTATTTATGAATTCGTCCAGTGTAAACCGTCCGCCCACACTCACTTCACACCCCGATTCCCCCTGCAGCTGTGCTTGTTAGCGAAGTGCTTCAAACCGGCCCTGCCCTTCTTGGAGCTGGACATGATGGACATCTGTAAGGAGAACGGCGCCTACGACGCAAAGCACTTTTTATGTTACTACTACTATGGTGGCATGATCTACACGGGCCTCAAAAACTTTGAAAGAGCACTGTATTTTTTTGAACAGGTACGTGCAGATGGTTTCCACGTCCCGGCATATTCTCTGCGGCGTTTCTGTTAATATTTCTGATCTGTCTTTTGTCAGGCAATAACCACTCCAGCCATGGCAGTAAGCCACATCATGTTGGAAGCCTATAAGAAATACATCCTGGTCTCACTCATTCTCCACGGCAAAGTGCAGCAGCTGCCTAAATACACCTCACAGATAGTAGGGAGGTTCATCAAGGTAGGAACACAAGAAAGATCTTGTATGTCCTGTAAAACCACATTGCATTTGTACAGGTAGACATTGTGTGTGGTAAATGGTAACTGATCCATTGTTTTAATTTGTTATCTTATAATTTCCGGCAAGCTGCACACTGAGAGGTGTGAAATTTCCTCCACAAACACATTTAGAACAATATATACATTGCAAGTATATTATAGCCTAATGCAAAGTTGTTCCCTAATAATGACGAGGAGCATGCAATATGATGGCTAACATCAATGTTGCGGCTCAATGCTCACTTTTCTTCGCTCTGAAAAAGTGAAAGATAAATCACGAGGCATTTTTTTTAAAGTGTAACAAAAAAAGAAAAATCTGCAATGTCGCAACGTGTAGAACTTCCGTGGTGCTTCGATCCCACGTGCGGTGGCTTGACTCGCCTGGAGACATGCATCTGTCTCATATCTGTCTTTTCCCCATCAGCCCCTGAGCAACGCGTACCACGAGCTCGCCCAGATTTACACCACCAACAACCCGGCGGAGCTGCGCGGCGTGGTCAACAAACACAGCGAGACGTTCACACGAGACAATAACACAGGCCTGGTCAAACAGTGTCTCTCCTCGCTCTACAAGAAAAACATCCAGAGGCTAACAAAGGTGAGTGTGTCTGTTGTTTTTATTTTGTATCAATAAGGGTAAGGATTACATTTATGTTTGACATTATAGCACAAGCAGTGACAGTGACAATTAAAAAAACATCAGGAAGTGACTGAAACATGGGGCGTGTGAAGATCCATGTATCCATGTGATAAGAGAACAAAGACTTTGCTTCATTCAGATAGCGCAGTGTAATCCGTCAATCTCGCGTGCATAATCGTGATGCTATTATATAATAATTCATGCTTGATTTCAACTATCTCACATGTATTCTCTCTGTAACGACCGTGTCTCGCAATATTAAGAATTGGAAGAAAATAAAGTCCCGTCTTTGCCACATTAATCGGATTTGCTCTAAAATTAAATCAGTTATTCCTATGGTTATTCCCCAACTCTGCACAGAATTTCATAATGATTATAATACTGTTGCACTCGTGGAGTTGCCCCCTGGTGGCTATTCAGTGACTCCACAGTTTTTCGCGTATGGTCTACACATGCCACATGGTTCCTTGTTGTGCTTTAATGTAAACATCGAGTTACTGAATAGTCTTTCGATGATGTGCTGTGTTTACCCTGTCTTTACACGGTGAGCAGATCTAACATTTCTGAATCTGTTCTACTCTCCCGTGTCTCTCGTAGACTTTCCTGACACTGTCTTTGCAAGACATGGCGAGTCGAGTGCAGCTGTCTGGCCCCCAGGAAGCAGAGAAATATGTCTTACACATGGTGAGTTTGATCTTACGTACATTATGAGAATCATTTATTATTACAGAAGTCGCAGGTTTTGTTTGTATTAAACTGATGTCAGAGATCTTAAGATGTTGTTTTCTATTAGTGTATTTCATTTGTTTATCCTTGAAATGTCAATTCCAGACAGATTTAGAGGTGTTAAATATGTTTCTCTAGTTTTGTACTGATCAATGAGCTTTATTATTCACTCCGTCCACTCCCACACTCAACCCCTACGGTCAATTTAGAGTTGCTTAATCCCCAAATCTGCATGTTGTTGGACTGTGGGAGGAAGCTGGAGAATAAAAACCCACACACACATGGGGAGAACATGGTCATCTGTCTCCATGTGGCCCTGTAATGGATTGAAGATGAATAAATTTAATGAATAAATGTTGCTTATGTCCTCTCCTCACGCTCCTTTGCAGATTGAAGACGGCGAGATCTACGCTAGCATTAACCAAAAGGATGGTATGGTCTGCTTCCACGACAACCCCGAAAAATACAACAACCCCGCAATGCTCCACAAAATCGACCAAGAGGTAAAAAAAAAAAAAAAAAAAAGATTGTGTCTCTGTGTGTTTTGTGTTTTCACATGAACTCGTGTGAATCGCTCATGCGTGAATCGCTCGGTTTTATCCTTGTCACTTTTCTCCTCACAGATGTTGAAATGTATAGAGCTGGACGAGAAACTAAAGTCTATGGATCAGGAAATCACAGTAAACCCACAATTTGTGCAGAAGGTGAGATAATTTTTAATTGTTTTCCTTAATGTATGAGTTGTCCTTTTAAAGTAGTGGTTCTTTTTTTTTAAACTTTTTTATAGCAAGTACCACCTGGGAAAATATTGAGTTTTGGAACTAACATCATTATCGTTAACTAATGTTCAAATATAATAGTCAGCTATGGACTTATCACAGGAGGCAGATTTTATTGAGTTTCCTCCAAGTACAAACTAGAGGAAGCTTGCGTACTTCTGGTAGTACACGTACCACAGTTTGAGAACCGTGGCTTTAAAGTTATCTCTGGAACATTCACATTTTACAATTGGTAGGATGACTGATTTTAGGGATGTGAATGGAATGTTTTTCTTGGGCTAATTTTCACTAGTGCTGTCAAACGTTAACGCTTCAACGTTAACGCACAACTCCCGTTTGTTAAAATTAGTCTCTAAAGTAACGCTAAACTTTAAAAACAGAGACACACATACGCAGTACACAGGTACGCTGGTTATTTGTAGCGCTGCTCTTTTCGTTCAATAACGTTGTGCTAACGGAGCTAATGCAGCTAACGGAGCTAACTGGTAAATGGTGTCTGGACTTTGGTGGCACTTAAACATGACGTCATGCACGTCTTTTTCCGGTCAGTCGTCATGGAAACGCGTCACGCGCTATCGTGCGTTAACCTATTGCACAGCACTAATTTTCACATAAACACAAAATATTTCAAGCACAATGTTAGCGTTTTGCTTTTTGGCATTTGTTTATCAATCGAGGGGCTTCTTAAAAGCTTATAAGATTAAAAGAGACGCATTAATATTTTATCAGAGATTTGTTCTTGGGGGCAGGAGCAGAATCTGTGCATACTAAAGAGCACATTTATGCAAATAATCCTTTATTCTGTTTTCCTCCATTCCTCTCTTGTACATTATAATATTCTAATTACTATAATTTATCATCTATAACACTTTATTTTTAAATTATTCCTACCATTATTTCGGTTCCGTTCGAGAACACATTATGTATCTGACATGGAGTTTTCCTATGGTGTTCACCATTACACACTAATAGGTCACACCTACTAATTGTATGCACAGTTGATTTTGATTTATTGAGCTCCCCGAGTTGATTTCCTGAGCAGAATCGGGAATATGCTGCTATTCCCTGAGGAAAAACACCCGTGATGATCAATTCCAAGACAAACAAATGATGAAAAGTGACATTAATTGATGTTTTTTTTTTTTTCAGAGTATGGGATCTCAGGAGGACGATGTCGGTAGCAAAACGTCAAGTTATTCCTGAGGAGCCTTGGACTGGGACCGAACGCTGCCACCGCCGTGACACGTCGGTCCCAGGATGAGTTGGATTTTTTTTTAAAAGAGGAAAACAAACATTCTATTGCATAAGGACATTTGGTCAAGGAAAAAATCTAATTGTGTGGAATGATGATGATGATGATGATAATTTGGTAATTCTTTCTTCACAGTGTCGAAAGGATATACCGAATGATCATTACAGAAAAGGAACAAAAAAAAAGAAAAAAAAAAAAAGAATTACAGTTTTGTCAGTGTTTTATTTATCAATGTTGAGGTTGGAGCGCCACTGCTACATTAACAGAAACCACAATAATAAAAACTGGACTTATTTGTTCCAAATGTATGTGTGAATAATCTCACTGTTTGTTTTGGTTCTGCTGCATGATGATGGCCGAGAGCATTTACACTTGAGATAAAAAAAAAAAAAAAACAGTCTGATTGTCTGGCGATGACTACGTTTCTCTCACTCACCCCTTTTGGTCCGACTGTAGATATCATCAATAGAAAAAATCTGTACTCGTGTACATGCCCTTGCCCAAAATTGACCACAACAGAGGAATTGTTCACAATCTGGTGCACTGTTATTGTTGTTGTTTTTTCTCCTTCCTTTTTTCTCTATTTTTTTTGTTGTTGTTTTTTTTAGGTCGGATCCACTAGAGGTCGCTAGAGCATTGTACAGCAAACCGTTTTGACAGCTTGTTATTACAAGAGACATGAAGTCAGCAGATGAAACCAAACTGTCATTTAATTTGGTATCTTGAGCTTTGCGATTGTGGATCTGTTAATAATAAATTGTTTAAGAATATAGCTCTGATTTATTATTACTATTATTATTATTATTATTATTTTTTAAATATTTCTGTGTATAAAGAAAATGCTTTGCCTGTGTTATTGTGAATTTCCCATTTATTCCCTTGATTGTCATATTGGACAATTCGTGGTCGTTGGGTGAAGCTGATTCGCGGGCTCGGCCAATCGGCGTCCTCGTATGGGCGGATGTGGTTTTGCGGGGAAATCGCACCAATCACAGCGCGGCATCCTGCTCGGAGGGGGCGGCGCTTAGCCGCTCAGAGGGAAGTTGGCACACATCAGTCACGCGCCGCTCTCCGCTCTCATTGGTCCACCATTTTGAATGAGGTGGGTCTTGTCGCTCAGCGAGTAAGCCACTGTTGAAATTCCAATGCTAACTAACTTTAGCCAGCGTGCTAACATGTAACTCAGTGAATTTTAAGAAGCTGCTTCCACTGCGCTGCTGTGGACTCGAGTTTTAATTCGTCTCCACTTTTTTGGGGGGGGAGGGGGCTGACATTCAAATAAACACTATCGTTTCGATGCGTGCTACTGCGCGTGTCTCCCGTTACCGCAGCCAGGTCATGTCCAGTTAGCCAGAACGCAGCAGTTGCTGGATAGCGAACCTGGCAGCCGAGCTAGCCAGCCAGCCCCGCTCGGGACTGGGTCTGCGCGGAGGGATTTGTGCAGGAGTCGTCGTCGCCGCCCGGAGAGGACGCCCAAATCCGGATGCTGTGGCTACCATGAGTCCCGCAGGCTGCCCCCATGTCAGCGGCTTCAAAGTGGACAACTGGAAGCAGAACCTGAGGGTCATTTATCAGTGTTTCGTGTGGAGCGGGTCAGCCGAGACCAGAAAACGCAAGGTAACAACAAGTGACAGGCGGAAAACGAGCACCTGAACACGCCACGGACTTCTCCGTGTTTGTGAGTGTGTGTGGGGGGGTTCGTGGCGTGCGTGGACAGTTCCCCGCCCTTCTGAAAACAACACAAACAATCCCGCAAACAGACACGCGGAATGCTAAACTTGTTAGCCCACAGTCACCTGTGTGCTGCCCGCACTGAGTCGAGTTAACCTTGGGTTCAAATGTCACCCCGCACACCTGCTTGTGAGCAGGTTAGCCCCGTTATCTGCCTCCACAGATCCACACACACACACACACACACCGCATCATGATGTGATGATGTGCATCTGTTTGCGTTGGCACTGCGCCTGCAGTGGCTCCACACACACACACAAACACACACACACACACACTCATACATACATACACACGCAGGTCAGTGATGCATGCAGGTATTTCCTCGCTATTTTAATGAAGGGGAACATAAATGTGTTTAAACTGAATTTGAGTCTCTTTTTTATTTTTTTTTATTTTACCTCTTTTCCTGGTTAATGCGTGTGTGTGTGTGTTTGCTCCAGTGTGTGTATCAGCATCTCTTTCACTTGGACCACTGTGTTGTAGTAAGAGTATAAACCTCAATTTTATATCATTTCTATTTCTGATCCAGTGTTTTTGCAAAGGTATCCGATGGCACAAGTGTTGACCACTTCATTCAGTGGCACCCTTCAAATGAATCAAATTGCAATGAAATTAAAACACTTGACTTAGCAAATCATAAAGCATCACTTTAATCATTATGTTTTTTTACATTTTTTAAGTGTTCTATGTCAATACATTAAAATACAGTGGCGTAAATACTTCAAAATTCCTCAGCTCCACTCCAGTCACATACCCTGGTACACTATTAAAGTAAAAGTGCTAAGTAGAACCATATACGGTTCTTTGGCTTGTCCTCATAGGAGAACCCCTTTGGAGGGTTCCATCAAGAACCTTTTTAAACCTCTTTATTCAGGGAAAGGGTTTTTCAGAAGCAAGTGGTTCCAGGTAGAACCTCAGCCCTTGTAGAAGGACCCTTTAAGAACCTTTAAGTGTACACTCTTAGAAATAAAAGTGCTAAGTAAAACCATATAAGGTTCTTCGGCTTGTCCTCATAGGAGAACCCTTTTGGAGGGTTCCACCAAGAACCCCTTTAAAACCCTTTATTCAGGAAAGGGGTTTTAAATGGTTCTCTGGATCAAAATGGGTGTATATAAACAGTACAACAGTATTTTTTTTAATTTTTCGATTGAGGAAGCTCACGTACCACTAGTGGAACACCTACCACAGTTTGAGAACCAAAGCACTAAAGTATCGTATTCATTAGGATGGTGTCTCGCATGGAAGTGCTCCATCTTCTCTGAAATCCATTTTTTTCCCTCTATAAAGTTTGACCTAAAACATGTTTTCCGTCCATGTTTTTGATGTTTTCTCAGGTCATTATAACTTAGAAACCCCCCCCCCTTGTGATGCCGTTTTATTATCGGCACGAACGGATTCAGATGACGTGAGGGGATTTGTTTTCTGCTCATGAACACGGATCAAAGTGAGGCGTCCCCGTCTTGTCGTTTCCGACAGCAATAATCGCTCGTACATGGCCGCAGAATGGGAGGTGCTGCCGAAAGCCCTTGGAAAGATAATTATAGACCTCTACGGCTTGCCACTGTTAATTAACCCCAAGTATAAAAATGTGTTTTTCCCACTTCAAGTGTTGTTATTCCCTACAAATTTCACTTTTCTCTGCTTGTTTATTATCCGTGTATGTAGACACTGATCTACCACAACCGTACAGCAGATAACTGCTCGCGCTTTTAAGGGTTTTTGGCTGATCAGTATGCACCGAGCAGATGATGTTGTAAACAATATTGCATCTGCAGTGTACGAGAGCGTGTGCTCGGCCGCCTCCTCTGGGACAACCTTGCGTCACCTTTTTCATGTGAATGAGATCAGTGGCAGCTGGTAGTTGCAGAGGAGGAGGAGGAGGTTTTTTGTTTGCGTACTGTAATAATAATAATAATAAACACAGTCAACATTTGCCGGGGGTCGTCTCCGTGCTGTAATCGCGGCCCACTTCACTTTACCCCTGAAGAGCCCACAGAGCCGAGCTGGCAGGAGGGCTCACATCCCCCCCCTGATTCTCCTCCTGCGTTACCTCCCCCCCCGGTGACTGGCGCTACATTTTTTATCGATCGCGGCTCAGTTTTCCCATTCAGAGCGGAGCGTGCAGTTCATTGGGGAAGCTTTTATTTCAGTCTCGCACCAGTGTGAGCGCAGATGTTTTCCCGGTCGGTACATTCACCCCTATTATGTGTTCATTCTCCAGCTCATCCTTGACGTGAATTTGTCTGTACCACTTCCAGAGTTAAAGCCTGGGCCACGTCCTTCACTTGCTGACCTTTCGATTTAAGACGAGACGAAAGAAAAAAATCATTGCCTTTTAGCAAAATGGGACTCTTTCTTTTATTATTAAGCAACAAGCGGCGCCTTAAAGTGTGACTGGGGTAAAATATAGGCTCGTTCTTGGCCACAAACGAGTCTAACAGATTGAATTTCAAGCATCCTTTCACCTTGACTCTATTCTCTGTTGACTCGCAGAGGTGTGTGTGCGCCGCTGTCTCGTCGGGGTGACGGGTGCAATGCAGCTTATTAGTCCGTCTCAAAAGAAAAAATCTAATTTCACATTGACGTCTCCATGGAGATCAGTGGCTGCTGGCGGTGCCTTGTAACATTAGTACAACAAATACCGCTCGCGCCGGCTATATATTTAAAGGAGCCATGTGTAAGAATGTGGCCAAACACGGTTACTACATTCAAATTCGAAATACAGAGGTCGTTTAGGTTTCGTTTTCTGACCTAACTGGCAACCCGTGGTTGCTCGGCAGCTGAGACTCTACTGACTGCGATGATTGGTAGGCGGCGTTAGGTGGCGCCACATGCCAAAACATGACTTCAAAACATAAACATGATTTGCAGTCTGCAATATTTTGTCTGTACTGTTGTTGTTGGTGAGTTCAGTTTGTTATATGAACATTATTCCCGAGTCTGTGTGACATATTAGGAGGATTTTATGGCCAGTTGCTTTAGATTTATTACATAATGCACCTTTAATATAAAAATAAGACGTGCAGTGTCAGTTGTCGGTCTCAGGGGGTCAGCAGCGGAATCTGCAGTATTTTTCGGCGGTGTAGTGGCTAGCACCGTTGCCTCGTAGCGACATGGTCAGGGGTTTGAATCCATGGATGTTTATCTCTACATCTTGGCCCTGCGAGTACTATAAATGAATGGCTGAATTTACTCCTCCATAACCTCTTTTTTTCTTCCCCCTCTTTCCTGCCTTCTCATTTCCACTTCTCTCTCTTTCCCCCCCCCCATCTCGTCATATTCACGCTGCCTCATCGGCACGCCAGCTTCTCATCTGCATGCTTTTGAACTGTCGCTATCTGCTCCCCTGCTCCCCCACATCCTCCCAACAAGGCTATCAAACATATCATATACAGTAATGTATTATTCATTATATTGCTCATATACCCCAGTGTAGGGTTACACTTTCATTACCTGAATCTTACATGATCGCCACGGGGCCCTGCAGCCGTCGTAAGACAAGGGGAATATCCGCTTTATAGACAGAAGCGCGCGTCTCTTTCTCACACCCACATCTTTGAAGGATTACCTGTCAGATTGGTTTCCAGGCACATGTTGTTTTTTTTTTATCCTGCACGAGAAGACACCAGAGGCTGATGGGAAACGACGTGGAGCTGCTGTAAAACAGTCGAAAATGTAGTTGTAGCAGGCTTTGGCGTGGGGGAATGTCATCTGAAATATCACAGCTGTCGTCACGTGAGGTGCTGGTGTACTTGTTTAAGGTGGATGGAGTGAGTTTGAGGCTTGGGGAAACACTGATCATGGACTAAACCACTAATCAGCAGATTAATAGCTTATTCAGTTAATTGGTTAAATATCTGGCTTTTACGCTCCCAAAAAATCCAAATAATAACCTCTAAGATGCATTTGATCCATTGCAGCTATAAAGCATTACTCTGTGAGTTAAGTTGTCAGTATTTCGAGTTTGTAATATGCTTTTAAAACTTTAAAACTTTTTTTTTTCTTTTTCCAGGCCAAGTCATGCATCTGCCACATGTGCGGCGCCCACCTGAACAGACTCCACTCCTGCCTCTACTGCGTCTTCTTTGCCTGCTTTGCCAAGAAACACATCCACGAACACGCCAAGAGCAAAAGGCATAACCTAGGTATGATGCGCGCCGGCAAAAACTGACCTCTAAAAGTTGTCACGATACGTGCACAAATCTACTTTAAATGAACACGGTTCCAATCTGTGCGTGCATGTATCGTAACACTGAGCATAACGCGCTTTAAGATGTTCACAGTGTCCACACACGTGCAGCTGTAGTAGGTCATGAAAACAAGCCGATTGACCCCCGTTTGTTTAAATAACTATACATCAAGTGGTAAGTAAACACACACACACATCTACATATGCAGCAGCCATTATCCTCTCTCAAAACAAAGGCTGCTAATAGGGCTAATTATACACTTGAGTGGCTAATGAAGATGTAGCCTTGCTGCAGCTGCACATGAAGCACTGATCGTTTATAAACACAAGAGTGTGTGTGTGTGTTCTTTTATGTCTTTTATATGTGTGTTTATATTGTGTTTTAGTTATATATTTGATAAGGCAAATGCCGTGCGGAGTGACAGAGGGAGCTATTATGCAACCTGCTGCAACATAACGCAACAACAGTCTAAAGGGCATTTCATGTCACCTGTGTATTTGCAGCCCATTAGAGGCGACGCATGCATCGGTGAGCTCGGTAATTAACACCGAGGTCTGTTACGAAGTACATTAATGCATGCTAACAATCAATTGAATTGCTTCTTATCCTCCCATGTTTGCAATTTACATTCCGCACAAATCCTCCAGCGGTGTGTGCGTTATAGGCGTCGCATTACAAAAAATGAGATTTGTCTCTACTAGTGCCTGGTTTTGACAGGATTATGAATCCAGCTCTGAGGATATAGCGGGAAACATTACATTTTCGGTGATAACCTGAATCTGAGATAAAATGAAGTGAATTCTATTTTCAGAATTTTTTTTTTTCCCTCACCGCAGCTCGCTTCACACCAAGGTTTGCTCCGTCAGCGAACTCTCGCAGCACAAGATGCGCTCCCCCATACTTTGAATTAAATATTTGCATCGGAGTCGCAATCTGCACGGATCGGGATTCAAACGAAGATGTGGGTGTTGTTTGCTTGAACGCCGAGAAAACATTTGGCTGTTCTTCTTACCCCCGTCCCTGCTCCTCCCACAGGGACGTGCAGCCTCCTCATAATCAGGACGGTGCTCAAAAATCACTCGAGAGAAAAAGTAATCAAACTATGGATATTTTTGTGAACGATGGGGTGAGAAGGAAATGTAAAACACAAAGTGTTTCTTTTCTATACATTTTCTCTACAAGGGCTCTCACACCGTCGTTGAGCCACACAATCTTTATATTATCTGCTCGTTATGATTATTGCGTCCTCCATTTTCTGCAGAAAAGAGCATAATATCATTGTTTTCAGTGCCCTCTGCTGGACGACGTTACTTAAAATGGACCGTCTGGTGCGTTTCTAGGCTGTACGTTGTAAACTCAAACAGGTTTGTAGGGTTTTCAGAGGTGAGCGGCTGTCTCCTAAAAGATATTCACTACCGTTCAGGACTTTAGGGGTCACCTATACAATTTTTTTGTGTTTTCCATTAAAACTTGCACTTTTATTCATCTAAAGAGTTGCAAAATGAATAGAAAATATAGTCAAGACAATGACGAGATTAGAAATAATGATTTTTATTCAAAATAATAACCGTTTTCAGCTGTGCAAGGGTTTTCAAGGGTTCTCTTATCATCCAATAGCCTTTTAACGCGATTAGCAAACACAATATACCATTAGAACACTGGAAATGGGCCTTTATACACCTATGTACGTATTCCATTAAAAACCAGACGTTTGCAGCTAGATTAGTCGTTTACCACATTAACAATGTATAGAGTGTATTTCTGAGTCATTTAATGTCATATTTGTTGGAAAAAAAGTGCTTTTCTTTAAAAAAATAAGGACCTAAGTGACCCCAAACTAATGACGACGACATGTAGAGAGTGCTGTGTAACACTCGGGTTGAGGTTTTGGCGACTCTCACAGTTTCATCTTCTTTTAAACCAGTCAGCCATATTTCTCTCCAGCCAGGTTTTTCTGCCTCTGTGCTGGCAGCGGTACATCTGTCCATCCCATTATCTTGATCGCGTCAGCTCGGAAACGTTTTTGTGGGGAATCCTTTTAAATGTCCACTTTAACTTAGTGTACCGTCTTGTATGCTTTACTTTTGAATGGTTTCTTATATTAACATTGCTCTGAATTGGATATTTTTTTATCAAGATGTGTCTTATAGTGGCTCAGCCTCAGCTTTACTCGTTTGACGTCAATGGAAAAATGAGACTAAAAGTGGGCAGCGGCCGTTGAGCTCTATATGTTCAGTTCAGCGTCTGAACGCCTCCGTATATAGCAGCTCTGTGCCCGGTATCTGTTGTTTTTAAATCCTCCACATAACACGTACATAACGGTGTCATCAGTGTTTGGAGCAGCAAAAAAAGACTCTCGACAAAGGCTGGATTTGGCAGATGTTGAGAAACCTGCTGTTTTGTTTTTACGACGGCTCCCTTTTTTTCATCCGGCGTTATCGCTCGGCTCAGGGAAGACCCCCCTCTGCTGTGTGTGTGTGTGTGTCTCCCGCGGTGTAATTGTGGGTTTAATTAGGTTAGCTGCTGAATTAAACGTAGCAACAAAAAAAGCGTGAGAAATGTTCTAATATAGAGGGAGAGAAAAGGCAGAAAAAAAAGGGACAGATCTCAGCAGACGAGTGAGGAGGTAATTAAGACGACTTAAATACAAAAAAAACCCTGTGGAATTATTAAACCCTGGCTCCTCCTATTTCTCCACCTTCCTGTTTTTCCCCCATTTATTTGCTGTAGCTATTTCATACGGGATAATCCCCGTCTCCCTTTTTCTCTTCTCATTTCCCCTCCGCTTGTTCCCATGGTTACCCGACGACCCCGTCAATATTTTCCGAATCTGAACATCTAATTGCTCTTCTTATCCTTTTATTTTTTTTTTGCCTTTTCAGCTCAATTGCTTCTCTACCTCCCTTCTCCATCCAGTCATTTCTCTGCCTCTGTATGCCTCCGTACCTGCAGAGGATGACAGGCCCACAGGCGCGTTGTCATAGCAACAACAAACAGGTATCTGCAGGGCACAGAGCAGGTGAGGAGAGGGGGGGGGGGAAGAGACAAGGAGGATGAGCATTGAACATTTAAGTGAGTGCGTGACGTTGAGGGATTGCGGCTCCCTCCATCTCATCACCTCACGACTTCTCGGAGCTGTTCCTGGACGGTGTTAACAGCTCGCCGATAAAGTCGGCGGATAAACCCCCCTGCTGCTCCGGCACCGGCCGTGTCCAGAATAGATACAGACTGGAGAGATGGAGCAGTCGACGCTTCACACTGCCTTTTATTACACCCTCGTGACTCTGTGTGTCTCTGCGTCTGAATTAAAAACGCTCCCTCCTTTGTGTTTTTTTGTTTCCCTCCAGCGATCGACCTGCTGTACGGGGGAATCTACTGCTTCATGTGCCAAGACTACATTTATGACAAAGACATGGAGCAGATTGCCAAAGAGGAACAAAGGAAAGCCTGGAAAATGCAAGGTGTGACAACGTTACACACATTCAAATCCAAACTTATTAGTATATAGTAGACTCCAAACAAACAGAATATGCTAAGTTGGAACTAACGAAAACCAAAAAAATCCCAATCCATTCCAGTGGATTTGACCTATACATTTAACCCATCTCTTTTTCACACCATAAGTGAGGGGAAGTGAGTAGCAGCGGGGGATTGGGTTCCTTCCTCTGGGGGGAAACCCCAGCCATTGACCCGTTCCGGGATTTGAACCTCTCTGGTTACAAGCCCAGTTCCTTTCCTCTTGGCCATGGGCTGCCAGTTTGGTGGTGATAATCGTAAAAATATGATTTTGTTTGTTTGATTGTTTTTATTTAGATCCCCATTAGCTTTTGCAAAGCAGCAGCTATTCTTCCTGGGGTCTATTCATATTCAGTGTGACAAATGCAATGCAGAATGATACAAAACAGTGAAATCATTTCACCTAGCATCACAAATGGAATACATGTAGTAATGTGGAAAAACAAGTCTTTGGAAAATTGCTGGCTCCCCCTAGTGGCACTTTAAAACAAATATCTCAAGGATAACAAGATAGAGACTTTTTTTTGTAAATGTATTAAGCTTAAAGTCAAACACCGTCCCCCAGTTAACTGACCGGAAAAAGACGTGCGTGACGTCATGTTTTCGTGCCGTGGCACCGGAGTCCAGGCACCGTTTACCCGTTAGCTCCATTAGCTGCGTTAGCTCCTTTAGCGCCGTTGGCTGCGCCTACAGTGGAACTGGAGCGGTCTGTTTATTAAACCAAAAGAGCAGCGCTACAAATAACCAGTGTACTTGTGTACTGCGTATGTGTGCCTCTGTTTTTAAAGTTAAGCGTTACTTTGGAGACTCGTTTTAACAATCCGGAGTCGCGTAAACACGACGTCACGCGCGTCTTTTTCCAGTCAGTCGTCATGGAAACGTGTCGTGCGTTAATGTGCGTTGACGCCGACGCCGTTAACTCGTGCCCAGCGCTATTATTATATATCTTACAAAGTGCAGCTTTTGTTCTTTAATTCTTTATTGTATTTGCATACATCCTGTTTCTATATTTTAAATTTCCTCATGTAGACACCGCACCATGAAGTATGTCTTTGCAGTTCGAAGGTTATGTACAAGTAAAATTGCCTTCCTAACACGTCGTTGTATTTGCGTTTTCCAGGCATCGGAGAGAAGTACTCGACATGGGAACCCACGAAGAGGGAGCTGGAACTTCTCCGCCACAACCCCAAGAGGAGGAGAATCACATCCAACTGCACCATCGGTGAGTGTCTGTCTTTCTCTGTGTGTGTGCGAGTGTGTGTGTGTCTCCCACAAACACACAAAACCCATCTCCGTCTTGCTTCAAATTGCTGGTTGTCAGTCTGGACAGGTCCATGACAGAGAGAGAGGCCGTTTAGAGGTTACAATGGAACCACCGACATCTGCAAATACACTAAGTGGTGTCGGCGCAAAATTTTCAGGATGAGCCGTGTTGTTTTTCAGCAGCAGTGGGGGATATTTGTTTATTATATCTTTAAGAAAAAGCAAGCATTAGCTAGTTAAAGCCACTGTCTGCAATCTAGATCATAAAATAATAAGATTTAACTAAAGTATTTCACTCACTGGCCGCTTTATTAAGCACAGAAACGCGCTAAATATGTAATCTAATACAACACAAAAATATTCTTAATTATATTGATATCTGGCAGCTCTTTATATGTATAAATAATACGTTATATTTATTTGCTCAGAGTAAAAGCAGCAGGACCTGATTGTAGCAGCAGGAAATTATTAAGACAAGCAGCATGTGGGAGAGACGAGATTTGACATACGTTTAACACCTCGTAGCTGCCTGCAGGGCTGTTTCTCCAGCACCATTAACATCCCTGGCACAGTCTTAGGTAAAGGGGGGAAATTACAGGCCTGGCTGCTCATCTGTGAGAACACTACGCCTATATATCCATCCTTCCTCGTTTCACTCGTCCCTCGCTTCTCCCTGTCCTTTTCCCTCCTGCCTTCCCCTTCCTCCTGTGTGGTTTCTCTATGTCGTAATCTGACAAGGGTTCCCCTGCATGCAGTGCTGTGTTGCCTGAGGGACATCATGGATTTACTGTGTGTGTGTGTGTGTGTGTTTATCATTGACAGCACTGCAGCTTAGCTGCCTCGCTGCATCAGCCCAGAAAATGACAAATCATCAGGGCTCTTATCTGTCCTCCTCTTTTTCTCTTTATTCCTCCTCTGCTCATTCTTTCTCTTTGTCTTTTCTTTATTCAAACCTTCTTTTTCTCTCATTCTCAGGCCTGCGCGGGCTGATTAACTTGGGCAACACGTGCTTCATGAACTGCATCGTGCAGGCGCTGACGCACACGCCGCTGCTGCGCGACTTCTTCCTGTCGGACCGGCACAAATGCGAGATGCAGAGCAACTCCTGCTTGGTGTGCGAGATGTCGCAACTCTTCCAGGAGGTAACCCGTTTGTGCTTTTAATAAACATTTCTCGTCATCATCATCTTAAGAACGGCGAGATTGAGCTCACAAACGCCACCCCCCGCTTTAGTTCTACTCAGGCCACCGCTCGCCTCACATCCCTTTCCGCCTCCTCCACCTGGTGTGGACCCACGCCCGTCACCTGGCCGGCTACGAGCAGCAAGACGCCCACGAGTTCCTCATCGCGGCGCTGGACGTCCTGCACAGACACTGCAAAGGTCAAAAAAACCCACATTACGCACACGGTTACACACACACTGGCATGTGATAATGGTCGTTTTAAAACGCAGCAGGAAGATTGACAGGCAGGGTGTTTTTTTTCAAATCTGAGTGCAGGCGAGAGTAGAAGAGGGATGTTTGTAGAGATGTGAGTGCCTCTTATCCAGAGAGGGAGGCAGCGTTTGCTCACTGTGTGTGTCTGTGTGTGTGTGTGTGTGTTGTACAGATGACAATGGGAAGAAAGCCAACAACCCAAACCATTGTAACTGCATCATCGACCAAATCTTCACAGGGGGCCTGCAGTCTGACGTCACCTGTCAAGTCTGCCAGTAAGTGTTTGTGTGTAATGTGTGTGTGTGTGTGTGTGTGTGTGGTACAGAAATGTGTACTTTAAAAAAAAACGGGACACACTTCACTCCGAGCGACAATTCTCGTCTGATTCGCTCCGATCCTTTTGCACATTGCACCATCAGTCGCGCCGACACACATGCACGTTAACGGCTACACTGCAGCAACAGGGAAAAACGCACACACACACACACTTGAAAATGAACATGTAGCTCCATCTGGTGGTTAGAGAGAGCGATTGTTGCAGCTTCACGTCTCCTGATAAGACTTTCTGCAGAGGCTGTTAAAGAATACGGAGCCGCCGCAGTGATTCTGTATTAATGTTTTTGATTCACTCATTCATATTATTGATGGATGATTGGTATATACAGTGTAAATGTTGTCAAAAATGACAGATGATTGGTATTCAGAGTAGAGCTGTAACAATGAATCTATTATTAAGCGATGGCTTAATCGATTTCTGATTGTTTTAGCCTCGTAAATGTGAATATTTTCTTTGTTTCTTTGCTCCACATCACAAAGAAATCATTGAAACTGAATCATTTTGGTTTGTGGACAAAAACGAGCTGTTTTTTTAAACATTTTCTGACATTTTTTGGATCAAACGATTCATCGAAAAAATAAGAGACAGATTAATCGATTATGAAAATAAGCTCTAATTCATAGGATTTTACACTCGGTCCAAATGACAATAAAGTTGAAACTGGGGAACACGGAAGGCGTCTGATGACATTTTCAGTTCATCATGCAACAAACTGAGCGTAATTGGCCTTAAAAAGTCCTGAAATCAAAGAAAGCAGTGCATCGTAAAAAGAGAAAGACAATGGCTGTTTTGATGAAGCACAGTTTGGCAGCGTTTCCCTTTACTGAATCATTTTAAAATCTGAGGTTTTAAAGCTTCTCTGACGGATGAGGCACTTATGAGATGCGACGTGAGCCGCCACGTGTAAACTGACGAGACTGGACATCAGCCTCGGGTGCATCCAGCATCTATCTCCTCCACACACTGTGACCTGGGAAACACTCCAACACCTCACATGATCAGCAGAGTAGAGAAAAGACGGCCTCCTCCCAGATGAATCCCTGTCCAGCGGTGTATTCTTTATTTTATATCATTGTTTGGCGCCAATTCAATGCTGCAGTAATCTTCACAGTCCAGATGCACAAGCCGCGCTGCCAACAGTGTCGGGATCCAAGCCTGAATTAATTTTTCATCTCTGTCATTTGTTCTCACGTTTTTATGTCTGTGAATGTAAAGGGGAAAAACACACACACAGTGTCCTCGGCGGATAACAATCTCTTTCTCTGTCTTTCTCTTTCTCAGCGGCGTTTCGACGACCATAGACCCGTTCTGGGACATCAGCCTGGACCTGCCGGGATCCTCCACACCGTTCTGGCCCCTCAGCCCCGGAGGAGACGGATCGGCGCTCAACGGGGAGAGTCACGCCACCGGAGCCACGACGCTCACCGATTGTCTGCGCAGGTAAACGACACGGGGCTAACAAAGACACGTTTGATTCAATTTTATATGTTTATTTGATGAAGTCTAGTGTTTTTCATGGTCAATTTTCACTTATAAACACCTTAAATATAAGTGGATAACCAGTGTATCTATGGAAGTCTGGTATACAGTAGGTTAGACTATAACGTAATGTAAATTTAAATGTATTTTGCACACACTTTTGGCTCTAAAACAGTGTCCTCTGTGGCTGCCTGCATATTCAATACTGAATGTATTGTATGCTGTGACTACAATAACAATAATAATTCATATTCTGGTCTATTCTATATTCCTCTACTGGTCATGTACATTAAAAACAAGCCACAGCAAGAGTCTCTGGCTCTTTGAGAAAGAGCCGATTTTTATTTTTTTCCGCAACAGACGTTCAATTTTTAAACTGAACAAACAAAAAAACAACATGGAGACAAAGAGACAAACATGCTGACCAACTCAGAATCAACACATCAACACCTCAGAGAGCAGCAGAGTCCGATTCAGCTCCCTGCAACTGCAGTAATTAATGTTCATCTCCAGTTCACTAGAGCAGAGACATCAGGTGGACACAGCAGCATCACTTTACACACACACACACACACACACAAACACACACACGGACTCTAAATCCCATCCCCTCTTATCCAGGTTTACCAGACCAGAGCACCTCGGCAGCAGCGCTAAGATCAAGTGCAGCGGTTGCCATAGTTACCAGGAGTCCACCAAGCAGCTGACCATGAAGAAGCTGCCCATCGTGGCCTGTTTTCACCTCAAAGTGAGTGTGTCTCTTTGTGCACGTCTGAGTGTGTGTGTGTGTGTGAGGTCTGACACTTTGAACGTGTGTGTTCTCAGAGGTTTGAACATTCGGCCAAACTACGGCGGAAGATCACAACTTACGTCTCCTTCCCCCTGGAGCTGGACATGACTCCCTTCATGGCCTCCAGGTGAGCGCACTGCCACATCACACGTCCTCTAAAATATCCTAATAATATAATATTTTGTTAAAATAGTAGCTAAAATATCTGGATAAATGTGTTGTTTTTCTGCATCTGTTGTGTTGTGTTGATTCAGTAAAGAGAGCAGGATGAATGGACAGTACCAGCAGACGGTGGATCCGTTCAACAACGACAACAAGTAAAACAAACACCTCAATAAATCTCCTTAGATTTGACTTCACTTCCTCTTACATCAGTACATCCCATTCTTGTGAACACAGTGCCTCAAAAACTGAATTTGTTGCAAAATAGTGCAGTAGTTGTTCAATAATGTGCCTGTTTTTATGTACAGTATTTTTTAATGGTCACTGTCTGTTACTATTACTCACGAGGGCCTTATTTTTTTAAATTTGGCCCAATTGTTCACTAGTAATACAGTTTACACTATAAAACACTATGGAATTATGTTTTTATTAACAACCTATCGATGTATCCTGTTTCAGGTATAGTCTATTTGCAGTGGTGAACCACCAGGGGACACTAGAGAGCGGCCATTACACCACCTTCATCCGGCAGCACAAAGACCAGTGGTTCAAATGTGACGACGCCATCATCACCAAGGCCAGCATCAAGGATGTGCTGGACAGTGAAGGGTGAGCGGCTCAGTGGTCAAAGTCTTCTTCCTCCCAGTATCGTTTTCAGAAAAGGCTAGTGCTGGGCACGCTAACGCACGGCGTGTTTCCATGAAGACTGACCGTAAAAAGACGTGTGTGACGTCATGTTTACATGCCGCGAGTCCAGGCACTGTTTAACAGTTACTTCCGTTAGCTGCGTTAGCTCCTTTAGTTCCGTTAGCTCTGTTAGCATGCCTACAGTCGAATTGGAGTGGTCTTTCATTAAAGGTGACGTAGAGTGGTCCTGTTGCACATAAATGTTAGTTATGGAGGTCTACTTACATACATTAACTTGTTTTTATGGTCAAAAACCTCCTAGTTGCTGTAAACGAGCCGATAGAAATCCTCTTTTCTGACGGTGTTTTTCTGCTGCGAGATTTCAGAGTGAACTTTCACCCCCAGAAGACAGAGTCTTGTGATTGGCCAGTACTCAGAAGCGCAGTGCCCCCCTCTGGAACGGTGGATGCACTGCTCCTCATTATCAAAACATTGTTTTAACAGTGTTTAAAAATAGCTTCGTCACGACTCCCCGCCACAGTCCCTTTTATGACTTTAAACCGGAATCAGACCCAGAGTCAGAAGACACTGTTGCTCGTGAAACACCTCCACAACGGACGTTATTCTTCTTCTGCGGTTCAATGTACGCAACCGGATGTGGCCGGACTAGTGCCCGGAGCAGGACGATCGGTTGTTCAGGAGAACCGCTGCTTACGTAACTATTACGGGATTTTCAGTGATCTCGTTGAGCCCGGAGATTACAATAAAACGCAACGTTCTCAGCAGTGGCTGAACTGTTTGTTTCGAACCGTCAGGGCTTCATAAACAAGGTAATGACGCAGATACACACCAAAAAAAACAGCGTTAATAGGAACTTCCGGTCTAGTTCCGCTTTAAACAAAAATAGCAGCGCTACAAATACGTGAGTCACGTAGACATTGCCGTTAGCCGTTAGCGTGCTAACCTGCCCAGCACTAAAATAATAAAGCTGATTCCAGCTGACTCTGTGCTTCCTTTCCCCCCCCCCATCTCCTCAGGTACCTTTTGTTTTACCACAAACAGTTCCTGGAATACGAGTAGAGTCGCCTTCATCCGTTCGCAGGACAGAAACGGGGAGGACGCGAGGAGGAAGGAGTTGCATGGGAACAGGTAACGGGAGACATCAGAGAGGTGAAGGAAACACAAACACAAGCCTACCTGAATCGTTTTTCGCGCTCGCAGCTCTCACTCTTTAACATGGAACCACCTTTCACCACACACTATAATCCAGTCTGTATGACACTCGAGGCCGAACTATCGCTTCTTCTTAACTGCGTGCGATGCAGGAAAATCCAAGAAAACTGGGAGGATGTTTTTGTTCGGGGCACTGAAGGAATATTGCGTATCTGCAAAAGTCTTTCGCTGGATTTCAGGGGATTAAAAGAAGAGAAACCTGTGCTGTGATAATCTGCTACGTGAACGGAAATACCGAAACGGAAAGATGGGCAGAGTTTCTTTTGTTTTATCGGTTTGTATTTTTTAAACCGTAGTTGATCTGGGGAAGGTTTACACGATCACGAATGCTGTTCTTCACCAGTGTCCTGCTTCACGCTCACACGGCTGCATCATATTTACACCTTGAGGGTGCTAAGAAACAGAACCTCACACTCGCACTCCTCCAAATAATGACCAAATATTTCAAATATACAAGCGAAATGATGCATTGTGTGCAAATGCAGACAAAAAAAACCAACATGACTCATGGTGTTATGAATATTGTATAGGGGAAAAAGTTTATTCCAATTATTATTTGTGACTCTGTGGTCATTGGATGCTTTTCTTTTTTTTTCCCCCACAAAAGGATCTGTTCTTCTCTGCCTTTGCTGCTTCCAACAGTCACAGTGGGAAATAGACGACACAGGAAATAATATTATATTTTTATACATAGTTTTGTTTACGGTTCTTTCTTTCATTCTCCCAGAAAGGGTCACATTGTTTGTCTAGTGTTTCGTGCTGTTAAAATAAGTAGTTCAGGGTTTTTTGTTTTGGGCTTTTTTTTTTGTTGTTGAAGTCTGGTTGTATGAGGTAACGACACTGATGCACTGTGCTCGTGCGCCGAGAGAAAAAAACCCAGATTTTAGCCACTTTAAGGCCCTGGTTAACTTGCACGTCAGTGTCCTGTTCTATCTCTATTCACCAGCGGGTGGCAGTACACGTCTGGACGCGAGGAATAGGGCGCTATCCTTCCAATGAAGAAGAGAACGATGCTACAGCACCCTCGGACGCGTCTGGTTCGAGGGTTGCCGGGTCGAGGCTCGAAATTAATCTCCTTGGCGACGACTTCTGTTTGGCAAGCAGGGCTGAATACGCCACCTACTGGCGGAGCGGAAATACACGCGCTGTCCACGTACACCCAACGTACTCTTTGCGCTAGGTCCACCTGCGCCAGGGCCTTAAGGAGACTCTGCTAATAAAATCATCGTCTGCTTAGGTCTCCGATATCTTATGAATATCTATGCCGTCATTGATCAGAAAACGGAGGTGTTTGTAAACGACTCACTCTCCCGCACCAAACTCCATGGAAAAAAATATATCTTTTATATAGTGGCTGAAATTTAGTTTTTCCTTGGTGGCAGCCATGTTTTTAGTGGTAGTTCCTGGTGCATGCTCTCTGCTAACGGATGTGTCACTACATAATACAATCACACTTTAAAAAAACAAAAAAACATCAGAACTTAAACTGTTAACCATGTTTTTTTGTAAACGAGCAAAAAAAAAAGTGCTAATAATTTTCACCAACCTGCTGCTAAAGCGGCTTTTGTTTTTTTTTGTTTTTTTTTTAATTTTGTGGCGGGCGGGGGTTTAATCGTAGATGTTACAGAGACGTAAATCGTCACGTTGTCATGATGCTATTTCAGGTAAATAGCAAAAAAATAGAATCAAAAGAGGAAGATGTTATTTAAAGGGTGAGAAGCCTGATTTTACAGTGTTAACCGTCAGCCGCATGTCGCTCTAATTCGGTGTGTTTGTATATACAGTATGTGTGAGTGTGTGTGTGTGTGTGTGCACGTGAATGTGGGAGGGGAGGAAAAAATGTATCTCAGTGTAGGTGAGTTTGTATAAAATGTTATCGCGTATATCAAAGGATAGAGAAGAAGAAAACAAAAGTGGACGTGTTTGTTTGTGTGTGTGTGTGTGTGTGTGTTCCTGTTTGTATGCACGTGTGTTGTGCGCGTGCGTGCGTATGTAAACCCGTATGTTCGTGTACTGAATCAGTACTTTTGCTTTCAGCATGCCGTTTGAGCTGGGTATCACAGTTTGATAGGATCTCTTTTTTTGTTTGTTTTTCCACACGATAATGTATGTAAAAGTATACATATATATATATACACATACACATATATATATGTATATATACATGTACAGTTTGTATGTAAGAGACAAAATGGTGAAACCTCAAAAGTCGGATTTTTTTTGTTCCTCTTCATTGCTGGATCCAGCCACATGGGGGGGGGGGGGGGGGGCGGTGGCGTAATCCAAGGAAACTTGTCATTCCTCACTCTCTCACACACACATGTAACTGCTGCAAGAACTGGACACAGTGACGGAAAGACACTCAAAATAAAGAAAAATATATATCTGTAAACCTTTTTTCTCTGGCGCTTTATTTTAACTCTCGTGGAAAAGTAGCGTGACATAGATTTGCGTACGTTGTCTTAAGTTACACATGCACACACACGAGATTCTCATATGTATGTATATATCCGTCTGTATGTATGTATAGGTGTGTGCTTTCGTCCTCAATGTGCAAGAAAGTTGAAGCTCTGATGAGTAAGTAGACCTTAACGCATTTTGGCGCCCCCAAGTGGGGATTCGGAGTATGTGACGATGTGCATCACTGAGATTGACAGGTAAGTTGTATTAGTATTTCTGAGAATCGTGTAGAGTTTTAATCAGGTTTTCAATTGAGATACATTTGTGTTTGTGGTGTATTTATTTTATTTAAGTTCAGCCACCGTTGTGTCTGACGACGAAGACGTGATCACGTGATGGTCTTGTGAGGTAGTTGGTGATTGGCCTTTCGGCCTCTGCATGTTTGCATGTAGGTGGAGGTATAACTGAGAAATAGATCATCCGACGTGTGTCGTTTCTGTGATGTTTCCGTTCCGTCGTGTTTCCTTGTTTGGATAATTTACAAGTATGACGAGACTGGACCGCACAAACAAACCCTTTCATCATTGTCTGTTGTTAAAAGCCTTTCTCATAATTATAGACATCGATGAATTCCTGCTGTTGCCGCTCATTGAGAGGCTCATGGTGGGGTTGCAATTAAACGCGACGCACCTCATTCAACTTCCGAAGGTTTCGGGATCGGTTGCATTTTCATGCACTCCAGTTTCCCCGAGAGGCACTTTGATCCGAAAGGCGACAAATGGACGTCACCCCAGTGCCGCACGCCTCCCCAAATCCAGACGTGCGAAGGCTAGCGTCGGTCCAGAGCGGCCCGTCCTCCTGGTTCGCTTGACGAAATGCGACGGGCTGGTGGAGAGCGGAGGAGACTTTCGGTGTCCTGTCGCTGCCTCTCAGATCCGGGAAGCAGTGGACGCACACGCACGTCTCCGTCGGGCTGGATTCCGCCGACGCCGCCCGTCGCTCAGTTGGACCCCGTGAAGTCGCCAGATGATCTGCAGACGTCGAGAGAGAATAGTGTGAGATGTTTCTCTTTGAAATAAGATAAACACATCATCCTATATGACCCACAAACATCTCAAAGCGCTAACGCTGCTATCGAACCTCATCAGACCACTGTAGGAACTGATGTAAGAATCTTTGAGGGACAGTGAAGAGTCTTTCTCTGGTGGAACCAGGGTTAGGGTTAGCGTTGGGGTACATGAGCCGCTATTTGAGCCAGTTGCATCTGTATCTGGCTGAAATTTAAAAAGTGAACAATTGGGATCTGCTGTAGTTAGTACATCATCTACGGTTGCACCAAGAACCCTTCTCTGAAGGATTGTAAGTAGTCTTTAGCTGGTGGACCTTCTCGGTCTCCATCTACAACTCGATTAGACTGATAAAAGATGGAGCCAAAGGTCTCTTTGATGATTCTCCAACCTTTAGAGGTTCCCACCAGGTGTCCTCGTGGCACGCCGACCTCCTCGCCGGGCAGGACCGCTCGCTCTCGCTTGTGCGTCGCCGCCTTGGCTGCGAGAGTGGAAGTCTTGTTTCTGGACCTCCTCAGGAAGACGGTGAGGGCCAAGGACAAGCTGGAAAACAGCAGCAGCATGCACAGAGCCAGCAGGGAGTAGAGCAGCATGGTGGTGGCGTCATCCAGGGCGATGGGAGGCGGGAGGTCCCCGGGGCGCGACCGGTGCGAGGTCACCTTAAGTGCTTTTGAGGTCGCGGCCAGTGATGTAGCTGTGAGGGGAAACACGGGGAAAGAATAATGGCTTTTTATTCGTCTGAATCATCAGGGGATAGACCTTTTAAAGATACAAGAGCAAGAACTGAGGCTTTCTACCACCGTGAGATATCGGGGGAATTTCCGTTGAACTCCTTTTCTTCCCCGTCACCTCGCCGAGATCAGGTTTGTGATGAAAATATGTCGTTTCTGGAAAGATTTCATGATCAAATATGTGCTCCTCACTTTGAATTTGAGTTGATTTACATCAATAGTAGAATTATTCATGCAGTATATGGAGATAACTATTGAAAGATCCAATCTCGTCACGTACATGTTCCCATTTTACGTTATCTTACATTAACTGTACGGCTTTCAAGGTTCTGCGCAGATTTTTGCGACCATGTCAGCGTAGCATTCATTAGCTTTTACCATTTTACATTTGAAGAACCCAACACCCGCGTGACCCCTGAACAGGTGAAGTGGTAGAACATGGATGTACGGACCTCAACGAGTATAGTGATGTACTGTACTTACTGAGGCAGTGCTGCGAGCACTGTGGCGGATGTCGGCCACAGATTTCATCGCACTTTATACATTCCTTGAGCAGCCGGTCGTAGTAGTGGCCGCGCACCGTCTTACAGTGAGCGGACGCTGCAACAGGAAGTGGAAGTTACACCGAGTTCACGTCTGTCCTGTTTCTTCTATTAGTAGATATACAATCAACAGTTGTAGAGGACGTCAAGGAGGTAGCGGCCAATTTTTGTACTACTTTTCTAGTCATATCAGCAGATCTTTTTGTGTGTTTGCAGATATCGGATAATTCACTTTAAAGCCGATACCGTGCTGATAATATAGTGTGAGCCCGCACTACGTGTGTGTCCGTGCACTCACCGCAGTAACTGTTGCATCTGGCGGGGACATGTGGTAGCCGGCAGGTCGCCTGACAGTGGATACATGTTCTGACCAAAAGATCCCGGTACTGACCCTCGGGGCAGCTTCCACCCATCAGCACCGATAACTGTCACACTGACCAACACACGCACATACGTGGGTTAAATGAGGCGGATACAGCTGTGGCATGAGAGCGGCTATGAAGATGAAGTGAAGGATGTTGTCATTCTGATGCACATAAGAGCGGGTTTAGCCGAGGACGAGACGCTACTGCTGGTGGGATTGCGCGAGGGGGTGAGACCTGAGAGTTCTGGTCCTGGTGTGGTAGAACCTCCGTTTATTTTGAGGAACTTAACCCTTTAGTTAACCCTTTAAACCAGGGGTTCTCAAAGTTTTGATACCTGAGGGCCAATTTAGGAACCCAATGTTGGACTGAGGGCCGCCAAAGGGGAAAAAACAGTAAGAAATCCCATTTGTAATCATTTTAATGACCAGATTACAGTTCTTAATGGTCTGTATCCAGTAATGTCCAATAAACATTTAACAACCTTAGTAGCTCCTGGATTAAAACTATCGACTGTAATTCATTGCGGGCCGCCAGAAATGTTTCTGCGGGCCGCCATTGGGCCCCGGGCCGCACTTTGAGAACCAATGCTTTAAACCCTTTTATACGTAATTAAATAGCTTAGCTCTAAAAATTGAGATTTGTTTTGTGGTTGTGTTTAAGGTTAGGGTTTGTCAGTGCAGTGTCCTAAGAACAAACCTGTCATATTATTAACTATATTTTGGTATAAGAATTGTTGTGCATTAAGAATTCAGTTGGAGTAAGAACTGTAAAATGCGTATACTATACTATATTGAAAAATGATTGTTTTATAGTGCGTTATTACTCTCTGTAAGGACATATGACATAATATATTGAGTCGTTATTGTATCGTGAAAGAGTTTAGAATGTGGTTTTGTAGTTGCACGAAACAACTAGGGCTCCGTTTCCTTCACAGAACTTTTTATTATGATATAAATCTGATCACATTCACGCTATGAAATGATTATTTTGACCTAACTTCCATTTGTGGTCTAGTAGGGCCCCCGTGTTTCTCAATCTGTGGTACAGTCCGAGAGCGAAAAATAAACAACCCGAAAATAACAATTAAATACAGTTACTTTGATAGATAATGAAACGAGACGCTTCACATTGGTAGAGAAAAATACAGTTATCTCTTCATCAAAAGTCTGCTGCTGTCAAACACGCTGTGAAGTTTGTCCTCGCAGAACAATCTTCAGAAATCATGTCTCTGTTTGCTCTCAGAGGCTGACGTCCTCGCTCCGCTGAGCGCTGAGTCAGCGGACTGTGAAGGACACACGGATCCAAATCTCCTCCACCCTTCACACACACACACACACAGACTGATTTATATCCGTCACACCCTGTTCTGGTGTCTTTATCAGACACCAGAAGATCTGTGTCTTTATCATAATTAAAAGATTAGACTTTTCCCTGTTGTTCTGATGCAGAAATCAGGGCGGCCGATGACCGATGTTTGACCTTTTAAGTCTTTAAACATCACTAAAGGTTTGTTAATGTACTTCAGTGCAATTATATACAGTATTTTCAATAAAAACAAATGTACAAACTAGGTCAACTAGCAAATGTTTTCCCAATTTACGGCCCCATCCTCCCTCTAACTACACATGATGTTTTTAAGTCAACAATATTCCAAACAAAAGCGCTTATTCCGACATGAACGTAAGTCTTTAGTTTGAATTATGTCCTCTTTTCGTCTGTCATTAATTTATGTATCTTTCTTATATTTAAAAAAAAAAATTTCAGACTCAGGTTTTTCCTTTAGCATCCTTCAACGACATAACTAAATATAACATACTAGGTAAAAAGTGAGAAATGATACATTTTATACTTTGTCAAAGATGGACGTTTTCCCTCATTTTTGTTGCAAAAAGTGAACTTTGACCCTAAATTACTCCAAAAGTATGCGCTAAAAGTACTTCGCATCTCTTGCGTATGCAGTACAATAGGTATTGAGTCCAATGAATGTGAAATCATCAACTACTAATATTAATTGTGTATTTTATTCCTCTTCAAAAATGGACGAATATTACATTTTTGTTGCAAAAAGTGAACTTTGACCCTAAATAACTCCAAAAGTATGCGCTAAAAGTACTTCACATCTCTTGCGTATGCAGTACAAGAGGTACTGAGTCCAATGAATGTGAAATCATCAACTACTAATATTAATTGTGTATTTTATACCTTTTCAAACATGGACGAATATTACATTTTTGTTGCAAAAAGTGAACTTTGACCCTAAATTACTCCAAAATTATGCGCTAAAAGTACTTCACATCTCTTGCGTATGCAGTACAAGAGGTACTGAGTCCAATGAATGTGAAATCATCAACTACTAATATTAATTGTGTATTTTATACCTCTTCAAAAATGGATGAATATTACATTTTTGTTGCAAGAAGTGAACTTTGACCCTAAATTACTCCAAAATGATGCGCTAAATGTACTTCACATCTCTTGCGTATGCAGTACAAGAGGTACTGAGTCCAATGAATGTGAAATCATCAACTACAAATATTAATTGTGTATTTTATACCTTTTCAAACATGGACGAATATTACATTTTTGTTGCAAAAAGTGAACTTTGACCCTAAATTACTCCAAAATTATGCGCTAAAAGTACTTCACATCTCTTGCGTATGCAGTACAAGAGGTACTGAGTCCAATGAATGTGAAATCATCAACTACTAATATTAATTGTGTATTTTATACCTCTTCAAAAATGGACGAATATTACATTTTTGTTGCAAGAAGTGAACTTTGACCCTAAATTACTCCAAAATGATGCGCTAAAAGTACTTCACATCTCTTGCGTATGCAGTACAAGAGGTACTGAGTCCAATGAATGTGAAATCATCAACTACAAATATTAATTGTGTATTTTATACCTTTTCAAACATGGACGAATATTACATTTTTGTTGCAAAAAGTGAACTTTGACCCTAAATTACTCCAAAATTATGCGCTAAAAGTACTTCACATCTCTTGCGTATGCAGTTCAAGAGGTACTGAGTCCAATGAATGTGAAATTATCAACTACTAATATTAATTGTGTATTTTGTACCTCTTCAAAAATGGACGAATATTACATTTTTGTTTGCAAAAAGTGAACTTTGACCCTAGATTACTACAAAAGTATTCAGTATAAGAACTTCAAAGTGGTCTGATTCATGCTGGAAACCAAAAATGATGGCGGAAGCTGACGATTTCCATTTCCCCATCTCTACCACAAACTCTAAAAACAGAGTTCAGTTTTAGCGATTGTTATTGTTGTGTGATGTGAAGCGCTCGCTTACCTGATGAGACCTGAAGAAGCAGCAGTGGTGGTGGTGGGAGAATCCTGGGTTTGAAGACTGAGACTGAGACGGACCTGTATTTCATTTCAGTATGAAAGCTCATTTGAGTATGAACTGGGACTGCCCCTGTGTGTGTGTGTGTGTGTGTGTGTGTGTGTTGGGGGTCGTCCTCCACACACAGGTTCTCGTGCAGCTATCCTTTGAAGGAAGTGCCTTGATTCCTAACCCAACCCATTAATTTGAACAGCCTAAACTTAACCAGTTAACCCTGATCTTAACCACAGCACAATTAAGCACAATTCACGCCGCCTCTAAACTTAACCAGTTCCTCAGAAGTGACCTTCTGCCTCATTAGGACCAGGTTTTTTGGTCTCCATGAGGACTCCTGGTCAGCGTTCATTCCAGAAAAAGGTCCTAAAAAATATAACGAATACAGATATACACACGAGGGTTTCCAGAGATCCATGAAATCATTGAAAGTGCTTGAATTTTGTGCAAGAAAGACGCTAAGTTGATATTTAGGTAAAGCTGTCAGCTGAGGTTGGCACAGTGAAAGTGAAAGTGTGTGGTTCTGTGTGGAACAGGTGTGGCACACCTGAAATCTCTGGAATAGTCTTTTGTCCAGTATTCGGTCGTCTTTCTTTTCTTTAATTTTTGCTTTTGAAACGTACCCATGAGCCGAACACTCTCTGTCCCACAGTGACTCAGTGCTGCAGGTACAAAGTCAGATCTGACTGCGCTTCACTGTCACTGTGAAACTGTGAAACTGTGTTTTTTCCCCTCCACTGAACACACAACGTGATTCCTCACGGTTTCACTTCAGCTTCTCTTCTGTGAACCGTGGTCCTTCTGAGTGAGTGAGTTCACACTTAATTACTTGAGAGATTTTTTTTTTTCCCCCCTCACAAGAGCAAATCTAAGAGGTTTTTCCATCTTAAATATTAAACCCCCCCCCTGCACAGCAATAATGCCCTTAATTATTTTAGATCACACAGTGAGTTTTTGGCTCTTGGACAAAATGACAGAGGCGGCTTTTTATTTATTACAAGGTGCCCTGTTTCGCTCGGCTAATACTGACTGTAATTAAAGAGGGAATGAAATAGAGGCTGTTCTACTGTAAATAAAGGCCACTTTAACTGTTCAGGTTTGAGTCACAGAGTTGCAGCTGTTTGCGGCGGAAGTCGTGCGGTGACAAAGATGTTTGTGACGTTTTCACACTCGTGTCATTTGGCTCGAGTCTTTGTGTCATTCGAGACAAAGACAAACGGTCGCGATAAACGATTGTTTTAATCCCGCCGTCGTATAAGAAAGAAAGAAGTCGTTTATTATTATTATTAAATAAGGTACTTTAATATCCATCACATGGACCAAGGTTATAATAGTTTGGGATTAGTTACTTTTTATTCGTTTTTGGAGCGGGTTTGCCAGTTTTTATCAGATTTTATTTTTTGTAAATGCTTAGTTTTAGTTGTTTTTTTTGTAATATGGAGTTGATGCCATTTTTAAAATGTATTTGGACAGACGAACAACCCTCTCTGAATTAAATAGAATGTGCAAAAAAACATGAAGATCACATAAATAATACTAAATAACCCAAATAAGCCTCTCAATCTGAGTAAAAACATGAGCAAAATGTAACAAAACAACAATAAAACCATTAATAAAACTAGAAGTTTGATTCGCTCCGATGAACCAACTCAAGCCAATTAACTATATAACGAACTTGCAAAGCCTTATGTCCCGCATTGTAAACAAAAACACATTAAAAACGTTGTATTATGAATGAAAATACAACCTTTCAACAACATAAATCCACTTCATATGAACGCAAATGGGTCATTTATGAAATACAGTTAGTTTCAGCTAGTTTTTATCTTTATTTCAGTTCCCAAAAATGTTACTTTTGATCATTTTGTTATAACCTTTGACACGGACCGGATCAAAAGAAAACAAGAGCCTTAACCTAAAGCAAAAAGCTGTGAATCACTCAGAAATAAAAAAAGAAATGTTATTTTTGATCTTAAAATCACAATGTGTGCAGTAATAATTGTAACTTTTCAGCAAAATTAAAATATAAAATGCTTTTTTTTAAAGATAATCAAACAATTATATGAATTTTCTGGCCCACAGCAATAATATGGGAGTTGTGCGAGATGCTTGACATGTACTTAAACTAAAACAAATGATGTACTAAAATGTGATTAGCCTGCAATTTAAATGATATAAATACGGCTACACTCAATAAAAAGTCAATAAAAGACAGAAGAAATCATCACTCAGACACATTTACATTCTCACAAACAAAATTTTTAGTTTAACAAAAGTTTAACGTTCACATAATGACGAAAGCACGTGATCAGCTGTGAACCTAAAGTAGGTGTTTGAGGAAGATGTCGCGCTGGATTCACACCTTTAACCAAACAACCGCCTCCAGAAACTACATCTCGCCCAGAATAAACTCACTGCAGGTGCGTAGTCAAATTTCTCTTTTTAAACCGTCTAAAAACAGGAGTTCACACGAGTTTAAAAGGGAAGAAAAAGCTCAGAACGGCTTAAAAATAACAACATCAAAACCAAACTAATGTCAAAGAGTTTCTTTCACAATCTCTGCATCATGTGAGCTACATCAATATACTTTAGTTTTTTTTAACCCTTATTTTACAGTAACTACTACTTCTACTACAAACAATACCACCGTTGGCAAGTAGGTGGCGACAGCTGTCAGGCTTTGAAAAGAGCCTTTCTGATGCAAAAAATCCAGAGAAATTCTGCACTAACCTTTATTCACGTCACATACAAGCCCCGTGTTCGCTGTTTTTCTCTTACAGTGACATCAACAAGACATTTTCTGGACAGAGAATTTGATATTTTCTCATTTTTTAGACCATTCTCTGTAAACCAGGGGTGTCGAACTCAAAACCAGTCAAACCATAAAGCATAATAACCCATTAAAAAACATGAACACCAATTGTAATTGTAATTGGAATTAATTTTTCCTTTGATTTACATGTAATGAAGCCTCTTTACTATGAACAACCTCAAATTTCTTGAGATAAATACCATTAAATGGTGAATTTAAGCATAATATTGTTGAAATTGCACTTAGAACTTTGACATTTTTAGCTGAGTCATGTTTGTGTTTCTTGTTTTTGGGAAGAACAATATTTGTTGCGGAATTATGTCTTTGAAATGATGTTAACAGCTTCATACGTTCATAAATGGTCTAAAAATTGTAAAACTGTATCGGAATAACATCGGCATCGGTAGTGACACGAGTTCGCGATATCGGTATCGGACACAAAACAGTGGTACCGAGACGGCCCTGGTTTTAAGCAATTTAACCCTTTAACACGGCAGCGCAATCTGCATTACTGTAGTTACGCGACGGTTGAGAAGTTGCACGTCAAAGCCGACGTGTGGTTATTACGGTAATTCCACTTGCGCTGTTCCAGGAAGACGGCGAATCAGCGTCTTTGTCACCAGAGAGGAGAGCGTTGGAAAAACGCCCGTACATAATATAGCCTGTTCTTGTAAAAATTCAAACAAATGTTACTTTAAAGGGACAATGTGTAGTATTTATGGGTTTATATGACCCAAAATCCACTTTTTTATACATATTATGTGCTCCTGCATTGTCTAGTCGCTGTATAATAGTTTTTGTTTCATTTTCGTAGTGTTTCAAAAAGTCATGTAAAATAACATGGTCGCGGGCCGCGGTTGCATAGCCACTGTTAGCAGCGAGACGCCATGTTTCTACCGGAGCCTGTAAGGACAAACGCGAGAGAACAAATCAAGCGTCTCTTTACTTGTAGCGGAAGTCCCGCCTCCACTCTCTCCGCTTCGTCTTCTACGGCCGCGGTAGCTCCGCCCTCTCCCTCACCTCACGAACCTCATCTGCTGACACGGAGAAAGACGACGAGGACGACATTTGACCGGCTGAGGACACCGTAGTGCTCAGGGAAGGGAGGGGGTGAGCAGAAGAGCAGTTCTTTGTTGTAAATTTCAGCCTCTCCTCTAGATGGCACTATAAACTACTTACTTCCCCTTTAAGATATCAAAACCGTACCGATACTGTGGCCCAAAAACCGCACTGCATACCGAACCTTGGATAAACTGTACCCTTGCATCCCTAATTGGAATAGCATCGGTAGATACATGTGTTTGCGATATCGGTATCGGGACATCTCGAGTTTTAAGCAATTTAACCCCTGAACACCGAGCGTATCGCAGCGCAATTTGCATTACCGTAGGTATGCGACGGTTTGCGCTAGCGGAAAAATTCCAACGGTCCCTGAAAGCTGAGAAGTTGCACGTCAAAGCCGACGTTTGGTTATTACGGTAATTTCACTTGCGCTGTTTCAGAAAGACGGCGAATCAGCGCCTTTGTCACCAGAGAGGAGAGCGTTGAAAAAACGTTTGTACATATAGCCTGTTTTTGGACAATGAGACAAACAAATGTTACTTTAAATGTGTTTTATAGTGTTCAAATATATATATAATACATATAAATTGGTAATATGCTATTTTAACATGGAAAAATAACTGGAAAAATTGGCAAAAGCACTGAGTTGCAGTTGAACAGGTGTATATAATAACCTACCCACTTGATATCACGGAGGGAAAACATCTTCAAAGTAAAAGTTCACGGTTACTGACACACACACACACACAGAGAGACCATGACAGACAGACGTACCAACTTTTGCGTTGTATGATCAAAGGCCCACATGCGGAGCCAGTGCTTCCACCACGTCGCTCTCTCCGCCCACATGGATTCGTTCGCTAGATCAAAAAGACCACGTTGTTCTTCTTCTTCTTCTTCTTTTTATTCTGCAAGGTCAGTGTAAAGATACCGGGAGAATATCTAGTTCCACTTCACCTGTGTGGGAAGAAAATTGGATGATTTCAGAGGAGCGAAAGACCAATGCTGCATTATTACAACTGCTCCAGACCTTTTCTCCTGCTCCACTTAAGGCATCACTCTGTTATCAGGAGACCTTGTTGGTTAACAGGCAGCTGCTTGTTCATCTTTACATGCCTCTATCTGCTGTTAATCCCACAGTGTGAGACTGCGCTTATGAATAGTAATAATACAACTAAGCCAAATCAGCAGGATCCAAAAAAAAAACCTGAATAATGAACGTTTTCTATTTCGTCCAGTTTAGGTTTTTCCATCTAACGCAAGTTACGTCACCCGAAAGTTGCAAGTTCATTTAAAGGTGAAGTAAGTAGTTTATAGTGCCATCTAGAGGAGAGGCTGAAATTTACAAAAAAGACCTGCTGCTCTGCTCACCCCCTCCCTTCCCTGAGCGCTACGGTGTCCTCAGCCGGTCAAATGTCGTCCTCGTCGTCTTTCTCCGTGTCAGCAGATGAGGTTCGTGAGGCGAGGGAGAGGGCGGAGCTACCCAAGTGGAGGCGGGACTTCCGCTACAAGTAAAGAGACGCTTGATTTGTTCTCTCGCGTTTGTCCTTACAGGCTCCGGTAGAAACATGGCGTCTCGCTGCTAACAGTGGCTATGCAACCGCGGCCCGCGACCGTGTTATTTTACATGACTTTTTGAAACACTACGAAAATGAAACAAAAACTATTATACAGCGACTAGACAATGCAGGAGCACATAATATGTATAAAAAAGTGGATTTTGGGTCATATAAACCCAGAAATACTACACAGTGTACCTTTAAGTCTAAGTAAAGATATTCACGGATTCGAACTTCTGCGATCGATAACATTTAAACCAGAGATACATGCGAGACATATTTTGTCACCGAATCAACGTAGACAACATCGCGTTTTCGTCACAAAAAGAGCTGGAGAAACTGCGTCGATCTCTACGTGCGATCATCGGTCAGAGCGGAGCGCAAAGACCGTCTACAAAGTGCAAGATCGCTTTATGGTTGAATCGAGTGACCGGAAAAAACTGCGCGCGACGCCAGAGTCCAGGCACCGTTTACCAGTTAGCTCCGTTAGCTGCATTAGCGCCGTTAGCGCACCTACGGTTCAAACTGGAGCGGTCTGTTTATTGAACAAAAAGAAGCAGCGCTACAAATAACCTGTTTACTGCGTATGTGCGCCTCTGTTTTTAAAGTTTAGCGTTACTTTAGCGACTCATTTTAATCCAATCCGGAGTCACGTAAACGTCACGTCACTTGTGTCTTTTTTCGGTCTGTCGTCATAAAAACGCGTCATGCGTTAAAGGGACACTATGTAGTATTTATGGGTTTATATGATCCAAAATCCACTTTTTTATACATATTATGTGCTCCTGCATTGTCTAGTCGCTGTATAATAGTTTTTGTTTCATTTTCGTAGTGTTTCAAAAAGTCATGTAAAATAACATGGTCGCGGGCCGTGGTTGCATAGCCACTGTTAGCAGCGAGACGCCATGTTTCTACCGGAGCCTGTAAGGACAAACGCAAGAGAAAAAATCAAGCGTCTCTTTACTTGTAGCTGAAGTCCCGCCTCCACTCTCTCCGCTTCGTCTGCTACGGCCGCGGTAGCTCCGCCCTCTCCCTCGCCTCACGAACCTCATCTGCTGACACGGAGAAAGACGACGAGGACGACAATTGACCTCCTGAGGACACCGCAGCGCTCAGGGAAGGGAGGGGGTGAGCAGAGGAGCAGTTCTTTGTTGTAAATTTCAGCCTATCCTCTAGATGGCACTATAAACTACTTACTTCACCTTTAATGTGCGTTAATGTTGACGCTGTTAACTGTCGCTATCGCGTTAACGCGTCTATCGCACGGCGGACCGTGTAATGCGTATCGTATCGCGAGGTACCCTGTGATTACCATCCCTAAGATCACATTTTTTTTACGTGATTTTAGATTTTAGATTAGAACAGAATTTTTCAAAAGTATTTCCGCCAAGTTTTCCATTACCAAGATGGAGGTCGCTCATGAAAAGTGTTTGTGACCTCCGTGGAGGAAACGGTAGCAGTTTTCAACTGACTTTCTTTCACCTTGACATTCCAGCTCTCCTTAAAACTGGTATTTAGAGAAACTACTTTGTGCATTTCAACTACATTTTCATCCTCCCTTCTGCCGACACACCGCACCGCCGCAATAAATCACCCCAGAGCGTGACAGTTGTTACGGAAGACGTTATTTGTTTTCTCGCTGAATTCTTAGCAGTGCAGTTTGGCACAGCGTCCGGTGTTTTGAGTCATTTCAGGCAGGCGGCAGAGAAAATGAGAGGCGATAGGAGAAAACGTTGTTGCAGGCAGACTCACTCACTCACTCATCTGTGAAGCTCCTTTTTAAATTGAGCTTTAGACGTTTAGTATGAGTTGATGTCTCAATAAATCAGCGGGTTTGTGGAGAATATCTACTAGTCAGCTAATGTCTTCACTGCAGAGGCTCTTATAGCGTGAACTCTTAGAGTTGGTGATGAAATAAAAGAGATTTAGGTGTTTTACGCTTGAATCTAATGCTTGATGAACCATTAGCGATAAGCTGTTTTCTTAATGTTTCTATTTCTTTATGAATCTGGTCCACGCACATCAGAATGTAGACACAGAATAAGACATTAGTAGCATCACTATGTATGCGTATATGCTTTAAAAACAAAACAAACAAACACATTAACATAAATAAATACACAGTAGATACTAATACTAATACTAGTTAGATAACATGCTAATCTCTGCACTTACAGACTTTAACTGGAACATTCACGCGAGCGGTGACGGTTAGCTTACATTTTTTGGACATTACTATATTCTCAAATTGACTGACTTTTTAAGATTTAAGTTAATTTTCGGCTTTTCTTTTTGAAAATGGTTTTGAATATACTTTATTAAGGGTTAGGGTTACGGTATTAGCTAATATATATACCCCAATATTTACTTTGTGTTTCTTGGAATAGCCAAAACAAAGAGTTGCTAGCTTGACTACAAAGGTGGGTAGCAAGAGTAGCAAAAAGAAACACAAAAAGAAATAAAAACACATTTTAAAGTACCCAAACTGTCAAAGGAGGGAGAACAATCACAAACATGCTAGCATGTTAATGTGAGCTTACACGCTAGTGTTAGCACAATAAAAGTTCACCGCGATGGCTGTGCGTGCATTAGCATGCTAATCTTTTCCTAAGTAGCACTAAACACAATGTGCAGATGTGGTCAATAATGACACTAAACGTATAATAAGAAGGAAACTTTATTACATATATATATATATATTTTTTACCGTAATTCTGCGTAAAGTCTTTTCCAACCGACTTTGGCCACGTTTTAAAATAGAAGTCCAGACATGTAGACACGCTTTTCTCTTATATTTATTTGTTAGACTGAGTTAATCTGTACAATAAATCATCACTCTATAATCTACGCAACAGTAAATAGTCACAAATAAACATCACACACACACACACACACATAAGCTATGTTAGCCAGGGACATCAACAACATGTCTGTACAATAGAAAGGCCTTTGGTTGCTCGGCTTTTTGAACAGTTTCATCTTGTTTTGTTTGCCGCGCGCACACACACACACACACACACACACACACACACACGCGTCTCATATCACATGATATTATGCTCCGTTTTGGGGTTCAAGGCACATAGATAAACGTAACAGCACAGAAAAAAGTACATAACCGTGTCAGCAGGGTGCCATTTAATGAAGTTGGATGAATTAGAACATTATTAGAACGTGACGTCAACAGCTGCCATTGCGTTTAAAAGTTACTCGCGTGACGTGGCATTTTCAATTATTTTAATGCTTTTTCTTTCCTTGTGCAGACATGTCGGGTATCATCATCAAATCAGAAGGGTTTAAATGCTAATTTTACAAGCCACGTATTAATGCCTCTTTCATTACCACAGATAGCAACCTCAATATGTAGTAGAAAAATGGATAAACACGTTAGCGGAAAATACAAATAAATATGCAATTTGTCACAGAAGCGATGGACAATAAAAAAGTGACATTAATTTGCGCCATAAACAATAAAAAATAATAACGTGTCCTCCCTCCAGCAAATGACACCCTGCATGACTTTACAACATCAGTAATAATAATAATAATGTACATCATGAGCAGCTCAAAATGAGTCTTAGTCCAGGTTTATTATCCATTGTGAGGAAAACATTCCATTTTATTTCTTGGAACCATTGTTTGCTGGCGATTATGTCTGCAACGGTTGTCATTGTTGTTATCGATTCATAAGAAGACAAAACGCGCAAAACAACAACAACAACTAGAGTACTGCAAGTCTGTTGCTGTTTACTCAGAGCGGTTTTGTTTGGTGAGGTGACGCAGAAAGGGTTAGGCTTTATTAACCTTCCCCCATGCAAGAACACACACACACACACACACAGTTTATATAGTGAACGTTGCATCCTCGGGAGTGCACCGTTGTAGCCCTTCACAAATGAACTTGTGTTTATAAATCAAAGAGAAAAAAAAAACCCCAAGCCGTTGTCTGCCTTCTTGTCTGTACACGGTGACAAAAACATGCCACAAATCTGGACTAAAATGTCCACGTTGACCTAAGTAATCACAACTTCTTTTCCCGCCAAAAAACAGTGACTTCAAGCACCGCCGCTGTCCTTTTTTTTTTTTTTTTTTTTATTCACGCTACATTTACACTGGTTTTGGCACAAACCATGTTATCGACATCTCTTAAAACGTCACAATAAGCGTGTCCGGGTAGCCGACGGACACGATATTGTGTTTCTGTCCGCAGTGTGTTTTTCAGTTAATTTCAGACGAGACGGGACGAGAACGCCGCGGAGAAAGAAAGGGAGCGTGATTAATCGGCTCGTGCACTTCAGGCTTAAAGTGCGCTAACGATCTGATCTACAGTGGGTGGTTTAGGGTACGTTTGCACATTCAGAAATACAATCGCGTACGGAGAGATTTGCCTCTGCGGGCTTCGAGGTCGGTCACAGGGTTTACATGCATGTTAATCAAACTCTAATCCAAACGCTTTGCTACCGACCTGATTTGCACAATTAAACCGGTCGCTATGACGCCGATTACAGCCTTCATCGCCCTCTGAATTATTCACACGTTCTTCGAGATCTACACAAACACCTACATTATCTGTGCGTCACGATCGACCAGAGAGTTGGAACTGATACTGAATCTTCAGGGGGTAAAAAAAAGGAGGTGATTTAAACATCCATCGTCTGACTGTTTCAGGAAAATGTCATCGACTGGGAGTTTTTCCCCATGCCGCCGTTTCTAGGGTTTACAGAGAACGGAACCAACAAAAAACATAAAAGACAAAACAGCCTTAGTGAGAGAATGGCCAGAGTGGATTGAAATAACAGAAGGGCAATCATACCTCCTGCCACTTTATTTGCAGTGACACGCAGAGTCAATGTCTCTCTGCTTAATGCCTTTCAATTGCGCCGGTTGACGGCCTCTGACTCGACTGATGAAATGAATCCGACACTGCGGCATATGGTCCACGGCCTCATTACCTCCGTTAGAGGCTTTGGAGGCGTTTGACAAAATCGCTCGATAACAGAGAGGACGTTACTTGTGCTGGAGAAGCTCCAGGTCACACAAACACACGGAGGTTTTGTTTTTGTTGTTAACAGCAAAACTAACCCTCACCAAGTTTCATTTCAAACACATATGAAAATAGGCGCTCCAATTCAAGCCTGATTGTTTTGCGGTTTTAAAGGTGACATAGAGTGGTCCTGTTGCACATATATGTTAGTTATGGAGGTCTACTTACATATATTAACTTGTTTTTATGGTCAAAAACCTCCTAGTTGCTGTAAACTAGTCGATAGAAATCCTCTTTTCTGACAGTGTTTTTCTGCTGCGAGATTTCAGAGTGAACTTTCACCCCCAGAAGACAGAGTCTTGTGATTGGCCAGTACTATCCAGCACATCCGTTTTCAGAAGCGCAGCGCCCCCCTCTGGAACGGTGGATGCACTGCTCCTCATTATCAAAACATTGTTTTACCAGTGTTTAAAAATAGCTTCTTCACGACTCCCCGCCGCAGTCCCTTTTATGACTTTAAACCGGAGTCAGACCCAGAGTCAGAAGACACTGTTGCTCGTGAAACACCTCCACAACGGACGTTATTCTTCTTCTGCGGTTCAATGTACGCAACCGGATGTGCCCGGACTACCGCCTGGAGCAGGACGATCGGTTGTTCAGGAGAACCGCTGCTTACGTAACTATTACGGGATTTTCAGTGATCTCGTTGAGCCCCGAGATTACAATAAAACACAACGTTCTCAGCAATGGCTGAACTGTTTGTTTAGAACCGTCAGGGCGTCATAAACAAGGTAATGACGCAGATACACACTAAAAAAACAGCGATAATAGGAACTTCCGGTCTAGTTCCGCTTTAACATCGGCGTGCTAACCGTGCAGGTGATGACGGGCAAATTGCTACTACTTTATTTTGAAATTCAGCCACGACGGATCTGCGTTTTTGTCTCCACGGAGAATCGTTTTTAAAAAGATCGTCCCTCTCTCTCTGATCCGAAATAAGTGACTATAAAAAGAACATGACATCATCCTCAGTCCTCGCTCTCATCCGCAGTAACATGAAGCAAAAGTGAAGTTATTAAATAATATTATAGCAAGAACAACCTATTCCTCTGTTTCACCAAACACAGAACGAGGGTCTTGTAGATTGTTGCACTTTTTTTTGCTGTGATTTTAGCATAAAATATGCAATCTAGGATAACAGTGTATGTGATTTGAATACATTTCCCGGGCATGTGACCACATGTATAACTGGCCGCCCTGGTACCTTTCACACCAGCGGCTGGTTCATTTATTTATTCAACAGTCCGACAGTTTGTGTGAGAGTAACCTGGGGATGGAGTCAAATATCCGCCTGAATTATTGATTAAATCAGCTCCTGCCTTGAGCTACACCGCTAGCATTTCTACAAATGTACATATATATATATATATATATATATATATATATATATATATATATATATATATATATATATATATATATATAAGAAAGTCCATCCTGTACCTCTGTAATCAGTGTAGCTTCCCGGTTCCCCTGCAGCAGAAGAAGATGGTTGTTGGGGTTTTTTTTGTGTTATATTTGATTTGTGACACTGATAGTGAAAATGGCAAAAACGTGTATTTGTTATAGAGTTGAATAGTATCCATGGAAACCAGCATCACTGGGTCTCTGGGGGAACAACTTGGAAAAGGCTTGGCCAAGGACTCAAGATAAAAAAAAAAATTATCTTGTGTATTTCCTTTTGGAATAATTTGACTGTAAATGATTAGATTAGAAAGTAACGTGAACTATTTCATATTAAGAAAGGAAATCAGAATCTATAAGTCATGATCATTTTATTGGGAACCTTTCCTGCATTGACCCTGTGACATCACCGTGACCTCTTTTATACGTGAGAGCATTATTTTCTCTGTGTAGGATTTCACAAAATATTGTCACGTGAGATCCATACATTTTGGAAATGACATGTTAGAGTGAACTATTGTTTGTCTCTATACGTGATGTCCCTGTGATGGACTGGCCACCGGCGCCAACCACAACCCAGTCTTGTCACTATGTAGGTCAGGGATCGGCAATGAATATTTGGGCCAAAATATCGCATTTTCATCAGGCAAAAAGTGCCTTAAAACGTCTTCAGGCGGAAACAAAACCCACGTTTGCCGCCTTAAAGTCAACAAACAACGGGTACGCAACAGAATCTATTTGAATAGGTTCATATTTTTTTCAGAATAAAAGCTCTGAACTCAATCTCAACGGGGGTCAAAAGTACGGGAACACTTTCAAAAGAATCAAAGATGATCCTTCGCCGAGCTGAAATCAACCAAACACACAAATGTACTCATCGCAAAGTTCAGTACAGTGCTTGAGCCCGAACAGGCGACGTCTGATTGTTAGTCTTGAGAGTTAATTTACATATTAAGAGTACAATATAAAAAAAAAAAAAGAACATTTAAACATATATATATATATATTTACACAGGATCTCTTCTTGTTTCACCTGCAGTTTCTCACCGCTTTGACCCTCCGTGTTCTGTTATCACCGTCTTCTTTTCTGAGATTGCAAGCACACGCGAGCAGAACCGATGGGCGGCGACGATGGCGACGTTTCGGCGTGAAATCAGAACAAAACATAACATTTTTCGGAAACACAGCGCTTGACAAAACGGGTACACGTTAACCCTCGATGCGTATCACGGCAATGCAGAATTTTACAGCACTTTTTTTTTTCTTTTTCTTTTTTGTTCCAACAAATGGAAATACGTCGACGGAGAAAACGTTTCCTATTTACAAGACCATAAGACTGTTTTGATCTCAGCGAGGTCAGGGCGGCTCCCGAGACGCTTCCACCACACTTGCCCGGGATCAATAATCCAAGATGTTTAACTCAAATCGTTCACGAATCGATGCAGCTCCTTCCCCGCCAAAAAAAAACGCCTCCTAGAAAAGAATCCGAGCATCCTCCGTTTGTGAGATTGCCGCTTTGTTCCTCATTTAAGACCAGACCTGTCAGCTGTATTTGTTATCTTATCTCAAAGGTCTCTGGAGCCTGACTTCTTCGACTGTATTTCCACATTCAATCAGGGCCTTGGCTCTGGAGAACTCCGTCAAAGAAAGTCACAGGTGGAGCTTGAACCACCTCAGACCTCCGTCTATGAACTGTACCATGAACTAGAAACAGAATGTCTCCATTGAGTCCACAGCAGTCCGCTCGCCAATCCATCTCGTTTTGAATTTGTCTGACACCCGAAGTCAAATCTATTAGCGTTTGATTTTTTTGTTGTGTGGGAAATCGTTTCAGTCCAAACAAAAACATCTGCTGCAAACCCTCTCGCGTTAGCTCAGGCTCAACGAAGCACAATTTATCACAATCTTCGAAAAACCCTTAAGAAATAGTTTACTTTTCGTTTAGACTCATGTGTCCGCGCCGCGTCGTCCCGCTAACGTTGAGCAGGGGTCACTTTAGCAGCTCCGCGCGCGTCCGAACCCGGCTTCCCGTCAGATGCTCGTCTGCAGCTCGCAGTGGAGCAGCGCGGCGTTGTGGGTCTCCAGGTTGGCGTTGATGATGCCGGCGTCGTTGACCATCATCCTGCTCCGGTCCGCTCGGCTGTCGCTGCGCTCTATCTCGTCCAGGCCCGCCACCTTCTTCAGGCACAGGACGTTCTGAAAGCTCTTCTTGAAGTTGTCCGACAGGAAGGCGTACAGGACGGGGTTGGCGCAGCTGTTGGCGTAGCCGAGCACCACCACGAAGTCGAAGGCGCTCTTCACGGCGGAGGTGGGTCTGATGGAGCTGGTGACCGAGGTGACGTTGAAGATGTAGAAAGGCAGCCAGCAGAGCACGAACACGGCCACCACGATGGACACCATCCGCGTCACCTTGCGCTCGGACCGCTTGCGCTTGGTGGAGCCCACTCTCATGCCGGACGACTTCACCTGTCGAGAGGAGGAACATTGAGTAAAACATGACCCAAAGTGGACCAGAAGTCCTTGATTTAGTTAGCGGCACGTAGAAACAAGTCAACGTATACCTCGAATAGTGTGAGATTGTCCTCCCTTTGGCCCCAAACTGTGTATAGAAGGGCTTAATAGCCATTGTCCATCTTTATTAGTGCTGGGCACGTTAGCGACTGATGTTTACGTGACTCCCGATTGTTAAAATGAGTCTCTAAAGTAGCGCTAAACTTTAAAAACAGAGGCACACATACGCAGTTACACAGGTACGCTGGTTATTTGTAGCGCTGCTCTTTTACGTTTCATAAACAGACCGCTCCATTGCGACTGTAGGCCCGCTAACGACGCTAAAGGAGCTAACGGAGCTAACTGTTAGACGGTGTCTGGACTCCGGTACCGAGGCACAAAAACCTATGTTGCTTTATTGTCTCTTTTTAACAATCGGGAGTCACGTAAACATGGCGTCACGCGCGTCTTTTCCCGGTCAGTCGTCATGGAAACGTGCCCTGCACTAATCTTTATATATGGCCACTGTTTAGAGCTATTACCAATTAGAGCTGTTATATTACAGATTAAAACATCTGTCTCATTCATAGTTTATAAATAGCAGCGGTAATTTCCTGAAGATTCTGCTCTTTGTCAGCAAAGGAGGTGGAAGAATTTCAGAAAATGTGCACTTTTTATGTAAAAGTGTTGACTTTAGTGGAGGATAAAGTGGAAGAAAATGGATGGATAGATGTATTTACTTTAATATGTCAACTGGAACTCCAACAGATTGGGTTTGTGTCGGGTTCAATCATGTTGGTTGGGCCAACCAAGTGAGTACATTTTACAGTACACAATACTCGTAAACGTCACAATATTCTAGTACTGGAAACTGTTAGTGAATGCGGACGACTGCTGAAATGCATAACCATAATATCGATGTACACTATACTATTCTCTCACCTTCACGATAATGAGCAGGTAGCACATACATATGACGGACAGGGGCAGGAAGAATCCGATGAAAAAGGTGTAGAAGATGAACGTGGTGTTGTAGACGTCCTGCGGCTCCGGCCACACGATGCCGCACACCGGCACCTTGTTCAGGCCGCTGAAGATCATGGTCGGGAGGATGACTAACATCGACACCCCCCAGACCATCAGGTTAATTAACTTGGCAATGCGGGGCTTCCGCCACTTTGTGGACCGAATAGGGTGGACCACGGCCAGGTACCGATCGATGCTCATCAACATCAGACAGAAGATGCTGGTGAACTGATTGAGAGAGTCTGGTGGAGGGTAAAAAGGAGGGAGGGAGGGAGGACAGGAAGCAGAGGAGACAAGTTAAGGTTATGTATCACTGAGGTTAAAAAAAGATGCAGGAGCTGATGACAACTACAGAACATTATGTTCAACAGCTTGGCGTCAGGTGAGGCAAAAGGTTGCTGCTACATCCAGGAAGGTTTATTAGCAGAAACTGAACAGACTGCTCAAAAGTATAAAAAACATCGATATTTGTAGTCTTAGAATAAGCCTTTGTGGCAAGATCCTTGGTTTATAGAGGCCATTGTCTTGTAACGCTATTTACAAGACAAGGTTCTACAGCATGCTTCGTTTGAGGCTAAATGGAGAAGCTTGAGAGTGTGCACCCATCTCCACCCACCTACGCTCATGATCAGTCTGCACAGAGCCTCTCCAAACGGCCAGTGCACCAGCGCCAGCTGCAGGGCGATGAAGGGAAGGCTCATCATGCACAGGACGTCCGCCACCGCCAGGTTCAGGATGTAGATGTTGGTCACCGTCTTCATCTTGGCGTAGCGCAGGATGACGTAGATGACCAGCGTGTTGCCGCACAGCCCCATGGCGCACACCATGAAGTAGATGAAGGTGATGACCACGGAGCTGGTCTTGTCCTGGTGGTGCTCTCTGGTCTGGGAGATGTTCGAGTCCAGGTCGGACTCGTTCCCTTGGATGAAGCTGTCGTAGAGGAGGGGCTCGGGGATGGAGGTGTTTGGGAGAGTCGAGAGAAAGGGCCACGGATCCAATGCCATGGTGGCCGAAAGGGGTTTTTGGCCGTAAGGGCTGTAATATAATGGGGGAGTAGGAAGTAAAGGAGTTCAGAGGTGTGTGGCTTTGGGTTTAGCTGCTTAAAAACGTTGAGGGGGGAACAGGGGATTTAGGAATTGGGGGCTCAGGGTTTTGGGTTTGAGGATTTTCATGCACAAGAAACCACAAGTATCACATCCCAGCTGCAGGGAGATGGTAAAAGAGCATGATAAATCTATGGAGACAAGAGAGGGAGAGAGAGGGAGAACCGTAAGTTGGATTTATAAAAATAGAACTTTTGATGAGCAATTACAGTACTGAAGCATCCATGGCAACAGTTTCAAGGTTACTTTACACAACTGCTTTCACACCTTTATTCACAGACGCGTGGAAAAATAATTTCTCCAAAGAATCTGTCTTGAACAGACTTGAGGCTAAAACACAATGAGTTTCTCATTGTGCTGCTATGGTCGTGCCGTTGTTGTTTGGCTACGATGTCAGCCCCGAAAGATGTCGGTGAATGCTTTCCAGGAATAGATAAGACGACTCTTGAAAGCTATGAAAGCATGACACTCTCGCGTCGACAAAGATAGGCTGATTGTTTACGAGCGTGTCCAACCACCTGCCAACTTTCTGTCCTTCTCTAAACACTATCTGTCCTTCTCCATTGTACAGTTCTGGCACTACTCGGCACGACTCTACTTGTTTTGTTTTTCCAATTCCATTAGTGAAAGTACCTGGTGCCTGGTTGCTCTTTTTTGGTACCTGCTCTGGCGAGGTACTAAAAACACTGATTGGTCAGGGCATGTCCTGAAAGAGTCACAAGTGCTACGTCCTACGCAAGAATCAAACCCGCCATTTTTAACTCATTGACGCCAGGAAAGCATTGCCGCATTTCTACCACGCCAGGAAAGCGGATACTTCAATTTACGGGGTTTCAAGCAAACATGGAGGACTTTTACAGTGGAGAGATTTCTGAAGGCAGTGATTTTGAGGAGTTTCTCGGCTTCAATGACATCATTGCTGATAACTTTGAACGCGCTGAACCAATCGACCGGGATTTATGGTTAAGACATTATGTTATGTCTTGTATGGAAAGCCACAGGTGTAAGCTCTCAAATACTTTTTGAATTGTATTCCTATCTGCTCCAGAGGCTGAGGAATCAGTCATTTCGTAAGCATTGAACCTCGGGTTTAAGAGGTCCTTTCTGAAATAACCAATCGGTTTGACGGGGCATTTTTTCCAGGTGTTTCAGGCCTCAATGGGTTAAAAACTGGGGAGCATACATGGCTTCTGTACGCATAAATACAAAATTGGTCCATGGTACGTCCACAGACCAAGCAGCAAGTACACCATCGCCTCGATGTCCTCCATTGTTTGTGTGTTTGGGTAGCATATAGGGCGACGGTAGCTCAGTGGTAGAGTCATTGGGCAAAACACTTAACTCCCATGACGGCTGCCGTCGTGCCTGATACCCAAATCAAGTATAGTCGAGTCAAGCAGAACCGAGTGGTGGTAGAACTGTCTCGTGGAAAAACACCATTAGTACCAAAAAAAAGTTAACAAGAAACCCAAAAGCTGCCATTGGGGACACCTTCCACGAGCCAACATACCCTCAAACACACAACTTTGAGGTCATGGCACTCGTTTGCATTGATTTTAAACCACTGAATGACATCTGCTCTGAAATTGGAAAAAGGCTATGGGTGCAAACGCGTCGAAATCTCTTGAATCTCGCATCTTGCTCTCTCGTCTTTTCACCTAAACTCTTCTCCAGGCCATAACCCCCCTTCGCCACCCCCAACCAATGACCCCGTGTGGTCTCGGTCAGGCAGACATGTATATGCATGCATACATGGAAAAAAAAGTATGCCCGGAACGAATGAGCGACGAGGGCACCTCGCTGCCAAAGGCAAATGTTTATTTAATTGATCCGGGGACAAACAGCTCTGACACTGTGAGCAGGATCACTCACTCTCTTTGGCAGCAGCTGGACCAAAACAGGGGCAACAGTCCAGTTCTCACTGTCACAGGTGGCCAGAATGGTGACTGGCACATGTGGGCCCACTTTGGACAGCAAAAAAAAAAAATGTAGAGGAAGAAACGTAGAGTGTTCTTTAACCATCACAGATGTTCATCAGTGCCTAAAGGTCTTCAAACAGTCTGTTTGGGGGCTGCACAATCAATGAATCTAATCAATTTCTTGTTCGGTTCATAAAATTTCAGACAAATGTCGACAATTATTGATCTGTGTTTCCCAAACCTTGAAACCAAGATGTTCTAAAATGACTCGTTGTGACCACAAATGGACCATTTCTGTTTTGTTATATGGATGGATTAATCTAGCTACACTAGTCAAAACCACCAAAGGCTGGACCATATGACCAAGATTTGATTATCAAGCATTGATTTTTATACCTGAGTGAAAGTTGAATTAAAAGTTAATTTGGGTTTTAAACAGAAAATCAACAAACATTTGACACATCTGAGGGAACAGAACTGGAAAAAAAAGAAGTGATCGCAGGAGCACATTATTAAGCCTTTGCTATATTAGTAGAGATTACACTGTAGTACTGAACTATGTGTCCTTCAGTTCTTGTCAAACGCTGCCTGTCTTTGTCGGAGCAGAACCCTCTGAGAAAAAGTGTTGAATCACGACTTAAACGTGAGGAAACAGTCATCGCTCTCATAATAGAATTGTCATTAATTAAGCCAATTTCATTTGACTGGAGAAAAAACACTGTTAATGTGACCTGATGACACACACACACACACACACACACACACACACACACACACACACACACACACAGTGGAGCTTCTCCATTGGTTGGATTTGACTGTTATCTGCACTGTAACATGTCCTGACCTGATTTGCTCAACCTAAAAATGATCAGTCTTTAGAATATATGATATTAGTCTATAGTCTCATCATTACTACAATATATTTCAAAGTTATTAACATTGATTTGGCAACACATGCAGTTATATTCAAGCATACTTCAATTAAAATGACAACATATTTCACATAACTCATATAAAATGGGTCTAACTGTTCCTTTACAGGACAATACGCACAAAATCAATCAATTGCGTCTTTTCTAACAATAAGCCAGACTAGGGCTGAAGGAGCCACGTCGAATCCCTCACGCACAATGATTAATCTCATCATAAAGTGCATTTTCAGTCATGATTTTATGCAAAAAAACGCAACTTTTAGCGTTCAGGATTGCGCTGCGTTACGCACAAATAAAACCAGACTCTGCACAGAAATGGCAACACATTACAGTTACAAAAATCACTTTTTTTCCATTCAATTCACATATTATTTTTTTTTACCTCACTTACTTACTTTTCATAAACGTGCGTCATCCTCACGTCTCAAAGAGTCCATATTGGCGACATATTCGTCACCAGAGAACAGGGAGTCCGGCCGCTCCGGCGCGGCTGCGCTGCGCTGCTGGAAAGCTTCATCCCGCCAAGCTTCTCCTCTCCTCTCCATCCACCTGCTCTCTCCCTCTCTCTCTCTCCCTCTCTCTCTCCGTTGCGCACGGCGCTGACGATCCGCCGCCCACACTGCCGCCTTCACTGGAGCTGGTGATTAACGCCACTAATGCATCTCTCAGGTCAAATTACCTCCAAGCGATATTCCGACTCCGGGCTGTTTTTGGAGATGGAAAGTTGTTTTTTTTTTGTTTTTTTTTTGCAAACCTTGTCTGAAAAGAGAGGAAAATACAAGAAAAAATTTTTTTGAATAAAATCAGAGGCAGAGCCGGTGTGCGCCAGGATTGCGCGCAGCCTGCGTGCGTCCAACAGTCACGGAGTCTTGGCACCGAGTCCTGCGCGACCAGACAGAAGGAGCAGGGAGAGAGGGAGAGAGGGAGGGAGGGAGAGAGGGAGAGAGGGAGAGAGGGAGCGTCACCGTGTGTGCGTCGTGTTCCACACTTTGCTGATTCTGACTCAAGTCTGTGAGTTATCACCTCCCATCATCACTGACTGCGACATTCACTCGCTTCCAGCGCGTGAAGTGGAGGCAGGATGAAAAAAAAAAAAAAAAAAAAAAATCTGGTCTCTCATTATCTCCATGAGTCCTGTATCTCTGTGTGGGTATTACTAAACCATCATCAACTCTAAATTATGAAGATCACCAGTAAATAAAAGATGTTTGTGATGTTCTTAACATCTGTTTATTCAAATATTTAGAGTCCATATTGAAATGACTAAACATTGGGACAAGATTATCCTTAACATTTCCAGCTTGGACACACAAATAGAAGTCAGTTAATATGTGAGTGGTGGAACGGTTCTTTTTGTGTTACCATTGCGAATAGTTCCAAAAAAACTGGCCCAAACAGTTCAATTACTCGTTAACCTTCCCTTGGGTTACCAGACGACAGAAACTCCTTTGCGACCAGTGTTTATCTTGTTGGGGCAAACTGAGCAGGACAAGCTGACGAGCTGCTGGACGTCCTCCTTTGTAGCCTGATTATCAAGTAAAGGTGCTGTTCTTAGTCGAAAAAAACAAGGCTAACAGTGGGCTTTACCTTTCCAAATCGTATCGTACTGCACCAAACTGAACTGTACCATGATGGAAACGGCTTTACTTTGCAGGTGCATTATGTAATAAATCTAAAGCAACTGGCCATAAAATCCTCCTAATATGTCACAGAGACTCAGGAATAATGTTCATATAACAAACTGAACTCACCAACAACAACAGTACAGACAAAATATTTGCATAAAAAAAATATATTTTGCAGACTGCAAATCATGTTTGTGTTTTGAAATCACGATTTGGCATGTGGCGCCACCTACCGCCGTCTACCAATCATTGCAGTCAGTAGAGTCTCAGCTACCGAGCAACCACGGGTTGCCAGTTACGTCAGAAAACGAAACCTAAAAGACCTCGGTATTTTGAATTTGAATGTAGTAACCGTTTTTGGCCACATTCTTACATATGGCACCTTTAACAATAAGGATAGAGATTAGTGGCGTCTCGTGAGAAGTGCGAGTACGCAAGATAGTAATGGAGGACTCCTATGCTCACACACACTAGCCTTCCCAAGTGTATTAAGGGACGTCTTTGCGTAAACATTCATTTGCGTAAAGTGCAAAATATACACTTTTGACAATAGTACTAAAAGGCTTATTCTACGATAGTTTTGTTCACTTCCTGCCAATAAACATGCCTTATCTATACACATTTTGTAGCCTTATAGTGATTTTGTAGTTGGAAGTTGGATTTGCCGAGTTACAGGTCGGAGTTTTTAACTGGAACGCTCCCTCAGGTCAAATTTCCTAAGGAGTTTCCAAGATGGTTGAAACACTGCTGCTTTGACTGTTACCTGCACTTCTGTTTTGGTCACTTCTGTCAATTTATATCCGTGGATCTATTGCGACATTGTTTGTGTGTAGAGCTCGGTATTTGTACGTATTGTATGACGGTCAAAGCCGTCAAGTTTGTTGCGTAGTCGTCTCACCACTAAATGACAGTGATTCTCTCATACGTTTACTTTGGTCAAATGTGAATTAACCTCCCTGCTCCTGCAGTCGCACGGGGGGGAAACTATTTTTCTCGATTTCTATTTTTTTTGCACACAAAAAATAATCATCCTCAAGCTGTCAGCTAGAATGATGCCGCAGTGAGACGCTCTGTTGCCAAATCCATCAGCTCCCATCGCAATTATCCCCCCAAGTGTCCACACCGCGAACGTCCCCATCAAAGTCGGATCTGACGGATGAGCTCCCCCTTTTCCCACTTCACGTCTTTGTACGGGAGGGAGGGCGGCGAGGGTTCGGCGAGCAAGTGCAGCAGATGGCGGGGCATCTTCCTCCCGATCTCAGCACACACACACACACACACACAGAGCTCCATGAGAAAATGTCCTGCCACTTAAAGCAACTCAAAAGTGCTGCTATTATTAAGACCAGCTGTTGTCCCATCAAAGATTAATCTATGGAGCCTATTTATGCACATAACGAGGAGGAGGAGGGAACGTGATAAAGGAAGTTTATGAAGAGTTCATGTCAATGAGCTGGAATAGCCCCCCCCCCCCCCCCCCGCTCTCTGTGCAAACCAGTGTTCTGTTTGCTGCTCTGAGGTCAGCGAGTTCTGGGTGAGATCACCGCGGATTGACCGAAACTGACGTCCGACATGCGAAAGTTTGCGTGTGAATGATCGGCAAGAATCGGACTAAACTCTGATTTCACCAAGGACCTTGTACTCTTTGAGTTGGATCAGACTCAGCTCAAATCCTCAATTTAAAAAAAAAAAAAAAACTTGCATTAAAAACATCACACTGATCCATGGTTTCATCAATCTTGCAACACCCTCAGGGAAATCCACATCCTCTGCAGTCGCTTTTAATTCTGCCAAAGCAGAAGCAGACTTCTATCATCCCTTACAATTAATATGACATGTTGTACCTTTTAGATGGGTTTTTTTAGGGTACAGTGAATAATCAATCAATCATATCTTCATTCCACATTTTAGAGTAATGGGAAGAAGCTGGAGCTAATCCAGAGATAAACAACCAGTCTGATTCACATTGGTCAATTTAGCCTCCATTTAACCTCATTTCACTTTCATCCAATTCAAACTGATCACCAATCCAAACCATCTTCTGCGAACCACCATAACCATGCAGGGCTCCCACAGGTCCTGGAAATCCTGGAAAGTTTGTGAATTTAAAAAAAAAAAACATTTTTGACCAGCTTTGGCCAGGCGGCACAAGTTGGCCCTCCCACAATTTGAGGGAATTGGTCCTGGAAAGTTCTTGGAAAGTACTTGAATTTGATGTCAACCAAGACCCTGACCATGGTTCATCCTACTCTCTAAGCAATAAAGCCTCGTCTTAACCCTCCAGGGGTTTAGAGTCTCCAGTTAACCTAATCTCAATCTCAATCCAACCCCAACTTTGAAGAAGAAGATGAAGAATAGCACGTCAAACGTGAGAAGAACCTGCAAACCCCACACAGAAAGGAATTAAAGCCAATAACCATCTTCTGTGAACCACCATAACCATGCAGATCTCCCTCGGGTCCTTGAAATCCTTGAAAGTTTTTAAAAAATTCTAAGGTTCCAAGGACGACATTGGCGAGGCGGCGCTTACAAATTGGCCCTCCCACAATTTGAGGGAATTGGTCCTGGAAAGTTGTTGAAAAGTACTTGAATTTGATGTCAACCAAGACCTTGACCATCCTACTCTCTAAGCAATTAAGCTTATTTACTAAAATGGCTAACGTCTTTGGAACTGTGTTGTAAGACCTTTGAAATGCGAGTGAGATTAGAAGAACTTTGAACTGAGATTAAGATCTGCTAGAAAAGACAAGAAACTAGAGGAAGAATTTGAATCTCTATCCACCCCAGTTGGGATGTGTAATCCCTCCAGCCATTTCAGGTTCTGCCTGGAGGACTCTACCCTCTCCAGATGACTCTAGAGGCTGAACATCCTGTGGAGGAAACCACATTTGGTCGCTCATATCTGCCCTCATAGCAGCACTACTCCACAACTCACACAGCTAATTAGTCAGTTTGCTCAATGTGTGATCTGCGATGCAGCACTCTTCAATAAACTGTCACTTCTCAGAATGGATTCCACTCATCCATACCGCCGCCGCCCACAGAGTTCCACGCTGAAGGACAAATCGTCAGAGTGAGACGGGAACAATGCAGGGAATTTAATGAATATAGTTCTTCTTCGTGAATCACAATTTGACCAAAGGAACGTGTAGTAAATGGTACCTTTTTTAAAATGACTAATCCGTACGTCTCTGACTCTTTCTGCTCACACATGTGAAGCCTTTCAAGTCGTTGCTCAACAACAACAACTCTGAAGCCTGGCCTTCAACTCTGATACACGTCTAAGTCAACACAGAGCCTACACTGGGGGGGGCAAAGGTCCGCTTGTGATAAAGGATCACACGCGAGATCGAGCAGTTTTTCACACAGTCATTGATGGAGCAACAAAAAAATCTATCCTGTATTAACAGGGGTGTTTTCAGGGATTTTGCTGACCCCCCCGCATCACTTCTTTCTCTTCATTGTGGCCCCTCTCATTAGGGGAGATCCAGGACGGCGGTTTGTGCTCGTTACCGCTGCACCTCTGCCTCCTTCTCAGCCCGCTTCGTTGTCATTTCAGGGCCTCTCTCCGGTTTTTACGGAGCGCCCGCAGTCGCGCTTCCAAACTGTGGCCAAAGCAAGAGTGCGGGAAAGAGCGCGGAAGCCTTGACACCGTGCTCGTTTGGTGAAACTCTCACAACATGACGTGATTCATCTCCAGTTTGTCGCTCGTAATATCGCGCCGCGCAACGGGAGCCCGAGTTGCTTCACGCCGACTGGATCACACAGACAAACACGGACAAACAAAAACACAGCGACTGGTCCTCAAGGTCACAGAGCTTCAAGAGTACTCACCTGTCTGCTGCTCTCCTTCCCTGGGATTTGAAATTTTTTTACTTACACATAAAAGTTTTATTGATTTCAATATTTAAGTAGAATGCACTTTACTGGCCCTGCTTGTCAGTGCCACACCAGGTGAAGAGAGGTCCATGGACAGTTGTTGTGTCCCTGGACATGATTTCTGAATCAGTTTCAGCTATAAATAGTTTATCATGCTTCTGTTATTAACTGTTTTGGTAACGCTTTAGTCTCAAAATCGAGATGTGAACCTGTTACCCATAAACCAGCATATTTTCTTCTATAAACCTTCTTCTATTCACCATAAGTGAATTCCTTGAGCCGTGTTCGCAGATTGAAATTCTGTGTTTCCAGTTCTTGAGTGCTGCTGCTGCTGCTGTGGAGACGTGCTGAAACCACCTCTGTACAGATATATTGTATTAAATATAGCATCACAGTGAGAGACTAATGGCACTTTTCTGCCGTACAGTTCTAGCACGACTGGGTTTGACATCAGTCACGGCGTTTTCCATTACCATAGAACCTCCTCAACGTGGAGGGACGTGGTCTTCATAGCACGGCTGTACGAAACTGCCGTTTTATATGTGGCACGTATATAAACATGTTTTCCTCTGTTAAATATTGAGATTTTCTTTTGCTAATTGTTGGAAATTAACGCATGTTCTCTGGATATTTTAAGTCGTTTTAACTGTTCGACAGTTCGGCATTGTTCGGTTTGATTCTTGTCTTGGATGTCGCGCTCATGACTCTGGGTTACACACAGTGTGCGAAATATCCATTAATAATCGGGGGGGGGGGGGTCCCATCTCCCATTTGTTGTGCAATACTGTTTCACCACCCCCAGGTGCCACCCTGTAGTTTTGGCTATATAGTGGGTCTTTTCCACAGCGCCATTTGGAAAGCAATGAATTAATACATTAAAAATACACAATTAGTAATTAAAATAATTGACATTTTGTCTGGTTATAAAGGATAAGAAAGCATGCAAAGTGTATTATGAATGTAGATCATATATGTAAAACTGAAATTACAAAAATCTTTAGGAAAAAAACATGTTCCAATTACACTGTAACATGTTTAGACCCGCCTAAAATTTTGCATTTGAGGCTTTCCGGGGGTCTTGAGTGTTAATCAGGGGGGTCTAACCCGCCCAGACCCCCCCTGTATTTCGCACAGTGGTTACACACCTATGTCCCTATTTTCCAAAAGCCCTACAGAATACACAATGCTAAGCCTAACCCTAACATGCCGGGTCCATCGGGAACATTACGCTGGGGATAAATCCCCTAACGCGTATGGCTCGTTCCGCCCTGCAAAATCGTCCTCCACTGAAAGGCCAGGCCAGTATTTGAAATGTGAACGTTACTAAATTGTAATCTCAAAGCACTGGTCGGAACAGGGCAAGGAAGTCAAACCTCATAGGGCTTTCGGAACATAGGGATTTCGGAACATAGGGGTGTCCCCCTTCCAGTGACGACACTCTCTGACCAATAAGGTGGCCGGCAGTCTGTCGACCTCACGTTTTCGTCACACTGGCTCAGCTCGCTTAGAAACCTTGCCAAAGCAGGTACCATTGACTCAAGAGCAAGTGATTTCCAATGAGACCGTCGCAAACGGTGTAATCATTCATCCTACTGTCAAAGGAGGGAGTTTGACCTAAAAAGAATTGGAATTAGTTTGGTTGTTGTCGAGTTCAGACATCGACCGTGATTACGACACATTGTGTTACCTGTCGAAGAAAGAACGCCTGACGATGAGCCACTACGCGTTTGAGTGTCAAAAACCAAGGGTTTAGAATTTTGAACACTTCAGCCAATCGCAGATAGTGTATTCATTCAATTCTGCATTTCAGTCGTACGAAATCCAGTTATAGCTCTATGACTGGACACAGCTGCAAATTCACAAGAAGGTGTTTCAGCCCTTCCCTGAGTTCCTTTAAAGATTCCACTCATTACCTTGGAGGCACACTCTGGCAGATACCTCTCTCACTTTATCGCGTCTCTTATCAGCTTGCACAAAGCGCGAGGCTCTCACGAGGTAAACAGCTTGCTCTTCCCAAATAGGAAGCCGCGCTGTAGCTTTTAGTGCTCTGTGGAACGACCTGCCACACAAACTCCACTTAGTTTTGGGCACTGAAAGACCAATTTAAAGTTGTTTATTGTGGCTGAAAAAAGAAAGAAAGGTGTCAGTTTGTAATATGTGCCTCTTTGTTCTCTGCTCTGTTGCTGCACTTATTTAGTGCTTTCCTGACCCCAAGGCTGTGTGGCTGTCAACGTGATGAAGAAGCAGAACGTTATTGTAGTGAAATTTACGCTAAATTGACAGGGACTGTTAGTATTTGACAATAGAGATTGAGACACAGTGAAAACTGATGGAAATATGTGATTACACTGTGGTGGACTCCACAGTCCTGATGTGAATATAAAGAGGTACAACATTTTTCTTAATTTCACGTGATTATACACATTACTGCCCATATCTTACTCTGTATCTGAGATACTGGAGCTTTAAAGCCCGATTAAACTGTGAAATGCATAATATTACTCTCAAAAATAGACGGTTTTGGTCATTTTGAGATGTTAGACATTGCTGGTAGCTTGCAATTGTATCTATTTATCTTTGAACCCACCAGAATGCTTTTTATTCAGGGTCATCTTTTTTCCAATTTGTTTTCAGTTTAGTTTGCAACCTTGATGACTGAAAGAGGAAAAATTAATTAAGGTTACTTTCAGACATTCACTGTGCAGACATTTTCACAAAATAATGGTTCGAAGTGAACTCAGGGACCTTTCATCTTGTCAAATGTCTGTAAAACATCTTGTCGAGGTCTTACGTTGCAGTCATTCTCCAAAGTTCTTGTCTGAAAGGAGCTTCAGTTTCTATAAAACAAGACCGAACACTTGTATTTGTACTTGTATGTGTCATACACATGTGGGAACCCATCAGATCGCCTCATATAACCCCGAGCAATTCCCCATCGTTACTGTCTTCTTAACTGCCTCTTTTGACTAAAACAAACGCACCACCAATTGGACTGGAAAGTGATGCGTTAGTCAGCTGGACGTGTGCTGCATACGTGGAAATGGGCCGAGGAAGAAATTTACGTAACACAGTAATGCGGCCGCAACTGTGACAGACCTTTGCAAATACGACCGAAGCCTCAGCTGCTGCTTATTTTGAGCAGCAGAAATATTTTACCTTTATGACTTTATGTTCCCTCACCTTCGATCTAAAGAGAATATTGTTGTGCTGCTAACACCGTGTTCTGGCCAAGTGTTTAGCTAACTTACTTTGCTGCTGTTAGCATTGTAGTGAGTGGTGGCATTTATTAACCGATAGCAACAGCTTAAAGCTGCCATTTGAGCATTTATTACGTATCCTTGATGTCCGACTTAAGGCGCATGTGCTAGTACGCTATTTGACTGTACCAGAAAGACTGTGCACTAGTAGAGCGGCTGTGCCTTCCAATCAATGATTTTTCCACTACAAGTGACACTTTTGGCCTTCTAGTATGCAACCAAACCTTACTAGTAAGCTAATGTGTCGCACTAGTAACACTAGGCCCAACTAGTAGGCATATGTCAAGCAGTAGTAGCCCTCCTGACGGGGTCGTACCTATGTTCCCCGGGTCCTATGTTCCCCGATCGGGGAGCATCGGACCTTTTTTTTAAAAAAAGGGTCCTATGTTCCCCACTTTGTGGAAGCCTGGGTGTTAGGGTTAGGGTAGGTAAGGGTAAGGGTTGGGGTTCGGGTTAGGGTAAGGGTAAGGGTAAGGGTTAGGGTAAGGGATAGGGTCCTATTTTCCCCAGGTTCTTTTGGGTGAACAGCGGGGAACATAAGACCCTTTTTTATAGAAAGGGTCCTATGTTCCCTGGTCTCATACAAAGCGGGGAACATAGGACCCTTTGGGTGAACAGCGGGAACATAGGACCCTTTTTTAGAGAAAGGGTCCTATGTTCCCCGGTCTCAAACAAATCAGGGGAACATATGACCCAGGGAACATAGGACACGGGGAACATAGATACGGTCCCCTCCTGACCCTACTAGCATTAGCCAAAATGGCATTTTCACATCACTAGTACTACTATTAAGTGGCACAATGTCCTAGTGCGGTAAAAGAGCGTACTACTACATGGAACTTAGGTTGAATATCAAGGATCTGTAATAAATGATCAAACTGGATGAAACATTTTGTGGAATGGGAAAAGATTATCCTAGATTTGCCGTCAGAGCTCTGAGACTGAGAAACCCATGTCACTGACCAAACATTCTAAATAATACAGATTTTTAACTGACTGTTAAAACAGGCAAGACTAGGCTCTCAAGGAACCTGCGCATTTATCACAGTTTCTATGTAGCTGGCTGACAATAACAGGGCACGCTAATTTGTTTTGGTAAAGCTCATTTTGCATGCGACTGAAGTGCACAATTAAAATAGATTTTGCATCTGTGTAATAGCAGCGGCATGTGGCGCGGGGACATTTAAGTAGACATTGCGTGCCGTAATTATACAAAACAAAGGCCTCGTTCTGTGCAGATGTTTCTGAAACATACCATAATGAGGCAAAGTGCAGCTCAGTCAATGTGGAGGGGGGGGGGGGATTCATACAGTCACACAGCCTCCTGAATTTAAAATTAAACTGTTTCAATGCAAGATGGGAACCACCTGCATATGCAAATCTTCATTCACCAGCTAAATATATATATATATATATATTTACAATGTTGGCCTGGGAAGTGCGAGAAAACACTTGTAGGGTTGAAGGAACACATTAAACAGTAAGACTCGTGTAAATGAGGTCTTTAGGAACTTAACAAACAGTCATTACAGTAATTTGGTTATCTTAATGTCATGTAAACAGGCTAAAAGACTAAAATCGAGCTAGTCTTAGTCAGACTATCATACCTGGACAATGCGATTCATAGTCTGATTACTCCTGCGTGCATATGCTTAGTCGGACTGGAGTTGGACTTGTTGTTCTGCACCACGGTTTCCTCCCCTGTGTTTGACCCAGAAGTAGAAGGAGCCAATAGAGCATGTAGACGTACTGAGCGTGTCAAGGGTTATTAATAATTGCTTTTAGATGGTGTTTAAAAGCAGAGACGGAGATGAAAGCATCCACTTTCAGATACTTTTTTTGTGCTAAGTTCCAGTCATTTGATGCAGCAAAAGGAATGAATGTCGTGGGAGAGTTTTATAGATGAGTGTAAAACCAGCGAATACGACGACGAGTAGGCAGGGAAGGCCATTTAAGAATAAAGAAGATAAATGAGGAACCATTTCTGTACGGAAAGTCTTGCTTTGACCTTTGATTGGAACATGTGCTCAACTGAAGTATATCACAAACGGTTGCAGGAATGTGTCTCACGGTGTGATTCATAATGCATGACAAGAGTATCAAACGCTGTCGTGTTAGCGGCGGCCGCGTTTCAGAGCATCTGTAAGGTATGACTGAACGTGAAACATATGCTGCTGTTATGGCCCTGATGGAGAGACTGTGGAATCCATGGGGGGTTGCCAACTAGCTCAATTATCATCCGTTTTAATAGAATAGATGAACAGCCACAGTGATCCAAATATTCACCAAATTACGTTATGCGCATGTCTACAGACGTGCATCTGATTGGGTTTTAACCACTCGAGGTGCTTTTGGCATTGAAAGGTACTGTTGGCGGAGTAGAAACTACTACAAAGCCGAGACATTTGAGAACATCCAGATTTGCAGATTTGGTAAACACCTAGTAATATAAATCACTCGAGGTTTATGAGGTAGCGTGAAACTTCCTCTCTCCGATTGCTTTGAACAATCAAGTCGGCAGCGTTTCCTCGACGGTACGGTGGCTGAGGGAGGCGACATTTAATCGAAAATCTCATACCGTCTCATCGGAATTGAACACAAAATGAAAGGTTCGCGCGGCACACCAAGTCAATTAACTCAGACCTTCATTCTAGTATGAATGGAACCATGGGGTATACTTTACTGTATTTGTGACCGGAACGCGGATGAAACAATCTGCAGACACTGAACAAGCACCGGGTTGAAGCTTTGTTCCTCCTTACTTTACCTACCGCCCTACCCTGGAATGGTAGAACCCTACTTTTTTGTAGCGTGGCGTCGCACAGGTATTTTTAGTACTGTTTCTAATGGAAACGCCCAAAAAAATACGTACCATGCTGTACCAAAGCGAAGCCTTCCACGGCTATAGAGGCCCAACACTGCGACAAATCTTCCAACTTCAAGTCTTAAACTGTGTTTGGAAGCTGCTCTCATGCAACAATTACAGTCATATTCTGCCTTTGGCTGTTATTGTTATCATACTTTCCTTTCCTTTGTTTTTTTTTTTAATTTTACTTCCACTCCATTTTCAGCGGAGCTGTACACTCGTAGAAATACAAGTGCCAAGTAGAACCATATAAGGTTCTTCGGCTTATCCTCATAGGAGAACCCTTTTGGAGGGTTCCACCAAGAACCCTTTTAAAATCCTTTATTCAGGAAAGGGGTTTTAAAGGGTTCTCTGGATCAAAATGGTTCTTACTGGAACCATTAGTGTTACCAAGAACCCTTGAAAAACCCTTTCTTCGGTAAAGGGTTTTTCAGAAGCAAATGGTTCCAGGTAGAACCTCAGCCCTTGTAGAAGGACCCTTTTGGAACCCTTATTTCTAAGAGTGTACATCACTATGGCGGTGTAGACTAAGGCCACACGGAGCAGGACGAATTGTGTCTCATGTTTTGCTGCAGGAAAGACTCATAAATATGAGCTTATACGAAGAACACAGGAAAATACTGCCTTTGTGTTACACGTGCAAAAGCCTTCAACTGACAAAATATATATTTACATTTGTTCTTTAATCACACTGACAATTTTTTTAATGATTCAGATGTTACACATTGGGTGGCTGCAACACAAATTTGATTAACAATTTGATATAAGGTGGTAGTCGCTAATAGGCAAGATGGAGGCAGGTGATCCACCATGGCGAGCCCCAGAGGGAGAACAAATTTGATTAGCTAGCTCAGCTTGAATTATTATATTTTTTTCTGTCTTCACTTCATTAAAAAAAATATTCGACGATCACGCAGTGTGAACTTTCATTACCGTACGTGGGAAAATATGACGAATAATTGGAAATTGTCATATCGGTGCCATAACGAGGATACTCTTCAAAGACTGCCATCATAGAGCAAACCCTATTATTATAATGATAATAATGATAATAATAAGGCAGAATAACAACCATTTTTTGGCATATAGTTGTGTGTAATTCTGCACTTTGTCAGACATATCTGTGAACCAGTGACAGTAAAATATGAAAACAACTGTCATATATATTTATATATTTATAGAGAGAGAGACAAAGGGATAGAAGAAGTAAACACAAAGCCATTCAAGTAGAATGACAGGTTTTTTTACTTACTGTAAAAAAAAAGGCAGAATGTCAGACACAGTTTGCAGAATTCATTAATTAAAAAGCTGCCAGACAGACAGCCAAGAGGCGTCTTTGAAAAAAAAATATGATCAGTGCTCTACTACAGACTCACTTGTTCACAACCATTCACTCAGCACATCTGTGTCATGTGCTTTTCAAACACAGCCAACAACAAGAGCAAGGGCAACAAAGCCATTCTCACTTCATTTATCACATCAGTGAAGATTTTCCTGAGAAGTTAATGGAGTTTCAGCTCTTCTTCAACGGAACAAAATGTGCATTTTTCTCAATTATGTTCCCGTTTAGAGAAAAATAGATAATATGGCAAAAATATGAGTGACAAACCAGTGTGATTGACAAGCTGATGACATTTCTGGTTCCAAAAACTGACGTGGCGCAGCTAAAATCACAAATCCAGAGGCTTTAAAATGGGAGATTGTTTTGAAACTGGAAGACAACGTCCATTTTTATTTACAGTTAATTTTTCCACGATACAGTTCTTGGACTACTTGGTTCGGTATCGGACACGTCATTTTCCGTTACTATCGAACCTCCTCGAACAAGGGTGTGGTCGTCATAGCGCGTGTGCACAAAACTGCCGTGACGTTGTTTTATACGCGTCACAAACACAGCTAAAGCAGGTGTTTCCGGTGTACTGAATGATTAGCATCACCATGATGAGGCTACTTTTGAATCCGCAAAACCATTAGACAACTTTTCGGCTGTGATGTGTCTAGCTCATTTACGTAGGTCGCCAAAATAACTTTTTGTTCGTCTTGGTCGATAACATCTTCCCGCCAAGTTTCGGGAAATTCGGTGCAACTAAATTCTGCCTCAGCTTTCACCTCAGGGGCGGCGCTATAGAGCCTGTGAGCAACGTAGGGGAACTATGACAATATTCGGCTCACGATTTCCTTTCCGATTAACGCATGTTTGAAAGATTTTATTAAGTCTTTTGAACTGATCCACAGCTCGGCATTGTTCCGTTAACCCTAACCGGGTTAGGGTTAGGGTACCCTAACCCGGTTACCCCGCTAACCCTAACCCGTCGTGAGCGTTGTTCCGCTCACGACTCTTCCAGTGACGACACTCTCTGACCAATCAGTGGGCCGACAGTCTGTCGACGTCACATTTGAGTATCGGCTCAGCGAGCTTGGAATCTCGTCAGAACCAGTGTGATTGACAGCTGATGACATTTCTGGTTCCAAAAACAGACGTGGCGCAGGTAAAATCACAAATTCAGAGGCTTTAAAATGGGAGATTGTTTTGAAACTGGAAGACAACGTCCATTTTTATTCACAGTTAATATTCCACGATACAGTTCTTGGACTACTGGGTTCGGTATCGGACACGTCATTTTCCGTTACTATCGAACCTCCTCGAACAAGGGTGTGGTCGTCATAGCGCGGGTGCACAAAACTGCCGTGACGTTGTGTTATACGCGTCACAAACACAGCTAAAGCAGGTGTTTCCGGTGTACTGAATGATTAGCATCACCATGATGAGGCTACTTTTGAATCCGCAAAACCATTCGACAACTTTTCGCCTCTGATGTGTCTAGCTCATTTGCGTAGGTCGCCAACATGGACGCCAAGATTCAACTTTTTGTTCTTCTTGGTCGATAACATCTTCCCGCCAAGTTTCGGGAAATTCGGTGCAACTAAATCCTGCCTCAGTTTTCACCTCAGGGGCGGCGCTATAGAGCCTGTGAGCAACGTAGGGGAACTATGACAATATTCGGCTCACGATTTCCTTTCCGATTAACGCATGTTTGAAAGATTTTATTAAGTCTTTTGAACTGATCCACAGCTCGGCATTGTTCCGTTAACCCTAACCGGGTTAGGGTTAGGGTACCCTAACCCGGTTACCCCGCTAACCCTGACCCGGTTACCCCGCTAACCCTAACCCTGTGATGTGTCTAGCTCATTTGCGTAGGTCGCCAAAATGGACGCCAAGATTCAACTTTTTGTTCTTCTTGGTCGATAACATCTTCCCGCCAAGTTTCGGGGCAATTCGGTGCAACTAAATTCTGCCTCAGTTTTCACCTCAGGGGGGGCGCTATAGAGCCTGTGAGCAACGTAGGGGAACTATGACAATATTCGGCTCACGATTTCCTTTCCGATTAACGCATGTTTGAAAGATTTTATTAAGTCTTTTGAACTGATCCACAGCTCGGCATTGTTCCGTTAACCCTAACCGGGTTAGGGTTAGGGTACCCTAACCTGGTTACCCCGCTAACCCTAACCCGTCGTGAGCGTTGTTCCGCTCACGACTCTTCCAGTGACGACACTCTCTGACCAATCAGTGGGCCCACAGTCTGTCGACGTCACATTTGAGTATCGGCTCAGCGAGCTTGGAATCTCGTCAGAACCAGTGTGATTGACAGCTGATGACATTTCTGGTTCCAAAAACAGACGTGGCGCAGGTAAAATCACAAATCCAGAGGCTTTAAAATGGGAGATTGTTTTGAAACTGGAAGACAACGTCCATTTTTATATACAGTTAATTTTCCACGATACAGTTCTTGGACCACTGGGTTCGGTATCAGACACGTCATTTTCCGTTACTATGGAACCTCCTCGAACAAGGGTGTGGTCGTCATAGCACGTGTGCACAAAACTGCCGTGACGTTGTTTTATACGCGTCACAAACACAGCTAAAGCAGGTGTTTCCGGTGTACTGAATGATTAGCATCACCATGATAGAGCTACTTTTGAATCCGCAAAACCATTAGACAACTTTTCGGCTGTGATGTGTCTAGCTCATTTGCGTAGGTCGCCAAAATGGACGCCAAGATTCAACTTTTTGTTCTTCTTGGTCGATAACATCTTCCCGCCAAGTTTCGGGAAATTCGGTGCAACTAAATCCTGCCTCAGTTTTCACCTCAGGGGCGGCGCTATAGAGCCTGTGAGCAACGTAGGGGAACTATGACAATATTCGGCTCACGATTTCCTTTCCGATTAACGCTTGTTTGAACGATTTTATTAAGTCTTTTGAACTGATCCACAGCTCGGCATTGTTCCGTTAACCCTAACCGGGTTAGGGTTAGGGTACCCTAACCCGGTTACCCCGCTAACCCTGACCCGGTTATCCCGCTAACCCTAACCCTGTGATGTGTCTAGCTCATTTGCGTAGGTCGCCAAAATGGACGCCAAGATTCAACTTTTTGTTCGTCTTGGTCTATGACATCTTCCCGCCAAGTTTCGGGGCAATTCGGTGCAACTAAATTCTGCCTCAGTTTTCACCTCAGGGGGGCGCTATAGAGCCTGTGAGCAACGTAGGGGAACTATGACAATATTCGGCTCACGATTTCCTTTCCGATTAACGCATGTTTGAAAGATTTTATTAAGTCTTTTGAACTGATCCACAGCTCGGCATTGTTCCGTTAACCCTAACCGGGTTAGGGTTAGGGTACCCTAACCCGGTTACCCCCCTTACCCTGACCCGGTTACCCCGCTAACCCTAACCTGTCGTGAGCGTTGTACCGCACCAGAGTAGAGTCGTCACCATGAGGTAAATCAGTGCTCAAAGGGGACAAAGATCAGGGCACATGTTCTATCACAGTTCAACTGCAGAATCAGTTTTGACGTCATCATGACACACTTAAGCCCGAACCCTTAACCCTTTCAATCAATGCGTTCGTAGCCTTTATCACTGAATGTGATCTTTATGGAGCTGCAGCTTCGGTTTGCTCAGAAACTGTATTACTGTCATTGTAATGATTGAATGAACAAATTCTGAGAAACAGGTCCAGGGAAACGTCTGTGAACCCCCCGACACCTCACAGTCCCAGAGGAATCAGAAGTCTGCGGAGACTGAGCGACGTTAACGACGCCGTCGTGGACCTTGTTAGACGTTCGCGGCGATGCTTTGTTATATTTAAGTGTCACAGACGTTTGAGCAGCTCTGCGCTCGTGGAACTGTATTTATAGATCGTAAAGAAAGAACCTGTCAGACATTTGAAGACGGAAACTAAGGGTTCAGAGAGTCTGGCAGTGGCAGAATCGTCAAAACTGTTCTTTTGACTGTCATTTTTCCACAGGATGTTTTTTTAATGACACAAATTAGTTCCTCAATTACAGTTTTATTCAAAAGAATAAATATGAGGAGATAGACTGCAGTTTTTAACACTTATAAATGATTATTTAACCATTTAAAACAACCCATTCATCTTAATAGTGAGCAACTATTTTATTTTTACAACCCTTTTTATATGTTAAAACTTATGTAAATATGTTAAAGGTGCATTATGTCATAAATCTAAAGCAACTGGCCATAAAATCCTCCTAATATGTCACAGAGACTCAGGAATAATGTTCATATAACAAACTGAACTCACCAACAACAACAGTACAGACAAAATATTTGCATTAAAATATATATTTTGCAGACTGCAAATCATGTTTATGTTTTGAAATCATGTTTTGGCATGTGGCGCCACCTACCGCTGTCTACCAATCATTGCAGTCAGCAGAGTCTCAGCTGCCGAGCAAACACGGGTTGCCAGTTAGGTCAGAAAACGAAACCTAAAAGACCTCAGTATTTGAATGTAGTAACTGTTTTTGGCCACATTCTTACATATGGCACCTTTAACACTAAATATAGAATAGCCAAATTAATAGCCCTTTATGTAGACTCATTGAAAAGTTGTATTGTGCTAATTGAACCAACAAAAACAAACCTTTGGATGGAATACCGTAAATTTAATGAGCTCTTCATTAGTTAGCCGTTGGCAACTAGCGTTAAATTTCAACTAGTCCAGTTGCCTACATAGTAAATAGTGACTTAGCAGTTCTAAAACAAACCATAATAATAGCCCAATACTGATTATTACAGTGGCCAAAAAGATGGCCCAAAGAATTGACTGAAATCACAGGATATAAAGGGGGAGGAGCAAAGGCAGAAGACAAATTAACCAAAATATCATGAGAACGTCCTTAAATTTAATGATGAGCTGCAATGAAACCATATTAAAACTCTCATTTGCGTATAGAAATCGCCATAAATAAGTTTTTTACAAGGGGTCAAAGGTTATTTTAGAAACAGATAAAGTCACCAACACGTCAGAATTGAACGTAGCAGACGGTTCCGTTCCCACAGATTTGCGTCTATATTTACTATATTATTATCCCGATGTCGTCTATACCTAATAAACATGCTTGTAACCAAACACTGACGACAGCCTACGGAGTCTCACGAGGCCAAATCAGGCTAAACGTCAGCACCTTATCACTGTGAGAGTGGGTCCGTGTTCAGATCCCCATGCTGGAATCCAAAAACAGCCCTCATTGATCGTATGTTACTGTACGTGACGCCCTCTGCACGACCCCTGCATGGGCTGACCTTTTCCAAGTGGAATTCTGATTATCTACTTTTCCTCCCCCCCCCCCCCCTTGAGGGACATAAATGAAGACGAATGGCTCATCAGTTTCAGTCAGAGTGAAGTGGAAAGGTTTCATTTTTAGATGATCATTATTATTATAATAAGAAAAAAAGAAAGGCAGAAAGAAATTTCACCCTGAAATGACCTCGCGTCTGGTTTTTGCAACGAGAAAGAGTACGAATGTAAAAGGAAAACGATGCCACCTGAACTACACTGGTAAAAAGTTTTGAACGGAGGTGTCAAACTTGAGGCCCGCGGGCCCCATGCGGCCCACCAGTCGATTTCCTGTGGCCCAACCATTTGATATCAAGTTAATTCTACGTGTTTTTTTCATGCAAAAGGTTCATTTTACATCTTAAATACGTGTTTATTTTGTGTTGTACAGTGCATTGTTCTATATTAAAGGGATAGTTCGGAATTTTGAACATAAGACCTATTTTCCAACTCAGCCGGTGTGATGGAGACGTCTGGAGACGTTTTCAAGAAATTTCACTCGGTTCTTCTAGTTGCCGAGTTCGCTGATGCTATGGCTAGCGCAAGTCAATGATACATGTTAGCATGGCATTAAAAACACTCATAGCGACTCCACAGTGCACCCGAGGCAAATTGATTGTAACGGCAGACTATCGATGTACATATCTGTGTTGATAGAATAATATTTGAAACAAAACTAACGTCGCATCGCATGAATTTTTGAGGGACTACTTTCTCAGCACTATACTTCCGGCAGCGGAATCAGTCCGCCGCTGCCGGAAGTATGACGCGCTGCTGCTGCTGCTGCTGAGACATAAATCCTTCAAATTGCAAGGTTGGTTTTATTTCAAACATTCTATCAACACAGATATGTACGTCGATAGTCTGCCGTTACAATCGATTTGCCTCGGGTGCACTGTGGAGTCGGTTCCAGCACCCCCTGGTGGCTGGGGGCTTGTGCCAGTACGGAGTCCCAGGTGTAGGACAGCTGGTATGCAAACCCTCTGGTCACGTTTTCCCCTATTTCGACTGCCTCCATTATCCATCTGTGGAACCTGTTGTTTTCTCTTTCACGGAGTGAAAAGAATGTACAATCGTCAAGATTCGTTCAGATTGGATCCAATTGTGGTACGACTATTTTCACTATTTTGCGCCGTGTCTGCTCGTCCCCCCGCTGCCCTCTATCCTTCTCATGGTTCCTTCTCCTTTGCATTTGGGACTTTCGTTTCTGTCCATTTACCTTGTTTGGGCTAAAGATACGCTGTGTTCTTCTACCAGATCAATATATGACCTTTATACCGATCCGAATGGCGATTTTTGTTTGCGAAATTTGTTTTCCCAATAGGCTCTATCAGATCAGAGGTTTAAGATTGGCGCATTCACTTCCATCCATCCATCTTCTACCGCTTCTTACCGCCCCGGGGGCTGCTGGTGCCAATCCCAGCTGTCATAAGACAATCGTGATTGACCCTGGACAGATCGCCAGTCCATCACAGGGACACATGGAGAGACAAACAACCATCCACTCTCACACCTACGGTCAATTTGAGAACCCATGCAAACTCCATGCAGGAAGGACCGAGACACAAACCCCCGTCTTCTAGAATGCGAACCGCTGCGCCGACCGCGTGGCCCTTTATTCGGATTACTCGCGTCCATGTAAACATCGCGAATCGCCGGCATCGTCTCATCTCCGTCGGGCAGATGTCAAAGTAATCTGGAGTTGTTGTTGTTTTTTTTCTCCGCTCTCCGTGCTTTCCAAGAACACAGCCGAGCGATAATAATCCCCGTCCCCCTGCAGCGCCGCAACGCCGGCTCCCGTCAGCCGTGTCTTGTTTTGGTCCTAAAAATGTAAATTCCGGCTCCTTAGTTAGTTCTGTTGCACAATCACAGAGAATCAGGTAGAAGAGGTTTTACGGAGGTAAATCCTTTTGTGGGTTTTTTTTAAAATATATTTTTGTGTTTGTTGGTGAAAAGTGAAGCGCAGGAATGAAGGTCGAGGCCAATAAATCACAGAGATGCACGGGAAAGAAATGGAGAATTGTCTTTTTATATAGTCTGATTGACCTTTATTGATTTGGTCCACATTCTCTCTCTCTCTCTCTCTCTCTCTCTCTCTCTCTCTCTCTCTCTCTCTCTCTCTCTCTCTCTCTCTCTCTCTCTCTCCTCTCTCCCTCTGGGGTCCCATCAATATTCTTTATTGAGAAACTTCTCCGGCAGCTTCTGCATCTGGACTCAATTACATGAAGAGGCTGTAGGTTGTAATCAGTCCCGAGTGAAGAGGACCGACTGAAAATAACACTGCTGTCTGACCTGACACACACACACACACACACACACACACACACGTTTGCGCAGCATTCTCTGTGAGGACACTCATGGACACAATGCATTCCCCCAGGCCCCTTACCTTAAACTTAACTAAATGCCTAACCCTAAAACCAAGCTTTAACCCTCAAAAAGCTCTTTTTAAGGGTTGACAGAACATGAGTACCAACCAGAAATGTCCTCACTTTCCCAACTCCCTTAGGTTTAAAAGTTTTGGTCCTCACAAAGACACCCATACAAGAACACACACACATGCTGGTTTTGCGTTCTTTGTGTGGACACTCAGAGACACAAAGCCTTCCCTGACCGCTAAACCTTATCTTAACCATCACAACGCAATCCCTGACCCTAACCTAAACCTAATTCTAACCCTAAAAACGGGTTTTAACCCTCAAAAAGCCATTTATTTTAAGGGTTGACAGAATGTGAGGACCAGCCATGTCCTCACTTTCCCAAAATGTCCGCTTTATAAGATTTTGGTCTCCACAAAGACACGACACAAATTGGATTTTTTTCCGCCCAAACCCTAAAAACCAGGCCTGAACCCTCAAAAAGCTCTTTTAAGGGTTGTCCCAAAATGTCCCAACTCCCCTAGTTGTATACGTTTTTTGGTCCTCACAAAGACACCCATATAAGAACACACACACATGCTGGTTTTGTTGTCTTTGTGCGGACACTCAGAGAAATAAAGCCTTCCCTAGCCGCTAACCCTAACCTTAACTATCACAACTAAATCCCCAACCATAACCTAAACCTAATTCTAACCCTAACCCCAAAACCAAGCCTTAACCCTCAAAAAGCTCTTTTTAAGGGTTGACAGAACACGAGGTCCAGCCAGAAATGTCCTCACTTTCCCGAAATGTCCTCACTCCCTTAGGTTTAAACGTTTTCGCCTTCACAAAGACACCCATACAAGAACACACACACATGCTGTTTTTGCGTTCTTTGTGTGGACACTCAGAGACATAAAGCCTTCCCTGACCGCTTACCCTAACCTTAACCATCACAACGCAATCCCTAACCCTAAACTAAACCTAATTCTAACCCTAAAACCGGGTTTTAAACCTCAAAAGGCCATTTAGTTTAAGGGTGACAGAACGTGAGGACCAGCCATGCCCTCACTCTCTTAGCTTTATACGTTTTTGGTCCCCACAAAGACACTACACATATTGGATTATTTTGCCCCTAACCCTAAAAACCAGGTCTTAACCCCCATTTTTACGGGTGAAAGAACTGAGGACCAGCCAAAATGTCCCGAGTGAGGACCCTCACAGACATCATGCGTTCTTTCGCCCCTTACTCTAACCTTAACCATCACAACTAAATCCCTGACCCTAAACCCAGTTCTAACCCTAACCCTAAAACCAGGTCTTAAATCTAAAAAAAAAAGCCAGTTAAAGTTGTGTGGACCAGACAAAATGTCCTCACAAGGTCAAAACGTCCTCACAAGGATCCGTTTGCTTGACAATAAATCCACTCGGCGTACCAAAGACACACATACACACACACACACAGCAGAGCTTTTAATCAGCGTGACCCCACAGTGGACAGTCGCGTTACGGCGTCTTGTAAATCTTGCCCTTCAGCCCATTTTTGTTGTATTGATTAGCGTCTAATGAAAACCTTCCACCTTGTGTGTTGTTGAATTACGTCCTGGTATATATATTATGATATATATTGTATTTATACAGAGCTTTTTTTTTGTCTGTCTTGCTAACAACCTTCCAAGTTAAAAGACAACTGGCCCTAGCACTGAGCTCAGTACAGTAAATGTCATACACTTTAAGACTTTTACGTAAGTATTATTGTAAGAAAAAGTGACTTCAACTTCTACCAAAGTCGTTTTTCTGGTAGATACAGGAACTGCTCCTTTGACTAACCCCTGTTTATGGTCTGATCCGTCATCGTAGCGGCGTCCCCTGCTTGTCTGTGTCTGTGTAAAGTGTAGAGAAGGATTGATTTCACTTGCTTGCCCTGGTTTCCTCACAGAGCTCCAGGGCAACGCGTTCACTTCAAAGTCCGGCTGTGTCCCATTTCCCTCGTTCTCCCCCCCTTTTCATTGTTGCTGCCTCAGGCGCTTGACGGCTCTGACCCTTGATCCCCGTGAAGTCAGATAAATGTCTGTAAAGTTAAAGCTAAAACCTGAGTGAATATGACACACAGGGCTGTGGAAAAGAAAACGGTTCATGTTGGAATGAACTAAAGTTTGTCAACCATTTTGCCTTTTTTTTTCTCAGTGAATAAATAAAGGAAACGTTGTATGAGGTTGTGTCATGCAATGTTTTATTTATTAGTTTTGATGCTGATGTGAAGTGAGAGCTGCTTCTGCTTTCTTTTTGTTTTTCTATTCAGTGAGGAAAATATGACGGAACAGGTGAGGGAATGTAATAACCAATAGTATATTATTATTATATTGTGGATTTTGATTTGAAAAAGTGGAGCAGAGGAAGCACTTGTGGAATTATATCTAACATATGGAACGACCTACCTACTTATTTACTTACCTACTACCTACCTATGCCATCTATCGACCTACCGACCTACCTATCATCTATGGAATGACCGACCTACCTACCTACCTCAACCATCTATTGACCTACCTTCCTACCATCTATGGAACAACCTACCTACCTACCTACCTACCTACCTACCTACCTACCTACCTACCTACCTACCTACCTACCTACCTACCTACCTACCTACCTACCTACCTACCTACCCACCTCTTCCATCTATTGAACAACCTACCTACCCCTACCATCTATCGACCATCTATGGAGCGACAGACTTACCTACCTGCCTCAACCATCTATCGACCTACCTATCTACCATCTATGGAAAAACCTACCTACCTACCTCTACCATCTATCGACCTACCTACCTACCATCTATGGAACTACCGACCTACCTACCCACCTCTTCCATCTATTGAACAACCTACCAACCCCTACCATCTATCGACCATCTATGGAGCGACAGACTTACCTACCTGCCTCAACCATTTATCAACCTACCTATCTACCATCTATGGAAAAACCTACCTACCCACCTCTTCCATCTAACGAACAACCTACCCTACCTACCTCTACCATCTATGGAACTACCGACCTACCTACCTACCTCTACCATCTGACAAACAACCTACCTATCTGCCATCTATGGAAACGACCGACCTACTTACCAACCTACCTACTTACTTTGACCATCTATCGACCTACCTACCATCTATGGAACGACTGACCTACTTACCTATCTCTACCATCTACCTACCTACCAACCCTCTATGGAGCGACCAACCTACCAACCTACCTACAGTACCTAATCCTTCTGTCTTTGACTGGTTTGTCTTCTATGCCAATTAAAAAATGCAACTCTTTCTCATTTAAAAAAAAAAAACCATTAAATATCTTTCACTTTTCATGTTTGCTGTCAATCAAATGTAGAGCAGTTACTCTTTGAACACTGACATGTGGTAATTTAATTTTAAGTCTATAGAAGTCAACCTTGACTCAAAAAAACAAAACATATCACTAATTGAATTGCAATATCTCAACATCTTGTTCCACCATCGAGCTACAGTAGTTCTGAAAGGCAATTCTTTTTAACACCTAATATACATTTTTCTAATATTTCTAAGAGACACGTGTTGAAAACATAAACAGATAAATCGTACATAAAAAACAATTGTGGAGAACAAAAACTGGAGCAAACTGGTTTGTGAGGAGGTGACGGGTCACAGACTCCTGCATGTAAAATAATCTCCCGTCCCTAAAAGCATCAGGTTTGGAGAAAAAAAAACAAAAAAAAACGAGATTACACGGCTTGGACACTCGTTTCCAAGCCGGAGGGAGTAGAGACGACGATGAGAAAACAACAGAAAGTATCTGATAACGTGATAATATGTGACTAATGAGATAATTGTCTCCGCTTATCTCTGCAAATCAGACTCACCTTACGCGAGAATAATGGAGTCTGAATGATAACTGCCTTATCATCATCATCATCATCATCATCATCATCATCATCATCGTCATTATAACCAGCGGCAGCAGTAAAACAATAATGTCGTCTTCTGTGTCACTGCGGTTGTTAATCCGACCGTAATACGTTGCTCCTGTTCATTTATGCAACACAATATTCCATCGCGGCATCACGGCGAAGATTATTCGTGATGATGTTTCACGGAAAAGTGCTCATTTTGGCACCGAATGACGTGCGCTTCATCATTAAGACGTGTTTTAGCTGCAAAATGAATCAATTAAATCGCAAAAAACAGGGATGAATCTAATTATGAGTGAATAATAAGGTGGACCACTGTCATTTAAAATACCAAACAAGTTTATAGGCATGTATATATGTTTACAATTATAACAAAATATTACATCACGGCATCACAGTGAAGATACTGATGATGATATCTCACAGCATTTCAAAGTAAAAGTGCTCATTTTGAAACTAAATGATGTATATCTTATAATTAAGGCGTGTATATAATGCAAAATGAATCTAATTATATAACAAAAACAGGAATAAATCTAATATTTAGTCAATAATAATACAAGCTTATGTGTATATATGTACATATATATGTACAAAATAACAAAAACAGGAATATATATATATATATATTCGTATATATAGATATACATATACATAATGTATATATATATATACATATACACGTGTATGTATATTTATATATATATACACATGTATATATAAGCTTGTATAGTGTTTTAATATATATACGTGTATATATACGTATAAATATGTGTAATTTAATTTAATAATGTGATTACAACCAACCATGTTTTCTTTATAACGTGATATTAATTGGTCGCCAGTTTGCTATAGGTCATATGATAAATTACAATGTCTTTCAAGTAAAAAAAAATTAACTAAATGGCCACTAGGGGGCGACTCCTCTGGTTGCATGAAAAGCACTCCTTCCCTCTTGATTCTGTAACTCTCAATCGCATGCAATCTCATGTCTATAATGTACACTCTAGTTTAACTTTTTATAGTTTTATCGTTTCTATATTGTACTTTGACATAATGTGGAAATGCATGTTTACGATTTATTACCTTTATCGTTGTTGTCTTTGCCGCTGTTTCCTCACTGCGGGAGATCTTATCTCATCTTATCTCTTATCTATAACATCAGTTAACGTATTTCGCGAGGAGGTAATCGTCTCAATCGCTAGTTTCATTTCTTCTTTGATGGAACGCAGTGTCAGTTTTTGCACATTATGTTTTAAATTCAGAGGAAAGTGCAGCACGTGACGTGTGATTGACAGCTGGGCGTCGTCCAGTTAGAGCCGGTTACAGGTGACATCTGTGAATTTCCGGGCGTTGCGAAACCTCGACATTTGGCGAAAAGTTCAAATTTCTCGCGGATGACGTACACGACGATAAGATAAGAACGGAAAATAAACAAACGTGATATTATCATTCATTTATATACAGTATAGAATTTCCTTTATTGTTTTTTTCTTTTATGTCCATAAAGAATCTTAGAAATGCCTGATTGTGACGACTCCTCTGGGGGTTCGGGCTCAGAGTTGACTGAGTGACTGGTGGAGGCAGGGGCGGCGGCAGGCGGCGGCCGGGGGGGTTTTGACACGGCGTCGTAAACACGCCGCTCCAAAACTCTGTCGCCCTCCTGAACTCGTCCACCACCACCTCGCTGCACCGCGGCACAGTTTACACACTGATAACATGACCGCGAGGTCACTGATCCCTGCGTTAAACCTAAACACCTCGCAGTGCTGTTGTTTTTCTTTTCCCCCGCAGTGTCTGTAACAGCCTCAGGACTGACTTTTACACTTTTATACTGTTTTTATGTCATTCATTTGAAGCTTTTGTCTTGTATGAAGTACCTTAAAGGGACAATGTGTAGTATTTATGGGTTTATATAATCCAAAATCCACTTTTTTTAATACATATTATGTGCTCCTGCATTGTCTAGTCGCTGTATAATAGTTTTTGTTTCATTTTCGTAGTGTTTCAAAAAGTCATGTTAAATAAAATGGTCGTGGGCCGCGGTTGCATAGCCACTGTTAGCAGCGAGACGCCATGTTTCTACCGGAGCCTGTAAGGACAAACGCGAGAGAACAAATCAAGCGTCTCTTTACTTGTAGCTGAAGTCCCGCCTCCTCTCTCTCCGCTTCGTCTGCTACGGCCGCGGTAGCTCCGCCCTCTCCCTCGCCTCACGAACCTCATCTGCTGACACGGAGAAAGACGACGAGGACGACATTTGACCTGCTGAGGATACCGTAGCGCTCAGGGAAGGGAGGGGGTGAGCAGAGGAGCAGTTCTTTGTTGTAAATTTCAGCCTCTCCTCTAGATGGCACTATAAACTACTTACTTCACCTTTAAAGGATAGTATTTAAGTAAATGTGCAAGTATCTTTACCAGAAAATGACTTTGGTAGAAGTTGAAGTTACTTTTTTATAATATTACTTAAGCAAAAGTCTTAAAGTATATGACATTTACTGCACTTAAGTGTCAAAGGTCATTCAAATTTTGGAGAAGGATCAGTGGTACACTCTTAGAAATAAGGGTTCCAAAAGGGTCCTTCTACAAGGGCTGAGGTTCTACCTGGAACCATTTGCTGTTTCCAGTAAGAACCATTTTGAACCCTTTAAAAACCCTTTCCTGAATAAAGGGTTTTAAAAGGGGTTTTGGTGGAACCTTCCAAAAGGGTTCTCCTATGAGGACAATCCAAAGAACTTTATATGGTTCTACTTAGCACTTTTATTTCGAAGAGTGTAGGGTGAGTTGTCTTTCAACTAGAAGGTTGTGGGTTCAATTCCCGGCTCTGCTAGTCTATATCTCACCAAGTCACATAAAATACAGACCATTACCAACTCTTCTTCTTCTGATTTTATTTGGTAGTAACAAAAAGAGAGTTAGAGGAAATGTAGTGAGGTAAAAGTAAAGTAAAACACCCTTCAGGCACATTAACCTGAATTTTTACATTATTTAGGTTATTTAATTTAATATTCTTGTTAAAACAGAGTGTAATTAGATCTCTGAAAGGATAATAAACTAGCTACCGTTCATCATTTTGTGTTCATTTGTGCTTTAGGGACTGACGTTGATGATGTTCGTCTCCGTTCTGTCACCGTCTGTCGAATTTCCTCCTTCTGCCATCGGCACTTGAGTGTCTTTAAAAACTTTGGCAGGGGTTTATTAACTCTTATAAGAACAGAGAGGGACAAGAAGACACAAGAAGACACGTTTTTTTTACATTTATTTTCAAAAATATATCACAATGACCTCTAAAAAAATATGCATTTACAGGATATAAAGTAGTTGCAGTGGCTTGTTTTTGCTTTGTTTTAGATGTGGCGGAAACGGATTACAGTGACTACACAGTAAGATCAGAGTCATACAAACGTAATATATAGAGAGACAAGTTTTCATTTATACACACACAACATTATACATGGCATATATACATATATAATCTGATGTCCTGTTTTTTTTTTTTATTGTAGATTAATCAGATTATTTTCTGAATTGACAGAAAAGTGTGAAAAACGTCTCCAAAAAACCTGAAAATGATGCCGTTCTCAAACAAACCAAGGATATCTGGTCATAAAGGAGCACCAACACCATTTTTTGTATTTATTAGTATCTGTAAAATAGTAACAGCTTTGTGTTTGCAGGTGTTTAATGAACTGCAATAATGCCACTTCACCCCTAGATGGCACTAAATTCTACTCACTGGTCCTTTAAGAGGCTGAAATCTGAAGTTGATTTGATTAATGAGTTCAAATCTGATTTGAAATGAATGCCAAAAAGGGCCATTTAGCTGTTTCTTCTTGACGATCATGACATGTGACGCCTGCACACAAACGCGTGACCCGCGATGCTTGAAGCCAATCGGGACGCGATCCAGCCTTGGGGGAGTTGCAGAGATTCGTGCTCACGTGACCCCCCGTGCTACGCCGTTTACACTCCACCTGTCCACACTTCAAACCTCTCGCGTCTCATCGCATTAGCTCTTGCGGCAGACGGGGAAGCAGCAGAAGGTCACGCCGTCGTCAAAGTGAAAGTTATACAACAAACAGGTCTGACTCAGACGAGGAGAACCTGAACAAATTGACTTTTTTAGGTTCTTGAAAGAAATAAAGAAAAAGCAGACTCTTTGATCAGGGGGAACTTTAACAGCTGGACAAAGGAGCTTCTCATATTATTATTAGTTATGCATTTTAGACGCAACCACATGCACTACCGTTCAAAAGTTTGGGGTCACCTATACAATTTTTTGGTGTTTTCTATCAAAAGTCACATTTTTATTCATCAAAAGAGTAATAATAATAATGTTTTTTATTCCAAATAATAACTGTTTTCAGCTGTGCTAACATCATTGCACAAGGGTTTTCTAATTATCCAATAGCCTTCTGACACCATTAGCAAACACAATGTACCATTAGAACACTGGAAATGGGCCTCTATACACCTATGTACATATTCCATTAAAAACCAGAAGTTTGCAGCTGGAATAGTCGTTTATCACATTAACAATGTATAGAGTGGGTTTCTGATTCATTTAATGTAATATTCATTGAAAAAAAAAGTGCTTTTCCTTCAAAAAGAAGGACATTTCTAAGTGAGCCCAAACTTTAGAACGGTAGTGTACTTACTCTCATAGTTACGTACAACTTTCTGTGCCAAACAATGAATCTGATTTGTGAGTTAGGTTGAAGTATAAATGAGTAAATATTATACAGTGCATCATGATAGAGAGAGTGTCTATGCCAGTATGGCGGCATCCCGCACGCCTGCGTCGTTTAAATCGTACCGTTCAGTGTCGCACTGCATGCTGGGAGGCGACTTGTCGGCGGGGCAGAGCAGGGAGCGAAAGTGCCTCCTGAAGGTGTCCGAGAGGCAGGCGTAGAGGATGGGGTTGGCGCAGCTCCACGAGTACGACAGCAGCACCACAAACTCGAACGCCCTGACGAAGTTCTTCACCAGGTTGTTCTGCTTCATCGAGCAGAAGTTGAAGGCGTAGAACGGCAGCCAGCACAGGCCGAACACCACCACCACCGCCACCACCATCCTGGTGACCTGCCGCTCCGCGCGGTGGCCCTCGGGGTTCGGCGGCGCCGGGCTCCGCAGCCGCTGGGAGTGCAGCGTGAGCAGCAGCGCCGCGTAGGCGGCCGTCATCACCGTGAAGGGCAGCGCGAAGCCCATGGCGAAGGTGTAGGAGAAGACGCCGAGCCACCACGCGTCCGACACCAGCTCGGGGATGCACAGGCCCTGGTCGGCGGAGAAGTGGAGCGCCATTGGCAGGATCGTGAGCAGCGAGGAGAGCCACAGGAGCGCCGAGACGATCTTGGCGCAGCGCGGCGTTCTCCAGCGGGCGAAGCGCAGCGGGTCGGCCAGCGCCATGTATCGGTCGATGCTCATCGCCGTCAGGCAGAAGACGCTGGTGAACTGGTTGATGCCGTCCAGCACCATCACCACCTTGCACGCCGTGTCGCCGAACATCCAGTGGTTCCGGAAGTTCTGGCTGGCGATGAACGGCAGGCTGACCATGAAGAGGCCGTCGGCCAGCGCCAGGTTGAAGATGTACACCGTCGTGGACGAGGACATTTTGTCCAGTTTCAGGATGGCCACGACCACGAGGGAGTTCCCGGCGAGTCCCAGGATGCAGACCACCAGGTAGAGGATGGCCATGGCGATGCCGAAAGCGTCGATGCTGTCCTCAAAGTAGTGCTCGTCGATGTACGTGTGGTTGTAGTCCACGTCCGACAGGGACGAGGCGTCCATCGCGGAGATCTGAAGATTCCTCTGCACGCGCAGATTCACGCAAGAGTCAAGTGTGGTGGACAAAAACTCCACAGACCCCGAGAAGAGCGAGCGACGGAACTCAAAATCAAACAGTGCTTTTCGGGGCTCAAGGACGTCCAGTAGCTCTTCACGCTCCCTCATCCGCTCCCCGCTTCCTTTTATCTTCTGTGAAAACTGTGAAAGTTAAAGTCCTTTGCGGCGGAAAGGCTGCACGCTCCGCTCTGACACTCGTGTGCACCGTCTCACACACACACACACACTCGAGTAAACACACTCAGTGACGCACAGCAGTGTGGAAATGAGCCGGACAGCCGCTTGCCTGAGCTCCCCTTCTCCGTGGGAGTCCTTTTATATCTCTTCCCCCCCAACAGTGTGTGAAGAGTGGTTCTGCTCCTGTGTGTGTGTGTGTGTGTGTGAGTGTGTGTGTGAGGGGGGGCCCTACCACCAACCCCCCCCCCTCTTGTTCATCAGTCTCTAGAGATTGTGATAAACTCCAGCTTGGCTCACACCCCTCCTGTGTGCTTGCCCTCTCCCCCCCTCAGCTTCTCTGCTGCAACGCCGTTTCCAAGGTAAACCCCATCTGCTACAATACTTTTGTTTTCATAACTTCTTTCTTCTTCTTCTGTTTACTTCAAACCACACACACACACTTCATTGGGGAACGGGGGGGGGGGGGGGGGGGGGTCTTTTAAGTAAACCTAAACTCTAATCTCTTGTCACTCGGGGGGGGGGGGGGGCCACCCACCTTTACAACACCCAGACGCAGTAAATCACAGCAAAGACGTGCTCGCATCTTCTCGATGTCCTTCGCTAACCACAACACATTCCACGCTGTTTTTCTTGAACTCCATCTTTTCCATCTATCATAAAAGGATTCGGCGAAAGACGAGTAAATGTGGGAGGGGGGAGGGGGAGGGGGGGGGCTGTGGAGAACGTGTTGGCAAAGATTAAAGACCCCCTTCCTGTTGAAGGTCCGACACGCATAGCTGGAATACCCCCGAGAAATTCCCCTCAGAACAAAACTTCAGAGGTCAATGAAAGCTATGCAGCTCATCCCCTTCATCCACTTCAAGCAACTCCATCCCGGTATCAAATATCCTATTCCCAATGGTCAGAAAACCTGTTTAATGCCAGGTTTAAATGGGTTTTTTTGACCAGTGAGATCAAATACCTTTGTCTTTTAGTGGGAAAACGAAAGTCCCACGTGAACGTGTTCATTTCTTCTTGATCTGGATCTGCCAGAGAAGCAGATTCCGTCCATCATCTTCTGCCTGTTAGCATAGCCGTTAAACATGAAGGTTATTAGTTACTTTAAATATCATATCTATCCATAGTTATGTGTATATTTATAAGTGCTGGCCACGTTAACAGCGTTAAAATGAGTTTCTAAAGTAACGCAGTTTTTCGTGCCACGGCACCAGAGTCCATGCGACGTTTACCAGTTAGCTGCGTTAGCTGCGTTAGCTGCGTTAGCGCCGTTAGAGCGCCTATAGTTGAACTGGAGCGGTCTGTTTATTAACTGAAAAGAGCAGCGCTACACTCTTAGAAATAAAAATTGCTAAGTAGAACCATATAAGGTCCTTCAGCTTGTCCTCACAGGAGAACCCTTATGGAGGGTTCCACCAAGGACCCTTTTAAAACCCTTTATTCAGGAAAGGGGGTTTAAAGGGTTCTCTGGATCAAAATGGTTCTTACTGGAACCATTAGTGTTACCAAGAACCCTTGAAAAACCCTTTCATATGTACATCGATAGTCTGCCGTTACAATCGATTTGCCTCGGCTGCACTGTGGAGTCGGTATGAGTGTTTTTAATGCCATGCTAACATGTATCATTGACTTGCGCTAGCCATAGCATCAGCGAACTCGGCAACTAGAAGAAATGAATGAAATTTCTTGAAAACGTCTCCAGACGTCTCCATCACACCGGCTGAGTTGGAAAATAGGTCTTATGTTCAAGATTCCAAACTATCCCTTTAACTTCCCCCCAGAGGCCGTCACTTCATACACCTTCACCCGAACCTCGGGCCTGTAAAAACATCAGTGGGAATGCGTTGTTTTGTGAAATGTTTGACAGCTCTTGTATTTCACAGCAGACGCATCGGCATCCACATGTTCACGTGCTGCACAGTCGGGCTGCGGCGCACAACGATGCCTTTTCACGTCTGCAAACTTGAGGCTGCTTCACTGTTCGTCAGGAAAACAAGCTTTTGAGAGATCCTGTTGCTCTCAGGTTTTTATTTATTTCCAAGGACTTTTGAACACAATTGCGACGGGGGCCTCACTTGTATACAGAGATGCCTGTAACTTGAGTGCTGTAAAGATAAGATAAGACTGAGACGATGACTTCCTGAGACTCACAAACACAAAGTGTAAACCAAACAACCGTGAAGGGGCCAGAATGCTTCAATAAAAACACTTGTGTGTGAAGGCAGAAATCTTCAACTATAAATGTATTCCTAGTTTGACCATTTAACAATGTATATGTGACCTTCCTATTTTTAAACTAGAGGAGTTTTCAGAAAGCACACATATTATATCAACGGCCCTATCTCACCGTGTCAAAGAAAGTTCCCCCCTCGCAAGGATCAGACCATCGAAAGTATGGATTTCAAAACTGTAATTTGTTTTTGAAAGACTCGTAATCAAATCCTGTTCATGTCTGGACACTCGTCAATAAATAAAGTTGTCAGGGGAGAAAAGAAAAATATCCAGGCTTGAAGGAATCCGGTAAAACTAGAGGCTATAAAACCAATACACATGAGAAAGACACACACACACACATTCTTGTACTTGCTGCATACTGAGGACTGGGTTGCTGGCAAAGTGAGGACCAGCATTTCCACTTTATAAATCAACACAACACAAATATCTTCTTCATGAATGACATCTACAAAGAACTACTGGTTGCAGTACCATAACATGTCTGCAGGTGGAGCCCCAGAGCAAAAAGGGCTGGAAAACTTTTTCGATTATTTATTTATTTATTAATTTATTTTGGTCCAAAATTTGACAAAAACGTCATACTATACTTTGTCATCCAAAAGTTGAAGACAATTTTGAAAAAAAAAAAATTGGTCCAAAATTTGACCAAAAAAATTGGACCCAAAATTTGACAAAAAACCTCATACTATACTATGTCGTCCAAAAAATTTTAAAAAATTTGAAGAAAAAAATTTGGTCCAAAATTTGAAAAAAAAATTGGGTCCAAATTGAAAAAAAAATAATTGGTCCAAAATTTGACAAAAAAAATTGGACCCAAAATTTGACAAAAAAAATTGGACCCAAAATTTGACAAAAACGTCATACTATACTATGTCATCCAAAAGTTGAAAACAATTTTGAAAAAAAAAAAATTGGTCCAAAATTTGACAAAAAAAATTTGACCCAAAATTTGACAAAAAACCTCATACTATACTATGTCGTCCAACAATTTTAAAAAAATTTGAAGAAAAAAATGTTGGTCCAAAATTTGAAAAAAAAAAAATTGGTCCAAATTTTGATTAAAAAAAAATTTGGTCCAAAATTTGAAAAAAAAAAATTTGGTCCAAAATTTGACAAAAAAAGTCATACTATACTATGTCATTCAAAATTAGAATTTCTTTTTTGACAAATAGTATAGTATGAGTATGAGTATAGCATGTTATAGCAACCTAAGGAAGTGATTTCAATGAAAACAAAGTGAGGACCGGCCAAAATATCCTCACTCCGTAAAAATGACCTCACTTTGTTGGCTAAAAACCCTCACTGGTCCTCAGTATGCCGCAAGTACAAGAACACACACACACACACAGAAGGGCTATGTGATAAATACCAGAAACAGCGGAATAGGGAGCATGTGGAGCACAGCTTTGTTGAGACGGATACATCATGTCTGTAATAAAACACACAATATTGTTGTAATGAACTGCACAGGTCAACAAATCAGTCCTGTTAAAAGTCTGATTTTAGTCAGACTAAGACAATAATTTGGCTTTCTTAATGTCGCGTAATTAAGACTACAATCAAGCTGGCCTTAGTCGGACTAACGTACCTGGATAACGTGATTCATAGTCTGATTACTCCCGCATGTATATGCTTATAGTCTGACTAAAGTAGGACTTGGCGTTCCGTGTACGCACCAAAATTTCCTCCACGATGTATAAACCGCAGCACTGTTTCCGGGAATCTAACGGCGGCGGCGTCTTTCTTTGGCCAACATGGCAACCTCAAGAGCCATATTCAAAATAATTTATATCACGATTAACATAAAACATACAGAACCACGGCACGGTCCGTCCGATTGTTTTTCTGTGACATAAAGTTTAACAGGAAACTGTTTCAATACACACTAGCATATAGAAAGATACAGCGCCACCTACAGGGTCGAATTTTCAGCTGCTCATGTATACTTGGCCTCTGCAAGTTGTCCAGTTGCCTGTCTTAGTCGGACTGCGGCCTTAGCTCAATTAAACTGAGCTTGTAAATGTACCAAGTATGGTTTTCACTAAACAAATTACACTCAATGAGCAGTGCATTGTGGGCAAGATTTGGGTGGGGAATCTACTATAGCATCTGGGCAAGAAAGAAGAGCTATGGGGATGGGGGTATAGAAAACCAAAAATTAAATAAGATGCAAAGTTTTTTGCTCCTGAAACTTTTCCAGTCAAAACTTGTGCCTAATAGTTTACACTTTACCCTATCCTTCTACCTAAACAAGAATTGATAAACTCTATAGTTGCACAAGAATGCACAAAATGGTGATGACTGAGTAAATAAGAGGTTTAAGGAGAAACAGCTAAATTCAGAGGACAAACAAAAGTCGTGAGGAGTCGTCATCTGCCGGAAAAATGAATCCCATTGCGGGCTCATCCTCTGGGGGATCATCGACGCATATTTACGATTGAAAAGAAATCCATCCCACAGTGCAGTGTCGGTCGGAGGACGGGGACAGACTGGCATCGCCGTCCCTCGGGGGCCATGCTGCAATAATGCGAAACACACGAGAGCCCGTCTGCAGCATGTGTGGGATTATGTACGAAAAGTCATTCCAGGCAAAATGAATCACGTTGCCCCCCCCGCCGCCTCGATGACAAAGGGTTTTCATAACAAAGCATTAAAACGATATTACGTATGGAAAAGCATGCCGCACCGATTTGCTCATTACTCGGAAGTGAGAGGAATCCACAGAGAGGGGGGGGGGAACAAACTTTTGGAAACTCCACATAGCTTATTGTCTTTCACTCTGCTCATAATCCCGAGTCACTCAATGCAAATCCTGCAACAACATGGTGAAGTGCATTATTATCATTATTAGTATTATTCTAACATCTGTGTTTCATTTCTGAGACGGATAAAGCCGCGGTAACACGATCTCAACGCATCGGTGGATGGATTTATTGTGACGCGTGGGGATTTTTTTTTTTTTTTTACGTATTACGGGAATAAAAACATATTGTACCTCATCGATCACAGTTGTCATGCAGAAGTGCACACAAAATAAAGACGCTGATATTGGGACGTTTCACAGGTCAAGAGTCAATACATGAAGAATCCATCAAGGTAAAGTTTTTCCACCGTCTTAAACATCTTTGTGGCTTTAAGGACAAAAATAGTCCTTAATGGAAGCCCCGTATTGTGATTTATTTAAAAAAAGATTGCTGAAAAATCATAATTAGGCTTTATTTCAATCCCCTATTGTCAGAGTCGCTGGTTCAAAAACATGGACAAAGAGTGTGATGATTATTACAGCAATGTGACGTTTAATCACAATCAGATGTGTTACAACATCACTTTAATGGTGCTTCTTCTTTTTTTTTGAATATTCCAAACGTCAGAAATATGCCGCGTGGTCAGTTCACAGGTCAGAGGCTGACATTCCTGTGAATTACCACAGAGAAGGTGAGTGACAGCAAGCAGCAATCCTGGAAATTTCCATGTGGGGGAGAAGTCCAGAGCATCATCATCATCTCCAGAATCTGTTTCCTGTTAAGAGACAGCAAAAAGTCTGCATGTGCACGCACGCACACACACACACACACACACACACACATACAGAAGCCCAGAGGGGGAGAAGCATTCATGTCATCTTAAGAAAACAATCACTGTGGTGTAAATACAATCATTTTAAATGAAAAACGATTAAATAAATGCATGATTTTTGTCATTTGTGTCACATCTAGGAAGGTCAGTTCATTTACAATCACCTTAGACTTGTGTGTTTTGTATGAACTCGAGGAAACAGCCTCGAGTGGACCAAACAGGCAGAACTCGCTTTTTGCTGTTTTTCTTTTTTTTTGTAAAACAAAAGGTTACCATGCAAATAAAGAAGAATACATTCTTTCTGGCATGCAGGGCCACCATAGTTCCCAACCTCCCTCCCCAACTACCTACCTGTCTGCCTGACTACATACCTATCCATCCATCCATCCATTGACCAACCGACCTGTCTGCCTGTCCATCCACCTTCTACTTATCTGTCTGTCCACCCACCTACCTACCTGCCTGCATGTCTGTCTACCTACCTACTTGTTTGTCTGTCACCCACCCACCTACCTACCAACTTACCTACTGTCTGTACACCCACCCATCTGTCTACCTACCATCCACTGAACTATCTACTTACCTACTTGTCTGTCCACCTACCTACTTTCCTACCATCCATTGACCCACCTACCTGCCTGCATGTCTGTCTACCTACCTACTTGTCTGTCTGTCACCCACCTATCTACCAACTTACCTACTGTCTGTCCACCCACCCACCCACCTGCCTGTCTACCTACCTACCATCCACTGAACTACCTACCTACTTGTCTGTCCACCTACCTACCTACCTTCCTACCATCCATTGACTGACCTACCTACCTGCCTGCATGTCTGTCTACCTACCTACTTGTCTGTACACCTACCTACCAACTAACCTACTGTCTGTACCTACCTACCTACCTACTTGTCTGTCCATCTACCTACTTTTCTATAATCCATTGACCTACATGCCTGCATGTCTGTCTTCCTACCTACTTGTCTGTCTGTCTGTCCACCCACCCACCCCCTGCCGGTCTACCTACCTACCATACACTGAACTACCTACCTATTTGTCTGTCCACCTACCTACCTACCTTCCTACCATCCATTGACCTACCTACCTGCCTGCATGTCTGTCTACCTACCTACTTGTCTGTCTGTCAACCCACCCACCTACCTACCTACCAACTTACCTACTGTCTGTCCACCCACCCACCTGTCTGTCTGTCTATCTATCTACCTACTTGTCTGTCTATCTATCTACCTACTTGTCTGTCCACCTACCTACTTACCTACTTGTCTGTCTGTCAACATACCTACATGCCTGTCTACCTACCTACCTACCTACCTACCTACCTACCTACCTACCTACCTACCTACCTACCTACCTACCTACCATTCATTGACCTACCTACCTAACCAGTCCTACTTGTCTGTCTGTCAACCTACCTACCTACCTACCTACCTACCTACCTACCTACCTACCTACCTGTCTGTCTGTCTGTCTGTCTGTCTGTCTGTCTGTCCTTTAATGCAGGGGTCACCAACGTGGTGCCCGCGGGGACCTGGTAGCCCTTAGGCAGCCAATACAGTGCCCGCGGGCTCACTTCACCTCACCTCACTTGCATGTATCCATATGATACTCTATGTAAAATATCATTGTTATTGTTTATAAAAACTGATAATCGTTAGGAGTAAGCACTGGAATGCATGTGTATGCAATTGATTGCATAATATTAATAATTTAAATGGTAAAAAAAAAAAAAAATGGTGCATAAACTGTTTATATGGAAGCCCTCCATATTATTCTTTACCCTTCAGGTAGCTCTCGGTCTCAAAAAGGTTGGCGACCCCTGCTTTAATGCGTTTATTATTTATTCGCACGTTAATATGAAAAACACTGTGTTCATTTTCAGAATGACTGCGCCACCCGCGTCTGTTTCCCTGTCAAACATGTTGACCAATCAGAGTCGAGAAGAGGGAGAAGGGGCGGAGCTTCTCGCTGGTCATAGACACGTGTACCCGGGAAGCAGGAAGTAAATACAGAGAGGAGCAGAGAGGTGGCCGTGGAAGCGAGTGAGTAAATGTCGACCTGGACTCAAATATCAACGTTTATCTGCACTCGCGGCGACATTTAACGCCGCCGAATTGACGTGTGTTGTTTCTTTGTGACACGAACACCTTTTATGTGTCATATAAAGCAGTCGTTTTTCCCAAAAAACGAGGCGAAAGTGGTGTAATTTATGCCGGGTTGGTTTTCTTTTTACACGTTACCTTATTTACATCACGCACTATAGTGTGTGTTTGCGTTATTTACACGGAAGCTACCGACACGACACGACACGACACGTTGCACGTCGCTAATGAAAGCTGTTTATTACTTTACATTATTACTGTTCATTACAGCGGTTTGTGTGTTTTATTTTTGGCAGTGAGCGAGTGTAAAACGTGCCAGTTTTCATTTAAACGTTAGCGTTTAAGCAGCACCTGTGCTAAATCTACATTGATTACCATCCAAGTTCTATAGAGACACTTTCGGTTTATGAATCGTTGCATATTCATGAGGTGTTTATCACTGTTAGTATCTCATATTTAACATTATGAACTGAGTTGTCAGGTCCATTAAGATTACGTGTGGTATATATGCTTGTTTTTTTACCTAATGTGCTCATGAAAACATCTTTTAATGGTTCCATAAAAGCTGTTTACATGTTGGTATTTAAGCATCAGTCATTTATTTAAAAGTAGGGCTGAATCTAATGAATATTTATTGAATAATCAGTGGATTACAGTCGTTGTTTTGTCCATAAAATGTGAGGACATCTTTTATTCAGTTTACCGGTACATTCGAGTTCATAAACACAGACAAAAATCACCCAAACTGATCAAGAAATTATGAAAAAAGTTAACTGTGAAATTTAATATTTGATTTTCCTAAACAGTTAGTTGTTGTAGTCCTTCTTTAAAGTGATACCTTTGCACATTTTACTACTTTTTGAATACTTTATATTTGGCCATTTTCAACCTTGCTTATAACCAGCATCTCGTAGTACTTAAGGCTATTTAAAGGATTATTCTGCAGACTTTAGGGGCTGTTATGAATGCCAAAACACAGTATTTGCAGTCGACTTTGTATTCACAGTATTTACTCTTCTTTCATGTACCTTTTTTTTTTTTTACTTTAAAAATGTCAGCAAACGCAGAGGTCCGGGATGTCAACATCCTTCAGCAAACAGGACTTGACTCTCTCTTCCCTCATGGGTCAGATTACTGATGCGACACCTTAAAGGCACACGTATTGACTCAAGATGAGTAAACCGAAGCAACGCCGAGGTCCTGCTCTCTCTCGCTCACCTGTCGTCGTTCTTATCTACCTTTTGGGCTTTAAATGCAACGCATGCGTACGTTTATTAATAAAGGTGTTGTGGTTGTGGTTTTGTTGTGGCCGGTGTTTACTTCAGACTCAAAGTAATTAAAAGCGGATGCCCCCGCTTCGTCTCTCTGTGGAAAAATATCGTCTGCGGCCTCCACCAGTGTGAATATGAATTTAATTGTGTGTGTTTGTGTGTTTGTGTGTGCAGCTCTGGGACCATGATTGAAGGCTTCAGCCCATTTACCCAGGCCCTGCTGGGGACTCTGTTCACCTGGGGACTGACTGCTGCTGGAGCGGCACTGGTGTTTGTCTTCTCCAGCCAACAGGTACACGACAGTTGCTCCGAAGCTGACATTGACACGGAAAATGTTTCCTGAAAATGTCCAGCTGGGGAGAGAGTTCTTGAAAAAAGGGCTATGGAAAGCATCATGAGTGTGTACGTGTGCGTGGGCGCGTAGAATCCGATACCATGTGCTAGGTCACCAATGAGGAAATGTTACATTTTCAATTCTGCTAAAAAACGGTTCCCAAAAAATGTATACTGGTCTGTATCATGATGTGCTACCAGAAAAGCTATGGATAAGATTAACTAAGATGAGATAAGTCCCTTTATCAGTCCCACAATGGGGATATTTAAAGAGTTAGAGCAGCTAACGGAGTCAAAAAGTAAAGGTAATAAATAAAGAACGTGCATTTGAACATCTATGAATATACAATATTGGCGGTGACTTGTAAAAAATAAATAAAACCAAAGAATTCTGACTTTAATCTGAGATCCTTTTTTCTCAGAATTCAGAGTTAAATATCAGAATTCATGCTGTTTTCTTCTTCTTTTTTCTTCTTTCTTTCTGTGGCCCTAATACTCTTTTTGCCCTTTTCAGAAGAAAATCTTGGATGGAAGTTTGGGCTTTGCAGCTGGGGTGAGTGAAACACACAAACACACACACACACACAAAGTTGTTACTTCATACCTTAGTATGACTCCGCCTCTGTAGGTGGCGCTGTATCGCTCGTTTCCTGTTGACCTTTACGTCGCAGAGAAACAAACGGTAAGCGGTGAGATGGGGTGGAGTAATCAGACTATGAATCGCATTATCCAGGTTTGTTAGTCCGACTAAAGCCCAATTTATACTCCTGTGTAAAGTGCTCTGCGTAGGCTACGCAGAGTCCTCTGCGTTGAAGCAGAACCTGTTGTAGAGCCTCTGCGTCGTCTCCGGCTGCACGGAATATTTTTTAAGTGTCCGTCACTCCATCAAGGGACAACGGAGACGGCAAGAGCTGCGATTGGTCCTCAGGACAGGCCGAGCGAAGCTGCTCTGTGCCGGCTCACAGTGAGCACCGAGCGTCCACAGAGGGCGGAGCTGATCCCCGCCGACTTCGTCGCTGCCGAACTATAAATACTTCATATCTTAACACACACAGCACATGTTAAGACTCTAAATGGCCAATTTCTCGCCTCAAATTATCTTAAAACTGCGTTCCGGGACACAGAAAAGTGACAAACGGCCACTGTTTCAACAACAACAGTCTTTCTCCCTTGGACGCCATTGCTCACTTTAGCCAAAAGCACAACAACCTCGCGCAGCGACCCCTACTGATCGGGCGGGAAATTGCAGCGCCTATCCGTCACCACGACGCAGAAGTATAAAGGCTCGAGTGGTCTACGTGGTGACGCAGACGGATAACGCATTACGCAGTCGGAGAAGTATAATGTGGCCTTAAGACGAACTCGTTTTTTAGTCGGACTAACGTGTTTACGCGACATTCAGAAAACCAAATTATTCTAGTCTTAGTCTGACTAAAACACACACACATATACAGTACTTAATGTACAGTACGACTCCACACTGTGAAGCGTTCTCATACATTCTCTCTATGGCACACTGATTTCTCTCCAGAGACAGATAAACCCTGTCACATTCAGATGCCTCGTCCATTCATAACAGTTTGAGATAAGTGTTCCCCCCCCCTGGAGGAGAACTTGGCCTTATCATGTCTAAAGAGGTATTATGCTGCACAGAGGAAACACTTCCCCCTTTGACCGCACCATGCGACTCCTCGCACAATTACATTTCCTTCAAGGGATGGGGGGGGGGGGGGGGGGGGGGGTAGAAAGTGTATATGTGGTTAATGTTCATGAAGAGTCACAGAGTATGAATTCAGCAGGAAATCTGAACTAGCGCTGAAGTGAGGAGCCTCACACTGATGCCTGTTTACATAGCGAAATTACTTTTCACTATCACCATCGACGGAAGTCATTTTGTGTTGCGTGACGTCTGTGAATCGAGTACATGTGGAAATTCACGCATGTACTTAATTTTTAAATAACTGCAGGATAATAAGCTGTGCATTGATAGAACACCCTCCATCCATCTTCTACTGCTTTATCCTCCACATGACATGTCCACCCTCAGCATCCACTCTCACGTTCACGTCCAATTTGCCAAATTCACAGATCTGCATGTTTTTGGACTGTGGGAGGAAACCGGAGAACCCTGGGAAAACCCACACACACACACATGAACACGGGGAGAACGCGCACACTCGTGAACAGAACACAATACACGTTATTATTATTATTATTATTATTATTACCATATAAAAGTGAAGTCAAACTAAGCAGTCTGTGTTTGAGAGACGTGTAAAAGCTGAAACTTTGGATTTTGTTGACAAACTGATCCCAAAATCTGGGATAAAACAAATTCAGATATTAATATAATGTTCAATATATATTCTATTTCTTTAAAACATATTGAGATTTAAAAAAATCTCTTTTGCAAGAGTGTCCTGGCCCAAGACGGGCAGCAGTTAAATCTATTTAAAAAGTCCAGTATACAAACATGTTATTATTATTTTCATCAAAATCAATTAAATTTAATTACAGCAAAACATCTACAACCAGATTTTTCAACCTCCAAATCATATCTACTGTATATATTACATGTTTTGCCATGACTCAAAGTTGAACTACAAAACATTTTCATAAAGTAACATAAATATGAATTTAGAAATTCAGAATTAAAAAAAAAAACGTAAAATCCATATTTTTGTATTGTAAACATCCAATTTTTTCCAAATGCAAACAATTATTATACTAGAAAACCTTTATATTAATACAGAAAGATATTCACAGTTTGCCGCACCACTTCATAGTTCAAGTTCTGTGGAAATCCATTCAGTAGGTTTTCTTTTCATTTTTTTTGAGACCAGACAAGACAGATTCTGGTGAAAGCAAACGTCCTTCATGGAGTTTCTGAGCTGAAAGAAGCTGAAAAACTATGCGCGTCTGAGGTGTGTCGTGGAAAATACATTCTCTCATACAAAGACGCGTAACACATCATCACATTTACTTACATTTGACTCGCGTTTATTCACATTCACAATCGTCTCATATACAAACTCAGATATACAACCCGAGTCTTACTATGGAAGTAAATCTGTGCCATCTGAGTTTGAATTCGAATTTCTAGCTGAATTTTTTTGCATCGAAATTAGACTTTGAATTTTAAAAACCATCAAATTTCAAGCACTGTTTTTTTTTTGCACGTTGAAATAAATTCAGTGTAAAAAAAATTCGATGTCTCAAAAAATTCAGTTCCAAAAAAATCGATGTCTCAAAAAATTCGATGTCTCAAAAAATTCACTTGCAAAAAATTAAATGTCTCAAAAAATTCACTTGCAAAAATTCAGTCGCAAAAAAATCACTTGCAAAAACATCAGACAGGGATCGTTTGCTTCTCTCTGGATATTAACTGACGTTTTTGCAAGTGAATTTTTTGCGACTGAATTTTTGCAAGTGAATTTTTTGAGACTGAATTTTGAGACATCAAATTATTTGCAACTGAATTTTTTGAGACACCAAATTTTTTGAGACATCGAATTTTTTGCAACTGAATTTTTTGAGACATTGAATTTTTTGCAACTGAATTTTTTGAGACATCAATTTTTTTTACACTGAATTTATTTCAACGTTGAAAAAAAAAAAATGCCAAAAAAAAACAGTGCTTGAAATTTGATGGTTTTTAAAATTCAAAGTCTAATTTCGATGCAAAAAAATTCAGTGTTAGAAATTCGAATTCAAACTCAGATGGCACAGATTTACTTTCCAATCTCACTCATTCTCTGCCACCTGCACAGGAAGGTGCGAACCGCAACTGACAGGAACTCACAGTTCCTAACTCACGTTGCAGTAATTTCACAGAACGCACAAACGTACACCGTTTCTCCTAAAGACAGCAACCACAAACCGTCTAAAGCCCGATTTATATCCTCATCCCCGCCGATAACAAACTATAAATACGTCATATCTTAATACACACAGCACATGTTTAGACTCTAAATGGTCATTTTCTCGCCTCAAATTATCTTAAAACTGCGTTCCGTGACACTGGGTAGTTGTGGGTAGTTTTTTTTTACTATAAACCGCCTATTTGCGAATACACATAGGCTCTACTCTATTTTTAATATCAATAAAAACGTGATATAAAGACACAGAGTCATTAAAATGGATGTCACACATGGATCGGACTGATTCATGGCAAGTGTAGATAAGCAGAGAGCAGCCTGTCAACTCTGTCAAAAACACGGACGAAGTTATTAGTTAAACTGGCGCTCTTTGATATTACAGCTATTGGGCCATGAATTTCTTAATTAGATTAATTAGTTCTGGCTCCACTGTCTCAAATTAAGTGATGGATTCATCTGTTGTAAGAAAAGACTAACAAATTATGTTTGCATTAGACATTTAGAAAAAATGTCCCTATCTGTTCATAAAATCCTTCGTTCTTGCAAGACGTCTACTCCGCTGCGGGGCGAAAGAGCGTAACTTTGGAATTAAAGGTGTAGAACCAGAAATACTTCCACCACTGCACCACTTTTCAGATGTAAAGGTGTCATGATTATCCGCTCAGTTGAGTACAGTTTAGTTTGTTTGTGTCCTATGGATTTGTGTCAATATTTTCCAACAACACAAGAAGCAAATGAAATATCGATTTAATCGCTCAAAAATATTGTATTTTATTGTTTGAAAATGCACTTGTTCTTTGTGCGGGAATGCAAAGAACAAGTGAGGGAGCGCAAAGAACAAATCAGGGAGCGCAAAGAACAAGTGATGGAGCGCAAAGAACCAGTGAGGGAATGCAAAGAACCAGTGAGGGAGTGCAAAGAACAAGTGATGGTGCACAAAGAACAAGTGAGGGAGCGCAAAGAACCAGAGAGCGAGCGAATGCAAAGAACCAGGGAGTGCACAGAACAAGTGATGAAGCGCAAAGAACAAGTGAGGGAGCGCAAAAACAAATCGGGTAGCACAAAAACAAATCAGGGAGCGCTAAGAACAAGTGAGGGAGGGCAAGAACAAGTGAGGGAGCACAAAAAACAATTGAGGGGGCGCAAACAAGTAAGGGGGGCAAAAACAAATCAGGGAGCGCAAAGAACAAGTGAGGGAGCGCAAAAACAAATCAGGTAGCACAAAAACAAATCAGGGAGCGCTAAGAACAAGTGAGGGAGTGCAAAGAACAATTGAGGGAGCGCAAAAACAAATCAGGTAGCGCTAAGAACAAGTGAGAGAGTGCAAAAAAACAATTGAGGGAGCGCAAAAACAAATCAGGGAACACAAAGAACAAGTGATGGAGCGCAAAGAACAAGTAAGGGAGCGCAAAAAACAAGTGAGGGAGCGCAAAAAGATAAATCGGGGACAACTTGGTATTCAGTCTGACTTATTATTGGTTGCATATTTTGAACTTAAGCTACAAGTTTGAATTTTCATCCACTGTAGAGTTGCATCGGGGTCATATTGAATATAATTAGCTTTAATTTAACCATGTTGGGGTCAATTTTTCATGTAAACATGAATATGTTTCATGATGGAGAGATCCAAACTGTTGTCAGCAATAGAAATTTATTGATATTGAATGGATGTCCGGAGCTCTGCGATGAAACCCAGCTCTAATTTACATTCCCCCCCCCCGTTTTTTTTTTATTTGATTCCGCGTGAAATGACTTTCAGCAGACGGCAAACCGTTTATTTCACCTGACTGCCCTTCAGTCACGCGCTCACCAATGAGATGGATTTGTCTCTTTTGTTTGAAAAGGAAATATTCTACATTTATAGGATCCAGAGTGGTTATTTTTCTGGGCGTTTTTTTCCCCCATGATTACAGACCTTGACGAGTGAGTCGATAAGATTCTGGGTCGAAAATGATGAAAAATTATTCACGCATCGTCAAGAGTAATGAAAAAAATCAAGTATTGATTAAATGTCATGTCAGAGTTTTCTCTGGTTTTTAATTACATCCCAAGACTCTGTTGATGGTAGGCGTTTTTGTAAATAGACATATTAGAGAATATTTGCTTAACATCTTTCCAGTTTAGTCACTTATACCCAGTATCTTGGGTTTATTTATATACTATATATGTGAAGATAGTTTGTGCCAAAGGATTATATCAGGAAAGTTGTGTATCCGCGTGGATAAAGGCCTCAGCGTCGCAGGTACGCTCCATTTTTATCGTGGACAAATTCAGCCTATTTTAGCCCTTTCAGTTTTCTGAGAAAAATAAAATACCTGAGGGTTTTTTTGAGTGGAACTGAAAGTAGCCCTGGAAGTAAATTGGCTTTGCTATTTCGTGCCATTTAAAAGAAGAAGAAGAAGAAGAATGTCCTTTTTGGCCTCGGGTTAGAGTGAAAGAAGGACGAGTGCAGAGTCGGGAGCGAGATTGAGGGAAGGCGGCAAATCCTGAAGGAGGAAATGCGAGATTGTGCGACGTGATGAGGCTTTTTTGTCTAAGATAATGGTGGGCAGAGGCAGTGCCTATTATCTTCTCATCCTTTAGCGCCTGAATTGACTTGTTTTTACCTTTGGGGTGTCTTACCTGAGCAGGGATTGAGAAACCTCAAAAAGCTCAAACAACTTTTTTGGCTTAAGCTGGTCTTGACGACGTCTGTATTGATCCCCACTGTAAGCCGTGCTTTTAACTTTCACTTTTCGCTTATTCTCGTGACGACTGGGACGAAGGATTTTGTGGGAAATTCCGTCTTGATTTACAGATTGCTAGCTTTTTATCCTGCTTGCCATGCATTGCATAGGCTTCCAATAATTTCCTAAAGGCTTAACCATAATTACTACTCACCTAATCCTAAATCCTGACCCTAAACTTAACCTCAGCCTAACTTTAAGCTCTCCACAGGATCAGGAATACCTGGTACAAACAGCTGTCACTTGGGTCATTTATTAGTAAGTTATGAGTGACAATTAGGGCTGTAACTAATGATTGTTTTAATTATTTTCTCAATTAATTGAGTATTTGTTTTTGTCCATAAAATGTGGGAAAATGTGTATTGTTGTTTACCCGAAACCTCGAAATGATGATTTTCTCCAGTCTCGTTTTGTCCACAATCCAAAATTACTCGTTTGATTGGTTTCTTTGTTATAAGGAGCAAAGAAACCAGCAAATATTCCCATTGAAGAAGCTGAGAAAATCGGAAAGAAATCTTGTTTTAAGTATTAAAAAAACACTCGAATTGTTTTCGATTTTAGTGCTGTTTAACGCATGGCACGTTTCCACGACGACTGACTGGAAAAAGACGCAAATGACGTCATGTTTACGTGCCGCGGCACTGGAGTCCAGGCACTGTTTACCAGTTAGCTCCGTTAGCTGCATTAGCTGCATTAGCTCCTTTTAGCGCCGGTTAGCGCGTCTACAGTGGAACTGGAGCGGTCTGTTTATTAAACGAAAAGAGCAGCGCTACAAATAACCAGCGTACCTGTGTACTGCGTATGTGTGCCTCTGTTTTTAAAGTTTAGCGTTACTTAAGAGACTAATTTTAACAATCGGGAGTCACGTAAACATGACGTCACGTGCGTCTTTTTCCCGTCAGTGGTCATGGAAACGTGTTATGCGTTAACGTTGAGGCGTTGACGTTTCCCAGCACTAGTCGATTCATTTAGTAATCGATTAATAATTATTTTTTGTCTCAAAGTGGTGTGACACTAATTACTTCCCCAGGAACTCGTGTTGTGCCATAATTAGCACCAATCTCTTGTAAAACACCTGATGTGAACGTTGCCCTTGGGAGGCGATTAAATAAAAATTGTGCAATGGATTTTAAAATATTGATTAAGAAAAAATAATAAGGCGAGATAAAGATAATAAGAAGAGTTGATCAATTCTAAATGAACATGCAATCATGATGAGTGTCGTGAACACATGAATTTGAATTTAACCGTCTCTAATGATTCCTGTAGACTTTTCATTCGTAGCCTCAAAGAGCGATTTCTAACTCATTCTACGACCAAAAACGCCCCACGTTGATTGAAAACGATGACAATCTGAGCACGAAAATCCACCACACACGATACTCAAAAGGCTTCACTCACACGTTCACATTTTTGCCACAAACACACACACAAGCAAAGTGCAGGTGCATCAACATGGAATAGATTTCTCCCAAAAGGACAGGCATCCTCAGTCCAGGTTGATCACACAAAAAAAAATCAATGCTTTGTGTGTTTGTGACTTTGCCTGTGCCATGCTTTGTGCTTCTCATATGATTCAGATGCCATCCTGTTCCCATTTTGCTGCATCTGCTGTTCCCCCGAACACACACACAACTCTGAATCCAACACATGGACACACACTCGCATACTGATGGACACACACGCACACACCGGCATAAAGACAGCAGAATGCTGCCTCATGCTGTCCCAGAACACAGTGTGATTATTGGCAGATAACTAAAACAATGTGACGCCATTTGGGTGATTTAATACCTCCCCCTCCTCTTCCTCCTCGTTGCCGTCCCACCTGTCTTGACATGTTTTCACCCGCAGTGTCACACTTTATTCTTTTTTTTACAGTCGTCATAGAGATTAGAAAGGCATATTAGTGAGTGACGTTGACGGACGAAACACTGGCGCCGCGGTCCTCTTTGCTTCTTTTAAGTTATTATCCGGAACATTTTAAACATTTAATGTTTTAGTCAAGGCTCGGTTGATCCATATAGGGTATGAAGTTGTCTCCAGATGTCCGACACTCGTGGACAAACAGTTTTCATTGGCTGGTGAGTTTTTCACTGCTGTGTTAGAGCGTCATTCGAGCTGCTGCAGCGGAGCAGATTATTGCCAGTGCAGTTGAACCAGTCATGTATTTGGACAGCCTAAAACAGCCTAAAGTTCTTAGCCTTAACCAGTGAATGGCTAACCCTTAACCCAGTTCATTAAAGATGAGGTTCTGCATCATTAGGACCACGGTCGGTCTCTATATGAGGACGACTGGTGTCACTCAGTATGTTTACAATCGATCGAAAGCCATAGTCTGACTAAGACAGGCAATTGGACAACTTGCGGAGTCCGAGTATTCATGCAGAGGAGAGGAAATTGCCGTAGGTGGCGCTGTGACTCTCTATAAGCTAGAATCGGAGTGAATCCGTTTCCTGTTGACATTTACCTCACAGGAAAACAAACGGTAAGCAGCGAGATGGATGCTGCGTTGGATTTTGTTGATCGTAGATCGAGTATGGCTCTTGTGGTTGCCGTGTTGTCCGTGTTTTGGGTGAAAAAGACACTGCTGCTGTTGTAGTTTATACGTCGTCTCCTTCTACTTCTGGGTCAAAGAAATTCTGGTTGCTTGTGCGGGGACTCCAAGTCCGACTCAAGTCCGACTAAGCGTATACATGCAGCAGTAGTCAGACTATGAATCGCGCTGTCCAGTAATGTTAGTCCGACTAAGACTAGCTCCATTTTGTACGGACTTGTGTTTCCATGACAAGCAAACTGTGTTTGTGTTTGTTTTTATGTCCAACTGTACAACTCTTTGGTCAACTTTGTTGTTTATAAATGTGCTTTATAAATACATTTGGATTGGATTGGACTAAGACTATAATTCTATCGTCTTAGTCCGACTAAAATCTGACTTTTAACGGTGCCTCCCCACAGTCCTCCTCCTCCTTTACACTGCACCATTTTTCAGGTCGAGCATTGTCGTTCTCAGTGTCGGTCTTGGAACACAAACCAGTCGGCATCCTTCAGATGAAGCAGTTTCAGCTAATTATTTGTGGTATGAGGAGAATGATGTTTGCTGCCCTGAAGGTGTGATGACAAGAAAAACTACTTTTGTGTAGTTGGGGGGGGGGGAAAAAAGGGATGATTTTTCTCATTTCATTTTCATTTCACAGAAAAACAAATGGGACAAATGTGTTCACAAAAGCACCTTTTAGTGAGACACGGCGAGATGGATTGTGTCTCTCTCCAAGGTTTATTAACAAACAACTCATTGTTTTTGCAAGTTGTTGAATATGTTTCAAGAAATTAAAAAGAAGCTGGTTTACTGCCCGTCCTCTATGTGACCTGCCAAGAAACATTTTCAAGTTTCATGGACAAAGACCAAATCCAACTCACACAAATTTACATTATACTGATCGTTAAAAAGCTCTGACACACAAACAACAAATCGCCATGTTTGCGCACATGTCGCCCTCAGTTTGTAGCATCAGGTGTTTGTATAGGTGCAGGACATTTTACCGACTCACCTCCATGACAACCGAGCAAAAGCAGTCCAGTAATGATGCCCATGAGATGTGGCTCCAGAATACCAAGCAGAGGGAACTGTCTCATGGTGGTTTGATTCTGAAGGGCAGCACCTTGCACGGTACCTTGTTTTGCCTATATTAATATCGATTTGGGTCGATATCGTCGTCCTTCCTCGTGCAATGGGATAACGGATACGCCAGGGCAAACGTCGATATTTCAATTGATAAATTGAGGCGCTCTAAACTAGTAAACATTCCCTGTTTCACTCGCCGAGCGTCGCTACTTCGTGCCTCCCCGTGGTGGCGCTGCTTTTCAAAACACACGGTAACCTGGTCTAGATAAGTGTAGAGCTGAAACGATTAATCGCTTAATAGATTATTAATCGATTACTCAATGAATCTTCAGCTATTTTGATCAGCGATTAATCGATTTGAAGCTTTTTCTCATTACTAAAACAAGATTTCTGATCGTTTTAGCTTCGACATTCGAGAACATCGTCATTTCCAGGTATGACAACCAAAACCAACATTCGTTTTACTAACATATGATTTATTTTTAGGTTCAGTCGTGTGCAGAATATTTACAGATTTGAATTGAAATGGAAAAAGACATCTGGTCATGTCCTCTGGAAGCAAAGTCCTTACTTTATCATGCACATTCAGCCCTCGTGTCTGTCTGGATGCACATGTGTGTGTGTGTGCATATGTAGAATTGTTTTTCTCCTTTGAGTTGTCCTTCCACCTTTTTATAACGAGTGCCACTCACACTGTGCCGAAATGATTGAATCCGCCGGTCTCTGTTGGATTGCCGCCTTGAGTGGCTGTGTAGGACATGGAAGTGGAGATTGACTGACATGGAACGCGGGGAAACGGCGAGGCGGTGCTGCTTTTAATGGCGTGAATGGGTGCACAGTGTTCTTAAGAGCAAACCCTCGAGCTTTCACATAGCATACATTATATCACATAGGGTTAGCGATCACTTATCCGTGAATTCGGATTTTTTGATGTCATCCCCGCGACCTTCATGTGGAGGATAAAGTGGCAGAAAATGGATGGGTGATGATACGAGTATATGGGGCCCTTAATGGTTGCGTTTTCACCCGGGTTAGGGTTACGGTTCGTGACCCAGTCGGAACCAGCGACACTCAAGTGTAGGCTAAAGCTGTAGAAGAGTGGATGGATGGATGGATGAATAAATTGCTTGATGCACGACTTGGATTTCATTGTCTACAGTGAAAATTAAGCTAATTGAGCTATGAGAATGCCCCATACGTTCCACCGTGAGGAGAAGGGCGCTGATTGAAGCGACATAATTAATGTCAGTGTCATCATTATTTCCTTTTGATGTACTAACTGCTTTTTTAAGACATTATTCTATCATCGGAGTGACGGAGAGCCGCCGGCGGTGTGCTACTGACGGCATACTTAAATAGCCCCGTGGCCTCGCGCTCTGCGACTTGGAAAATTGGCTGAATGTCACTGATCAAATTAGTAGTCAGAGATAGAAACTAAGCACTAATTCACATCCCCACTAGCAGCGGCACATGGCTGTGAGAGCTACTCGACCGATTCCCTCCCTCGCATTTCGTCCGTCTTTGCCGTCTTCGGAGTAGCGTTGGGCTCTCGAGGTCAGCGACTTCACACCGAGGTGAGCTTTTGTTCAGCCAATCGATTCATATCATGCCAATACTGCACCGCATCAAACCCGTGTCATTTTGACTGTTTTTGCAAAATAAATTGAGCCATTACAGCTTCTCAAATGGCGAAATTAGTTGAACCAAACACTTGAGGATGTCGTCATTTTAAAATTTGGGAAACATCTTTCCATATTTCCACCATTACTTGGGCCTTACGGGCCAAATGGCTAATCGATTCATTGAGACGGTAATCGAAGGATTAGTCTTTTATGAAAATAAGACCAGTCTCACCGTTGCCAGCATTTTTGTCAAAGCTTAGACATTAGTCAGCAATAATAGACACAGCTCTGGAAACTTCTGAAAACCCCAGTTCACTCATTGTCACAGTTTCTTTTCCTTTGCTGTTGTTATTGATTTTCTAGTTCGCCAATGTCGAGCTCTCTGCTCCATCGAGGTCGTTTCTCGATGAAGGTTCTGAATGCAAATGAACGTGAACAGCAAGTACTTAAATGTGACCTTTTCAGGAAGATGTTTTGTGTGCCCGTTAAGCAAAAGTCTAACTGTATAGGAACACAACAGCTTTTCACACTTTTGTCGAATAGTGACCTTGATAATCGCACGCTGTTTGACGGTTGCTTTGGAAAGTGCAGGTCTGAAACCTGCGGTACAGACATAATGGATAATATTGACACTGTTGCGTTTCAGGAAATTCTCTCACAATAAATGGCTTTCACTTTGATTTCAGACATGTAACGCCATGTGCTTTGGTGACTTTGCTTTTTCTTATGTCAAGCTTAGTCGCACAATATACCGTTTACTTTGAGTTCGAACAGGACTGCCTCCTCCTGTCTGCAGTGTGTGTTCAGGGTTGTTTGCGTTGTTGCAGCACAAAACAGAAAGTTGTCGGAAGGACGATTGTCGTTTTCTATAAAATATAACCATTTGCTGTTATGTAATAAGGTGAAATAGTTCTTAAAAGCCTTGTGTCTCCTTATTTATCATGAATCATCTATAAAATAAGCAATGGAATGCTTAATTTTCTTGTTTGTTCACTTTTAGATGGTAGTTATAGGGGTTTGTGTGGTCAGACTGCTTTAAAGTCTTTGGTTCTCCCATCAACTGACCTCAGAACCCCCAACTTTCAGTATTAATCACAATTTCACAGACTCATTGGCGGATGGACTTGTCAATTTATTGAAGATGTTTCACCTGAGGTCACACGTGGAGTTTACCACTCTAATTGGTGTCAATAAATGCAAGGAATGTCTGTCTGTTCGTCGCATAACTGTCCAACGGGTCACTCGACACGCTTCAAATTTGACAGGAGACTCACTCATGACACCAGCGTGTGCTTTGCCGACTTTGACGTTGTTTGGAGGAGAGATGCCCGAGATATCGGTAGAAATGCGACATGTTCGACATGAAGATAAAACAAAAATAGTGGCAGTGACCATTCAGACACAGCAAAAATACACACAAACGGGCACATGTTGAAAATGTGAAATGCCCGCATTTCAAACTTTCAGACCTCTTGGATGAGACTAAACTTCTCTGTGACCTTGATGATGGAGAATCTACAGACTCCACGCATATCTCTCATATCACGTGTTGCTGCTCATGCCGTCTTGCATATTATCTTGGTATTTTATAGCGACATTAAGCACGTTAGGTTATCCATTCAGTCCTCTCCCACGTTGTAACGCTAAGCCCGCCGCATGCATATGCAGATTTATTCCAGCTTTCTTCGCTTGTTTCGTACGATAACGAGAATGTTCCTGGGGCAGAGCTTGCACATATCGGGCGTTGCGTTTGTGGCCTGATGGATATAACCCGGCAGTAATTGGGTGCTGGCTTCAGTGGGAGACAGGTGTTTAAATAGCCTCCAGTCTGTGTATACAGGGTTAATGAGTGAGGCTGGAGATGGTGGAATTGACCTGGGGTTTAGCTGCAGGAAATGCAAATATGAAGGAAAAATCTGTACAGTACTTGAGTTGAGATGGATAAGAGAATAAAGGTTTACAAGTACACAGGTCACAGGAAAAAGAGGATAGATGGAAACGCAGAGTAGATCATGTTTTGTGAAAATCATTGTCCTTTTGTTCAGTTTTTCACCGGGCACTGATCGGCAGCTCTGTATTTTTCCACGATTCATACTGAATCACATGTGAGGGAAACCCGTAGACTGTAAAGAACAGATGTAGCCTTACAACTTGTGTTATTCTCAGTGACCATCAGACTTCTCATATGATGTCAGTATAAAAAACGTCCTATAAGTAGATGTCTATGGACTCGATCACTTGTTTTAGGTCTTCTTCAATACAGCATAGTGTCCATTTTGGAATGAAATGGAGAAAAAAAAAACGATGATGCAGACAGAGTGTGCTTTAGGGCATGTCTCGGGCTATTTTCTCGATTCATCGAGTAATTGTTTGGTCCATAAAATGTTGAACACTCGATCAACCTAGAAAGGGTGATGTTGTGTTAATGATTTCTTTGTTATATGGGGCAAAGAAACCAGATAATACTCACATTTAAGAGGAAGAAAAATCTCGTTTTAATGCCTTAAAAACACTCAAAGCGATGAATCGATTGTCAAAATACTCGACGATTCATTTAATAATCGAGTAATTGTTTCGCGGCAGATTGATAGCTGATATCTCCACCCCCATCGCTTCTACCACAGACCCATCTTCTCATCCAAATATGCTCTCTTCTGCTGTCAAAAAGCTGCTTTCAAAACACTTTGGTTTAATGAAAATGTATTCATTAATGCACCCTGGAAGAAACAATTTTATTAGACACTGTAATTCCATGAGTCATCCAAACACAAATGACCCCTTTACCCCCCCCCCCCCCTCATTTCTTTACCCTGACATTCAAACTGTTTTCCGACTAAAGACCCTAATCATGGACTGAGTGCAAAGTTGCATTTGTTCACTTTTTGAGGCTTGACACGGTTATCACGGCACATTTCGTCCAAGCTGGTAATCCTTTGATTGCAACCACAGCTCCCCGCTTTGACTCTATTGGCACATAAGTACATAATGGTCACCAGGGTGTCTGAATTGTTAGAGAGACGGTTCCTTTTTATATATAATTAAGGGTTATGCTGCTCGTGTGGTTCCAGTCGGTGAACGTGGCACTATGTATCCACTGCAACCACAACAATAGCGAGGAATAATTGGCGTGGTTGGAACCGGTCGTTCACTGTGTGAGAGAGGAGCAGCACCCTTAAAAGTCTACCTAGCGAGTTCAAAGCCAGTGAAGCGAGCCATCGGACAGTTACATGATTAACGGACAGTCCTGCGTTTATAGAGATAGATGGATCAATGGAGTGGAACAAAATGAAATGGAAATGCGATTCACCAGGCTGCTCCTTTTAGTTTAAGTAGCATAAGTAGCATAATTACGTCTCCAAAGGCCAGCATTTCCTTTAGATCCAACTCACTTTGAAGAATAATATGTTATGATTTAGTTACGATCAAAGGCCTCGTTCGTCAGTTTCTCTGATATTCCTTCTTCTTCTTTTTTTTTGCCAATATTCCGTTACTTATCTTTTCTAAGTTGCAGAGGAGAGATGATGAAATCAGGTATATGTTACAAGTGTGGCTGCGGCTAACGATTACATTCACCGCTGATTAGTTTGTCGGATTAGCATCTCGTTTTAATCAATCGTCCAGAATGGGGGTAAAGTTAAAACGTCCATATTCATTATTTCTCAGCAAAGAAACCGGATCACGTACGGAAGCTAGTTAGTTGTAGCGGCTCCGGTTACGCTATATATCAGTGCTGAGCACGTTAACGGCGGTGATGTTAACGGCGGTGATGTTAACGCACGTTAGCGCATGATGCGTTTACAATGACGTGCGTGACGTTATGTTTACCTGCCGCGGCACCGGAGTCCAGGCACCATTTACCAGTTAGCTCGGTTAGCTCCTTTAGCGTTAGCGGGCCTACAGTGGAACTGGAGCAGCATGTTTATTGAACGAAAAGAGCAGCGCTACAAATAACCAGCGTACCCGTGTACTGCGTATATGTGCCTCTTTTTTTAAAGTCTAGCGTTACTTGAGAGACTAATTTTAACAATCGGGACTCAATCCCTGTTTTTCCGGTCAGTCGTCATGGAAACGCGTCATGCATTAACACGCATTAACGTGCATTAACGTTAACGCCGTTAAACGCATTAACGTGCCCACCACTACATAATATACAGCATATTATGTGGCGACAGACCTGTTCGTCATTGTCGTTGTTTATTTAGCCGCGTCACTGTCAGTGAAGCAGTGGTTCCTCCTGATTTTATAAGAAGTTCTCACATCCACGAGTCCTTTTGAAATGTTCAGAGAGAATCCGCAAATGAAAAGGCACAAAGGTACAGTCGCCCGTGTGTCTTCAACGTGTGAACCCCCCCTCCCAGACACAGACGCAGACACTGGGACAGGCTTTTTGCCTGTGGCACGACACATGGCGGCGAATCACAAAAGGATGAAAGAAAGAAAGAAAAAGAGAAAGAAACGACAGCTGTAGCAACTCGAGCCTGCAAAGACACTTCGGTGAGAGTGAGAGAAACGGATTTCATGAGTTATACACAAACCGAGTCACACGGCGACAAAGCGAAAAACACTTGAATTATTTATTCATTGAATTAAGCAGAGATTTGGAGCATGGTATATGGCCGAGGATTGGAGATTTTCTTGAATTTTAGTCGGCACTTTCTGCTCAGCTAATGAAATCAACTTGCCCTGGATCTCAAGTAGATTTTAATAACCGCCAGCTGGACTCGTATTTTGCCCCATACATATAAAGATAAACGCATGTGACTAACATCAGACCACCTGAGTGCTTTGTTTTTGAATGGTTTAACATAACAGTATTTGTATTTTTATGTATATTCTATGGGTTTTTTCACCAATTAAGTACACATTCTCCACAGCTCAGTTGCTGAAGTTGTACATTTGGATTCCATTTGATCTCATAGCTCTGCTCTGTTTGCCAGTAAGAAAGGCAAAGGTTGCTGAATGAATATCAATGAAGCTTACGTTCCACACGGTGAAGCCTGGCTTTCTTCTTCTACCTGAACCAAACTCTCTACAATCTTTTTCATCTTTATGTATAAGCTCAGAATTCACATCACGGAAACGCATCAGGATGATTGTTGTTGAAAGTAAAGTAACAGAAATATCATTTCGCTTCGGTGAGTCATGAATGATGAGTGTTTGCTCGCTGCCAGGCTTTGACAATTCAGAACAGGTAGTACAGGATCAAAACTACATTGTTTACCATAATTTTAGCAGTTCTTAGCGCACAGTCTTTGATATCGCACATTACAATTACAATCACCGGCGACTTGTTTTGAGCTGAGCAGTACATCAAGTTTGGCTGCCGGAAGATGCTTCCATTGATTGTTTTTGATTGGCAGACTCGTGTTTTGGTATTTTGCGGCGCTGATATTGTCAGGAAGCAGCAGGAGACGATCTCCACGGAGACAAAGGAATAGAAATGAGCACGATGCTGCTCTTCAGAAACAAACAGCAGAAGCTGAAGTGTGTTTTGAATGACATGATATAATACTTCTTTGAAATCTAATGAACTGTACCTGTTTTCTTCTCTCAGGTGATGCTGGCTGCTTCTTATTGGTCGCTGCTCGCGCCGGCCATTGACATGGCGGAGGATTCTGGGAAGTACGGCTCCTTCGCTTTCGTGCCTGTGGCCGTGGGATTCGCTCTTGGGGCGGCTTTTGTTTATTTCGCTGACGTGGCGATGCTACTTCTGGTGAGTACCTCACATGTATACCGTAAAAGCAGCGTTGGGATTAACGCGTACATTGTCTTCATAATGAATTAATTTGACGTTTGGTGCATAAAATGTTCGAAAAAGAAGGGAGAACGTCAAATGGTTTTTCCCAAACCTTAATAATATGAGTGTCTTCAAACAGTCATAGAGAGGCAAAGAGACCACAACATAACAAGAATCCCAATTTGAGTAGTTGGCGATTCACTTTGTAGTTGCCGACTGCTCTTGGTTACTCGCCTCGGGCCTGATCTTCTATTTGACCTTTAAGTGAAGAGAGAAGGTATTTTTTTATTTAAAATAAAACTTTTATCTTCCTCATAGGGAGAAAAACCCCCCCACTAAATTCACATTAAACTTGTTTTTGAAACATTTTTGAGGCAAATTACTCAAATTATTAAAGTAGAAGAAGTAAAAGTTCAAGAACTGCTCAATTCTGCGTTTGTTCCGTTCGATTTTCTTAAGACACTCGAGTTCCCTTTGTTACGAAGTCTGTCTAGAGCTGTGACTCGCTGGGACATAATTACATGACCTTTTCTCTGAGGAGACGCTCTTATAGGCAAATATTAGGGGAATCGAGGGTTGAGAAAGTCCAAAAAATGACCGTTATTATTACAAAAGCTGTTTGTATTGAATTATGGCTCCGTCTGTGCGACTGTCTGATTGATTTCTACATGGAAAAAAAGACAAGGGCGTTAAACAAAATCTCTTTTAAAAGAACATATTGGTATGGTTTGTCTCATTCCAGTCTGAAAATTTTTTTTGTTATTTTCATCTCAGACTTGGACAAATGTGTTTTTTCTCACTCTTGTCTTTGCCTGTTGAGACTGACGCCTCAACATTAATGCCAATTTTCTGTCTTCCTCTGTCTGGCCGTGGGTGTGAGTCAGAGAGAGACGGTGAGTCATCATATAACATATCAGCAGCCATGACAACCATACCTGACTGTTTTATCAAGACTATGTGATGGATGGAGCCCTTTTACTTTAATGCAATCATTAGCCACCGCACGTTATTTCACTCATTTGAAAAGTTTCAGCCAAAAAGAAGTTTCACTGTCCACGTTAAGTCCATGGAGATTGAGCAATATAATCCTCAAATCTGACAGACGGAGAGTATATCTGACCCTTATGTTGCCCCTGCAGTGCATTTCATGAGTAACCGCTGATAAACCTTCCCTCGCCTCACCTGGATTATGGATTCCATTGCCTGTGGATTCCCATCTCCTCCATCTTCTATACTTTGAGCATATTTTATGGCTGTGGTCCAACTCTGAAATCTGAAAATCCCCTGAGGCGCGGCCAAACATTAAATCCTCGGATCAGTAATGCCCATATATATATACTGTATATATTCTTGTTTTCATGTGAATATGGGGATACCAACATTCATTCAGTGCAATTAATAATTGAACGGGCAGAAGTGGATCCGAGTGCAGAAGGAGATTGGGAGGGGGTAAGGTGAGTGCTCGGACCGAAGATGATCTTGGAAGAGCTTCACGGAAAGAGTCTGGATTGTCTTGTGCGGGGTGTCGTTTACCGCCAGACGACAATCCTTTGATGGACAGAGTAGTCGAGGGGTAACATAACAACCACAGCTCTCTTGCCGTGAGCTGTGACCGGTAACATGACTTTTCATTTGCTTTGAATAATAACAACGACGAAGACATTGTCCACGACATAGCAGAAAACTGCTCGGTCTGTGGCTGTTCGTCTCAACAGTACGCCGAACTTTGTAAGAGAATCAACTGCCGGCATTGAAGAAACACTGGTTTTCCTGTCGCCCAATCAGCTGGTCTGTCATGGGTGGAGCTGGGCCGTACCGTACGATCTTACTCTGGTACCCCATGGGAAGGGTGCCAAAAACGTACCGAACCCAACCAAACCTTTCCACTTTCCACAGCGAAAATGAACCATGTGGCTATGGTATTGTTGGAAAAGCTCCATATCATGTGACCCAGGTCGACGTTGTTTTTTGTCAACTGCATTACAGCGAAAATCTACTCTCCTTGAGACAATTTGAGTCGGTATCTTCCAACAAAAAATATATTTTATTGAAATTCTTAAAAAGTGCTTTTTCAGTCGCTGACGACCTTTGATGCCAAAATCTGAACAGGGCCTTGGGCTCCGCGGCATTTGCACTTGGCCTCGACTCAAGTGATTTGCAGTTAAATTCAGTTCCCCTTGAGGAATGAAGCACGGTAATTATTATTCCAACCTAACAATTTTGTGCAGACCTTCTTGAAACGCAATGAATTATCGGAACGATGAATGAGAACTTTACCCCCGCACGTTAACTGATGTTAAGATGCACAAAGGTTGACTTCTAAAAAAGGTCAATAGCTTTAAAAAAAGCTTTAAAACGTTGCACGTTTTCCTGTCGTTGCGTTGGGGAAAACTGCAATGATATGAATTACACTGACACATCACTGTCATGCATGCGCTGTGTTTTGAGCTAATTTAATATGTAGCTTTTGCTGTCTTTAATCACTGAGCTGTTACCAGGTTTATTTTCAAGTTACATATACGAAAGCCAAAAAAGGTTATGGGTAGAGTTAGGGTGGGGGCTGGATTTCACTCCCACCAGACACCCGCAACTCTGACTCTCTTCAAATCCTCTTCAAAATAGCCTATACTCTAGGGCTGGGCGATATATCGAAAATGTATCGTTATCGAAATTTACGACGATAGTCAATGTCATTTTGCCCATATCGATATATTCGATAATTAAATAAAAAAGAAATTAAAAAAAGTGTTTTTTGGCCAACTTGCCGACTTCGTCGTGCTTGCTCAAGGGCTCAGGCAGTGAGTCAGAGCGGTGTAAATGTTTCTTCACTCAGTCTCACACAAAATAAATCACTGCATTTGATACGTATCAGACATAAAACACACACACACATGGTCAATTATGCAAATTATGTCATTTTTGCGTCTTCGAACTTATGGTTCATTTATCGTTATCGAGGCGAGCTGCTCAATATATATCGTGATATTGATTTGAGGCCATATCGCCCAGCCCCACTATACTCTCTGTAATTCCACTCACGTTATCCGTGAGTCTATAAAAGATAGACAAAAAACAAAGCCTCCCTCAGTAACTTAAGATCTTGGCTTGAAGTTATCAGATTCGCATTCTTGAGTCTTTGTTATCAACAAACTAGACCACAACAAAAGAACTAAAGCTAAGGAGAAAATAATAAATCCAATGAATTTGAAATGTTGCTGTCCTGGGGTCCTCTTTTCGAAAAACTTTGAAGTCTTTCTTTCCGTGAAAAAAAACTAAACAAACTTATGCCGTGTAGCGCCCACACTGTTTATTCATGCAATATTTAAGCTGACACGATATCAAAGGACGTTAGCCCTGCACCTGTCTCCTCCTGCCTCGAACTTGCATGCCTCTAGCTCCGGCTATGCTTTAAATTTCATTTTTCTGCAGCTTTTGCCATTGCTCTCACTATATGCTCCACAGTGATAAGTCGCGGCTGTTCTGTGCCTACTCAACTGGCATAATTGTTTCTCCAGAAATCCAACTTTTTCTCATTTGACGAAACTTTGGCAGCGATGTAATAATATTCAAGTTTTAATTATCTTTAATTTCAACCGTCTGTCAAGCATTTGCGTCATGTCGTGTGGATCGCATTTTAATGAGTTAAAAATAAGTCAGTACTCGGTACTAAAGGCGAACAACTTTGTGATCTAACGTTGAGCTCCCCCCTTATGCAAATATGACTAGGTTTTCACTTGAATGCTTAAAAATAGATCTTTCTAGCTTCCCCGGTTATTAGCCTGTCACTCGTCCGGTACAGTTCCGCGGCAGAACTCGGTCCTGTCAGTGTCGTGTTCGTTTTGTCGTTTTGTCGAGCGCTGACGCGTCTGCGGAGAGAAGAGGGTTTGCGATGAGCGTTTATCTCGATGTCAGAGCCTGAAACAAGAGTCACTTCCAACTTTCAGACAATGATGTAAAGTGTAGTGAACAGCTGCGCTGACAGTCTGCTCAGCCTCACCGGTCGCTGGAAGGACCTCCCGCCGCCATTTCCTGCCTCTTCTCTCAAATCAGCGGGGGCTAATTGGCCAGCTGATCTTTCTGGCCTAAATCCTTCATGGTGCATGCACTCTTTGGCTCATGCGACGCAGAGATGAACACGGATCTGGTCAGACACAGATTTCAAATAGTAGTGGTAAGCAGAACAAGCTTAAACTAACCCTTTTTGAACCTTTTTTCGACTTGATCATTGTGTTAAAAATGCGTCTCGTTCTTTAGGATTTCATTGTTTTACTTGGGTTGCATGTGGGTTTAAAAAGGAAAGCTTTTTGGTGCAATTATTACAGTAGTTATGTTTAGGTTTGGGCGTGGTTGGGGTTGCCCAAACCTAATTTACAGCTCGGGATGGGAATCGGTATCGGTATTGGTTTGATATTGGCCAGAATCACTGGATGGGATATCGGGCAGATTAAAATGTAAAATCTGATACAATCCAGAAATCCTATATGCATAGAATTCAGCAAAGGCATTTAGCAGAGTCATATTTTGGCTGTTTATTACAATATTTGTTACACAGAGAATTAAAACTTTGAAGTGACTCGGCACAAATGTGTTGTGAACAGCTCTGTAGTTCATAAACGGTATAAAATTACCGACTAATATCAGTATCGGTAGATACCACACACAAAAAAAGTGGTATTATGCCATCCCTATTTGCAACACAGATGATATACCAATATATTAAACATCAACTTTTTTTTTATATTTATAGCATTAAACTTTAGGTTAACATCATACTAACACACTGAATATGTGCATAAACTACCAAATAAAACCCCACTCAATTACATTTATATTTGACTAAGATTCTCTGTTGGAAGAAACTCAACACTGTCGCTGCTCTTTGAGGGAATTATCTGCATCCCATTACTTTCTGGGTTCACTTTGGACCTGAGAGAATTAGTTCCAGCTAATTCAAGGCTAATGGGTCTTGAGTAACTGTGAGTCAGACATTAACAAAGCATTCCAACCAGCATTCACCGTAAATCAACACGGATCGTTGTTATTCTAAGTTCTGCCTTGCAAGAATTTGAGTGTTCTAAGTTTGGCTTGAATCAAATGAACAAACTTTATTTTTTTTCAAACTGTCTCTCATGCCCTTTTCACACAGGCGGTGGCTAATAATAGCATAATGTAATGCGGCCAGTTTGCTCTACACGTGTAAGATTACCTGTTCTGCTGCATCAATGGCCTCGTTTCCTTCACTGTGAAGTCGCTCAAGAATAAAGAGCAGCAAGATAGAGACAGTCAGATATATGAAGTGAAATTGTACTGTAGTGAGTGATGCTGCGATGACAAGTACAGCAGAGTATGATCCCGGACTGCGATATGCACAAAAAAATCCCCTGAGGCAAGTGTCGCAGTGACAGAACTGTCCAACAGCCACTGAACTGTGCATGATCATGGGCTGAAGAATACCGATTTAGTCTCTAGTGGTGGTAAGAGTAGTCATTTTCCATTAGATTGATTTAAATTTGTGTTTTTTATATCTTTATTCAACATACTACAACATTTCTTAAGCCCCATTTGGGGAGGTGGGGTAATGAATCACAGGAAATCTGTAATATTAATGGCCAATTTGCAACAGGATAAGAAATCTCAGTAAAACTACCACCGTTGGGAAGGATCAATCTGTCCCAGGAGACCTTTTACTGGGCTTCGTCGTGGAGCCATGCTACGACCGTCACTGGCTCCAGCCTGGCTGACCAGTGACCCCCTAGACAAGGCACATCTTCTCTCACCCTACCCAGTAACTGGAGCGCCGACAGGATCCCTGACGCAAGAGGGCATCGGGGAAAGCGAACCCGGTGATCCCCAAACCACCGCCCTTTAACCTACCGCACCCCTAGACGCCAATGCCGGCTCCGTCACGGAGATACGTGCAAACAACTTCTACCTAAATCCACTGATGCCATCACCTTTTGTCTTCATGTGCGTTGTACGCTGCAGATCATGCCTGAAAACCCACAGAAATCTACTTGTAAAGAGGAGATGATGGAATGTTTACACACTTGTTCACTGCCGGTCTATTAGTACAGGATTTGTCTTACCTGTGATCATTTTTCCAGACCTTTTTACCCCAGGTAAAAGTCGCTGTAATCTTTACTGACATCGTCTGGTAACGATTTGGACCGGACCAAAATCACAGAGAAGCTCTGGTAATAATTACTCGACCCCACCTCCGAATCGGGCTTTAAAATAACCGAGACATCTATCTCCCTTCTATTATATTATATTATTTAGCGGCTCTTTTGCGCAAGGCCCACTGTCATGCACGACAACCATCTACTCCATTAGTTATGAGCAGCTGTGCTCTCAGGCAGTAGCAATTTCCGTAGCAGTCGAGAACAATTTTGAGAAACAGGTCTTCAAATGTCACTAATAATGAAATGGTGCATCTGAATGGTTTTGATCAAAACAAACTCGATGTAGTGTAGTTACTTTTCCGCTCGACTGCTAACAGTGGCCTCCAGGAGTGACAGGTAAAGCTAGGTTCTGCGATTTGAAAGCCTCTGCTCATCCTGATAGGTGGCATCATCTATGACGGGTGTCTTCAACCTCTAGAATCACCATTTTTGACCCAAATAGAATTAATCTAGAGCCACAAAACCTGTATGACGATAACAACATGTAAGAAGTTTTATATAGAGACATGAAAGAACCTTAGTTTGTTGCATTTATGAAATTTAAGAATATCCACAGACCCCCTGATATTCTACATCTTCCTCATATGACCTTTCTCTTGTGGGCGCCATGGTGACAACCGTAGAAATATTGCGCTGTGATAATAGAGCGCATGAAATCAACTGAGAACCGCTGCACCCCCCCCCCCCCCCCCCCCGTTCAACATAGACACACAGCGGGGGGTCATCAGTGTTTGGACAGCTGCTGATGCCACTTTTACTGGTTCCTCAACAAACACTGCTGCTGAATGTGAAGAGCGATGGAGGAAGGGCAAGATTGACTGAGAGAGAGAGAGAGAGGACTGGGGTTTGACAGGGAAGAGAAGGATGGGAGCGATGAGGCACCGAGTGGAAAGAGGAGAAGTTCAATTGTAAAATGGTAAAATAGATATGGTTTTGTAGATTTAGAGCATTTCAAATACAAAGGTTTGTTACACGGTGCAGTTGGCAGAAAAAGATCTTCAGTAGGGGAGTGTATACCGAACCCTGGTATACTTGTGCGTCAGGGTCCTGTAATATCCCACTTCACCATCGGTTGGCGGTACAAATCTGGACTCGGGGAACAGGACGCATTCCTACACAAAGAAGAAGAGAACGATGCTACAGCTCCATTGGGTTCAAGCATCTCACAGCTGGAAGGTCCCGTTGGGCAGGGGAGTCGTAGGCTTGGGCGATTATCCTCGGCGAGTACTTCTTCTGTTGTGGAATTGGTTTTTCTGCTTGGGGAGCAGGGCTTATACGCCACCTACTGGTGGGAAATTCGGTTTGCGTTTTCAAAGCGCTAACAGTGTGTTGGGTGCGCGTGGTTCCAAAATGTGGGCTGCACGTGCACAGCCTACTTCTTGATGATGCAATTCGCTTGCTGTGCGCGTAAATATACCAGGGCCTTTACAGTTTGCGCTTGTTTTTTATACATCCAGTCAAAATATATATTAATAATATAATAACATTACCGAAATCTGCAATATATAATATATAAAAAACAAGCCGAGTGACCATTTCCATTTTCCAATTCTCACGTTAAGATGCATTGTTCGAAGGTATTTTCTCTGATGTAACTGCACACATACACACACTGTGAGCCATTGTATCACTTTATCTCATGTGTCCAACCACCAAGGTCGTCACCATGACAACATATAGTTATAAGGGTAAAAAAGAAAAAAGTGTGTTGGCAGCCTGGCATGGCAGCATTGCTTCATGACACACAGTATATCAGCTCCGATGGAGAGTTTCCCGTCTTAGCCCCGGAACTTAGCCAAGAGGACAGTAGTAATGACCGGAGCACGGCAAACACATGACATCGTCCCTGTTTGCTATAGCCGTCTTACTGGGGTGAATGAAGCTGTCAGGGCGACTGTAACTGGGACACTCCAACTGTAAACTATCAACCTGCGCTCCACCATGTGTGACAAGGAACTTAAAGCGATAGTTGTGTTTTTTGAAGTTTGATTGTATATGAGGCTATGACTCCACACTGTGTCCCCAAAGTGCCACCATCACCTCACTTTGACTGAAAACATGCCTCTCAACAGAGACTTTTTAGCTATTTTTTTTACAAAAGGCTCACTTCCTGCACCATTGTGAAAATCTGCAGTTTTTTCCAATCACGCCTTATAGGTATTGTTGATCAACCCCTGCCTCCATCAGTGAGTTTAACGGAGTGATTTTGTGACTATTGTGTTTCAAATCCCTCAGTTGGATTAAGAAGCTCCCGTTCCCTGGTAGCTTAAAAAGGCGGATTTTCTCAATGGACTTTGGTGCAAGAAAATGAGCTGAGCTTACAAACTTCTTGTTTCCAGTTGCAAGCGGTTGTCTAATGGTGAGAAAAAGTGTCAAACTCACAATATTCTTAACTATGCATGCTAGTTGTATGAAGTGGCGTCTTTGCTAGCAGCCCTGTTTTAATGTAAATGTATCCTGGCCGTGTCAGAACCTGCTGTAACTGCACTGCAAAAGGTTTTTTCGTTTATAATATTAAACTGAAACCTTGGCTGCTCACTCTAACAGTTTCGCCGCCCTAACATCAGGATATTTGCTCCTTCTTCACTCGCTCTCGTGGAGCCGTCTACGAGACCCCGCTGCCCCGCCAGGCTTCTCGCTGGGTTGAGTGAATTTGTATCCCAGCCACTAATACACCCAGCAGATTTTTTTTTTTTCCTGGTAACAATGTGCTGCTGGTCATTTCAAAGAGAGCGAGAGAGAGATAGTCTTGTTTATCTTCATAGTCTGTGTGCGAAGGAGCGAGGAAAGAGGGGAAAGATTGTTTGTGCCGTTGCCTCCCTCCCTGTCGTGAAACTGAAATGTGTGAAGCGCGATGGACCATTATTTTTCTCATCCCCGTACTGCAGCCAGGATGTGATTGAACAGCAGGTCATCTGTAAGTTTTTTCTCCCGTTGTGATGCAAACTTGTGTCACGAGTGGTTAGTGTCTTAAATGTCCTCAGTTGAAGGCACACAAAGGCATTCTTTATTGTCTCCCTGCAATTCTGGGGGCACTCGCTGCGTACAAACCAAAAATATAGTATATTTCCCTTTGTTTGCTCACTCTTCGTCGCCCCCTGATGGCCTCCTCCATGATAGAGTCTTCTAAGAATTGTTTCTTACCATGATCAGTTCATGCCAGTCCTGGTTCCACATTGTTTTTTGTACGGCCGCCGAGGAATCCGCCTTCTCTGAACTCACACATACGCAGACTATTAAGTGTGTTTGTTTTGCTCTAACAAATTGAAAAAGAATGTCGAACAGTCGTGGCCTCATTACCCCTTTCCTTGTCGCTTCCCTCCCACATCTGCTGTCAAACGAGCTTTTTATCTCGGAGGTTCCCGATCATCCTCACCAAAGAGCTTAGCCGACTTACTTCCTCTTTTGCATCCATAAAGAAAGATGAATGAAAATCAGCCACCGCCACAGTAATTGAAAACTTCACCCATCACAGAGCGTTGATTGGTGGGGGTTTTGTTGACTCAAATGGAATTATTTTGATTCCTATTGAATTTTTGGCTTTTTGGCCCAGTTAGTTAGAATAGGGAGAGTTACTAGAGTTAGAGTAGGGAGAGTTACTAGAGTTAGAGTAGGGAGAGTTACTAGAGTTAGTGTAGGGAGAGTTACTAGAGTTAGTGTAGGGAGAGTTACTAGAGTTAGAGTAGGGAGAGTTACTAGAGTTAGTGTAGGGAGAGTTACTAGAGTTAGTGTAGGGAGAGTTACTAGAGTTAGAGTAGGGAGAGTTACTAGAGTTAGTGTAGGGAGAGTTACTAGAGTTAGAGTAGGGAGAGTTACTAGAGTTAGTGTAGGGAGAGTTACTAGAGTTAGAGTAGGGAGAGTTACTAGAGTTAGTGTAGGGAGAGTTACTAGAGTTAGTGTAGGGAGAGTTACTAGAGTTAGAGTAGGGAGAGTTACTAGAGTTAGTGTAGGGAGAGTTACTAGAGTTAGAGTAGGGAGAGTTACTAGAGTTAGTGTAGGGAGAGTTACTAGAGTTAGAGTAGGGAGAGTTACTAGAGTTAGTGTAGGGAGAGTTACTAGAGTTAGAGTAGGGAGAGTTACTAGAGTTAGTGTAGGGAGAGTTTCTAGAGTTAGTGTAGGGAGAGTTACTAGAGTTAGAGTAAGTAGTATAACCCTAACCCAGGTAAACGGACTGAAAACCCAAATAAATGTATGCAAATTAAAAGCAAATAAGCCGTACAAATACCAACACGGAAACCATAGGAGCGTAATAATTTTTAGTGTTTGTTTTAAGAATGAATCATTCATCACACCTTGCACACAGCCTCAAACTCAGCATAATTAGAAATGATCAGTCATTAAAGATGACTTTGAGGCAACGGTGCAATGAATTGAAATTCCCCTTTCAGAACAGAACATCTGTGCACATTCCGTGCCGCACATTCACAATCGCGATGCAAATGCAATCGCATGACTTGAATTTCCGAGCACCGATATTTGTTCAGGAGCAGCGCAGGTGTTTTGAGATCAATGCTGATCTTTGAAGTTAATAATAGATAGTACAATAAGTCATCTCTTAGGGTCAAAAGTGGTGCTTCCATCCCATATGTCAGCTGGTATTGACGCCCCTGTGACCCTCACATGGAGCATAAAGCAGTAGAAGATGGATGGATGAAGATAAGTGGACCACAAAAACTCCTGAATCACATTAACTTCAAGTCAAACGACCCACAAAGTTATTGCAAACAAGCCTGGCAACCGTATGTGACCTGAGGGGAGTAATCTGCTATCGCTGTCTGGATTGTTAGCATACTTGTGCTCTCCCTTTATAGACTGCGGGCGGCTCTCCTGTCCGACTGTCAAACGGCTGACACGGAGAGATTTGCCGCCGCGATAGATCGAGCGCGGCTCACACGGAGAGACGCTGCAGGTAGCTGAAGTGTCTGACTCGGCATTATGTCAAACTGTGCTCGAGATAAACCCGTCACTTCGCCATGTGTCCTCGTTGTATGGGTGCATATTGTACGTGGGTGGAACCCCCGGCGGGACGTGTGTAATCCCTGCTCTACAACATCGAGTTATACCAGTTCCTGTGGTGAGATTCTGTTGTAGGCAGAGAAAAATTATGACAACGGGGGTTTATAAGTAAGTATGAAATCTTAAAAAATTGACATAGTTTGGCACTGACCAGATTTGGCTGATGTCTTTTCAGCGAAAGATAAAGTGAAGTCCCTTTGATGCAGAAGCAAACGACCTTGTCTTAATAATTAATTCATCTTGGTTTATTGTTTGCGTACCGTACTCGTGGTGATTGTACTCTCTGACACTGTCGCCGGGCACTTTTTCAATGGAACCACCCACACAGACCTTGTTCCCATTCTACCGTGTCCCCAAAGTTTTCTAATGGCTTCAGTTCTGGCGTCTGCAGAGGTCGCGCGGCACTTACTGCCACGTTCATAAAAACCAGTCTGTGGCGTAGAGCATGTGCCGTGTGCTGGAAATCACCCGTCAGAGTGCGGTAAATTGCGGCCATAAAGGCGCGCACATGTTCGCCTCAAATAGCATGTGGCTTTTAAACCTTGATTGACTGGTGTTAAAGGAGCCGAATGAACATTACCGTCGCACCACTGCCAACCATTGTTGGTGATGCCTAACTCATCTAACATCATTGCCTGAGCAGTTTCCTCTTCCTCTTCAGTTTTGTTGAACCTGTCCACACAATACACCCCGAGGCGCTCTTATATTTTACTTATAAAACGGGAAACTCCCAAGTTTTAGTGTAAATACAACCTTAATCAAGCTCTTTTGTTGCCTCGCCCTAACCCCACCTGCACCAGCCGTGTACGATCGTAACACCGGTTTATTGTTGCGGCACAAATGATGCTCTGCACGAATGTGATATGGCCTTAATGAACACTCCGGCGTGTCGTTCTGCGGGGTGATAACTTAAAATATTCGTGCTTCTTCTTCTTCTTCTTCTTTTCACCGTGACATTTTTCAGTTTTTATTGACCTGTCAGTGTTATCTATAATTGTGTGGGTGATAACCCACCCGTTGCTTATCCTCTCTCCCACACATTTTACGCATTTGAAGGATTCCAACCGAGCGCTAACTTACGTGTACCACAATTAATCGCTCACTTTCCAAGGCTTTCTGAAGTATCTGCTGTGGAAAAAAGCTCTGTTAGACCAGGTTTATTCAAGACCTGCTTTAGCATTCCATACGCGTGTTGCGCTAGCTAGAACCGGGCTAATTTCCAAATAGCTTAACGGTATTTTGACTGTATTTACTTGTGTAATAATGCCGGATCATGTGACAAACGTTGTTTTGGGTCGGAATAGCGGTATTGCTGCTAAAGTGCATCAATTTCACCGGCGTAAACAACATTATAAACACGCTTTTTCAACCCGTTCTTCAACTTCCTGTCCGGACAGGACGCGTCCTCGTGATATCTATTGTCTTTTCAGACTGACTTTAGTTACTTTTCATTGGTAAAACTGTCAAACAACACAAAACAATGAATAATAAACGCAAGAGAGAGCTTAGGATATGACGCCATCGTTTTTCCTAAAGTAGCGTATTTGCTGTCTACACGGAAACCCTGTTGCATCATTAAAATCCAAAATGCCAATGATCACAGAGTTTGACCAAGATAAAAGCAGCAAAGAATGTGAACAGTACTGTATATTCACCCTCTGCTTTGTATTATTTCATTCATGTTTCATTCATCCGTAGCCCGTATTCTTTATTCTTTAGTCATTGAAGCTTTCATCTTTTTCCCCCCCCCGTGCATATGCAGTTTCACTCAGGGGGGGAAATCGCTCTACGACTCTTGCTCTTTGAGTCGCTCTTCCACCTGCCTTTTTGAAGTGAGGCCAGCGTAATTGCATCTCTGAGCTGTCATTAGTCTCTGTGCTGCCCCCCTTCATACATCACCGCTGTACGGGCGTCCATCGCGGAGCACTGTGACCGGTTAATGAGTGCGGGTTGTCTCTTTCCCCTTCTCCCCGCTCCGTCTAGTTGGGTTTTTTTTTTTTTTATCTTGCGGGTTTTTACAGAGATTTAAGTTGGGCCCCCATGAATAAGTAATGTCTTCCTTATCTGAGGCTGAGCTCTGAGCTGTGGAGCTCCCGTTTCTGTCTGTGGATGTTTAATGAATGATGCTTGTGAAACAGTGATATGTTATCTTGTCAGTGTTTAGAGTTTTTAAAAAAAAAAGGGAGATGCACGAATGCTGAATATTCCTCCCTGGCATTTTATAGCATCATAGAAGACAGACGGCGCTTTAAAGGGAGTATAATTTGGGTTATGTGTCCGTCAGGGAAATTGATTTATGCTGCTTTTTTTGGTTTTTATCTCCGTGTAGCGAAATTGTGTTGCCAGTTGAGAGTCTGTGTGGGGAGAAGGTTTTTTATTGTCATTTTAAAAGAAACTATGACTTTTGTGACTTGTTACTCTTGGTTCTGAACATGTTTTTGTCACTTTTCAAGGTTTTGGCCCATTGTGCAAATTATTTAGTGCAGATTTCATTGACTTGTTATTGGCAAGTGATGAGACAAATCTGGACCTTGCTTTTTTGGCCTACCTTTTTTGTGTCCTTTCAAACCACGAAGGTGTTGACAAAACATTTGGGCCATTTCAAGCTTATTCAAGGACGTAACCCTCAAACAGTGGAACACTTCACCCATGAAGCAGAAATAAACAAAATGACTCATATTTACGGTCTCTGCATTGTGAAACATGCGGTGTATAGGATTTTTGGAGTGGTTTTGAATCATATTGGCTCTTGTTAGAATGCTAAATTCAGTCATAGGAACATATAATGTATCTTCAATAGCCCACATCCCACTTGATTTATAACATAAGGCAACATTTTCCTCTTTATAATGGTCTCAATTGATGGTTCCTGGTTTTTTTTTGTAGAACTTGTCATTTTGAGGAATATAGCCAATAAAGTGGTGAATGGACACCATTGTGATTGACAGCTGGGCATCTGATCGCGTATATCTTTAGGCCTTAAAGTGTATAAGTGTTTCTATGAGTGACGTCACATTCAGTTGCCGAAGTGAATATTTGCAGCATTGTAACCAAACATTCTGCCACTCTTTCGATGAACCTCAGTTGGTGGCTTGCTGCCATAGGTTGTGAATGGGTGGCAAATTGTGAAGTGCTTGGGATAAAGGCACTGTTTGAGGGCCTGATTATTCCTTTATTTGGTTTGATAAGACGAGGTCCTTCTTCAGAGATACAGTATCCGACACCAACGATAGGACATTCAGATTTACTGTCAATGTGCATCTTCACATTCCAAACAAACATCTTGCTCTTTTCAGCTTGAAGTAGCCGCCGTTGTGTCATTGTTGTCATAACAGACACTTGTTATGCCGCCTTATTTCTTCGGCTGTGTTTCATTATGAAAATGCATTTCCGAACCTTTCAGCGTCAGCTCAGGAAAGCGATGTAAACATCTTGTGCATAGAAAGTGGCACCGTGGCAATTTAGACTGGATCAACAGAGCTTATGTGAGACAGCCGTTCCCGGTAATGTTCCGTCTTGGTGCTACCACCATGCATATGTATATCCATAACCTGTAGCTCAATATATTTGACGGGGATGTTTACATCCCGTCTGCTTGAACTGAACTGAACTAAAATGGTAAAATGGCAGCTCTTTCCTTTTGATTTAATGACCTGCAGCAAGTGCCTGGGGTATTCGGATTTGGCAACTCTCTGCAAAAGTCAAGGATGACAAGCTGCGGATTACCATCACCATGGGTGTTGTACAGTCACACATTGATTACCTGCCTATTCATGGCGAGCTAATCCATTCATTACGTGTGCTCGCGTGTGTCTCTTGACTGTGCAGTGTCCTCCCCGCACCGGGTGCTTTGTCTCCATCGATCGGTTTTGTCCAACTGCCTTCACTTCCTCTCCGATGTTTCTATTCCGGTCATACTTTGTTTTGTTTTTTTATTCCCACCTCCGTCTCCCCTGGCTTTTTGTCCTTCTGCTCACGCTGCAATCTCAGCGTGTGGCCTTTGAACAAAAGTGCAGTAAGGAAACTTATACTTGTTGCATGAAAAAAAAAAAATACACATTTAAATTTTTAATTTGTAATCCCATGTCCACAACTTCATCAAACAGCCACACAGTCAATTATATTTAAAATCAGACATAGAAATTGTGCCGAGTCTTTACCCTTTGAGGTCTCTGCTTGAAAATTGCAAACCCATAATGAAACGAGAGTATCTCTGCAACCACAAGGTCTACTTGAATATTTACAGTGTTTTATAGTAAAGGCAGAGGAACACTTGTGAGATTTATTAAGATGTTGCTAAATGAAGACGGCGCACAGCACAAATGAAAGGATTTCAGGTTTGCTTGTTCCTAATAAAGAGTCGTAGCAGTAGAGCCAGAAATGTGGTGAGTGGGTTGACCGAAGCTGTGCTGTATGGAGTTTGATATTTATCAGTTTATTCCATTTGAGTATTAGTTGAAATAATAGCATGATAACTTTCAAACAACAACAACAACTCCAAATGTTTCCCTTTGTTTTACATTGAAGGAAGTAAGATAGTAGGAACAACCTGGAAATCTTGAGGAAAATGTGTGCAATTTCAACAATATTATGCCCGAGTTTACCATTTTGCACACATGCAAAATTTTGTATTAAATCAAATATTCACAAATTCATCCTGTGGGCCGATTCTGGCCCACGGGCCCCAAGTTTGACACCCCTGGTTTATTTAGTCTTGTAACACAGATTCTGCCATTTAATTAGACGTGCGACATCGCTATATTCTTTCACGCTAAGAGCTTCTTTTTCGTACGTCAACCAGAAGGTTATGAGTTTGATTCCCAGCTCCTCTGTCTACATGCTGACCCTGTCCCCGAGCAAGTCTCTTACGCCCAAGTTGCTCCCTAATGGCTGTGTGATGGAAAAAGCATAGCGATTAGATGCACTGCATGAACATGGGTGTGAATGGGTGAATGGCAAAAGTGTTGTCGAGTGCTCCTCAAGTCGAGAAAAGGGCTACATACATAAATACAGACCATGTAACGAACGCACCTGTGTGCAACATCGTTAAAATGTCATTATAATGCAAACCGTAATATTCTGGTTTGTTTCTTTCCTCGTGCTCAGACTTTGGAATTTGAACACTGGATTAGTGGCAGCGTTTACCTTTTGAGCAGCACTGCTTTTCTAGAAGACGTTCCTCAGAGTCCGTTCATCAAGGGTTAGCCCTCTATCTTGTGTGCATGTGTATGCATTTATGAGCACACAGGTGTGTGTGTGTGTGTGTGTGTGTGTGAGTCCAGGACAATCTGTGGTTGTGGATTTTCAAATTTTAAGGCAAAAGAAAGTGCAACGTCTTTCGCTCGGTTTTGCACTCTGCACAGTCTGCATGTAATCAGCATCTCATTTGCTTTGGCAGAAGATAATTATGCAATCAGCATGTGTGTGTGTGTGTGGGGCTGTCTGTGCCACGGGCTGATTACTGAACCCTTCAGAAGCCGTTCGGTCTCAGGTGTTGGCTTTGTCAAATGATCTTTGATTTATCGATTTTGGGAGCCATTTAGGCCGTCGAGTGCTGGATCAGAAAGATCACGTCGACAGCGTCAATAGCTCAGAGACGTTTTCATGTCGTCCCTTCATGTTTCGTTTGATTGTAGCTTCAAACTTTAGGATATTGTGGACATTTAAAGGTTCTACTTTATCAGGAAGTGCACCTATAACTTCGCCATACATTGACCGATCGCCTCTTAACTTCATAAGTGACACAAAAGACCGACCCATGAATACAGACACAACCTTGACCCAACTGGACGTTGGCCGTTTTATTCGAAACAAAACAGTGTCCTGTAACTTCACCATACATTGACCGATTGATGAGGTTAGGGGACACTTGCTTGAGGGGGTGTGCGCAGTCCTCATGAATAGAATAGAATAATGCATATTGGCCATGTATACTTGCGTATATTGGAATTTAATTACTGCATTTAACCCATCCGGGAATTAGTGAACACACACAGCGCACAGTGAGGTGAAGCACACGTTAAACCCGGAGCAGTGAGCTGCCGTCACAGCGGTGAGGGGGTCAGGTGCCATGCTCAAGGGCACTTCAGCCGTGGATCGAACCGGCTACCCCCGGTCTCAAGCTCGAAGCACTAACCACTAGGCCACAGCTGCCCAAAGAAATGTTCCCATACCGCTCTACGACAAGTTTGCCCAAATACCATTGGGGCAAAATCGTCTCAAAATTGGCGTTCAATCCAAGATGGCGGCCTTCCTGTTTGGGTTCAGAGCATAGGTCATCATTGACTTTTTTTGACCGTCCCAACCTAATACACGCGTGCGCCAAGTATTCGTTCATGTACGTTAAACCCAGATTGCACCACATGACCTAATAGAAGTTGAGATCTGGGGTATGTTCGGATTCTCAAAAATGCGACTAATTTTCGAGGAACTCCTTGAATTTCAATTTAATCATGTTTTTTGTTGTTGTTGCTTTGCATAAACAAATCCTTTTTCCCGCCTTTGTTTGTTCATATGTCGTCTTTTAGATTTATACGGACTATAGGACGACATGTAATTAAACCAAATTAAACTTCAAGTGAAGGTAAAAATTCAACAAAATTTGATCATTTGACTGTTTTGAAATGTAATCCATCTACACTTTGTCCGATGCTTGTTCTCTCATTCTCGGTTTGTTGTTTCCATGATGTCCTCACACAGGATCTCATTTTATCCCATTGCTTTTTATTGTGTTTTATAATGTGCACACTATTTTCTTGGAACGGATGTTAACATGATGACAGGTGGATGTTGTGTGTGTGTGGGGTGGAGGACTTGGACACAAAGCTTATTGCTGTCAGGATGAGAGGGTGCATGAGCAGATGATGATGATGATGATGATGATGCTATATTCATTGCATTAGTAATTGCCCTCTGCTTCACATGCAGACCCCCCCGGTGTGCTCACGTCATTAGACGGCAGCTCTATCCTCCCGCTGTGTGTGTGTGTGTGTGTTCATGCATGTGCGCGAAGAGGTGGAAACAACGGCGTGAGGCAGAAGCGATGATGATGATGTTTGATGGGAGGTGACCGTGTGTCCGCCAGCAGTTAATCATCCACTCTCCTCTCCGCGGCCTCATTCCCCCCTCCCCGTCTTTAGGGAGACCATTACAGGACAATTACAGGTTATCGTAGCAAATTATTGTGCTGATAAAGGTTAGTTTTCAGTGGCTAAATTGTAAACTAAATACCCTCCTAAGTGGCTCACATAGGCAATAAAAACAAAGCCAATGTAATAAACCGCTAGACCACAGTGGAACGTTTTCCTATAAATACAACACTTGGCTTGTTGATGTGTGTTCATGAAGAGAAAGGGAAAGACGCTCTATTGAAGCAGATTTACCAAAGCGTTTATCCTTGTTGTGCTGCATATCAAACGTTTATTTTGCTTTGCCTACAATTGTTTTCTCACTAATTTATCAGAAAGTGTTGAAGGTTTAGCCTCAAACTTGATTCTCCTTTAATCTCCACACCGTCAGAACGCAGCAAGTCGAGTGTCTTTGTGCCTTCAAATGGAACTCGTGAGCTTTTGTTTACACCTGAAAGGTGCAATTAAAGTTAAGGTGGTGCAAGGATTAGAGAGGGAGAACATTTGGGGGACTTTTTCCCCGGACAACTGAGGCAATTTAGAACTCAAAAAACAAAATATGAACTTACCATGCAGCAGAAAATTAACTTTTCTTTAAAAAAACGAAAAGTTTTCTCTCAGAATGTTGAGAATGCAACAAGAGGGAGAGTCTGAGATGGACGTATCTTGTAAACATGGTCAGCACGACCCCATTCGAAGGCACCAACTGTGTACCGTCCTGTCTGACCTCATGAAATACTGCTGCTGCTCGGAGACTTGATGATAAATTCTTCTCCTGGAAAGTAAATAACAGCTGAATCTGCACCGACTGCTTTAAACTCGAAGATTATGACAGTGCTGCACCCTACGTCTTTATTTCTGCTGGTTTCTAAGAAAGGACACGTGTAGTTAGCAGGCAACAGATACATTTAATTAGCGTCAATTCACCTGTCCTCATCATCATTAACCTGCCATCATCATTCAGCTGTCCACACCATTCTCCTGTCCTCTTCATTCACCTGTCCTCATCATCATTAACCTGCCATCATCATTCAGCTGTCCACACCATTCTCCTGTCCTCTTCATTCACCTGTCCTCATCATCATTCACCTCTCCTCATCATCATTCACTTGTCCACATCATTCTCCTGTCCTCATCATTATTCACCTGTCCTCCTCATCATTGACCTGTCCTCCTCATTCACCTGTCCTCCTCATCATCATTCGCCTGTCCTCATCATCATTCACTTGTCCACACCATTCTCCTGTCCTCCTCATTCACCTGTCCTCATCATCATTCACCTGTCCTCATCATCATTCACATGTCCACACCATTCTCCTGTCCTCCTCATTCACCTGTCCTCATCATCATTCACATGTCCACACCATTCTCCTGTCCTCCTCATTCGCCTGTCCTCATCATCATCATTCACCTATCCTCATCATCATTCACTTGTCCACATCATTCACCTGTCCTCCTCATTCACCTGTCCTCATCATCATTCACCTGTCCTCATCATTATTCACCTGTCCTCATCATCATTCACCTGTCCTCCTCATTCAACTATCCTTATCATCATTTACTTGTCATCATCATTCACCTGTCCTCATCATCATTCACATGTCCTTATCATTCACCCGTCCTAATCATCATCCACTTGTCCTCCTCATTCAACTGTCCTCATCATCATGCCCCTGTCCTCAGCATCATTCACCTGTCGTCATCAGCATTCTACTGTCCTCATCATTCAGTGCTGTTTGTGCGTTTCCGCCGAAGAGTTCATCAATAAATACGCAGATTAAATGTCTCATTTCTGATTACTCTGGTGAACCACGCGTGCACACACACACACACACACACACACACACACACACACACACACACACACACACACACACACACACACACACACACACACACGAGTGTGTCAGCTAAGTGAGAGTTTGCACCATAAGCTGCCTTTCCCTGTTTGTACGGAGGTGATTCCCAGTGGCTGTGTGTGTGTGTGTGTGTGTCCCAATGTGTGGGTGCGCTAAAGCAGTCGAGTGATTCACTCCACCTCATTTATGCACCACACGGACACAGAGCTCATGCTCCATGCTGAATATCACATGACAAATGGCACACTATCCACCCTCTGTGTGTGTGCGCGCGTGTGTTTTCCACCTGCCTCGTTGGCTGTCGTCTGGCTTACCCATAAATAATTATTCCTTTTTAAAATGTCACCTTCCAAACTCAGTCGCCCCAGCAGGTCTCTGTCCATGGATTGTGTGTGTGTGTGTGTGTGTGTTTTCAAGAGCGAAAGAGCAGAGCAAGACCTGCACAGGTAGAAAATTGTAATAATGAGAGAGAGAGAGAAGTCTGAGCTCCGAGCTGAAGCCACTCGAGAGTCAGATAAAAATGAGACTAGCTTCCTAAGTGTCCGTGTCTGTGGAAACGAGGTGATAGCATCTTCATAACCACTCGCGTCTCCTGACTGGACTGTGTCGCCATGGCAACGTCATTTCAACTCCTCAGGCCTGCTCTTCTTGGTGGTGTGTTGGACTTGGTCGGTGCCGGCGGAATTTGCCCTTTAATTAACCCGGCAATTTACGAAACAATAATACATATGCAGAGCTATGAAGAGGTCGGTGTGTTACGGTGGTGACTCTCTGGCTCTGGCTTCACAAGTTTGCTGCAGGAAAAAGTGCGAGTCGAGGAGAACGGCGAAGGCTAACGCATTAGTTTTAATTACCACGGTAACCGTGGTCGATAACCACGGTGAAGTAAGCGTTGACGCATTTTTTGTCCTCCAATCCGCTGTCGTGGGTCCAACCAGTGTAGCTCCAGCCTGACCTTACCATAACATTTTACTGTGGTATCCCAAAAAATGGAACACCTTTTTGGTTCTATTCCTAATGGACACGCAAAACATAGCCATATGCTATGAAATCTAACCTTTCTACTCAACGTGATTCTCATTCTTAGTCATTATCATGATTAGTCAATTGGAGTTCAGTTCCTCCTGATGGATGAGGCCAATGTTCACTGTCATAACGTGCTAACAGAGTAATCAATAAAAATCTGTAGGCTCGTGTCTGCATGTTTTCGTTCTTTCCACGTGATCAAGGTACAGAACACGTGGAAAGATAGATATTGACACCGATATTGATTGGATGCATATTTACATTAACATTTCCTATTTTCAATTCTACCGGGTCAGGAAATTCCACATCAAGTACCAAACAACATCCATCTTCTACCGCTTTATCCTCCACATGAGGGTCGTGGGCGACTCTGGTGCCAATCTCAGCCGACGTAGGTCAAAAGACGGGGTCACGCCCATATAGAGTCAAACGAATCCATCCACTCTCACCAAACAACAACCACAATTCAGCCTCTCTTTTTCAAATTCCATTTGAAAACGCTGTTTCATACATTTATCAAGGTCTGCTGCCAAGTTGCAAAAGCTAAAGTCTGTGTCTCGCTGAGAAAACCCTGCACCGAGAGTGCCTTAAATGCCTTAAAAGCATTTGGTCTCTCACATCACCACGGGACACAGACGCTGCTCTGCTGCCAGCCAGTGTGGCTCAAATTGCTCTGGCACGGCCTATAAACCATCGCTACTTTGGCTACAGCGTGGCGTACAACTGAGATGTAAACCTCCGGTTAAGGAGCTTGTCTTTTCCGGACACAATCTTTTTATCGCTGATACCCTCGTTTCCTCGCTCGCGTCGGTAGCTGCACAAGTGGAGTGACATCGCAAAGACAAAGAAGGTAACTTCACAGATAAAGGGTGTAAAGGTGGTCTTTCTTTTTTGACATGTGGCCGTTTATCACAGTCGGAAAAGTTTTTGTTTGAGAGGCGGATACTGATACTGTATCTTTCAAAAGTGATGAGGGTGCCCAAAATGTACCCTACCATTCAAAAGTTCACTTTGAAATGTCCTTCTTTTGGAAGGAAAAGCACTTTTTTTTCAATGAATATAACATTAAATTAATCAGAAATACACTCTATACATTGTTATTGTGGTGAACGACTATTCTAGCTGCAAACGTCTGGTTTTTAATGGAATATGCACATAGGTGTATAGAGGCCCATTTCCAGTGTTCTAATGGTACATTGTGTTTGCTAATCGTGTTAGAAGGCTATTGGATGGTTAGAAAACCCTTGAAAACCCTTGTGCAGTTATGCTAGCACAGCTGCAAAACGGTTATTATTTTGGATAAACGTCATTATTTCCAATCTTGTCAATGTCTTGAACTATATTTTCAATTCATTTTGCAACTCTTTTGATGAATAAAAGTGCGAGTTTTAATGGAAAACAAACAAATTGTATACTTTAAACTGAGTGTACTATTTGGACGAAAACTGGGCTTTATGTAACGGACACTTGCTACGTGTACCATGTGTCTTGCTCGCCGCTAACGCGCCGCACAGTGAGGAGCTCCGCTAATGCGTGTGGACGATTATTCTCCCGTCACAGTTATTGCACTCGCCGCGATTCCTGTCATTTCGCTTTAAGTGTTTATGCAAAAGTGTTCAATTCCGGGGGCAGCTAAGAAGGGATTAGCGCTGTACCGGGGACAGTGAGTCTTTCTCACCCATTGGCTAATCAGCCACTTAGCCTAAGATGTACCACTCCACTTGCGGTCATTTTTGTTGCATGCATCAGGGTGACTCAACACCTCCTGCAAGCCACTTTGTTATGCTTTTAAGACCTCATGACTGCTCCACCCACCCACACACACACACACACACACACACCCACACAGCAGCTCTTCGTAGATGCTGTCGGCACTGCTTTGATGGTAAGGTATTGTCTGATCAAAGCTGTCCTTTAAGGCCTCTGCGCTCATTGGAATACTTGCCCCGTTGCGCCCCCTTTCTGGAACGTGTTATATTTGATCAGACAAAGCAGGTCACTGAGTGGCTGCATCACGTCCACTGATTGACTGACTGATTGAAAGCTCTTTATTAGAGGTGGTAGATGGCATGCATCAGTGGTGCCGAACAAGACTGCTGCATGCTCGTCCTGATAAGCTCTAAAACACACACACACACACACACACACACACATAGAGTATATGCTTTACTGTGAAGGTGTATATGCACATCCTTCTCTGCTGTCGAGGTTTTTTTCAAAGCCTCCTGTGTCGCAATAAAAGTATGGAGATTAGATTAGATAAGTGTCAATATTTTCAAGCCAAAGCTTTTCATGAAGCAAACAACACGTTATGAAAAATGAACTTCAAAATACACAAATTAAATATCGATTTAATCCTTCAAAAATATTGTGTTTTATTTGTTTGAAAATACACTTTTTGTTTGCAACGATTGGAATTTTGTTTGCACTCCCTCATTTGTTCTTTGCGCTCCATCACTTGTTCTTTGCGCTCCTTCATTTGTTCTTTGCGCTCCTTCATTTGTTCTTTGCGCTCCCTCACTTGTTCTTTGCGCTCCCTCACTTATTCTTTGCGCTCCCTCACTTATTCTTTGCGCTCCCTCACTTAAACTTTGCGCTCCCTCATTTGTTCTTTGCGCTCCCTCATTTGTTCTTTGCGCTCCCTCACTAATTCTTTGCACTCCCTCATTTGTTCTTGGCGCTCCCTCACTTGTTCTTTGCGCTCCCTCATTTGTTCTTTGCGCTCCCTCACTTGTTCTTTGCGCTCCCTCACTTGTTCTTTGCGCTGTGGTTTTTTGTATGCGATTTCTGACCATGGTGCGGGCCTTAGGAAGCTGCCTGCTGATTGGCTACGGAGTTTTGCAACAGCTCAATGAACTGGAAGTAGTCGTGGGCTTGGACTCGCTCTCCGTCCCGAACTTATAAAGTATCAAACGTTTGTCAGATTATAAATGTTAGATACTAACAATTATTTTGTCGGATGTTGACGGGGAAAAACTTGGGCAACGAGTTCCAGACGGACAACGAGTCCAAGACTGTGACTACTTTGGGCCCGTTGAGCTTTTGAGTGTTGTTTGCTTCTTGTTTTCAAAATTAATAATCAATTATTAATTAAATAATACATTTACACCAGCATCCACTCATCATTCATGCACGCTCGGTGCGTAGGTCGCCGGGACAAGAAAAGCAGCTTCGTAAAGCGACTCCTCGGACACTGTGCAGTATGTGGCGGTGCAGCCGAGATACTGCGAGTGAACTGGTGCACAACAAGACCTGACTCTGATCTGCCTTTGCGGCACCAACAATGTGTAGTTATTTTTTATCATACTTCAGTCTGTGCTGCTCTCATGAATGTATAACTCCTGCCTTTCATGTACAGAATATTGAGTCTTTCTCTGCAGTCCACATATTTTTTTTTTCAGTTTCTGATTTGAGAATATTTATTGGTTGGACGGCATTGACTTTTATATCTTGTAGACTTGATGAAGGATCAAGCCTGGGTCATACTTTTCTGTGTGTGCACAGAGCTCCACCTGATTTATTCCGTACCAGTCTGTGTGGAAAACTACTCGCCTCCAGTTTGAAATCCGTGTGGACTGGACGTGCTTGCTTGAGGTTATGTGGTTATCTGATCTGATCGTTTTCCCTTTTGTCCTCTGTCTAATTTCCCAATACAATAGCCAAAGTCAGATCCACATTGTTGCTTTAATATACTGTAGAACCCCGTTTGTGCGAACTGTGCTTTGTTGTTAATAACGTGTGCGGCGCTGCCGGTTGGAAAAACCTAACCCTCCGATGTATTCGCTACTCTCACGTGAGCTCGGCTCCGGTGTGACTCATAAAACCAAGCTTATGTGTGATTAAAAAGGCCAGAAACTGATTAAGCCTATATGTGATTTGTTGTTTGACTTGATTTCAGAGCTTGGCGCTATTCCTATTCTTTTATTGCCGTATGTAGTCTGTGTATCGTCGGTCAGTTAAAAAAGAAAGAAAGTTTGTCCCAAGCGGTGTAGGGTTGCTATGTAGGGTTGGAGATCCTGGAAAAATTCAGACTTCCCTCCGAAGCTAACCCTCCAGAGCACACGAACTTACAACAAACACGGATTCGCGTGCACTGAGCAGCGTCGCTAACTTTCGGCACTTTTCGGAGATGCTAACTTTTTTGGATACTTGTTGAAATGACAACGTGATGATGAGAAACAACAAATGCAACTAAAAAGTTCACAAAGACACAAAGTTAACCCACCGGTCCAGTAGAAACAGAGCCACTATTGTGTGTGGCTCAGTGTGAAGAGGAGGATTTTTAAGCCATGCAGTTAAAAGAAATGCTCCAGAGGTTAAGAAGGTTATGAAGCCATTTATTGGAGTGCCTTCACCACCTAGCCGGACCCACGATCCACTGCTTCAATCATAACACAGTGGAGTGCATCGGAGCTGTTATTTCAATCAAAACTTCATGTGTCTCACTCACTATCACTCTCTCAGACTCGATAGTCTTTCTTTCATTTTTCTCTGCTCTCTTGGGTCCTTGAAAAACATCCCTGCGTCTGACCTTTGACCCCGTGTTCTCTTCAATCACACACACATGTGTCTGCCTCATCAGTGACAGTAATTCCTGAGAGGACCTGTGTGCAGGTGATGCTTAGATTTGGTATTTCATCCATTATGCATTAAATGACTCTGATCGTGAGCTACTGCGCTCCTGCTGTGCCCTTATTGTGAAATTCTTATTTACTTGTTTTTCTTCCAATTGAAAAATTGCCTTGTTCTTCTTTGCCTTGTATAACATCTTTTTACATTTCCTGCGCTATCAGGCACCTCTGAGAGAACCTAAAACACACACAGACACACAAAAAAAACAATTAATTTTGTAGTAAAAGATGATGCAACAGGAAGGCGGAATAGAGAACACATTTTTATCAGAAGAAGTAGTGTTATTTATACAGACTTCAGGCAAAGCAGAAGATGATCGAAGGACAGACGACAACAGAATAACGTGTTTTAAGTGCATATATTTGCACTTAAAACACGTTTTACACGTCCCTCACACATTTACTAAATGCTAGTTTGTACGTACGTATCATGCGTCCAAATACATCAGACGAGATATAGTCGTTGTACTTTAATTCCCTTGTAACCGAGAAAATCCTCGCAATTCAGTTAAACTGTTGACTTCAAAAAGTAAGTGTACAGTTCTTGGTACAAACAGTTTTCCAAGATAAGAAAAATAAAACATATTTGAATAGAAAGAGAGTAAGAGATGTAAAAAAAACAGAATTACAGCTTCATATTTACATGTACACACACAGAAATCCCACTATGCATTTTACAGATTCTTTAGTTTTGCCTGATTTTTTTTTTAACATCCATTATCAGGAAAAATCTGGCCTTTTTTTTTTCAATGTCAGATCCTTTGTTCAAATATACAGAAAGACGAGTGAAGACGTGAGGAGAGGAAATGAAGCGAGGTCCCTGACGGATTGAGATCAACGCGGAAAATGAATTATTACCACGCAGAGTGGAAGACGCGTCTCGTCGTCTTTGTCTCTTCCGCTGGTGAAAGTCAACATCCATGTTGCTCAGCGTGGGGTTAGTTACAAGTGCCAATTAAACCGAAGAAGCAGGAGCCGTGATAGTAATCAATCAAACAAACGTCTTTAGCTTTCAGACACTGATTAGACTTATAAAAAAAAAAATATATATATATACAGTTCAGTCTTTCATTTTAAACCACAATGACCCCAAATGCAACACTCTGTACCTGTGATGAGATGGCTCTTTCCTTCTTGAGCGCAGCGCGTGCACTCGAGGACCTTTTTTCCATCTGCACCCTCGACTCAATGGATGTAAAAGCAGCAGGACTTTGAAAACACGTTGCGTATCGTTTGTGGAGAGCTATCGAGCTTTGAACACGTGAGAGGAAATCTAAAAAGCGTGAAGAGCTGTGATGTAAATCACCTGGAAGTTCAAAATCTCATATTAAAGTCTTATTTATTTAGAAGTAAACTCATGTAATCCTATTACCTAAACTACAGCAACTCCCTGCTGCTGCTGCTTCAGTGAAAGGCTTCACAGTTGCTTGTTGCTTCACCAAGACGATCTAATTTGGAAATGATGCATACAAAACATGTTTGTCATTTGCATAAAAATGTGCCGTTTTGTTTTTTTTCACTATAGGAGCTTAAACGATAACTTTGTCATTCCAATTACCTGAATTCATCTGCAAGGTCCATTGTGTGACGAAGTATGTTTGTACAGCTTATCATGTAAAATGTTAGCTTTAGCATAAAAATTTAGGTTTTGTAAACGACAAGGAAGCTTAAGCCTTAAACGTCCGCGACTTCCGCGCTCATTGGGATGTCACAATGCGCTAAATTCCTGGAATTGTTGTCTCGCAGAGCTCTGCTTTGTCTGTAAAACGTGAGAGAGAAACTGGCGAGGGCAACAGTATCCGAAAATCGGAAGTCCGCGAAAAGTTCTATTCTTGTCTCCACAGTGCAGCACAGAGTTCTACACAAACTTCCAGCCTCAGAGGATTTATTTATATATGGCGGAAATGTGCCCGCTAGAGCCTGAAAATGATCACTTTTCCAAATGCTGAAACTGCTGTTAGCTCCCAGTAGCCTCTGTGGCTGATGTCACTTCCTGTCCCTTAAGTTTGGTTTTACTATTTAGTTGAATGATATGACTCCTTTAAAGGGACAATGTGTAGTATTTATGGGTTTATATAACCCAAAATCCACTTTTTTATACATATTATGTGCTCCTGCATTGTCTAGTTGCTGTATAATAGTTTTTGTTTCATTTTCGTAGTGTTTCAAAAAGTCATGTAAAATAACACGGTCGCGGGCCGCGGTTGCATAGCCACTGTTAGCAGCGAGACGCCATGTTTCTACCGGAGCCTGTAAGGACAAACGAGAGAGAACAAATCAACAACTTCCGCTACAAGTAATTCTCTTTACTTGTAGCGGAAGTCCCGCCTCGACTCTCTCCGCTTCGTCTGCTACGGCCGCGGTAGCTCCGCCCTCTCCCTCGCCTCACGAACCTCATCTGCTGACACGGAGAAAGACAACGAGGACGACATTTGACCGGCTGCGGATACTGTAGCGCTTAGGGAAGGGAGGGGGTGAGCAGAATTTGTAAATTTCAGCCTCTCCTCTAGATGGCACTATAAACTACTTACTTCACCTTTAACCCTTTTACACCAAGCGCACTTTGCATGACCGTAGTTACGCGACGGTTTGTGCTAGCGGTTTCTGAAAGCTGAGAAGTTGCACGTCAACATATGGTTATTACGATAATTGAACTCGCTAATGAATCTGCGTCTTTGTCACCAGAGAGTTGGAAAAAATGCCTGTCCATAGTTTCAAGAGAGTATTTTGAACTGAAACCATCATGTTTCATGTGAATTCTAACATTAGTTGCAGCTACTAAAGGGCACAAGGTAGTTTTATTGTTATGCAACAATATTTAAGATTCCGTGCCTTTTTAAAAAGAGAATACCAGAACAAATATTACACCACCTGCTCTCAGTAGAAACATCTGTATTTGGCTGAGGTCTGCGTAAAACGAGGAAGCCAACACAGAAGGAGGGAGAGGAGGCCAATTCCTAAGTGCTGCTTGTCATTTTTATTTGTTGCCTCGGAGCCAAATGCAACTTTGTGACCCAAAACAAATCGGATAAAAAGGATCTAATGTTGTTTTTCCTCTCAGTTTTTACATCTATTACCCTTTAACTGTGGGATTCACATGCAAAAGTAGCACGAGTGAGCGCCTTCGGCATCAGCTGCCGGCCTCGCCTCCCCTGACCACATACCGTCAGAACCAGCCAGCTGCTTCTTTCTCCACCTGAATCAGCCACTGGAAGGGCTTTTCAAATTGCCTCCTGTTTGAAAGTTGTTTGGGTTAAAAACATTTCATGCACACAAGCTGCTGCTTCCGTCCGTTACATGAGGAGCTCCTCCAGCTCCTCCAGCTCCTCCTGCCCAAATGTTGAAATGTCCTTCAGGCAAATTACTCAACCTTAACTGCCCTTGACAGCCCTGCTGGCAGTGTTGAGAATGGGACGATTTATAGAGAATAAATATGTATGAAAACTCGGTGTGAATGAATGGGATTCATAAGAAGCATGGATTAAGTTGGTAATTATCATTTGGGCTAATTTATGGCCTGATTTGCGACTGTTAACAATCCTTTATCAAGCTGATCTCAACGGATTGATCCTGTTGTGTGAGCTGTCACACACTGGACTGTTGTATCCTGATTTCAGACCAGTTTTTAAAATGTGATTTTCATGTATAAATTTGAGATAACACTGCTGCAGATGTGTGGTATGAATGGAGCAGAGATTCTCTGACATTGGGCTTGTAATCGGAGGGTTCCGAATACCAGGACGGGTCAAGGTGCCACTGTACAAGGTACCTTTGCTAGCTACTTTAGCACATAGCACAAGTTTCTACTTTGAAAAACCACACAAAACACCAGTTTGTGTTATTATACAGTTTATTTTTGTAACGTCTGGGAGAAAAAGGCCGCTAGCCTAAACTTTTATTTACGCAAGTTATTTTTTTGCAAGTTTTTATTTGTTTTGAATGAATAAATATTAACTTTTGTCTTAAGTTTGCCTTTGTGATCACATTATCTTATACAAACTGTATTGTTTTGATGCCATAATTTGCCTTAACACACTATGCTTGTATCCATTTTTGAATCGAGAATCGTATGAATCGAATTGGTTGAATCAAGAATTGATTTTGTATTGAATCGTGACCCTAAGAATCGGAATCAAATGAGCCACCCAAAGATTCACATCCCTACTATCCAATCTTGGAGAAGAAAATGCTCTCAACAAAAACATTTAAATTTTAAGAATCACTGCTTCTTCGCTGAACCTAATTATGCTAATTCATGCAAATTTAGTCTCCAAAGCTCGCTATCCATTGACATTGTTAGCATTGTTGTCATGTTTTAGTTTTCAAACCACACGTGTCACTTTATTGTCAATTCTGGCAACAGAACCTCTTTGAATCTGTTCACATTTTCTGAATTCTGCCTGAAATTCAGTCGTTCTTGTGCCAAATGCTGATGCTAGCAGGGCTAGCTTATGATGCTCTGCTGAGGTTGTTTGTGTGGGATCCCAAGTCCCTGCAGTCACCACCAGAAATAATTCAGTTTCAATGGCCTGTGGTCCTGCATCTGGACCAGATCGTTGTTATCGTGTGTGTTAAAGATGGTGTGGGCCGCAGTTGTACCTGCTGACGTGCAGTTAACCCAGACCAATCGTGGTGTCTTGTGGGTATTATTTCTGGACTGGGTTGGGTGCTGGACCCCCGACGATGTGCAGGCTTTAAACCGTCTCTTTAAATTAATTAACCCTACCAACCGGAATTCCTGTCAGCTGGTACCTGACAAATGTTTGCTTCATTTAGTACAAGTGTTAATCGGCTGGACTTCCTTTTGATTTTAATCGTTTCATGTTTTTCCTTCGAAATCACGCTCTAAAAGTCTTACTGCAGTAAGTAGAAGAGGCTTCTTTTTTTCTTTTTTTTTTTAAGTGGCAGATGAAAGATATGTCTTGACTGCAGTATCTTGTCCTTAACTTCATTGTGCGTGCTTTTCATTTCTCTTTCTCAAGTCCTCTTACTTCACTTATGTTGAACTTTTACCTTTCCCCCGAATGCTCCTTTTGCCACCAGCATATCTCTACGTCTGGAATCCAGTCTGACACGTCATTGACAAGTCATTAAATATCCACAGCTCGTTTGGCAGAGCAGTATTGTGACATTTTGGAGGATGGTGGTGGTTTGCAGATGTCCAGAACCTGGTCCCAATGAAGCAAAACCGAACTGGTTTTGGTTTAGGGCTAAGATTTGAAGGGTCAGGGTTAAGGTCGGGGATGTTAAGGCCGTCCAAATGAACGGCAATCAATGCGAGTCCTTAAAAGCTGCACAAACCTGTGTGTTGGATGTTGTTGATGTCAAAATGTGCTCTCCACCTCTTAATGGCTCATTATCGTTACATCCCACACACACACACACAGTTGTTGATCAAAAATGACACATCTACTTTTTCTGAGAAGCCACATTTACCGCATTGGTGCGTGTGTGTGTGCACATGACATGAGCTGTCAGCATTTTTTGCTATTATCTGCTTTTATCCTCATGTCAACATGATATTTGCTGTGACCTTTAACTGCTCATACTTAAGGAGGAAGACTCATTTCCTGTAATTACATTTCTTAAAAGGACTTTCTATTGTCACACAGCACTTTGTTGTATTGCGACATGGGGATGAAAAGACGTCAAAGCAAAGTGAATACACATGAGAGCACATATTATTTTTCTCCTCTCTGAAACGGATCCTGACTGAGTCAGACACAAACCCAGCACAGTTTGAATTTTGAATTTGTGCCAGTGAAAATTATCAAACGGCATATTGGTTGCACTCGGGTGTTAACATAGGAAGCTTCGATATTCAGAGTTTGACCAGTGCCATGTTTCCGAAAGCAACTAGGTACCTGTCGTCAGTCGGGCTCAAATGTGTTGTGTTTTGTCGTATATTTTCCTCGAAATGGGAATTTAATCTATCAAATTGACATCATGTTACACAAAAGATGGCCTTCGACTAACTGATAGAGACCATGAACTGGTCAAAAACTACTAGAGTTGCTCGTTCCTTCCGTCCTTCTTCCTTTTCAAACCACCCGATCAATTTTAAATACAGTCTTTATACAACACGCCCTATCACGAAAAAGGATGGAGTCCACATCGGCTGCTCTCAGACCTGCACTGACATCCATCGGGACATTTTCATCAAACTTTCAATGGAGAGTTTTCTGAAACCTCCCAATAATGCAAGAGCATCCTCATAAATTCACACTGAGCGAATGTTCAAGCTTCTCACCTCGAGGTTTCAGACAATCTCCCGCTTTTTTGTACAAGTCTGACCCAGATAATCTCACGCTACATTCAGCAAAAGGCCAGTTCTCCCTAACCCTGTTAACTCTAACCCCAGAGATATTATCAATATCCACATGTATATTTGTTTCCCACCTGAGCATTAGCCAGCAGGTTGGATACTTGAATCTTGGAAACTTTACAAAGTTGAAACTTAGGAAGACCGATTGCATGTTGTTCACGTGAATGGCTGCAGATCAATTCCATGTCGATCAGCACACACGCACAGCCCTGCTCTGTCATGGGAAATACACCGAGTACGTCGAGCAGCGAGCTGCAGGAGAGTCATCCATCCTCCTTGCTCGGTCGCTTGTTAACAGCTCTGCCTTTGATTTAATGAAAGCTCATACCCCCCCCGATTGGGTCGCCTCTCAATTTGGAGCTTTACTGACCACTTCTTGCAGCTGGGAGTGAAAGGTAAATGGGGGGGGGGGGGAGTCACCACTGACCAAATATATGATTATATACTGCTAAATGTGCTGCGGCTTGTCGAAACACTATCCAGCATTATGCGTGCACTCCCGCTAGTGTCTCGCATTTGCATCTTAATGCGCTAATTGCTACCCAAGGTATAATGGAATGCTATACGAGGAAAAGGCCTGCCGTCTAATTGTGTCCTTCCCTTGATTATTTCTAAATGTCAGATGTTCAATCAGGGTAGAAAAGGCCATTTTCGATTCTGCCTCTGCCTTTGGCCGTCGTCATTGGCTAAAACATCCGTCAGCGAAGGGGGGGGGGTGATAGAGTAGCTGTTCATTTGCGAGGAAAAACAAAGCGCTGTTCAACATTTCCATGCCAATGAAGTCGTTAAAAAGGCAAATGAAAGAGGGCGATGCGTTATAGCTCACAGCCTTTTAGTGCACAGTGTCATGGGGGGATGCATTTGTTTATGTTGAATGGCTCTGTGAATGGAGAGGTTTATTTCTGTGGTGATTACAGTGTCAGTGGCTCCGCTAATAACAGCCCCGGTGACCTTCTTGTGGGATGAAAGGTGCGGGCTTTCGGATTAGATGTACTTTCTTTTCGATGCAGCCGTTTTACAGTGCAGTCAGGACAGATTTTGGGTTTGAAAAGGGCAAACGCACACGTTGAGGGTTGTTAAAACGGATAAAATACCGTAAAACTTGTTCAAACTTGAACAAAAAACTTACCAGAGGTAGGGCTCCAATTATTTTGGTCAACGATTAATCGACGATTTGGCACGGTAGCAATTATTTTGTGTTTCCATTAGAGATAGTACCAAAATAACTGGCCCCAGTCATTACATTTTCCGGGGAACCAGACTAATGGTACGGTACGGGTGGAGCCAGACTCACGACAGTCAACTGATTGGGCGACAGAAAAGTGTCACTCCCTTGCGACCGCTGTCTCTTCAACACCCCGCAGACTATTCTCATTCAAAGTTTGATGTCGAGCTGCTGGGTGTCCTCCTTTGTTGCCCGTTGTGTCGCACACTGGTACAACGTCACGCTGCGTATCTCACTGACACGGCAATCTGGCACAGCGGACACCCCGTCTACGAGGTAAAAGTACTGTTCTCACCCGAAACGCAAGCCTGACTGAGGGCTTTACCGTTCCAAATGGTACCGTACTGTACTGAACCGAAATGTACCATGATGGAAACACGGAAAGAAGTGCTTTGCGTGGAAGTAATTCTGGTTCTACACCAAAGGACCGATCAAACTAATCTCTAGACTAGTTTAGCCATTAGCAAAGTTGGCGGCAGACTTAGTGGAGTCCACAGGTCACTCTCAGCAGATATGGGTAGAAAGCGAGATGACTCATTCTGTGTGATAACTGACAATTATCAACAATTAAATTAATCGCCGGGCTAATTTTAGCATTGACTTTTATTGGCGCCTAACCAGAGCCGCCTTCGCAAATACCTCGTGATAACAGCCGTAAAGGTGTCTCTATTCACGATAATAAAATACAACTGCATTCATCACATAATTAGGCATCATTAGTTTGTCCTAGTTTCATAACTCGGCACCTGCAAAGCATGAATATGTGTTATTTTCGGCATCATTTCAAAGAAGCTTGTGCTTTTGCTTGAGTCTTAAGAGTTTAGTCTCGCGGTCTGAGCTAGGTCGCAAAACTCCATACGACCTCAATCATTGACTTTTGGGTTCAGATGCAGCAGTAGCAGACTAATTTTGGTCAATGAAACAAAGTCTGTTTCTTGCCGTGTCGTCATGCTATCAGTGGGGACTGCGATGTGTTCGCTAGTTGTGTTTCCGTGACAGTTTTACGCCAAATAAAAGCGATATGTCTAAAATATACTTGCAGACATCCCATTTTTCATCGTAACGTCTCGTCCGGCGAGACTCCACTTTGAGGAAGATGGCCCAAAACATTTTTGCATTTCCATGATTTTGGAACGGTGATCAACGTGTCTGAAAAACCACCACGTGAGAGCGTAATGTAAATGTTTTTTGCAATATTTTGGTTTTGCTCATTTCTAAGCAACTCATTTCAAACGCAACTCACGATAAGGCAACTCATATTTGAAACAAACGCGTTATGCAGAATATTCACCCACTCTCTTCTCTGTTTTCGTTCTGCTGTCGAGGCTGATTCACCCGATCAAGTTGAGATGTCTGAACTCGAGCAAATGTAGCCGCGACACTAAATCCATACCTTTTTATAATGAATAGGTGCAAAATTGAAAAAAATTGCTTGGCATTAGGTGTGAATGCATGTTAACATACTGTCAATTAGACACCGTGTTACTGTCATTCTAGCGTCTATTTATGGCGATAAAGACTCATAAATCACAGTATCATTCAGTTCTAAGAGGAGCTAAGTTCCACTGTCATGAATTAAACTTTTCTGACTTTTTTGGGGGGTTTCCAGTTCTGTTCGGTGCAACTGTAATTGAAAACGCTGGTCTCGATGAGCAAATAAATTGGTTTCCATAAACACTCTAGATACCAGGAGTGTGTTTATATTTATATATATATATATATATATATATCTCATAGGACATAAATCATCAAGAAAGTGTCACTGTGTGTGTGCACAGGTTTGACAGCACCATTTCCACTTTGACTTTTCCTCTCAACTCCTGCCTTCCTTATCAAACTGTACGTTCTTCCTGAGACGTCGGAGCCGCCGCTGCTGCTGCTGAATGAATCAGATATCTTTCATATAACGTCCTACTGCAGGTTTAAAAGCCCGCCGATGAAAATGCACTGATTCTGAGCCAGCGGGTCTGGGCTACCAACACCTCCTCCCGGGGACTGTGTCCAGAATTACGGTGTGGTAAAATAAGAGGCCCCGAGAAATCGGTCAGGAGGGACGTTTGATTTATTGTTCTCATTACTGAGTCTTTAGTGTCACCGCTAGAAACAGAAGGCAGGTAGTCTGCGTCTGATGCAGTTTATATCACAAACACAGTGAGTGGGCATTTTTTAAAAACATGCACATGTTTATACCACAAAAGTAAATTTTTTAGCGATATAATTCAAACATTAAAGCTCTAGGACAAGTTTGTTCAAATACCATTGGTGCAAAGATCGCCAAAAACTGAGCGTTCAATCCAAGATGGCGGCTTTCCTTTTGGTTTTTGATCATGGTCGTGATCATTTGATCATGTCATTTTTTCTTCATCATGGGAAAAAAGTCAGAATTTTTCAGAAAATTCAGATTTTAATCCCATTATTCTGACTTTAATTTCAGAATTCCGGCTCAAAATTCTGAGATTAAAGTTAGAATGCTGAAAAAAAGTAAAAAAAAAAAAAAACTGACTTTAATCCCGGAATTCTGGGATTTTCATTTCAATTCTCACTTTAATTCTGAGAAAAAAAGTAAAAATTCTGACTTTAATCCCAGAATTCTGACTTTTTTTTCTCAGAATTTTGACGTTAATCTCAGGATTCATGCTGTTTTACTATTTTCTCTCTCTCTTTCTTTCTTTCTTTCTTTCTTTAAAACATTTACAGAGTACAGACATAAATCCAAGGCAAAGCCAAAGAACAACAACATCATCATTTAAAAAAAAAAAAAAAGCATAAAATCAACAACCGGCATAGCGGAGCGAAATAAATATATAAATAAGAAAGCGGAGTCGACATGAATGCAATCTCCGTGTGATTATCCCCGCTTATTTTAGACTACTGTTAAAGACTGGTGGTGATTGGGATAAATTATCATAAATAGCTGATCAGAAAAAGAAAAAAAACACACGGCGGCTTTTCCACTTCCTCCTGCAGGTTGTTGAAGTCAGTCATTTTCCATCTGAACCTTCAGTCAAAGAGGGAGAGAGAAAGCGGTGACGGTTCAGTGATCAGCGGAGCGAGTATTTCAGTGGCGAAACTTGGAGCCGCTGATGAGATTGTATCATGGATGAGTGCCGAAGGCCACTGTGGGTTAATAACATCCCCTCCAGACGCCTCATGGAGTGTCACGCCGTGACAAACATTCACATACAGTAGCTCCTCAGACTCGGGATGGCAATTGTTCAGATTTTTAAAGGCTACTACTTCTTTTATAGATAATGCCAAATCGATCCGGTACTTTAATGGTACAACTCTTATTGGTTGTAAATCTTATCATGAAATATGTATTTACAGAACTTTTGCCTTGTCCTCTTCGACTTGGATGAGCAGAAGTAAAAGGAGGTGTTTTTAAATATTGGAAATTTTAAAATGTAGATGGATGTGTCAATAAATGAGTTACGTATTAACCTATGTAAATGTTTGATAAGAACGCTCCAAGCAAAATCTTTACAAGCAAAAGTGTTTCAACCCTCAGGCGTTAGTTTAATTTACCCTCTTCAGTCGAGAGGACAAAAATGTCCACTTCCAGAAACTGTACAAATTAATGTTCTTTTCCCACATAAACCTCTAAACAACCTCAGCCCCCTGTCAAACATTCAAAAGGGCCAGAAAAACCAAAAGATATTTTCCCTATAATTTGTTTTTTGTGGGGGGGATGGGGGGGTTCCGTGAAAAAATATTGGCATCATGTCATCAAACTGACATTTAAAAGGTTGAAATCCTGGTAATTATTCCATATTTGGTCATTTTGATCAGGACAGAAGTCGGTGAAATGATTTAACCCCCAAAAAATCAGAAATAATACAAATCTGTTCTGAATTTATAGCAGTTTTTGGAAGTGGACATTTTTGTCCTTAATGACTTAGAGGGTAGTTTTTTTAAATTTGATGCTACTCAAAAACTAATAATACATCAGCCAATATGTTTGGCTAATCTTTTAAATATTCAATTGTGACATTGTTTGTGTGGTTTCTTATAAATAACAGTGACATTTAGTAATGAAACTGGCTTTTAAAGGGTTAAAATGTATTTGTTTTGTTTAGTTTTGAGAGAGATTTATGCAGGGAGGAAAAAAGCAGCATAAAATATTAATCTGTTTTTGGAAGTGGACATTTTTGTCCTCTAATGACTCAAGAGTATGGTAAATAGTTTTCACAGTGATCTGTTGATCTGTTAGAGAAAAATACCATTTAAATTCCTAAAAATGTGTCACGAGAGAGGCTTTCTTGCAAAATAATTGTGCCATATGCTCTAACACAGCCAAAATAATCAAATATGTCCACTTCCAAAAACAGATTAATATTTTATTTTGCTATTTTCCTCCCTGCGTAAATCTCTTAAACAACTTGAGTCCTGCTCCAAACTACCAAATATTCAATACGTTTGAGGATTTTAACCCTTTAAAAGCCAGTTTCATCACTAAATGTCACTGTTATTTATAAAAAAACACAAAAAATGTTTTATTATATATATCCATGTAACAAATGTCTTGAATATTAAAGATAAAGCCAAAAATATTGACTTTGACGCATTATTAGTTTTTGAGTAGCAAGAGTTTAATTCACTACCCTCTAAAGTCATTAATGACAAAAATGTCCACTTACAAAAACTGCTATAAATATAGTACAGATTTATATTGTTTTGCTATTTTCCTCCCTGCATAAATCTCTTAAACAACTTGAACCCATAATGAAACCTGAGAGTTAAATTCTATTATCAGCATAAATCCTGCTGAAATATAGACTTTTTAACTTTTTTTTTTACGTGAAAAAGCAAAAATCTGTCATAGAAAAACGGCTTAATTTTGTCTACTTCTCGCTCCCGGGTCGGTTTTGTTACCACCAAGGTCAGATAAATAGGAACATGGAGCTGCAGAAGATGTTCCTGAAATCAATGCAGAGACGAAACACTTAGCTCTGAGACCATGTGATCAATTTTCTCCTCTGCTGAAGCAAAAAAGACTCTCAAAGAGGCATGGAAATGTACACAGTGCAGGAATATCGACACAGGATTCAAAGAATCAATCAAAGAAGGCTGAACTTCCTGTTTTTTTTTCCCCTCTGCTGCATATTTTGGCTGCATCCTCCTCGTACACCTCATTACCACTGGCATGAGTAATTACCAAAGAGCAACAGTGACAAGTACAGATTGGAATGAATCCATTGCTCGGGCAGAATTCTGTTACTGAGCAAAACAAAACGAATGATTTGAGTCCTGCTGTTATACGTCTTCATAAGGGAAGACGACGTCCTAAGACAGGGGTCTCCAACAACTAGCTTGCGAGCTACCAGTTGATCCCAGTCCCTTTCCAAGTAGCTCGCCAAAGGTTTCAGTAATCGAACATAAACCTGCTTACAATGTCGTCCAATCTCCCCCTTCAAGCCCATTCAGTTTGTTTGGGTTGAAATGAGCGATGAGTATAATGTTTGGAGCTCTCGAGTCGGCCATTTTCGTTTGGTCAAAGTAGCTCTTAGAAGAAACTTCTGTCTTAGGGTCTATTGTGTCTCAAAGACAGGACATAATGGTAGTTTAGGTGTATTATACTTCATACACCAAATAAACAGAAACTATTTGACACTTATAGACATTTCTCAGCAATATCAGACCTTTTAAGGCCCTGTTATACTTCCCTTCGGTTCCAGATTTTGGGCGTTTGCGCCCGACCAGTAGGTGGAGTATTTTCGACAACAGAAGAAGTAGTCGCCAAGGCTAGTCATACCAGCCTCGACCTAGCGACCCTCGACCCAGCTGAGACTTCCCTGCTCCGAGGGAGCCGTAGCATCGTTCTCTTCTTCTTTGGTAGGAATGCGTCATATTCCTTGCGTCCAGACTCGTACCGCCACCTGATGGTGAAGTGAGATACTACAGGACCCTGACGCACGAGTACACTAGGGTCCGCGATATCCGACGCGCAATGCGAAGCGCCGCGCGGCATGTGCGAGGAAGTATACCACGGCCTTTAAGGACCAAACATTTAAGTTATTAGATTGTTCCCTTAAGCTGAGCATTACTTATCTTCCAGGCTGAATTTCATGTAAACTCACTAGACTGTTGACTTTGATCAGTACACACTGGGAGGAAGAGGAAGAGGAGGAGGGAGGTTGTAAAGATGAGGCTAAACATGGATGCAAATGTGTGTTTAGACCTCAGACATCTCTCATCTAATGGTTTAATAAAACATGTGCGATCAATTCTTTCCTTCGCTCTTTTGCAAAGAAGCCCCACGTTGTCACGCTCATCGTGTCCCTCTGCACGTATTACCCCACCAACGTTGAATCAAACGGTATGATTGAGTCATTATTTTAATGTTGAGTCTTGTGTCCTGGAATGGATGGAATTCGGTGGCTTCGTGGATTTAAATAGATTGTCCCCCCCCCCCCCCCCCCGAGCAGCCTCCCGCATAAAAAGAGGCAAGTTATGCAAAGCCAAGCAGTTAAATTGGAGCGCGTGCTTTATTTATGCAAAGTGATGTCAGCGAGCTGTCAAACTGTCTCTACTGCTTAGTCCTTTTTTTTTTTAAAGAAAAGCACACGTCCTCAATTAGATCTTTGGAGTTTTTGGGGAGTTGTTCACAAAGTCAAACGCTTCTACTCAGACATGATTTCATTCACTTAAACATCTTACCTCAGCTGCAGTCTGTAAATAATCAACCTTCTCAACAGTGAGATGTTGAAAGTGGCATCTGCCCTTTTAAAGTCTCAAGTTTTTCCACCACTGTTTTGTATTTTTGAACCATCCATCCATCCATCGTCAAACGGGTATCCGAGCTCTAGCAGGGAGGCCCCAGATTTTCCCTGGCCAAATTGTCCAACTCCAACTGTGGGGGATCTCCAGGTGCTCCCAGGCCAGCGAGAAGATATAATCTTAGTCCTTGGTCCTAGTCCTCCACCTAGTCCCCTAAGTTAGATGTGCCTGAACCACCTCAACTGGCTCCTATCCACGCAAAAGAGGCTGTGGATAAAGTCCCAAGTCGCTCCTGAAAGGCTGAGCTTCTCACCCTATTACAAAATGGACGTCCATCCAAACTCCAAACCAACAATTGAGGACATGAACTTGTTACTGATGGTATGAATGAAGTGGAAATTGGACTCATCTTCTCATTCCTTGGTGAATGTCAGTACATACAGACTCGATGTGGTCATCCATGTCATTAAAGAAAAGAAAAGTGTCTTTATGGTCAATAGACAACTGAAATTGCACAATGAAATTACGAGGTCAGGTGGAGGGTTGATGCGAGTACGCTGCGGCCGAGCGCGCCGCCACAATGGACCAAAACTGAAAACTGCAGGCTATGGTCAATGAATCAAAAAATCAACCCTGGAGTGTTATTGGAGGATATAATAAGGCATTTTTTTTCCTTGCTACATTTGTCAATTTTTATTTTACGTGTAAAATCAAGGACTGTAAAGGTACCACATATGGTTGCTTGCCCATATATATGTCAGAGTGTCGAAGAAAAACACAAATAAAGTGAAAGGAACGTTATTTTAGAAGAGCATTTCCCAATCCTGGTCAGAATACTAATTTTAGATGTTTCCCTGCTCCAACACACCTGATTGATTTCATCAGCGTAACCATCACCACCAGTTTTTCAGATATTATCGTAGACGCAGAAGGAAAACCAAGCCATAGAACCCTTATTTTTGCCTTCTGCCTCTGCCAATTGGTCAAATCTCATGACTCGTTCTATGACGTAGATCTCACAACTTGGTTTCCGATGTCTGTTACCAAATACAGTTCTTTGCCCAGTAAAGGGTTAAAAATAAGTTTAATTTCCACCTCCTGGAGAAACATGACACACGCCCTTCAATATCTACATTAAAATGTATTTCTTTATGCTACGTAAAAAATGCAAGATCCATCCATCCATCAAACTTTACTTTTAATAGTACTTTCAATTGACAAGTTTTTATTTTTGTGTGTGTTAAAATGATCTTTGTGTTCTGCAGCTCACCGGTCGTTTTTTTAACGAGGCAGCATTTGCATTTATATTGCTTTTATAGAGCATGTGTATACTCTATGGTGTCGTACCAGAGACACTATCTCACTCACAACTTTACGGTACCTTGAGTGACAGACGCACACCAGTCAGTCAGTGGATTGGATTTATATCTTGAATTATTGAGCACAAGTGACATTAACTGTGTATTTTTGGTCTTTTTTTCTCGTTCCACAGGGCGTCGGAGCCGACCCTCACACCGCCTTGGCTCTGAACCCCTCCGACTCCAAACCGTACAAAGAGAAAGACGAGCAGCCTTCGTTCCAGGTCCAGGAGTCGGACGAGATGAGCGTCAGGATAGGTAGAGCTGGGCCGCACTCAGGCAAGCCTCCCTTCATATACCCACATCACCATCACTGTTGTTATTACTAAACCTTGCATGCAGCCATTGCAGGTACACGTGTATCCATCGTTTGTTTGGAAATTCATATTTTTCACTCAGCAGAGAGATTAAGAAAAATTATATAAACGCAAACTGCATTGGCTGCTTCTATAAAATCTTGCATGAAGATGCTTTTTTCTTTTTCACCTGCCGTTTCTTATGTTTTTCTTAGCGCTGGGCACGTTAGCGCGTTAATTAGCGCGTTTCCATGGCGACTGAAACGGAAAAAGACGTGCGTGACATCGTGTTACGTAACACCGGTTTGTTAAAATCAGTGTCTAAAGCAGGGGTTCTCAAAGTTGTGATACCTGAGGGCCAATTTAGGAACCCAACATTGGACTGAGGGCCGCCAAAGGAAAAAAAAAGAAAAAAAAATAGAAATAAATCCCATTTGTAATTATTTTAATGACCAGATTGCAGTTCTACAGTTTAGCGTTAAGTAATATAAGCGTTAATATAATGTAATTTAAGCATTAATATAATAACGCTTTATAATTTACTGGGTAATTACCCAGTACATTTCTGTTTCCATATATTTACTGGGTAAATAGCTAGTAATTGGAGGCTGTAGCTACCTGCTTATTACCAGCTTATAACCCAATAATACACTAAAATTCACCATATAGAAACCAGGTAAATACCCAGGATTTGTGATCACACTTATTGGTCTGTATCCAGTAATGTCCAATAAACATTTAACAAGCTTAGTCGCTCCTGGATTAAAACTATCAACTGTAATTTACTGCGGGGCCGCCAGAAATGTTTCTGCGGGCCGCCATTGGCCCCCGGGCCGCACTTTGAGAACCAATGGTCTAAAGTAACACTAAACTTTAAAAGCACACATACGCAGTACACTGGTTATTTGTAGCGCTGCTCTTTTCACTGCTCCAGTTTCGATTGTAGGCGTGCTAACAGCGCTAAAGGAGCTAACAAACTAACGGAGCTAACTGGTAAACAATGCCTGGACTCCAGTGCTGCGGCACGTAAACATTATGCCACGCTTTTTCCGGTCAGTCTTCATGGAAACGTGTCGTGCGATAAAGTTGTAGCCGTTAACGCCGTTAAACGCCATTAATGTGTTAACGTGCCTAGCACTAATTTTTTTCCCCATCTGTCCTCCTGTGGTAATTCTGGTTTTCCTCTCGCTCTTTCTGAGGCTCTTACTTGAATGCACTCATTCACTCATCATGTTATTTCAAACACAAACAGCACAGTGGTGGTGGTGGGGGGGAGGGAGCGAAGGACACAGAAATGCAGAAACAAACAAATCAAATGGGGAAAAGCAGACAAAGGGGAAATTGTCTTTCTCACAAGGAAGAAGGTGCGAACAAAACAGACACAGTGGAGACGGAGGCTTCTCTCGCCGATGATAAGTTGTCGAGATGCGAAACGAGAGCAGGAGCAGAAACAAGTCTGGATGAGTAAATGTTTCACTGCGAAGTGAACGTGAAGCCACAAGCCTTCCCCCCCGCACGTACAACTCTGCAGCATCATTTCCGTCTCGATGCGTCAAAAACGATAGTAAAAGAAAAAATATACACTCTCTTGTTGCCAAAAACGACATAATTGACATCCGTGGGATGTTCCCAGCCGAGCACAGAGCTACGTTTTCCCCAGGTTTAACTCGACCGCTGCGTGTTATTACATTAAACGAATTAAAATAGCATGGGAAGTTGTGTTGTTGTTGCAGTAATACCTGTTGTTGTGATGCTGTCGACAGCACATCTGACTCATCTAATCTCACTCCTCTTCACTCCCGTCGCTGTCACCGTGACCTCACGGCGGCTTTTTAATGATGATCGGAGACGTTTTTTTTTTTTAAATGTCAGGGGGAGCTGCTGACTGTTAGACGTCAAGAGAGCGACGCTGAAGTTATTTTAAGGATTGGATTTCACAAAATGGAGAAACTGTTGCTGTGACTTTGGGTTATAATGCGCAGAAATCCATCGTTTGAGGTGTTTTATTGGTACAATGTCAAAAACTTTGGACGGAAGAAGCGAGTGATAAAAGTGATACGTTTTCTCTTGACGACGGGAGCATCGAGATGCAAAAAAAAATACACTGCCTGTTGTTTTGTGTACTTGTGCAAATCTTTGTCAAGCCCCGTGAGGCGTTCAGGACAGAACAGGTCTTTTTATCCCAGGATAAAAAAATCCTTTTTCAAACCCAGAGGAATTTTGAATTTCCAGAAAACAGTGAGTGTTTTCTGCGCTTTTGAAGCAGAAGAGCCCCGAGACTGACGCGTGAACAGTTTGCCAAGAGGAAATAAGACGGGCAAGAGTCTCAAATACAGTTTTTTTTTTATGGTGTTTTTACTAATTCCCAGGGATAAATGTGTTATTTGAAAAGTGGATCTGAGATACACGTCTCTTACCAGATACAAGTCACTTCCTTCAAAGAAAATCAAAGCCCTACACCGCTCTTTAATGTCTGTCTTTCACGTTTTGCGACTAAAAGATCTGAATAAAATAGAATAAATTGGGCAAATTTGGCCGAATTAAACAAACGCAGCAGTAAGTTTATTTTTCATTTTGACCAGGTGGAAAAAAATGGGTGAAACTGCCCTTTAAAACCTACTTTTATCATTGTGCATTTACAGATTTGACCTAATTTTAGTGTTTATTATTTGCTCTATAGTTGTTGTGTCTTTTTACTTGGACTTTTACTTGGACTTGATTGTTGGGCGATGGTGGACCAGTGGTAGACTGAGTTGCCTTTCAAATTGAAGGTTGTGGGATCCCCGGCTCTGCAAGTCTGCATGTAAGTATTGATGATGTAAAACTTAGAGTAAATTAAACAAAATCTGTCAAAAAACACATATTTAATTATGTTTGAGGGAATTCAGCACCGAGCTTCGCCGCTCTGGAGGAAACGAGGCATTTTCTCAACCAGATATACATGATATTATTCATTACTTTTACCATATTTTGGAGTTACTTTGAGACGAGAATACAAGCGCTAAAGTTTCCGTTTAAAATGTAATATTCAAAGCAAAATAGCAAAATAAAGACATTGTCTTCAGAAAGAGCATTAAAAATACATTATGTGAGGAGAAACTTTAAAAAGTACGCGTGTGTGTGTGTGTGTGTTCAAATCTCCTGCGGTTAAATTATAGAACAGTCTAAAAGACATGAAAAGAATATATACATTTTAAATTGTTACCATGATGAAGAACAGCTAAAGTAGTTGTGTGTAAATAGGAACGCTTGAGATATTCAAATTCTTAAATATGTGTTCAGTAAATAAAGGATGACTAATTCCCACTTTGGTGGTTGCTCAGAGAGAGTTGTTGGACAACAGCCGCAGTGACAGTGACCGCGCGGAGACGCTGATTACAGCTTACACTGCTGTTTCTCACTTAAACCTCAATATTATATATAAACTGTGAATGTTTCACAACACAGAGGGGGCGTGTGCGATGCCGAGTGGATAATTCTGCATGTGTGGCACTGAGCTGTAATCGTTGCGTACGGCACGTCCAATATTCATGTTGGCTCACTGGTGACTTTTAAAGCTCCGTGAGAGCAATTTGTGACTGAGGTGAGTTTTCATTTCAACAAAAATAACAGTAAAACTGTATTTATTTGTTTTATATATGTTAAAATTAATCATAACTTTGACTCAATAACGCATAAGAAGGATAAAAAATGCATTTTATAAAGCCTGAAGATGTCACCTATAAAAATAAACCCCCAGGAAGTCCATATAAGGAGTATATAAGGTGCATGAGAGCACTGAGGTTAACAATTAAAAATAATAGTGAGGTGAAAACATAGGCTAAATTGAGTTTCACCGAATTTCCCAAAACTTGGTGGGAAGATGTTATAGACCAAGACGAACAAAAAAGTCGACCGTAACCATGGCCTCAACTCGACAGGAAGTCGGCCATTTTGAATTTTGGCGTACAATATATTATTCATTACTTTCACCATATTTGAGTTACTTTGATACGACACAAATGAACACTTCTTAAAAATGCAAGCTCTAAAGTTTCAGTTTAAAACATAAAGCGACTCAATAACACATATAAAAGGATGAAAAAAAGCATTTGTAAAGTCTGAAGATGTAACCCATAAAGACACCCCCCGCAGGATGTCCATATAAGGAGTATATAAATGTATTATTCTCACAGCAATATAGTATGTGTTGACATGTATAAAAACTCCTGAAACTTGGCATGGAGGTCAGGTCTGGCGAAAAATGCGACACTGGCGTAGGTACCGAACCCGCGCGCTGCTCAAGGGCTCTAAAGCGCCCCCCCCCCCCCCCCCCCCCAGGTGAAAACATAGGCAAAATTTCAGTTTCACCAAATTTCCCGAAAATTGGTGGGAAGATGTTATAGACCAAGACGAACAAAAAAGTCGACCGTAACCATGGCCTCAACTTAACAGGAAGTCAGCCATTTTGAATTTTGGTGTCCATTTTGGCGATTTGCACCCTACATAAAAAATGCACTAGAAACATCAAAAGACGAAATGTTGTTGAAAGGTTTGGCGGACTCGAAAGCTTGCATGGATGCGAGAGCCCTATCATGACTGCGTACAGTCCTAGCTAAATTTGTGATTTGGGTCACGATGGTGGATCTCCATGTATAAAGTTTGGGAAACGGCGCAGTAGATGATTGACACTGTGCTTGGCTCGCCGTCACCGCTCAGTGCAACGTCTCATTAAACGCCTCTTAGCTAACGTCGTTCACACTCACTCGCACACTTTTCTCTTCTCTGTCCTGGAGTTTATCATCGGGATTCTTTCATCTTTGATGCATTTAAGCTTGGTGATCGGTGGCGGGTGTCTGTAGGGTGTCGTCTCCTCCGGTCTTTTAGCTTCATTTCCAGTGAAATCTCTTCTTCTTGCCTTCAAACGCCTCCGTCTGTGAGCAGTAACAACCTCTGCTGCCATTTTCAGAAGATAGAACAAACCTCAACGTCCCACTGGGCTCTTCTGATGTGTGGTATATGACTGTGGATGGAATGCCTTGCCCTCATTTATTTATTTATTCTTTTAAAACTTTATTCAGATTTATGGAATAGGATGTTTGCAGTTTGACACTTCGATGAAATTGCTCCTCCTCCCCCCTCTTCTCAGACAGTTTATGAATTGATTTTCTGCTCTCGGGGAAAAAAAACAACTTTAAGAGGCTCATCCACTCATCCAAGTGTCCAAAGTGCTTCAGAGCAATCAATGGAACAGAGAGGAGAAATTATTTTTAAAAGGATTTCTCAAATTCTGAGGCCACTTTCCCATTAGAAGTCCTTTTGAAATGTGTATCTTGAGATTGGTTGGATTTGTAGCCCCCTCAATGTCACAGATGACATAATATTGGTTAAAAACACGCACATTTCTCTCTATTTTCAAGATCCTAAGACCTGAGGGACGTGTTAAATTTAATGAAATTGAATTAGATCAAGTGTTCTTTTCCAGGGATTTAAGACATCGATTGACAATTAAACGAAGCAGGAAATCGTGCCGCGCTCGAACCGGCTGTTCCTGCAGGACGTCCACGCCAACACAAAGCGACAAAAACACCAGCTTGTGGAGCAATTAAGTGGCCCAATTGTCGTGAAAACAGGTTCTTTCTCGCGTCATAACCCATGTTTAATAGATCGGATGACAGGCACTTCCTGCTGTTCTCATGTATTTGAAGTGGCAAGAAGAACCCCACCTTCTAAAAAGCATGGAAACCAATCAGCGATGCAGGCGTCGACATATGCACAGAACAAAAATTATTCCAGTTCCCTCTCATACTTAATACATGGCTTCCTAAATAATTCAGCCGGCATTAGGAGAAATCAAAGTGTGCCTCATGGCGTTTTCTGTTTATTTTTGGGCCTCTTTGAAAATGTGACATATGGGCAAATGGAATCAGGCAGAAATGTCTCTGAGCAGAGTATAAATCAAAGTTACTTATATTTGTCTTTTCAGGGCATGAGCTGCAGCCCTGTCTGACAGTTATGATTTTTTTAAATGGTAATAATAATAATAACTAGGACGGCTCGTAGGACTCACAGTCATGATAGGGCCCTCGCCCCACACAACAGAAATTTCATGTAGTTCTGTTTACGTTAAAGCTTTCAAAAAGTGGAATAATAAAGTAGTTTTCCTGCCATTTTGATGTCAACTTTGTCGGAACTCTTAGGCCACACCTTTTAACGTGGAGAATCCTTCGACAGCTTTTAATCAATAAATTGTCTAGAACATATGGACCGAGTTTGACGCGGCTAGCTCAAACGTGCTAGGACTATTTGTTCAAATAGCCATTTTTGTTTTTTCCAAAATGGCTGACTTCTGGGTGAGCGGCACTAATGGAAGTACATTGGACATTTTTGTTTGGAATCGTGAGAGGAACAAGTTTACCAAGTTTGGTTAAAATCGGAAGAACTATGTGTGACTTAGACGTGATAGAAAAAAATCAAGAATTTAGCATTTACCAATTTTGGCCACTTCAAACGTCAAAAATTCCTCAAGAAACTTTGGAGTTTTTGTCCTGATCCGACTTCTAGTGGCGCTATAGAAATCTGGGGCTACAAACAAGTCGGTTCCACTATCGTATTTTTCATGGACCTGACCTCCATGTCAAATTTCAAGTTTTTAATGAACGGTAACTTCCTCAAAAAATGAGCTTAATGTCAGAGAAAAATAATAATCTCAACAGGAACAATAGGAGCCAGTGGCCCTGGCACATTCATGCTCGGGGCCCTATAATAATGGATTTTTACCAACCACAGCATTGAGTGCGTCGAATTACCTGAAAAGACCTTCAAAAATATCACAAACGTCAGGGGAAAAGTTTTTAAAAGTGACCATGTTTGTGTGAACAAATTTTGTGCAGTGTGAGCTGCACAAAAGTACTCACTTTAGTACCAGAGCAGGTACTAAAAGAACTATCAACATTATATTTAATATAATGTTGATAGTTTTTTTAGTACCTGCTCTGGCAAGGTTCCAGTGCCGAACTGTAGATCAGTTTAAAAAGACTTAAAGGGGAAATAAGTAGTTTATAGTGCCATCTAGAGGAGAGGCTGAAATTTACAACAAAGACCTGCTGCTCTGCTCACCCCCTCCCTTCCCTGAGCGCTACGGTATCCTCAGCTGGTCAAATGTCGTCCTCGTCGTCTTTCTCCGTGTCAGCAGATGAGGTTCGTGAGGTGAGGGAGAGGGCGGAGCTACCGCGGCCGTAGCAAACGAAGCGGAGAGAGAGGAGGCGGGACTTCTGCTACAAGTAAAGAGATGCTTGATTTGTTCTCTCGCGTTTGTCCTTACAGGCTCCCGTAGAAACATGGCGTCGTGGCAATGCAACAGCGGCCCGTGACCATGTTATTCTACATGACTTTTTGAAACACTAGGAAAATTAAACAAAAACTATTATACAGCGACTAGACAATGCAGGAGCACATAATATGTATAAAAAGTGGATTGTGGGTTATATAAAACCATAAATACTACACATTGTCCCTTTAAGAATCCTAAAAACATGAGTTAACAACAACAACTAGGGAAATCTATATCTATATTAACGCAACCTAAATCGTGCCATGTCGTGCCGTGCTGAACTGGAACCATAGTGGAAAAGGGCCATTTGTGCCATAGAACACACACAGTGGCCACCTCTTGGTCTACTAGGGCATGTTTTAATCACCTGTTTGCCTGCCAAAGTCACCAAGCCTGTGACGGGACGATAGCCGTGCATGATATGATAAACAAACAAACACAAAACTTGGGTAAAATCCACCCCGAATTAACATGTTCCCCTCGATCACTCTCAGGTACCCAAGGATCCATGCGTAAATGAAAACCATGGATTCATCAGAATTGTGTTGGTGTTCTCGGGTTAAAATGTGCTCAGTAACTGTTTAATGTAACCTGAGGGATATCAATGTTCCTCTCAGGAACGTTTTCGTTCAGCGCATAAATCTCGTTGCATACACGCAACGTAGTTCTCTCGGTGCTCCATAGTGCCTCTAGTGGTCAAAATCGCATCACAGGGGTGCCTGTAAATGCAGTTAATTATGTTCCTCTCCTTTAATTACAAACACTCTGTGAACAAAATTACCGTCGGAGACTCTGTTTTGTCTCGAGCCTTTTTTTCCTTTAGTCGTCGGTTGCCATGGACACACGAGTGCTTTGATTGCAAACACGGCAGCTGCTTACAACACCCGTTAAATATGTGTGTTTAATTTAACGTACAGAGCGATGCAAACAAGGTGTGCGCAAAACCCATTATCATCTGCGTTAAAATGGGTCGCAGCCACTTTTTTTTTTTTTTTATGTTCACTCAATTGTGTTAGAGCAGTGTAATTAAACATAATCGAGTATGGATTTTATACAAGACCGGGTTCAATACCAAACAAGGGTCCAGACAAGGGTCCTTAGTTTCCCCTCATCTACAGTATTATTGCATCTGAGGGCTGCTATATTTCCCCCCCGCTGTGACTCTATAATTGACCAGACCAGTTTATTGCTTTAGGGCTTTTCCTGGCTGACAAACAATGTAAAGAAAAAGAAGCAGAAAGTCCGTATTCCTGTATATTTGATTCACTTTTTTTGTACTGCAGTATTGGATAACCTACAAAAGTTGTTATTTTCCTCCCAACAAGTTCACATGTTCACAATCAGCCTTTTTCTCCATCACAACATTTGAAGCTGTGTTCTTTTTCATTGAGATTTCACTCAGGAAGTGGATGAAAGTCCAATTTTAGTCGGACTAAGACAATAATTTGGTTTTCTTAATGTCATGTAAACACGTTAGTCCAGATAAAATCGAGCCAGTCTTAGTCGGACTTACATACCTGGATAATGCAATTCATAGTCTGATTACTGCTGCATGTATACGCTTAATCGGTCTGTGACGTAAACATAGTCAGGAAACTGGTTCAACACGCACTAGCTTATAGAGAGATACGGCGGCAAGTTGTCCTATTGCCTGTCTTAGTCAGACTATGGCCTTAGCTTGATTAAGTGACAATTCAAAGTGAGCGAAAAAACAAATCTTCTTGCCCAGATCAGAGTGCAATGCTCATACAGTAAGTTAAATGTAGTATGTAACTTTCAAATTGTCCCCCACCAGCACTTGTGCTGCCGCTGCATACACTGAAACGCTCCCTCTGGCAATAATAATAATAGTTTTCAGATGAAGGACGCAGCGTTCAAATGTAATGTTATGTTGTTTCTGTTCATGCAGACCAAACAAAAGGCAGAATAGGTGTATTGTCGGCTTGTTCTTACCAGTTTACGAGGAATTCTTTCAGTAAAGGTACGTGGGCTACGAGCACTTGTGAAGATACAAATAATCTCAGCTGCGTTTAAACGTTTTTGTCTTCGTCGGTTTGTTTCATTTAAATTGATTCCGTTTCAGGTTTGATAAAGAAAATGCATGTTCCCCAGTGAAGAGAGAGACCAAAGACATTATGTGCATCTCCCCTCCTGTATTATTACTACTATTATTATTGGTATTTATTTATTTTGTGATTCTTCCACTTTCCACTGCCTTTGTCCTGTCCCTGCAGATGTAAAAGACGACAGAGTGCAAAGAAGTTTTTTTTGAGAACGAAAAGCGCCGCAGTTAATTACTCGGAAGAATCCTTTGTGAACTCTCTCCATGCCTCCATTGTTCGCTGTCTCTGCGAGTTTCCTGGCAGACACTTAATCAGCAGGTTGTACAACAGGAAGAAAAAAGCCTGTGGCTCCTCAAGTCTTTTTTTTTATTATTTTCACCGAGAGGCTAATTGATCTAATCTTTTCTCTTCTTCAAACTTTTGCTCTTATAGCCGTGTAAATCAAACGGTCTCCAACTATTTGAGGGAATGCGAGCCCTCACATTCAGATTATATTGAGTCTCCTCGCCCAAAAAACCTGAGGCATTTTACATAATTAATGATTTTTTTGGAGGGAGGTGGGCAGAGGAGAGGCACACTGATGCTTTCATGAAGCCAGTTCTTTATCTTTGCTGAGAGCCAGGCATAAAAAGATATCAGGAAAAGGCAATTAAAGGTCTAAAATGTTGCCTACGATGGCCGTCATGTCATCGAAAACACGGCTGACTGACTGCATCGGTATGTTGACAAGAATCTGATGAGCAGCAGAGGTAGAGAGAGTCTTAAACCCCACATGGCTCCTGACAGCGTGTGATGTGTGAGTGAATGGTTGAATGGCAAAACTGTAATGTAAAGCAGCTTTGAGTGGTCATCGAGATGAGTAATATGACGGAGTATTAGGGCCAGACCAAAAGATATTTAATCTTTCGAGCATAAAGTCTTAATATTCTGAGAATAAAATCGTAATATTACAAAATTACAAGAATAAAGTTGCCATATTACAAGAATAAAGCTGTAACATTTCAAGAATAAAGTCGTAATATTACAAGAATAAAGTTATATTAAAAGTCATAACATTACAAGAATAAAGTTGTAAAATTACAAGAATAAAGTTGTTATATTACAAGAATAAAGTTGTAACATTACGAGAATAAAGTTGTGAAATTACAAGAATAAAGTTGTAACATGAGAATAAAGTTGTAAAATTACAAGAATAAAGTGGTAACATTACAAGAATAAAGTCGTAACATTACAAGAATAAAGTCGTAATATTACAAGAATAAAGTCGTAAAGTTAAAAGAATAAAGTCGTAATATTACAAGAATAAAGTCGTAAAGTTAAAAGAATAAAGTTGTAACATTACAAGAATAAGGTCATAAAATTACGAGAATAAAGTTGTAAAATTATGAGAATAAAGTCATAATATTACAAGAATAAAGTTGTAATATTACAAGAATAAAGTCGTAATATTACAAGAATAAAGTTGTAATATTACAAGAATAAAGTCGTAATATTACAAGAATAAAGTTGTAATATTACAAGAATAAAGTCGTAATATTACAAGAATAAAGTCGTAAAATTACAAGAATAAAGTCGTAAAATTACCAGAGTAAAGTTGTAAAGATACAAGAATAAAGTTGTAACATTACAAGAATAAAGTCATAAAATTATGGGAATAAAGTCGTAATTTACAAGTACTTGAGCGTGGAATGAAAAACAGATTATGTGGATTTGATACCGTGAAGTTTTAAAACCAAGTAAGTGAGAATTTGAAAGTAGTTATTGGCCTGTTATCATCACATTCTTTAAGCAATAGATCCAGTAAATACTGTCCCAACTTCCACAAGATATCGGCAGTGATATCATGAAGAAAGGATCGGGATTTGTTGTTTAGTTATAAGCACTAAACCCTCAGCTAATTGGGTAAAATTAGAAATCACTACAGCAGTTTTAAAAGATAAAACCGATGAGATTATCTGTGCTTATTTGGTCTCAGTGTAATGACTCCAACCCAAAGCGACAGAACTCATTCATAGATGCACAAGTTGTAAAAGTCCAGTCATAATAACGTGCCATCGTTTAATTTTAATCCCACGTTCTTCTCTGCTCGTGTTTCTACTATGCTTAGAGGGCGTTTGGTAAATGATGGATATTGTGCCTCGTGAGGTCGATGTGAAAATAAATATTGCATTTCCATGGAGATCATTTATGACACATATTGTCTTTGTGCCTCGCAGACAAAATAATGTTTCTATGAATGATGATGATGTGTGTGTGTGTTGGTCTTCAGGCCACGAGGGAAATCTGATGCAAACTGAAAATATGTCTGAATCTCTCTCTCATACATGCTGCAGTGAAGGTCAAGGGAAAACAGACAAGACGCAGACATAAAGAGGGAAAACTGACAGTTATGTATCCGCCATTTATTGGGCCTGATGTCGACAGAGTTTCAAAGTTTCCCCCCCGAGGGGAGTTTTCAAGTCAAAGTTTTGAGCTTGTTTTTGAAATAACCTCCGATCACAAATAGATGTAATTGAAAAAGTGTCAGACTTTTCCCTCCCCCGACTGATGCAAGAAAACACGAGTCTGATCGCTACGGAAACACAATTTTTTGGTAAATGTAGGAAATCAGACACCGAAAATGCAGGCGGGGGAAAATTAAGGTGAGGAAATTGCTCCGATGTCTGTAGAGTTGCTGTTTATTGACTGGAGAACACAGCACCAGTCACATTTCTCAAAACCAGTCCTTGTAAGCTACATTGAGTTTGTGTTGCTTTGTCCCCGACAGCAGCCGTTGCCATGACATGTACTCGGATGCTAAAAAAATATACAACTTTTGGGTTCCATAGGGCAGGCGTACAATAAATAGGTCTCGGTCACAGAAAAAACATTTAGCAATTAAGGGAGAGCGTAAAACCATGTTGACGTCGCGCTGCACACATTAGCTCGTTCTTATGGAAAATCGGTGGGCCAATTATAACGGCGTAGAGATAGACTAAATCACAAATGTCCCACATTTAAAGTTGAATTTATCTATTTTTTTTCTTATGGCACTGGGGTTCAACGGAAGAGAAGAAGAACTAATCTTCTTGCCCCCAGACCAGAGTGCAGTGTTCATAAGTTACACATTCTTTTGCCTTACGGCGCTTTTACCACGATGCAGTTTGAGCACGACTCGACTCGGCAGTCGTTTTTTGTTGTTACTAGTTATTAGAATCGATTAGTTTCAGCGCTGCGGTCGCTAAATACACCAGACTCCTCTATTAAATATGAGATTGTAGACATTTCCTTTGCTAAATGTTGGAGATTAACGCCCATTTTCGGTTTGATTCTTGCATCGGTCGTCGCGCTCTCTGACCAATCGGTGACCAACAGTCTGTCGACGTCACATTTTAGTATCGCCAGAGCAGGTACCAAAAAAAGTTCCCAGGTACCGTCCCGAATGGAAAAGCAAAACAAACGGAGTAGAGTTGAGTCTTGCTAGAACTGCCATCGTGGAAAAGCGCCTTTTTAGCGTCATATGGAGCCACCGCGACCGAGCTGCTGGCCGACAACCCATAGACTGTCGTTGAATGTCGTAGAGTTCTGAATGTCGCTCGAAGGAAACTGCTGCTGCTTTCTGTTGCTATTGGTTGGCGCTAGGGCTAGCCTAGCGGCCTCCAATAACGATTTTGAGTCAGAGTGTAGCAAATGTAGACCACGCCCTAAAAAGGGCATGTCAATTAAACGTTTGTCGTAGGTGGCACAACGACTGTGACCAGGTTATCATGCTGGACTGATGTAGACTTGCCTGAGTTGGGTTCCTTATGAGGCCAGACCCTAAATGTGAGCAGATACAGTTGGACCTTCTTACCAGTTGGTACATGGGCCCTAAAAATGCCAACGGTGAACTTGTGCAGCCACTAAAAAAAAAAAAAAGAAGTCCTTTCTTGACTGTGAGTGTTCCACACTTGCACTGATTAGCATTTTTTCCTATTTTGTGTCTTTTTGAAAACAAACTTTGAGGAAGCGATAAGGGAACAAGCAGAGGCAGAGACAGATGGACGGCCAGGCAGGTGGGAATATGATGCAGATTAACATCTTTGATGCGCTGCAGGAGAATAAATCTTGTGACATAATAAAATCTTCATGTTTGCTACAGCCTTCCAGATCCACGGGGGAACAAACCACCCCCCCCCCCATGAGGCGAACATTAGAAACACGGGGTTATTTCCCTTCCACTTATAGACTAATAGTGACCGGACTCTTATTATCCATAGAACCATAACTTGCCCACTGAGGCAAGAACAGAGGGACGGTTTTTCCCCACAGAGGACTCCACTGCCGTCATGACCAAAATAGTGAGATTGTGGATACAAGCAGGTCAAGTCAGTCCAGAGTCTGAGTTTAGCTTTTAAGAGATAGGGTGAGGAGGAGTTTTGGGCATCCAGAGGGATTTCGGTCTTTGGTGTTGAAAGCGAGCTAGCTAGCTAGCTGAGGTGCTTCAAACGTCTGATCAGGACGTCTCCTGGGTTCCTCCCACTGGAGGGAGCCTGGGAAATCCTGCATGGGGAATTATTGAGGGATTTCATGTTCCATATGGCTTTGAAACTACAGGGGGAGCTGGAGATACTTTGGCAGCCGGAGTTCTCTCGTCCGTTTAGCCCCGCGATCCAACCTCAACCTCTGAAGCAGAATGAAACGGACCTATGGGTCGTACGCAGGAATTACGACCCATAGATACCTATAGTTGGGTATAGTTGGGTAGATAGCAATCTGGTACCTTTGGTGTGCCGTCATCAAGTAGCTTCAATCAGGTTTCCAGCAGCAGTTTGCTTAGTTGTAAAAGCATTTAACGGGTTCAACTTCCACGTTTAGCCTTGTATTTTTTAGCCCTCACCCTAACCTTCCTCCGTCTGTGGGCCGTAATCCTAAGAGGTTAAAAACGTACCATTATGGGTCGTATTGTTGGGTCGACCCATAGTTGAGCTTCAGTTGAAGGACTCGTTGAAACGAACAGAAGGACAGATGTTCTTCTCCCTTTTTACAGGCAGTACTGTGGCTTTATTATCAATGGAAGAAGTTCTTTCAGATGCAATGATGGGACAAACTCTGACTATTTGGTGGTTTTTTTTACATTTTTTTGATTTATTAACATGTCTGTGTTGCATCTATTTGGTTCTTGTGTTCCCACACTGACCACAGATTTTGAATGAACAACTAAAAAATTGCGATGCACATCATCGTCAAATTTTGGAACAAATTTTTTTTTTTCAAATTTTGGACCAAATTTTTTTTTTTCAATTTTGGACTAATTTTTTTTTTTCAATTTTGGACCACATTTTTTTTTTTCAAAATTTGGACCAAATTTTTTTTGCTCGAATTTTGGACCAAACATTTTGGGTCAATTTTTTTTTTCAAATTTTGGGTCAATTTTTTTTTTCAAATTGTTTCCAAATTTTGGGTCATTTTTTTTTCAAAATTTGGGTCAAATTTTTTTCAAAATTTGGGTCAACATTTTTGTTCAAATTTTGGGTCAAATTTTTTTTTTTTTAAATTTTGGGTCAATTTTTTTTTTTAAATTTTGGGTCAAATTTTTTTTTAAAATTTTGGGTCGATTTTTTTTTTTAATTTTGGGTCAAATTTTTTTTTATAAGATTTATAAAGTGGAAATGCTGGTCCTCAGTATGCAGCAAGCACAAGAATGTGTGTGTGTGTGTGTGTGTGTGTTGAAAAGACAGAGCAGCTCCAGGGCTGAGTGAATCAATAACAACAGCTCTACAGTATAAGACCCCAGTACAAAACATTGAGATTTTTTATCCTACGATGAAAAGCGCAGTGAAGTTTGATCTCCCACTGTTTGCTGTGTACAACAAGTAAACAATGACTCTCTCCATTTCCAAGTGTCCTACATACACATATATATTGATTCCTCCATTTTCTCCCATCTTCCTTGAAGAGTCCTTCATCATGAAGAGCTTCTGTACGAGTTTGTTTGTATGTATGTACATACCTGTACGTCCTCATGCTGCTTTTGTTACTCGCCGACATTATTTCTGCAGTGGCATTGATATTTTGAGGCACGTTACCATACGTGGCTGTCCTTTACCCTCTGGATGTTTGCCCTCACTTTTATTTTCTTTATTCCGTGTGCGCGTGAAAGCGACATAAATGCTACTGAAAGAAACCACCGGTAAAGAAAAACCACACTAAATGAGCCGGAGCTTGAAAAGAAAACGGGTTTTCATCACACTCAAGGCTCCAATGGGGTGAAATAGTTGATTACGTCGTTCACAAAGAGTTCTGGCTGATACATTCAGTCAAAACTACACATTAATATATACATATTTATTCCCTGTTTTGATGTTTATGGACGAACTTAATGCCAAACCAGATATTGGTCGATCACGCGGTTCATCGGCTGATGACCTACAACGTTCAGGGGCCCCCCTCCAAGAGCCAAGAGGAAATTGTATAGTTTTAGACACTGAAAGTCCCCTTCCTTGCATTGCATTGTGGGATTAAATAACCAGAAAGTTAAATAAAGAAGTCATTTAGGGTTAGAACTTGGATTAGGGCTCGGGCTAAATCTCTCTAAATCTCTCTTTCAGACTAAAATTAGAGGCTACACCCGTTTTTAAACCAGGGTGAATAATAATTATACATATTTCTAGTTGTTCTTTCCTGTGTTTGAAACAGAAATAATGTGTTGGGAGAAGGAAAAACAACAACCCCCTAGCATTTACTTTGGTCTCTCTTTAATTTGACGGTTTAATGATCTGAAGTAACTGATATGGAGAGCTGTCTCAGTTTTTCAAATGTAGACGTCTCCTTTACTGTTGCGTTAATTCTAATGGCTTTGCTAATGGCCGGAGGATGAATGGGCGTCTGAGTGTTTGTGTCGCAAATGGCACCAAAACTCTATCAAAAATAGAGTAGACGAAGATGAAATTCAGTTGTTTACCTGAATTTCATCAAAATTGATCAACAAATTGATAAAATGATGAGTCTTATGACATGGGAGGTTATTAAACACATTCCCCTTGGTGGAAAACCTAATTCAAACATGCGAATAATCAACCATATCAACGAAAGTAACGTTAAGTTTGGTGAAACCGAGTCATTCCAACTGAGCGCCTTGTGCATGTGCAGTGTATCTGCTCCCTTGCATCGGATGCTTTTTATACACACCTGTTGCCGTCATTGATCGTCACAGCGGGGAGCACAGGATGTCCTGTCTGCTCCGTCTATCTCTGATCTACACAATCTTTTTTTCCCTTTGCTGTCAACGTCAGTTTGTCTTGGTTTTTAGTTTGGCTGCGATTCTCTCGTTGTTTTCTCCTCGTCCGCCTCCTCATGTCTTTTTCTCTTGTTGTCGACACTGCTGAGTAAAAGGGAATTTGAAATGATTCTGTGATTCTGTGAAGCACTGAAGGTAAAATAAGGTCGTTGTCTTGGTGTTATGCAATCATACTCTCTCAATTCTTTATTCAAGACTCAAATGTCTGCTTCTACTTTTTGTAAATCTCACCAAACAACTTATTCAAGCAATAATATAATTGTAATCCCATGAAACAAGTAAAACGCATAAACTCAAATGTATCAGCCAAGCATCAAAAAGACACAACAGTTAACTTCACTCTCTCGATTGTCAAACAAAGGTTTCTGACCCAGGTTCCACCAAACAATCAAAACATAACCTACTAAAGCTAAACTAACCCAAATACCAGCTACCAAAAAGGAGAACAAACTCTTAACCAAGTGAAACAAAACTAACCAGAAACCGACCAAACTCTAAACCTAACCAACTGATACAAAAAATAACCTGAATCCCACCAACGAACCAATAAATCGTAAGCTGGTTAGCTAAACAACAGCTAAAACAAAGCTAGAAACAACAGCTAAAGCAAAACTAGCTGGAATTATACCTTTCAAAACTGAATCCCACCAACTGATACACAAAATAACCTGAATCCCACTAGCTAACTGATAAATTGATAGCTGGTTAGCTAAACAACAGCTAAAACAAAACTAGAAACAACAACTTAAACAAAACTAGCTGGAATTCTACCTATCAAAACTGAATCCCACCAACTGATACACAAAATTACCTGAATCCCACCAGCTAACTGATAAATCATTAGCTAGTTAGCTAAACAACAGCTAAAACAAAGCTAGAAACAACAGCTAAAGCAAAACTAGCTGGAATTATACCTTTCAAAACTGAATCCCACCAACTGATACACAAAATAACCTGAATCCCACTAGCTAACTGATAAATTGATAGCTGGTTAGCTAAACAACAGCTAAAACAAAACTAGAAACAACAACTTAAACAAAACTAGCTGGAATTCTACCTATCAAAACTGAATCCCACCAACTGATACACAAAATTACCTGAATCCCACCAGCTAACTGATAAATCATTAGCTAGTTAGCTAAACAACAGCTAAAAAAAAGCTAGAAACAACAGCTAAAGCAAAACTAGCTGGAATTATACCTTTCAAAACTGAATTCCGCCAACTGATACACAAAATAACCAGAATCCCACTAGTTAACCGATAAATTGTTAGCGATATAGCTAAACAACAGCTAAAACACAACTCAAAAACAACAACTAAAACAAAACTAGCTGGAATGCTACCTCACAAAAACCGAATCCCACCAACTGACTAATAAAGAGGCCAAACTCAAAACCGCACCAACTGAAACAAAACACCCAAATTCCTCCAACCAGCCGACAAGCTAAACCCTAAACCTAACCAACTGAAACGGAAATAAAGGCCAATACAAATTCCACCAACTGTAATTGACGCACAAATTCAAGCGATCTAACAAAACCTGTTCTTAATAGGTTTGCCAGTCAGCCGTGTCTGAAACTCGCATTGCATAATACCGCCGCCTCGGCACTGGCTCCTGATTGGAATGCAGCCGTTAGTAAAAAAAAAAAAAAAAAAAATTAGCTACACCTGTGTTTTCCAAACGAAGCATAATACAGTATATTGTCTCATTAGCACCATGTGGTGAAGCAGACAAACGCAGCCTCTTCACTCTTTGGATATCCTTAATTTTACCTCAGTAAAAGTGACAAAGGTTTTTTGGAGCTTTTATTCACTGTATCTTTGTTTATTTTACTTCATTTTTACTTACTGTGCTACGTATATTGAGCACTAACCTCACAATATAAGTATTGTACGTAAAATTTAGTTTGAGATGGTGCTCTGTCTCATTAAATGTAGTGTATAATTGTGTATAATTGGATGTTTTCCAGGGCTGCACACTGCATTTACATCCTAATGACAGATGAGGGATTTAAGATGGTAGTTAAGAGGTGCAGAATTACACAAACCTCTGTTATTTTAGCGAGTTTACTTTGGACTCTTAGACGGCGGTCGGGGGGGTAACCACAAAAGGCAGGGGGAAAAAAATAAAACCATTACAGTTGGGTACAATATGAGGCCCTGCTGTTAACAAATGGCCCTTCAGAAACAGCATGGGCCAAGCTTTGTCCAGCTGCTGTTTCCCTTCAGCGGACGGATGAACGGCAGCTTTTGTGGCTGTAAATTTGCGGGATATATTCGTGCCAGGCAGGAGAATAATTTTCCGTATCGTGTTGTTGGACAGTTATTCAACTCGGTGAGTGTTTTTTTCTTTTTTTTTAGGCACTTGTCTTGTTCCTCGCATCGCTCTTTGTTTGTCACAGTCCTGAAAGACTCCGGAGGTCAGAAGAATACGGTGCATTATTTCTGCCGGGGTGTTGGACTGTGACCTTTGCTGACCGTTGAAATATGGAGTGGCTTCTTCTCTTTCTCCCTCACTGCGCCTATAACAAGACATCGCGATAAATGGCCCTAAACCCTACGCTGCCTTTTTCCCGCTTCCTCGTGTGCTTTGGTTGTATCCACACAGACTCTTTGCTTTTGCTAAAATGTCTCCGTCCACATGGAACAGCCAAAAGGACTGAAAATGCTGTAGTACATATGCCAGGCCTGTGAGTGGCGCTGTAACGCGACAGCAAAAACAGAGAAGAAGAAGAAGCTACAGAAGACGTCTTTTCAGGTTGACTTTAGTTGCTTTTTATGGGCAGCTGTTGGCAGCAGTGCCAAACGACCTCCATGGATGCCGAGAACAATGACATTTAAAGGTGCATTATGTAATAAATCAAAAGCAACTAGCTGTAAAATCCTTCTTATATGTCACAGAGACTCAGGAATAATGTTCATATAACAAACTGAACTCACCAACAACAACAGTACAGACAAAATATTTGCATTAAAAAAAAATATTTTGCAGACTGCAAATCATGTTTTTTTGTTTTGAAGTCATGTTTTGGCATGTGGCGCCACCTACCGCCGTCTGCCAATCATTGCAGTCAGTAGAGTCTCAACTGCCGAGCAACCACGGCTTGCCAGTTACGTCAAAAAAGGAAACCTAAAATACCTCTGTATTTTGAATTTGAATGTAGTAACCGTTTTTGACCACATTCTTACATGTGGCCCCTTTGATTGGCGGGACTAATGTTCATCATTATTTCCCTTAAGTATTCTTAATTTTTTTCTTTCTACAGGAAAACACAAGGGTGACATTTCGAGATCTTCCCACTCTCATCCACACCACGCCAAAAAAAAACAAAAAAAAACATTAGCCTTTGTAATCTTGATAATGTCAGTAATCACTGCCTTCCACCTCCTGGCTAACTATCAGTGATGGTGGAGTCAACAAATACAAAATCCCTGGACTGATTCATTTTCCCCGCACACGCTAATCAACGCAGTGTTCAATGTTGTGGCTTTTTTCCCGCCGATACCGAGTGTGTTACACAGGTTGAGACACTATAGAGAGAGAGAGAGGGTGATTTGTAGAAGACTGACCTTAAACCTGACTTTTGTGCCCCAGAGCTGCCCACTGGCCCTACTGTGCAACTGTCTGATTACACCAGGCAGCTCCCAGGGAGCTGATAGTAGGTGGCTGGAGTTATGAGGCTAAAAGTCATGACTATGGCACAAAGAGAGGGAAAGTGGGGTTTGTCAAGTTCAATAAGCTCTGGTTTGCAGCGTAAAAAAAACGACTGCCTGCCTTTGACTCAGTGAAATTGGACTGTTCCAAAGCCTTGATTTGCTTTGTGATCACTGTGTTTACACTTGATGTGATTTAAAAAAAAACAATATCACAGACGGCACAATTAGCTGCTGAGTTTCACATGATTACATTTTTATGTTTTTGCCCATGAAAACAGTTTCATGATATATTGCAAGTGTTCCTCAAGGGTATGCCGTTTACTCAGTTGTCATGGAGATATGCTTATTTGTCACGAGCTAAATGTGGACAACATAGGTCACAAACAAAGCAGCTTTTCGTAAAACAAATGGCTGAATGAATGCAATGTGCTGAGGAAGATGTGCCAGAAAGCTCAGGAAAGCAGTTGTGAGGTGGGAAAAAAAAAAGGCATTGTAAAATACATCTTTGCTGGGCTCACAATAACAGTTCTGCATCAGCATCTTTACCCTTGTTTCCACTGAGTGGATTGGTTCGGTAAGTATATTGTTTTGCAGTTCCATTAGGTTTAGTACCAAAATAACCGGCCCCAACCGTTCCATTTTTTTCCGTAACGCTTCCATTGGGCTACCCGAATAACGGTGCGGTACGATACGGGCGGAGCTAGACCCACGACGGTCAGCTGATTGGGCGACAGAAAGACATCACTCCTTTGCAAGTTACTCGATATCCTCCGATGTTGTCCATTGTGTTGTTGTTGTCACGTTCGATGCTGTTGTTCGTTGTTGGTACACCGGTACAACGTCACCCTATGCGTATCTTGTCAACATGGCGCACACCGGGTATAAGAAGGGTATTCCCTTCTTATGGGTAACCAATAAATTGTTGCTTCCTGGTTTGATTTACCATACAAACCGGAAGACTATACATCCACTTTGGTTTTGGCTTTGGTCATGTCCCGTCTCGACTACTGCAACGCCCCTGCTAACGGGCCTCCCGACCTTTTGCTGCGTGACCGCTACAGATGATTCTTCAATCGGCCTAAAAGGGCATATGTCACCCCTCTGTCCATTGAGCTCCACTGGCTCCCCTTAGCTGCCCGCATCAAATTCAAATCACTGATGCTAGCCTACAAAATGCCCCATGGGTCTGCCACCACCTACTTAAATGCTCTCCTAAAGACTTGTGTTACCCCCTCGATTACTCCGTTCATCAACGGATTGCCGTCTGACGGTGCCAACACCCACAAACGAGACAATTCAGACTCTTCCACGTGTCGTTCCTCGCTGGCGGAATGACCTCCCGGGCGCTACCAGAAACAGAAGGGTGTGTCCCTGTATATCTTCAAGAAGCTCTTGAAGACCCAGCTCCTCCAAGAGCACCTCTTGTCCTAGCACTTGCCCATACCTAGCCGGATCTCCTCGGATCCACTTCTGCACACTCGCCTTCTGTAAGTCCATCAATCCATCGGTAAATCATTGCCTCGTGCACTTGAAATGAGAGAAGAACGAAAATAAAAACACGACAAGAATCCTGATTATTTCCTTTTGTCGAGTTTAGAGCTTTAGATGAATCCACGACAGGTTACTCCTCCAGTGCCGACCTTGATGAGCTGAAAGGCAGCTGAAACAGACCATTTAATCACCAATGTCAGTGAAGTCGTGATGATATTAAGGCAAATTAGAAAATCCTGACCCTCTTCATTTAAAAAAAATTTAACATCACATTGACTCAAACCGTTGAAGGAAGGTCACCTAAAATATGCTATTCAAATTCTTCTGACTCAATGTTGCCGTGTTTTGGCAAAACAGTACGGCTGTTGTTACGGCGACGGCACTCCAGCAGTGTTAATAGTAATAAATTGGTTATTGTTAAAGACTGTTTGTTTGATACGGGAGTGCGGCGGGCTAGGGTTAGGGTTGATGGAATCAGGTTAGAATGTGAGCTTTTACACATGAATTTCTGCAGGATGGCTCGTAAACAACCAGGAATACGGGACAAATGTAAATACACACTTTATCTCAGGAAACTCAAAGGCTATGGAGATATGAAGAGGATTTCAAAAAATACGATAATAATTTACGAACAAGACGACATTTCTCACGTTTCATTTTTACCGTCCGTCTTTTAACTTTCTTGTGTTTTGCTTTTGTTCCTCCCTAAAAAGGAAACTATATAAAACAAAAAAACAAAAGGGGGTTTTGTTTTCCACCAAAACATGTCACTGTTTAATGAAGGTCACGGTCACGTACTCGTAATAAATGATTAACTTGACGACCCAATGGCAACGCACGTAACAGCGTTATGGGCGCCGGAGTCGGCACATCCATACATATGCATTCACACACAAACAAAACAATATAATCAGGCCATTCAAATGCAATGTGTGCCTTTTTCTTTTCTTTGTCACCTTCTATTGTGGATTTCTCCCTTTATTTATTACATGGATACAGAAGCTTTGCATTATCGACATAAAGAAACTCAAATAAAACAGCACCCTGACCTGACCTGCGTGGGAAAAAAAGAAAGCACAGGGTTTCTGAGATAAGTGATATATATCAATTTCCTTGAATATCCTTGAATTTTAGAGAATTGGTCTTGGAAAATCTTTGAAAAGTCCTTGAATTTGATGTCAACTAAGGAGTGGCAACCCTGAACAAAGCCAAACGTTCTTTTTTGAATGTCCATCACATTCATACTTTTGTCGATTGGGCAAGTTGAAAAGCTGGACTGTAAATATATCGGAATATGACTGAAAATATTAAGAAATGCCCCACGAAAAGTTCCAGCAACTTGACAAACGCTCCTCTGTAACAAATCCGGTAAAACTTCACTTAATTGCTAGTGTTTTGTTAGGTCGCACAGTATATAGTCAGGTAATATTGTGTCTCTACCCATAATAAAAGCATACACTGTCTTTAATTGGTCTCATAAAACATGTGCACTGCTGTGCATTTTCTTTTTGCTTTTGCTCCCCGTTGTGCGTGAACACCAGGTTCTCTGCTGCGATGAAGTACTTTGGGATTTTCCAGTGTGAGAGAAATGGGCTCTGGGTTTTTTTTTTGGGTTGGGCCTTTTGAAAACATCGAGCGTAGGTTGAGAGTGTAGCCAGAACTCCCCGAGCAATCTCAGACCGTCCCGATCGTTTGACCTTTGCATGTCCGATAATTCCAATTTAAAACCAGCTGCATGGCGAAGGGAGACGCTCGCCAGCCGCTAATTGATGTCAGTTGCTTGTGTCTGAGAATGTATGTGAGAGCAAGACGAATAGAGTGATGAGAGTGAGAGAGACGAAGGCTGACTGCAAATAGCATTGACATGTTTGCAGGGAGTCTGCAACTGTGTTCAGTTGTTTATCAGGTAAAAAAACTAGCGTAGTGACTCTTTTAGGGTGAACGTAGCTTCTTGTTCAGAAACCAGGGGGCGTTTTTTCCCCTCGATCAGTTCCAATCGCACACAAATCAACAAGGCCGAGTCCGCCTAGAGATGGTGGTCTCGGCTCGTGTTTGCAATCGCAGTTTGTGCTTGCAGTGTTTACGCCGTTGTACGAGTAGCATCCAGCTGCATTAACCCACGAACCGGTACGACCGACGGCGCCAGAAACGACTCTACACGTTGCTCGATCTATGCGTTGCACGCGGCAAATTTGAAATTCTACTCGCACATTTTCAACAAAATTTTCCAGTTCCTTTAATATCAAATAGGGCTGAAATGACTCCCCCAAGTATTATACATGTAAAACAAGGCAATCAGAGATGGCAGACTTGACCCCATTCACCCAACAAGCCTCTGGCGGCCTCTGTTGGCCATGTTGACCCACTCCAAGGGAGTGAAGTAACGATCCTTTGCATAGAGGCGGAGTTTTGACTACCGTAGCGCTGTGCATCCACCGTTCCAGAGGGGGGCGCTGCGCTTCTGAGAACGGATGTGCTGGATAGTACTGGCCAATCACAAGACTCTGTCTTCTGGGGGTGAAAGTTCACTCTGAAATCCTGCAGCAGAAAAACAGCGTCAGAAAAGATTCAAGATTCAAGATTCAAGATTTTTATTTGTCACATGTGGATGTACAAGTACACCGAGGATTTCTATCGGCGCGTTTACAGCAACTAGGAGGTTTTTGACTATAAAAACAAGTTAATATATGTAAGTAGACCTCCATAACTAACATTTATGTGCAACAGGACCACTCTATGTGAGCTTTAAAGAAAAGATGGCAGAAAAACAAAAATGAAAAGACATGAAGTGAATGAGTAAAGTCAGCAGATTACTTTTTTTTCCACGACATTAACAAATAATGTGGGCTGGTAAGAGGGCGAAGGTGTGACATTTCTTGTTCCAGATGAGCTCCTCTGGGCGTATAAATATACGACGCTTGAAGGCATTGGTGTTAATCAGGAGTACGGCAGCTGTAATTTCTCCTTCTCTCTGTCTTAAAGTTCAAACATCTCCGAGGGGGAAGCGTTTGCCGAGTGTCACGAGTCACGCGCAGAATGAGTGTCTCAGAAACTCCGGTGGAAAAGTGCTTGTTTATGAGGTTTGACTGACAAATCTGAGCGTTTTGTCGACGTTTTCCCTCGGTTTTTTCCGGCTAATCGTTATTTAGCATTTCAGAGAGCAACTTGAAATCAGACTGATTGATAAAGTTTTAAATGAGGGGGTTTTACTGGAAGCAACTCTTGACATCTTTTCACTCATACAACATGTTCTTTCTTTTTGTATTAGAAGGTCTTAATGAAGAGAGAGAAATGTCAATGTCAATGCTCTCAATCCTCCCCTTGAGCTTCAGCAGCGATGGAGAGTTTTAGAATTGTTAAAATAAAAAGTTTGTGCAGTCTTTTGTGCCGGTTGCGAATGTTCCCTTTTTCCACCCAATTGTTTTGCTTAATGAAGCGATGGTGCCAGTGCTGTTGGATTTTGTACTACAAAATAAAATCCACTAATGGAAAGCAACGCTAACTGCTAAACACATTTCATTTCTTGTAACTAACGCACAATAAAAGCCTCCCGTCTCAAGGGCTCTAAGCTTTAAGACGGGAGTCCATGATTGACCTGTTGTTTGGAGAACCGCGATTTTGAAGCTTCTGGGTTAGATATTATATCTGTATCGACAGATATTAGCTTTAAAATGTATTATCGGATATCGGCAAACACTCCAAGATCCGCTGATTTGACTTTTGTCTAAAATATTAGGCTAAAAAAGCACCAGTGTCGACAATTTGGTGACTTTGCCGCAATATTTCGCGACTTTACAAATCCCTAGCGACTTATTTTTGTCTGTAAAAAAGCGGCTAGCGACAAAAAGAACGAGTCGTAACTTTCTGGCATCACCTTAACTACTTTCAGAGAAGGAAATGTCCTTGTTCTGCCACACGACGGAGCTTCATCTTGCTGTATTTAGAGCACTTTCTTCCAGTTTACTTGGTGAAGCCAGTCAGGAAGTTAGAATATATTGAATAGCCAGCAGGGGGCGACTCCACTGGTTGCAAAAAAGATCTCCATTCGAATGGAAGTCGATGGGGAAATTAGTGTAATTCTCACTCAATTTGTAATGTCGATAAATATCTTATTGAGCAGTTGATTGAACGGTCTCAATCGCTAGTTTTGGGTTTTCTGCAAATGTTGATTTAAATTTAGAGGAAAAATTAGTTCAGTCTGGGTGGATGAGAGTGACATCACAAATTTGAAGATAACTTTACTCAGTATCAGTATGTCAACAAACTCTAGATGACGCTTTTGTAGATGATGCCATATTTTTGTCACAGTTGCATCCAATTCCAATTTATTTCTACTAGTTTGCTGATCATTGAGTCTGAACCGATACTCACACATTCGTCTATTCTCTTGCCGTAAACCTTATTTCTCCTCTGTCTCACAGATAAAATGGAGAACGGAGACGTTTACCAGAGGAGGAGAGGACAACCCGCGGGCATCTTGGACGGACAGGAAACGGAAAGCAAGCAACAGGAAGGAGCTCAGAAGATGGGGAGTAGCTGGCGACGCATTCTGCTCCTCATCCTCGCCATCACTATCCACAACATCCCAGGTGAGTACGATCTGGAGGACATTGTGAGGTCTTAGCATGGACATTAGCATGAATGTGGATTGATAAGCCTATAATCTTTGTGTCCGCAGAGAATATGAGGCTATTTTTACTCACTCTTTCAGTAATGCAGCATAGCTCGGACAAAGTGAACAGATTTTGGTTGGATTTTTTCGCGGATTTAGGTTACAGCCATAAGGAGGGAATTATTCGATTTTGGTGATGATTTGGAGCAGAATCCCTGAGGTTTTCTTCTGGTTTTGAAGTGAACTACTTTCTCTTCCTGTCACGTAAATCCCAATCTGGAGTGACATATGTACAAGAGTGATATTAAGCGTTTAAAACAATTACTGTGGGCTGTCGGGAGTTTCAGAAACACTGTGTTGAGACGTTTTTAGAGTGGTACTGAGGCTTTTTTTTACATTCGGTAACGTTCACCGTTTCCGTCCCATAGCTGCATGCCGACATTACTACCGATATTTCACCGATACAGTCATTTTAGACCATTTAGAGCTGTGAGAGTAATTTCAAAGACATGATTCTCAAACTAACACGTTCTCCCTAAAAGAAGAGATGACACAATCATGATTCAGCTAAATTGCCAAAATGCTCCAATCCCTTGTGTACTAGCTGAATTATTGGATGGTTGGTGATGGATGGCACAACAGACCATAACACCAAACCAACACATAAACAAGCTTCTCACAAACTATTATTATTTTTTGTGACTTCACAGGCTGCACTATTGTCATCAGCGACGCCACTATATCAATTTAATCTCTGGTGACACGCCACGGTCATTTCACGACTCAATAAAATTGATTTACTTAATGAAGCTCCTTTTTAATTTGTTTCACTTTTAAATCAACAGAGTGTAAAAAAAATCAAATAAAACGTGACCTTTTATTCCAAAACGAAAGTGAAAGTCAGACATATTTATTTTTGTTTAATCTGACGGATGGGAAACGTGCCAGAGTAACAACATGGGGGTCACCTCTACTGCACAGCAGCTTGCAAAGCCATAGAATATTTATGTTGATTACTGACCACAAGCAAGTAGTAAAAATGCAACAGTTAAATAGCAAAATCCAAGGCGGAGCTGAAAATATGGTTGTTAAATAAGCTGTAACAGTAAAATAAACAGCATAAAAAAAACAAAGCAAATTATGAATTTCATGTACTTAAAGGCGCCATATGTAAGAATGTGGCCAAAAACAGTTACTACATTCAAATTCAAAATACCGAGGTCTTTTAGGTTTCGTTTTCTGACGTAACTGGCAACCCGCGGTTGCTCGGCAGCTGAGACTGGGGTGGCGCCACATGCAAAAAAACATGATTTCAAAACATAAACATGATTTGCAGTCTGAAAAATATTTTTTTTAATGCAAATATTTTGTCTGTACTGTTGTTGTTGGTGAGTTCAGTTTGTTATATGAACATTATTCCTGAGTCTCTGTGACATATTAGGAGGATTTTATGGCCAGTTGCTTTGGATTTATTACATAATGCACCTTTAAACTCATAAGCTTTGTTGTTTTGCTTTTAATGACCAGCTATACTGTGTGGGTTAGGGTTAGGGTTATATATATATATATATATATATATATATATATATATATATATATATTCTACTTTTTTAATCAAGGCACAATCAGAAAATACAGGAAACACTCTGACCTCTCTTGACACGTACCACACCTTTAACACTTTTATACTAAATTATACAACACTTGTTGTTGATGTGATGCCTGTATAATGTTCAGTTCCTGTTTAATTAGCCGTTTGTTGTTATTTTCTCGTCCAAGTATGGTTTCACTGCATTAGCGCGGCGCCTCGAGTTGTTGTCATGGTGAGAAAAGTAAAGAATAGAAAAGAATAAATGTGTTTTTTTTTTTTCTTGGCCTCCATCGGTAATGAAAGTATTGGATTCTCCAGAAACTCAGTTCATGCTCTGATTTGCTCATTGGAAGCAAAAGCTCTCATTTGATTATTCACTCGGCAAAAAAACAAAAACAAAAAAAACGCACACAGTTCGTGCGAGTCTCTCGAAGCAGCAAATCTTGTGTTATCGAACGCTACATAAAGGCGATTCAGTCAATACCAATAATTAGACTCCTCACCTGTCAACCAGACGTCACACATCAAGCTCAGGGGAACAACAGCAGCTGTCGGAGCAGAAATAAACACGATATATAAAAATCATCGGGGAAGTTCATTAACAAGTTACTGCTCACATTTTCTGGGAGCGACTGCGAAAAACGGGAGACGATTAACATCAGAGTTCCACTGTTTTACACATCATAGATGCTTGAAATGTGGGGTTTTATGGATATTTGGACCAGGATGAGAGCAAGGAGTTGATACGCATTTATAGATTCCACTCAGAGAGTGTAAATGTGCATGTGCGTGTGTGGGTGTGTGTGTATGTGTGTGTGTGTGTTGTAAAAGTGCTGTAATCTTCTCTTCATCCCACTGCGTTCAATAAAATATTTCCCTATAGTGTTACTTCAAAAGATTTTTTATCTGATTTGTATCACGTCTGCAGGGAAATATAAGTTGTTCTTGATCCACTGTAATACGTTTTATATATATATATATTTATATATATATATATATATATATATATATATATATATATATATATATACATATATATAAGACTTTAACATGAGAACAAGTTTCAGTGTGTTTTACTTTTACTAAATGCAGCAAATATTCACACTTACTCACTTATATTATCTCAAAGAGCACATAAGTTCTAGCTAGCGCATGCTAGCTTATCGGCCCGTTGCACAAAATTGAGGATGTTACGCTAATTTTCAATTAACGTAGCTGTTTTGACTGTATTTAAGAGCACATAAGTTCTAGCTAGCGCATGCTAGCTTATCGGCCTGTTGCGCTATGATTTTCGGCCGACCCACAAAATTGAGGATGTTACGCTAATCTTCAATTAACGTAGCTGTGTTTTGACTGTATTTAAGAGCACATCAGTTCTAGCTAGCGCATGCTAGCGTATCGGCCCGTTGCGCTATGATTTTCGGTTGACCCACAAAATTAAGGACTTGATGCTAATTTTCAGTAAACGTAGCTGTGTTTTGAGTGTATTTAAGAGCACATCAGTTCTAGCTAGCGCATGCTAGCTTATCGGCCCGTTGCGCTATGATTTCCGGCCGACACAAAATTGATGATGTCACGCTAAATTTCAATTAACGTAGCTGTGTTTTGACTATATTTAAGAGCACATCAGTTCTAGCTAGCGCATGCTAGCTTATCGGCCCATTGCGCTATGATTTTCGGCGACACACAAAATTAACGATGTTACGCTGAATTTCAATTAACATAGCTGTGTTTTGACTGTATTTACTTGTGTAATAATGCAAGATGAAAATGGGGAAAAACTTTGTTTTGGGACAGAAAATCAGGGACTTTCCACCTTAATGGCATATTTCCACCAGCTCACCTAGCCTCGGCATGGTTTGGTTGCGTTTCTGCTAGCACTTTTTTTAGTACCTGTTCTGATGAAGGTTCCAAGCGAGCTGAGGCGATATTTGTGACACCAGAATATATGGTGTAAAAAGAACAATGTTACCCTTTTGGGAACCCTTAGAATGGCCAATTTTCCCCTTAAAATGTAAAATCCTGGCAAGAACCTGCACATGTGATGTATTTGAAGTTTGGCAGCAATAAAAATTTTTTTTAATTTCTTCATTATTGCCGTGCTATGATATTAATTGCATATTAAGATTTCGTTTTTCTAAATGGTTCATTTATTGGTGCTTATTGAGGCAACATTACCTTTATTTCAAATGAGCAAAATGTAATGTATTATGAAAAGTTCTTTAATCACTCGGCAAAGTCACATAAAGCGGAGGAGAATTAAGCCGTGATGCAAAGGTGATGGCAAATAAATAATAAAAGAGGAGTTAATGAATAAAAATGTCTCTCTCGAAAATTATGAATCCTTCCTCAACTTGTTTTTTCTTCCGCCCACGATTAAACGCGGAACGCTGGAATTCTTCACCGCTGCGGTGAATTAATGAGAGCACGAGGTTTCACTTGTTTGATTGATTTCCATTAGACTGCGACGTTGTTAGAGTCATATTACGAGATGCAACTAAGCAGATTAGTGGGGAATGTGTCGCAGCGAGTTTTACACGTTTGATGAGCTAATGTAGAGAGTGATTATATCTGCGTTGCTGTGTTTGTGCAGCAGGTAAACAACATCTAATTAAATCATGAACATCGAGTCTGCGATTGATCACGTATCACACGCGCGGTTTGTTAAAGTTTCTTTTAATCTGACACGTCAAAGGAAGAGAAACGTCCACCAATTAGCTCATCTGTATGCACGTCGTCTGAAAAGCCTATTTTAATCATTACTCTCTCTTCTTGTATAATTTTGCAGACACAACTGTTGGCACAGAGCGAGCGCCGGTTTGAAGTGCATTTTCACCCAGTAATCATGTAATTCTACCCCCAGCTACAAACACTGAGGACCTTTGTGATAATCCCATTGTTTGATTCAGGGATGATGAAAAGAGCTTTCTTTTACACAGGGAACTTGTTGAGTAAGTGCTCTTCTTCTTCTTCTTCTTTTCTTTTTTTTTTTGCACTGATCCGCCGCGGCGGGGATCGAAGCCCTCAGCGGCAACAGCGCGTGTTCGAGCATCGCTCTTCCAGTCGAAGACTGAAAATAATAATGCACGGCAAAAGCTTCAAAGAGGCTCTTCTTGACAGGAGATCGACGGTGGTCTTTTCACCTCGGCGCTCGATCTGAGCCGTGTTTGTGTGAAGGACGGACGGACGGACGGACGGACGGACGGACAGCGCAAGACGAAATAAGAGGAAGCGACGCTTGTCAAAAGCGTTTCACAGAAGAGTGAACGATTACACGGCGGAGTCCGTCCATTGTGTTGTCATTATATGTCGTCACATTTTCCTGCTTCCTTATCCAGTGGCAGGATTTGAGGCTACTATTCCGCTTTATCCTCCACACGAGGGCCAATCTCAGCTGACATAGGGCGAACGGCGTGGGGTCACAACCTGGACAGATCGCCCAGTCCATCACAGAGACAAACAACCATTCAAACTCTAGAGTGTCCAATTTACCTAATCCCCATATGCATGCTTTTGGACTGTGGGAGTAAAGCCCAATTTATACTCCTGCGTAAAGTGCTGTCGCAGAGCCTCTGCTTCGCCTCCGACTGCACAAAAAAAACGTGTCCGTCACTCCGTCAAGGGACAACGGAGATGGCGAGAGCTGCGATTGGTCCTCAGGACAGGCCGAGAGAAGCTGCTCTGTTGCCGGCTCACAGTGAGCACCGAGCGTCCACAGAGGGCGGAGCCGATCCCCGCCGACAACGTCGCTGCCAAACTATAAATACGTCACATCTTAACACACGCGGCACACGTTTAGACTCTAAATGGCCAATTTCTCGCCTCAAATGATCTTAAAACTGCGTTCCGTGACACAGAAAAGTGAGAAACGGCCACTGTTTCAACAACAACAACAGTCTTTCTCTCTCGGACGCCATTGCTCACTGTAGCCAGAAGCACAGCAACCTTGCGCAGCGACCCCTACAGATCGGGCGGGAAATTGCAGCGCGTATCCGTCCATGACGCAGAAGTATGAAGGATAACGCATTACGCAGTCGGAGAAGTATAATGTGATGACCTGATTGTGAACCACTACACCAGAGGTGTCCAAACCTTTATTTTAAACAAGGCCATATTTGATATTGTGAAGTTTTCCCGTGGGCCAATGTCCACTCTGACCTTTTGTTCTTACATACAAAATGTACTGTTTTTTATCATAATCTCATTTCCATTGTCACAATTATCATTTTTAAATGGCAATGTAACCAAATTTAAGCCACGCAGTGGAGTGGAGAAAGTTATTAAAATTGCTCGCTCGCATATAAACCATATAAAAAGATATTGTTTTTTGCCAAACCTGAAGAGGATGAAATCTGACTTGGCATAAATACTAACAAAACTGAGTGAGAGTTAGAGAGAGAGAGAGAGAAATACTATTTCAGGGTACGGAAAAGTGCTTTCAAACAAAGGCTGCTGATAATCAAATAATGGCTCTGCATCCTGAAAGAAGAATGAATGCTTCAGGTTGATAATGAGGGATAAAAACATGATGAACAATAGTAAATTCAGCATTACAGCTTTACTTCTCAAGGGACACAGGAGTCTTATTAAAATATTAGTAAATGTTCTCACTTCCTTGACTTTCCAGGAGTGAAATAGACCATTACGTGGATTTACTTTCATGCAAAACCATTGAGAGATAAAGCACTGTGCTTTGTGCGATCCATGAGATTATAGTGAAATCATCCCTCTGAGGAGAGGACGCTAAAAAACACAATAACAACAACAGCGTAAAGAGCAACGAGAGGAACCTTTGGTAAATATCTCTGTGCAAAACACACGTGACTATTGAATGAATATTAACTTTTATGTATTCTTTTTATAGTATTTTTTACAAAGATAACACAAAATCAGTAAAAAGCAGTTGAGTGCAATGTCTTTATTGTGCTTTTCCGTATAACTATAAGCTCTTGTTGTCAAGAGGTTTGGACGGGGATGTTGTTGTGGCCGACGCCAAGGGCTCTTATTCTGAAGGGCAGAGGAAGTGAGGTGTGTTGGGTCAAACAGTTGGTTGACTGTGTTTGCTGAGATACTGAGTAACTCTTGTTGGGCCTTCAGGAGAAGTCAGAGAGTTGATCTAAAGTCATTGAACAGACCAGCGTTGCTACCTTCACATAGCATTTATGATGCTAGTTTCTTTAGATAAAACCCTGTGTTGAATAATGTAATCTGATACCAAGGCAAGAGGATAGAGAATTGACTGAATGGGGTCAAAAAATGGACAAAAAAGAAAGGATCCTGGTGTTTTGGATGTTGAAGACAAGTCACATCGTCCTCTTCTGACGTGTCACTTTCTTGTTGACTGTCAGGAGGAAGCTACAGGTACGCTTTTGTTTTAATAATACAGCACTTCATCCAGTATTCATGTCAAAATCTTGCTTGAAGGACACTACAACAGGATTCTTTGTTGGGAAAAAGTCTGACCATCTTTTTTTTTGGGATGTTTAGCGCTCCCTTGCTAACCCTGAACTCAGTTTGATGGATGTGTAAAAACACTCCCAAAATCCCCAGCTCGTGTAGCGAGGGGGGTTAGCACAGGTGTTTGGAAAGACCTTACCTTTAATCCAGAAGAGCAGACCGTATTATAGTTTTCCACCAAGACGACTGCGATGGTGTTTTCTTGGTATTCTTGTAAATTTGCACTCTTGGAGGACGTCTGGTCTTCGGGACACGGATCTCACGCTCTGTTGTAGCTCTTGGCTCACAGCCGTTGGTGTAGGTTATAAATATTGCATCGTGGAGCGAGTCGGTAGAATATTTCAAAATAGCTGAGCAGAATAAAGTTTGTTGTTGTTGTTGCTACAAGCCTGACGATACAAATGCTAACGAAAGTGAAGAATTGTCCGCGTTCTTTTATGAATCTCTTGGTTTTGGCTACAAAAAATTAATTCATGGGTGCTTTCTGTTTTCTTGGGATGATTTCATCTGTGGAGGATTCCTATTAGTCTTGACACAAACCACAAAACAGGAAGTGAGGTTGCTCTCTTCTTGTTTTTAACGTTAGCTAAGGGGAAGTAGCGGTAGCCTTACCCTAACCCCCGTCCTCCCACACACACTCTGACCTTTTCCACTTTTATTATGATCGGTGCGTACGTGACGTTTCCATGACAGGCTTTTGCAAATGAGACACTCGCCGTATCAGAGGAAGTGTGTAACCAGAGTGTGTGTGTGTGTGTGTGTGTGTGTGTGTGTGTTCTTGTACTTGCAGCATACTGAGGACCAGTGAGGGTTTTTAACCAACAAAGTGAGGTAATTTTTACGGAGTGAGGACATTTTGGCCGGTCCTCACTTTGTTTTCATTGAAATCACTTCCTTAGGTTGATATAACATGCTATACTCAATCTGTCAAAAAAAAAAAAAATTCAAATTTTGGACGACATAGTATATAGTATGACTTTTTGTGTCAAATTTTGGACCAAACATTTTGCGTCAATTTTTTTTTCAAGTTTTGGACCAAGAATTTTGCATCAATTTTTTTGTCAATTTTTTTTCCAGATTTTGGACCAAACATTTTGGGTCCAATTTTTTTTTCAAATTTTGGACCAAAAATTTTGCATCAATTCTTTTTTTAAATTTTGGACCAAATATTTTGGGTAAAAAATTTTTTTCCAAATTTTGGATCAAAAATTTTCCGTCCAATTTTTTTTTCAAATTTTGGACCAAAAATTTTCCGTCCAATTTTTTTTCACATTTTTGACAAATCATTTTGCATCAATTTTTTTTTCAAATTCTTGACCAAAAATTTCGGTTCCAATTTTTTTTTTGTCATTCATGAAGTAGATATTTGGAATTGTGTTGATTTATAAAGTGGAAATGCTGGTCCTCAGTATGCAGCAAGTACAAGAATGTGTGTGTGTGTGTGTGTGTGTGTGTGTGTGTGTGTGTGTGTACACAGAATGAAACTGAGAGAGCAATATTACAAAACCTACCACGATGACCTTTTGTCATGCTCGCGTCTGCGAAGGCTCTCGGCCGTTCCGGCGTCATCGTCGTCATCTTCAGTCGTTGACTCTCTTGAGTTTGAGTCCTTCTCTGAATTCTTCTCTGAAGGCTGGAAACTCCGTTTCAGGTTGTTGGTTCCACCCGATTTGTGGATTTGATGGGTTGTTCCGGTCACTTTTGTTCACCAGCATCGTAGGACGGCTAAGTGTTGGTGTTTTAGACCAGCGTTTCCCAATCCTGGTCCTCAGGGACCTACTACCCTGCATGTTTTAGGGTGCTTTCACACCTGCAGTATTTTGGTACGCACCAAACGTCTTTGGTCCCTCGGTGCGGTTCATTTGCGTAGGTGTGAATGCAATCTCGGTACTTCGGTGCGCGCCAAATCAAGCGGTCTGAGACCACCCCTTCAGGCAGGTCATTATCTGACCTACTTTGGTACGGTTCATCTGGTGTGAAAGCAACCAAACCAAATGGGACTAAACGGTATATCAATCTCAATGCATTATGGGTATGAGACGAGATACGGCCCGAATTTCCGCCGGGCGCACCAACGCTGACGTGCCCGGTGGACGTTGGGGATTAGTCTGGTTCCGCTACCGATGATGTTTGCGGTCTATTTTGCAGTCCACTATGGTGCAGTATGGTGCAGACCAAAGCAATCGTACTATCGGTGTGAAAGCGCCCTCAGATGTTTCCCTGCTTAATCAAACCTGATTCAAATATTCACTTCATCAACAAGCTCCACAAAAGCCTGCTAATTACCCTTTGTAGCATCTAAAACATGCAAGGCACCCCCTCTGGTGAGTGATGGTTTCTCCGGGTTATCATTGATGGCTTTCTTCTCTCCTCTTTTTAAAACCACATTTTCACATCATCAAAAGAGCACCCCTCGTCCTTCACGTGGCGTCTTCTTCTTGCGTCTTAGCTTCCAACTGAGGAGATGAAGCTCAGGAATGAAGAATGTCCATGTGTGAGGTTTATCAGGTGTTAAATCAAGAGTTGGAGGAAACTTCCATTGAATCACTTCATGTTAAAGTCTTGAGTGTGGGTATTAGTGACATCTAATGGTGACGCTTGGGACTGCAACACTTAAGTTAGGGTTATTCAAAGGCTCAATAAAACACATTTCTGAGGAGGACACACCGCTGCGTTCGTAGCCTCCGTAAATCCTCCTCCTCTGGAGCCTCCTCTCTCCTCTCTCCTCTCTCCTTGGCCCCTCAAGGTGCATTTAATGAATTGGAAGGTCCTCGATGATGAGGAGGAGGAAGAGGAAGAAGAAGAGAGGAAGAGGAGAAGGAGAAGGAGGGAACAAGTTCTGCTTGAGTGGAGGAGAGAGGACATGAGGAATCATGAAATGGAAGGATTTAAAGTGACCATCGTGAAATCGTGGATTAACCTGCAACTGTTTGTCTGCTGGGATTATCTTCTTCTCCTTTTTTCTCTTTTCTTCTCTCCTCTTTTCTCTCTTCTATTTTCTCTTATCTTCTATTTTCTCTCTTCTCTTTTCTTCTCTTCTCCTTTTCTTCTTTTTCCTCTCTTATTTTCTTCTTTTTTTCTCTTCTCTTTTCTCTCTTATCTCCTCTTCTCTCTTCGTTTCTTCTCTTCTCCTTTCTCTCTTATCTTCTCTTTTCTCTCTTATCTCCTTCTTTTCTTCATCTTCTCTCTTTTCTCTCTTCTGTCTTGTCTTCTCTCCCCTTTTCTTCTCCATTCTCTTCTCTTTTCTCTCCTCTTATCTTCTCTCTTCTTTCTTCTGTTTTCTCTCTCATCTTCTCTTCTTTTCTTCTCCCCTCTTCTCTCTTTTCTCTTCCCTTTCTCTCTCCTCTCTAATCTCTTCTTCTCTTTTCTCTCTTATCTTTTCTTCTCTTCTCTTTTCTTCTCTCTTCTCTTCTCTTTTCTCTTATCTTCTTTTTTCTCTCTTATCTTCTCTTATTTTCTTCTTTTTTTCTCTTTTTTCTCTCTTATCTCCTCTTTGTTTCTTCTCTTCTCTTTTCTCTCTTATCTCCTCTTCTCTCTTCGTTTCTTCTCTTCTTCTCTTCTCTTCGCTCCTCTTTTCTACTCCATTCTCTTTTCTTTTCTCTCCTCTTATCTTCTCTCTTCTTTCTTCTGTTTTCTCTCTCATCTTCTCTCTTTTCTCTTCCCTTTCTCTCTCCTCTCTAATCTCTTCTCTCTTATCTTCTCTGTTCTTTTCTTCTCTCTCTTCTCTTCTATTTTCTCTCCTCTTAACCTTTTCTCTTCGCTTCTCTTATCAAATGTCAGCGTGAGGAACCAATATTATTTCTGGTCAAAATGAAACAGAAACATTTCCACATGCTGCTGCTGCTGCTGCTGCTGCTGCTGCTGCTGCTGCTGCTGCTGCTGCTGCTGATGATGCTGCTGCTGCTGCTGCTGCTGCTGCTGCTGCTGCTGCTGCTGTGGTGAAACGTGGTAGAAAACCCAGTGCGATGTTACAGTTGGAAACACATCATTATAAATGTGTTGTATGAGACTCTCAGACTTTTGAGCAGACTCTTCCCAGCATCTATCTCCTCCCCTTCACCCCTCGTCCCCTGATAAGCGAAGGAAAACCCGTTTTTATATTTGCTCCCAGCGAGACGGCATCATCATCATCATCAGTTGTGTACATTTCACAAGCGCTGCCTGTGCAGATGTATTTTTGGGGGAGGCTGACACTTCACTCGTAGCTTTCATGCGCAGAAACATTGCCCGAGTCGAAGTAGAACTCTGAGATGGAGGTCTCTGTAAGTACATCACAGAGAGAGCGAGATAGGGAGGGAGAACGAGATCCCAGAATAAGAGTAGATTTCTTGACATTCCTTGTTTTCTGCACTAGTTATTTATTTTATTTGTGTGTATTTTCATCCGCAGAGGGCCTGGCTGTGGGAGTTGGATTCGGAGCCATCGGAAAGACGCCATCTGCTACTTTTGAGAGCGCCAGGTAAGACTTAGTGTCGAGGTAAATGTCGAGGTTTATTTCATTTCTGTGCTCGGTTATTTGTGTTTATTATATTCAACGACGGTAAAGAAAGTTGAGCTAAGAGGCCGATCAATAACAGTGGACAAACTTAATCCTGGGATTAGGTGTCAAATTCAAAGTAGTCTTCTTAGATTCAGATCCAATACAACTGATATTTGGTAAACATTTTGGTTCGTTTCCCTGTGATAAATGGTTATATATCTGTGCTGTGTACTGCTGACACCTAGTGGTTACTCCGCCACATTGCTGACCTCCTCTGGTGACGCTGGGAACAAACTGTGATTTGACCAAACGGGAAACTTTCAGCAAAATGCTTCCAAAAGTTTTTTTTATGACACTTTGGGAAATAAAATTAAATTAAAACAAGAAATGTTGCTAGTTTGCTTCGTCCTGTGAGGTGAAAATCAAGTTTGTACTGTATTAAATTGATTTATTTTCACTTGAAATCAAAAGATTCTGAATAAATTCTATGGAGCAAGTGGTCTGTTAGCATAAATAAAGCGTAAATGAATACAGATATACAGGATAAAACAACAATTATCATAAACGGGCCATAAAACACATATTATAAAGATGAAACACATGATTTGATCCAGAAAAAAGGGTATTTTAAGCTGCTGTGAAGACAAAACAAACAGAATATTTTCATATTTTGGATCCTCAGATGAAATTAGTAGAGAATTATTGAAGTATATAAATGTCAAACAGCTGTTTAGATGTTCAAATGTGTGATAAAAAGACATTATTATAAATAAATCCATAAAAAACATGTTAGGATGGACTGTGTGATGTTCTGCTGACATCTGGTGGTTCAATAGAGGTACTGTCAGTAAAAAAAATGTTTATGACTCCCTCAGAAATCTGGCCATCGGTATCGGCATCCAGAATTTCCCAGAAGGCTTAGCAGTGAGTTTGCCACTGCGGGGTTCAGGGGTCTCGATGTGGAGGTCCTTCTGGTAGGAAAACAAAAAAAAAAACAGCGACTGTAAATAAATCCAAAAAAAAAGTCCGGATGTTTAGATGTTTTAATGTTTAAATGTCTTCTTCAGGTACGGTCAGTTGAGCGGAATGGTGGAGCCCATCGCCGGGATGCTGGGCGCCATCGCCGTCGTCCTGGCGGAGCCCCTGTTGCCGTACGCGTTGGCGTTCGCCGCCGGCGCCATGGTCTACGTGGTGGTCGATGACATCATCCCGGAAGCTCAGCTCAGGTAACGCAAGAGGTTTTGATTAAAAGGGAGGAATGACGCCAACAAACGTGCGACGACTCACTTTTTTTTTTGTTTTCTCCACTGCTGCTGCTGCTATCAGCGGAAACGGTAAGCTAGCGTCGTGGACGTCCATCGTGGGCTTCGTGGTGATGATGTCGTTGGACGTGGGCCTGGGCTGAGGTCAGAGGTCAGAGCCGGACATGACCTCGGGCTTTAAAAAACAAACAAAAAGGGACCAAATAAGGTGTTTTATGTCTCACTGTTGCTTTAATTGCAGCGCAGCAGTTTGGTAAAAAACACGTCAGGACGACTGCACTTGAACTTTGACCTTTTTTTACGGAACGACTTCAGAGCTCGGGATCGCAGAGCGGCTCAATGTTTTATAAATGTTGTTTGTTTGTTGCCGTTTTTAATTTCCTCTTGAAATACTTGAACTCTGGTGTTAGATTTTTCTTGATTACGGGACCTCAAATTAAATCAATTTTTATTTTTTTTTGATTATGGTATAATGACGACCAGAGACTTCATCCAATCATTGTGCTCTTATTTTGACGTTTATATGCTTTTTGTTCAGCTAATAGTCTGTAGAATCACACATTTCTGTCCGTGCCTAATTATTTAAATGCTGAATTACGTGTGAAGTATTTATATAATTAAACAACCAAATCCATCCTCACCATTTTTGTGTAGGATTTAGTGCCATCTAGTGGTGAGGGTGCAGATTGCAACCTTCAGGTCACGTTCTCCAGAAAACGATGTTTGTTTTTGTCTTACTCGTCATCACAGTGGAACACGCTTCTCTCTCCGAATAGCAAGCGCTAGCGCTACGGTAGCTAATAATGTGACGATGCACGACGAATGAAAACGCTCGAATCCTGCAAATAAATGAAAATGCAATGTGATTTATTGCCCTTGAAACACACTTCTTAACTAACGCTCAACTTACGCAATGATCGCACAAAGTCTGGGATTCAGAAAACGTGTCTTAACATTTGTTTGTTTTTGAGTTGAGGTGTTAATACACGATTATGTTTTTATTATTAGGCTTTACTAACTTTATCACATGATGACCATGTGATTTCCTCCAGCAGCTCTAAATCACACACACACTCACATACACTGTTTATCCTCACATTTAATGCAGAACAACACATCGATGAAACAGGAAACGTTTAAAACCAGAGAGACAAAAGTTGGCTCGTAATCTGTTGGTCAAACAAACTCTTTAACTGTGGCTAAAACAAAACAAAAAAACAAACAAAAACAAAATGAGTGCACGTGTCGTTAGCGAGCTACAGAGCGGTGGGCGGGGCAGGTTTGTGCTGCAGGAAGTGGACGAGTCTCGTCGGCATCTCCAGCTCCTCCATGCAGTGGATCTTGTCGATCTTCTCGAGATGGCGTCGCACGGCGAGGCGGCACTGAGACGTCAACGTTTTCGGGTTCGCTGCGGACACGGAAGGAAGAGGAAGAGGAGGAGGAGGTAAAAACAGAGACGGAGCACAATGAATGACACACAATAGACTGTTCTTTTTGTGATGTAGGTGTGGAAGTGGACAAGATCTGACTGTAGAATCAATGACAGTTGGAAAAAGTACTAAAATTCCTTTAGAACTAGTGCTGGGCACTACGTTAACGCATGACGACTGACCGGAAAAAGACGCGTTACATCATGTTTATGTGGCACGACACAACAGTCCAGGCACCGTTTACCAGTTAGCTCCGTGAGCTGCATTAGCTCCTTTAGCGCCGTTAGCGCGCCTACAGTCGAACTGGAGCGGTCTGTTTATTAAACTAAAAGAGCAGCGCTACAAATAACCAGCGTACCCGTGTACTGCGTATGTGCGCCTCTGTTTTTAAAGTTTAGCGTTACTTTAGAGACTCATTTAAGCAATCGGGAGTCGCGTAAACATGACGTCACGCGCATCTTTTTCAGGTCAGTCATCATGGAACCGCAGCTATCGGGTTAACGCGCCCAGCACTATTTAGAAGATTGTGTTTTCGTAATGACAGGTTACGGCTTGTTGATAAATGCATCCGGTTTAATAGTTTTAAAACATGTAAATATGTCCGTGTCCCGCCGATTTTGTTCGCGATATCGGACGAGGAAAAAAGTGGCGTTAAACCTTGCTTTATTTGAAATTCCCTAACTTTTGGCTCATGGTTTTGTTGGCAGTTCTCGGAAATAACGACTAAATTTCAGGGGAAAAAAGGCAGTTTTGGTTTTAAGTAAATAAACCTTAAGGGCTGCAAGTAATGATTACTACAGATGAATCGGTCTTTGTTTTGAATGATCCGATTCGGTAATTGGTCTTTATAGTTGTGAAATATGTAGCGCTGGGCGCGTTAACGCGATAGCGGCGGCTAACGGCGTCAACATTTACGCACGACGTGTTTCCATGACGTTAAACGTGACTCCGGATTGTTAAAATGAGTCTCTAAAGTAACGCTAAACTTTAAAAACAGAGGCACACATACGCAGTAACACAGGTGTGCTGGTTATTTGTTAGCGCTGCTCTTTTCGTTTAATAAACACACCGCTCCAGTTCGACTGTAGGCGCGCTAACGACGCTAAAGAAGCTAACGGAGCTAACTGGTAAACGGTGCCTGGGCACCGGTGTCGTGTCGCGTAAACATGACGTCGCGATGTCGCGTGCATATTTCTCCGGTCAGTCGTCACTAGGTTAGCGCACCCACCACCAGAGGCAAAGAAACCAGGAAATATCCTCATGTATAATTGTCATCTTTGACATTTTTTGTTTCGTTTTAAAACCATCCTTCAGGGAGCCATGCAGTGAGAGCTGGTTTTTCCTCGGTCACCTCTTTCCCGCAGAAGCAGCTCCACGGCCTCGTTCTGCTTCGTGGACTTCTCGATGATCAGCGTGGGCAGGTAGACGTTGGCGCCGAAGTCGATGAGCAGCTGGATGTACTCCACGCCGCAGCCGTGCCTCAGGCACATCTCCAGCACAGTCTTTGGCTGCTTGATAGAACTCAGCAGCTTGGCGTCGGTGCAGTTGTAATCGGGGTCGGCGCCGTACAGGAGCAGCAGCTTGAAGCACCTCATGTGTCCGTATACGGCGGCCAGGTACAGCGGGCCGCTCGACACCCTGGCGACGGAGGTCCAGATCAGGACCTTGGAGCGAGAGTTCACCGCCGCGCCGCGTTTGAGCAGTTCCTTCAGGATCTCCGCGTCGCCCTCGCGAGCCGCTGTGAGGACCGGCGAGCAGTTGTTGGACGAGTTCCCGTTGGGGTCGGCGCCGGCTCCCAGCAGAGCTAAGACGCAGTCCAGGTATTTCCCGCGCACGGCTGCAAAGAGCGGCGTCTGAGCCTTGACGTCCGCGCAGTCCACTAGTGCACCGTGGGCCAGCAGGACCTGCAGGCAGCTGAGGTGTCCTTTGGACACGGCGGCGTGCAGCGGCGTGCCCGCGATGCCCCAGCCACCTCTGCAGTTGATGACCTTCTTGTAGATTTCTTGGCAGAGCATCTCATCGAGGACTGTGTCATCGTTTTGTAACACCGCTCGTCTGAGCAGGGAAATCTCTCCGCTCCTTTCTTCTTCGTCAGAAGTTCGTAAGCGGAGCATAGAACCTGCTGAGAGACGTCAACAGATGCACAGGCGTTAAAGGCGCCATATGTAAGTCATAATATTACAATAATAAAGTCGTATGTTATGAGAATAAAGTCGTAACATTACCAGAATAAAGTTGTAAAATTACAAGAATAAAGTTATTATATTACAAGAATAAAGTCGTAATATTACAAGAATAAAGTCATTAAATTACAAGAATAAAGTGTAATATTACAAGAATAAAGTTGTAAAATGACGAGAATAAAGTTGTAAAATGACAAGAATAAAGTCGTAAAATTACCAGAATGAAGTTGTAAAGTTACGAGAATAAAGTCGTAACATTATGAGAATAAAGTCGTACTATTACAAGAATAAAGTTGTAAAATTACAAGAATAAAGCCTTAAAGGTGCCATATGTAAAAATGTGGCCAAAAACGGTTACTACATTCAAATTCAAAATACCGAGGTCTTTTAGATTTCGTTTTCTGACGTAACTGGCAACCCGTGGTTGCTCAGCAGCTGAGACTCTACTGACTGCAATGATTGGTAGACGGCGGTAGGTGGCGCCACATGTCAAAACATGATTTCAAAACGTAAACATGATTTGCAGTCTGCAAAATGTATTTTTCTAATGCAAATATTTTGTCTGTACTGTTGTTGTTGGTGAGTTCAGTTTATGTGAACATTATTCCTGAGTCTCTGTGACATATAAGGAGGATTTTATGGCCAGTTGCTTTAGATTCATTACATAATGCACCTTTAAATGACTTTTGCAGAGATATTAAACCTGTGTAATAATGTACAGTGTAGCTTTTGAATGAGGCTGAAAAGTTGAAGTTAAAAACAGATTTCTGAAAGTTAATGCATGTAAATGTCTCTTAAAAATCTCTAACGTGCCTGAGAGGCTGAGATACACAAAGGAGAAAGCATTTCAGCCTCTATCCTGGCAATCACGCCGAACCCTATATGTAAAAATGTACAATTTAATGTTAAATAAGTCGCCCACTAAACTACGCAACCAAACAACAAATAATTTTTGTTCACCGTGGATAATTAAAGTGTTAGCTTACATTCGGCGTCCAATGACTACATTAATTCTGTAAAATGAATCAGTAAACTTAGAATTTCTGTAACTGTTGACATTTCGCACAGCGTCGCCCTGACGTAACAAGGATGAGAAGAAAAGACATTTGTATCCCAGCTTAATGGATTAAATTGACGCCGAACGAAAGAAAAAGCTGATTTAAAACTAATTACGTGTTTAAATTGTACATTACTGTACAAAAGCTTCCTATTAAATCTCGATGTTCACGTTCAGTATAACGTTCCGTATCTGGGGTTCGTTCGTGTTTATCCATGTAGGACGGATTAAGACGGCCGTATTTACAAACGGTTCGACGTGAAACGGCACATTTTCGGTACAAACGTCGCTTTTCTTCGCCTCAAATCGACTACGGGACGATAAAGTGGTGATTAAAGTGTGTTTTCTTCGTGTTATCATATTCGCTTACCTACGATCTGTCATCAAAAGCTGCTGCCTTCATCTTCCGCTTCTTCTCTTCCGCGTTTGGTTTGTGGAGTATTCAGGTCACCGCGGCGCTGCTGCCCCCTGGCGTCCCGCCGCTACAATTACACACAAGTCAGTTTGTTCAAAACAAAACAACGAATAAAAATAATAAAATTCAATTCAAAAAGACTTAAACGTGCAGAATAAAAAATTAAATCATACATTTATTGAAAACTCATTTTTAAAACTTCACGATGAACATTCATGTTTTTTTATGTATTAAATCACAGTTAAATAATTAAATAATTTTAATTAATTCTAACCCGCTATACAAGCCAATACAAAACCACATTTATCATCAATGTATGTTATTTTATCGTGTTTATAATAAAATGAAATGCATACAGACGCAAACTGGCAAAATAAAAATATAATTGAAGACTAATTTTAAAACGTAACACTCTCGTTTTTTCTTTTATTAATTCACACAGTTTTATGTTGTTGTTTTTTACGAGGCTCTTTTTAAAGATGGTAATTTATTTCACTTAAGTTCACTTAAGTGTATAATGTCAAATTTTACTAGATCAAATTAACTTTAAAAGTAGTTTTTAAATGTGACCCACCGAAAAACTATCTATTAAATTGTTTAGTTTTTATGTACTGCATATTAAACTAGCATAAATGTGCACTGAAGTAGGGAAATAGTAATATTTTTGACGATTAATCCGTGTCAATAATCAGTGTAAATAAATAATCTTAATCCTAACCTGATGCTGAGTCTCTCGTGAATATAAGAAAAACTACAATAGTCTCCATAGCAACAGAGCGACGGCTCACAGCAATGTTCACCTTATCGCTGCCTTCAGCTTTATCTGTGTCCTCTCTCCAGGCAACGCAGATGGCATCCTTTCTTTTACAACTGTGTGTGTGTGTGTGTGTGTGTTCTTGTAGTTGCGGCATACCGAGGACCAGTGAGGGTTTTTAACCAACAAAGTGAGGTCATTTCTATGGAGTGAGGACATTTTGGCCGGTCCTCACTTTGTTTTCATTGAAATCACTTCCTTAGGTTGCTATAACATGCTATACTCAATTTGTAAAAAAAAAAATCAAATTTTGGACGTTTTTGACAAATGTTGGACCAACATTTTTTTCAAAATTTTTTCAATTTTTTTTTCAAAACTTTTTGTCAAACATTTGACAAAAAGTTACTTCTCAAGCAAGTTACTTCTTTTTGTCAAACATATTTTTCCAAATTTTTTGTCAAACATATTTTTCCAAATTTTTTGTCAAACAATTTTTTCAAATTTTGGACCAAATTTTTTTTTTTTTGTCAAACATTTTTTTCAAATTTTGGACCAACAATTTTGGGTAAAAAAATTTTTTTTTTCAAATTTTGTACGACAATATCGTACAACGTTTTTGTCACATTTTGGGTACATTTTTTTCTTTTCAAATTTGGACGACATAGTATAGTATGCCGTTTTTGTCCAGTAGTTCTTTGTAGATGTCATTCATGAAGTAGATATTTGTAATTGTGTTAATTTATGAAGTGGAAATGCTGTTCCTCACTTTGTCAGCACTTTTACCTGGTCCTCAGTATGCAGCAAGTACAAGAATGTGTGTGTGTGTGTGTGTGTGTGTGTGTGTGTGTGTGTGTGTGTGTGTGTGTGTGTGTGTGTGTGTGTGTGTGTGTGTGTGTGTGTGTGTGTGTGTGTGTGTGTGTGTCTTTGTTCGGTGAGTGATGAAGTCGCAGTGAGGACCAGAAAACCCAGAATCAGACACTGATTCCTCTAGAATACAAAATAAAAGCCACATTTACTCCTTAGTGACTCGGTGGTTTGTGAGTCTTTTATTGTGTGTTTGCTGTGACCTTCCCCTCGCTGACTCTGACTGACTGACTCTGAGCATTTTCTTTCACATGGTAATGAGCAGCTCTGGCCTCCTCTGTCCACTCTGTGTCTAAAGCTGTTGCCCAGAGACAACAGTAGAAGAAGTTCAACCAGGCACTGAGAGTCAGAGTGTGGACAAGACAAGAGGCCTCGTAACTGTGCAGAAGTGAAGGAAAAGTGAGAGTTTGCGAGGGATTTTCAGGATGAGACATTTTAACCGACAGGTTGCAGAGCGTTGATTTCTTTTATTTTGATGCTCTGGAGAAGATGGTTTTCTCTGCACGATGACGGTGTCAGAGAAGCAGCTGCTGCTCTGGATTCTGGGTGTTTTGCTGTTGTTGTTCGTCGCAGCTGAAGGTGAGAAGAGTCACTCTCTCTGTCTTCTGAGGCCTATTTTATCAGGCGTTTTCCTTAATTTAATTATTTCTGGAAGAATAAATGCTATAATGTTTTAAGAACAGGTGCGTATTTTTGTCTAATGTAAACAAAAATACTCTCAAATGTAAATATTCAATCCAACTTTATTTGTAAAGGACTTTATGAACGACCACATCGGACCAAAGTGCTGCACAGAATAATAAATGAAAGACAATATAAATAAAAGATAAAAAAAAGCCAAAATATACAGTATATGTAAATATACATAACACATGGATAAAAGTAGCAGCCAGACAATAAAACACAATAAAAAAAAAAACATATAATATTTACCATATTCAAATCTTTCTATTATCCTTGATATAAAAATACAATTTATCATCTGGCAAATTGTTTGAATATGTTGTTAACTGTTTTTTTTTTTTTTTTTTTTTTTTTTCATTTATAGTAAAATAAAAAAAATAAAAAAAAAGTTTAGGTATTTTTTCACCAAAATACTAAACTTAACAGCTTTTTTGATCAAATTTTTGATGCTTGTGATTGAAACATTTCACAGATTTGACGCCTTTAACTGTGACACAACTTTCCATTAATTTGGCTCTAAATGTAGTTTTTATTTATTAAAATACATGTATATATACATATATATGTATGTGTGTATATATATATCTATGTATTTATATATATATGTGTATACACATATATGTATATATATGTATAATATATCTATACATATATATGTTGTTATATGTTTTTTTTCATTTATAATGAAGTTAGAAGGTGATGCTAAAATTAACATACAGAATGTGATTTCTTTTCCATTTGTGCCTCATCCATTCTATGTTCACCTCAGAATCACAGGAGTTTAAAGAGCCATCAACTGCCAACTGGTAAATATTACATTGTTGATGATGATGATGATGATGTGTTCTTCACCACAGAAGTCAGTCCCTGTCCAAAAGGCGCTCTCATCCACTCGTCCGCTGTGCGATGTTTCTGGAAGCCTGACGAGACGGCGACGTCGTCGTGGTCCGACGCTCAACGCTCGTGCAGAGCGACCTCAGGAGGAGATCTGGCGTCTGCAGAGAGTCTGGAGCTGCAGAGCTTCATCCACGACTCTTTCCCAACGTGAGCGAACGTGAACGATGTCCGTCTCTGGTTGTTTGTTTTTTTTGAACTTCTCCCAGAGACATTGTGTTTGTGTTTGTGTTTGTGTGGTTTTTGTTCAGGAGAACCACAGAGTGGGTGTGGCTGAAGGGATGGAGAGGAGAAGGAGAAGAAGAAGGTGTTGAGGAGTCTGCGAGTCCTTCATCGTGGACTGAAGGTCACGAGAGTGGATGCAGTCAGATGGCCGTGGGGACACGGGGACAGTGGAGGAGAGCGCCGTGTTCAGGACGATACCTTTACATCTGTGAGAAAGATTTAACTGGTAAGAAGAACTTTGTTTGGGTTTGAGAATAACTGCGACACATACTGTATAATATACGTTTGTGTGGATGTAAGAATGTGTTTCTTCATGTTCTTCGTGCAGACGCTTTACCGCCTGCTGACAGTTACCTGACTGGACTGGTCTTCATGACCGGAATGTATTCTCCAACACAGATACGTCCTCTTCTCAGTGTCCCAGACATTGGACAACTCCCAGTGGAGGTCAGTACATGTTTAAGGGCCAATTCCAATTCTTATCTTAACCCTCAATCTTAACCCTTAATCTTAACTGGCCCTCAAAACCAAGCGTTGAGGGTTATTTCGTCACTTAGAAATGGGACACCCCTTAAATGCAGATAAGTCTTCAGACTGTAGGGGGTAATGACATAAGTAATCCATAAAATGGGCCTAAACTAAGATAATACAATGGTTTTCGTAATTTTTATATCTCTAGTAACAAAGAAAATACTTAATTTGTAGCATACTCGTTTTGCTGCTTTCGGCACCATCTTTGTTATGTCAAAACATGCAATGCATTCTGGGTAGCCCTTGCTCCCAAGGATGGAAGTTTGTTTGTTAAAAAGGTCCAGTAGCAGTATGAAGACTGTTGAGTAACTCAACTATTAAATAAAGTGTACAATATACTGTATTGTAGTTAAAAATATATCATATACACGCTGCGTGAACACCTGAACAAAAACCTACACTGTGACTGAGTGTGTGTCGAAAATAGCTAGCTAGACAAAAGCTAGAGCTAGCTATAAACAAATGTACATGGATTAAATTGTTAAAATTAGTAGCTGAAACGGCAAATAATTTTTAAATCATTGAAAGAGCTACAAGAGATTGCTAACCTGTTTGGTACGTCTTGAAAAGTTATGTTTAAACTAAATGTGTAAATGGTTCAATCGCTAATTGTTGGCTAAAAGCTAAATGTTCAGGTAGGTAGCTAGCGCGCACAAATCGTAGCAATAAATGGAGGATAAACACACAAGAAGAGCATAAAATAAAATATATAACACATTAAAACACCCTATCATTCTCTTTTTCCTTCCACAGATGCAGCTGTTCCCAGGCCTGTGGTTCAGTCACGCGGGTCAGTTGGTAAATATGAAGCTGGTGGTTCAGCCAAACCCGCTGTCTTCTCTGGCTCGCGTTCAGATCCTTCGACCCTACTGTGACCCCAACCACCACCTGGTACCTCCAGGTAAATCACATCAAACTGCAGTTTGCAGCATAGGAAATGCCCGAACAGCGCTGTTGAAAACCGTAATCTGCCTCTTTGCTCTTCAGGTTGCAGCTCTCTCCTTAATCCATTCAGCTGCTGCTCGCAAGTGCCACTGTGCAACACTACAGGGGGCTGCAGGATAGGTCAATACTGGTGCCACCTGTTGGAGGCCTGCGTGCCCAACACCAGTCCTTGCAGTGCCTATGATTCAGCAAAGGGGCGTGGGTTTGCTTTGCCACCCAGGTACTCCGCAATACCACCTTTCTACCACCTAGTGGCAGACCTGCCTCTGAGACTGAACCCGAGTTCTGAATTGGAAACGATGAACGTGAGTTGCTCTTTCATACACACCATAATCTGTATTTAACTCATTATGATTCTTACTAAAAACAAGTATTGTTTGTTTCTGCAACAGGTGCACCTCCCAGACACAGCGATCATGGTATACCCTGACGATATTATAGCCGTACAACACACTCGTGACCCTGGAACCTTCCTGCACTGCCTCAACAGTGAAGCTTCTTTAAACTCCTCCTGGCGTCAGAGTTACCTGTCCCTGCAGGGGGCCGAATGGGGAGGTTGGTGGCAGGGAGGTCTTACATCGCTGTCCCAAAGAGGCCAATGGGTGGACGGCGTCGTCTGTGATTTGAGCGTCCTCTACATCGACACGCTTCACAGAGTTACAGAGCTTGACGGAATCTTTGGCTTCACCCGCACCGAGGAAACCACAGCTCCTCATATTCAACCGCTGACCACTGCTCCTCCTCCTCCAGACCTGAGTTCTAAATTCGAGCTTAAAGTCGTCCACCCCCTGCTGGACAAAAACAACCGAATTCATCTGCAAATCAACATCCCAACACTCATTGTGGTTCAGGTGCTGTCTGGACAGAATGCCAGGAGCTCATGGTCATCCCCAGTGCTCCAGAGTGGGCTTCCATTTCTTCCTTCTTGTCCGGAGGAGTTGGCTCAGTCGTGGCCCGGCTGTAAGAGACAGTCCCTCGACGAATGGTTCTCCTCTGCGACTCTTTTGTTGCCCTCGGTGGGAGTTCAAACACTGAACATCAGTGTGGTGGATGGAGTGAGTCCTCGGAGTGTGCAGAATTTGAGTGTGGCAGTTTGTGGCTATGAGGCAGTGACAGGGCTGACTGTGGAGCCACATGGGTGCTTGAGGATGATCGTGGACACATCACAGGTTAGTGATGTTTTTCTACATTTTGTAACTTGACATTATCACAGACAAAAAGTGAAACTAGCAAACCTATCATCGCCATGTTCTGGAGTTTAGATATGGGCAACTGGACTTGATTTTCTCTAGTTGAAGGGGACTGGTAGGCTAGGAAACTCCAACTCAGTTACTCAACTAATGCAAGTTCAGTTATCCATATCTAAACTCCTGAAGATACCACACAAACATGTTAGCACGGCCATTGTGAGCATTTTTTTTTTAGCATACTTCCATTTGGGTTTTGCTCAAAGCACAACCCCACAGCATCTGCAGAGAATGACCGATGACATTTTGTCAAAGGATTGCCGATATCAACAAATATTTGACCAAAAATCACTCAAATTTGTTGACCTATTCTCTCTCTTTGGTTTGTTTTTTCATGTTGTAGTTATTTACAGCCAAAGTGGAGAGTGGTTCCTCTGTGAAATTCACATGGGTTGTTGTTGACAACGTGGACACGTTTGCCTTTGAAGGGGAATCTTACAGTGTAGCATTCAAGAAACCTGCTGAGTATCAACTCATGGTAAGACTCTATACTTATAGTTTCCAGCATTTAATGATTACAATGTTGAACGTGCTGAAAAAAAGTTCATCTGTAAACTTTATGCAAGGTAACGGCATCTAACCCCGTGAGCTACCAGAGCCAGGAAATCCTCCTGATTGCTGACGAAATGACACCACTGTCTTTGGCCGAGTTCCTGTTTGTCCAGGAAGTCATAGCTGCGAATGCTACACATCTATATACAGTCAGGGTGAAGGTGGACATCTCTTCGCCAGTCACCTTCAGGTATGACAAAGCATTATTTTAAAAATACCCTTCCAAAATTCCTCCAAGATTCAGAATGGCATACCGACCACAAGATCCTTGTCAATTGTTTTCATCTGGTAAATTTCTACAGATGGGACTTTGTGGACGGCAGTAGAACGGTGAGCCACACCCATTCTGCTCCATGTCAGAACATGGATGGACTTGTGGAGAGAGGAGAGAAGCAGGTGTATGTCCAAGACTCTGTGAACCATACCTATTCCATTCCAGGTGAGTCCATCTGGTGCTTCAGGAATAACGTTGAGGTAAACAGTACAGTCCAGTACATCACAGTAAAATGACCTTGTTGTTTAATGCAGGTGACTTCACGCTTCATGTCCAAGTCTCCAATCAATACGACAACACTGGCACGTCCATGAAGATCAACGTCCGCCCAGTGTTGAGTCGCATCCATATTTCCCGTACACCAGCAGTGCCCGTTGTGCATCAAACTCTTCTTCTGGAAGCCTCTGCCGAGCCCTCCACCTATGTCGTCTTCTATAAATGGGACTTTGGCGATGGCTCCAAAAGTGTCCAAGGCGTCCACCATAAAGTCCGTCACACTTTTGAATCTGCTGGCCTTCGTAACGTCACGGTGTCTGCCAACAACACCGTTTCTACTCTGACCTCTTGGATTATTTTGGAAGTCATGGAACAGATTTCTGGATTAACCGTTAGCTACAGTGAACCCAGCGAAGTGAACTCCGCTATAGATTTCAGAGCCAAAGTTGCCACTGGGACAAGTCTTACCTGGGATTTTGACTTTGGCGATGGGTTCCTACGGAGAAACTATACTGATGGTTCCATCTCCCACATCTACAAGTCTCCAGGGAATTATACAGTCGCTGTCACTGTGTCCAATTCTGTCAGCAAAGCTCATCAATCTATCACCGTGGAGGTCTATATTGTGGCTGTCAGCGGAGTTCTCCCTACAGAATGCGTCATAAATGGAAAAGACATAGAACTCACTGCCCTGGTGACGGGGAAAGTATCATTTTTGATTTTCCACTGGGGATTTGGTGATGGGTCACCTTTGACTGTAGTGACCGGACAGACCACAGCCATTCATTCATTTCCAAGCCCAGGGATTTTTCACGTTAGCTTGACCGTGTTGAGTTCTGTCGCATCGGTGTCATTTAATACAAGTATTTGTGTTGAAATGCCAATAACGAAGATGTCAGTGCAGGCTTCGCTGGATGTTGTAGCAGTGGGACACGAGGTATGCTTCAGTGTGTTAGTTTCCCCTGAGCAGGTGACGGGTTATCAGTTTACGTGGTTTAGTAACTGCCTTACTGTTGCTGCAAAGGCACAGGACAACTCCGAAAAGTGTTTTGTCTTTAAAAACGAAGGCGTTGAAGAGGTGTCCGTGTTCGTGAGTAATAACGTCAGCAACAGAACCGCCACAGGCTACGTCACCGTTCAAGAACCTGTGACTACGCTGTCTGTGGAGCGTGACAGCCAAAGTAACGCACTGACGGTCAATACTCTCGTTTCGTTTTGGGCGACTAGTTATAGTGGAAGCGATGTGTCAGTGCTGTGGGACTTTGGAGACGGTTCTCCAGCGGAGCAGAAGACAAATGTGTCCCATGTCTTTACCTCAACTGGTCACTTCACAGTCACTGCCACGGCTTCTAACCTGGTGAGCAGATCCTCCGCTACTGTCGAAGTGAATGTTTTACTTCCTGTCGTGGACCTGTCACTTCACACCAACCACTCATATGCTGTCGCGGGAGAGGAAATTCTGATCACAGCAGTCAGCAATGCTATCAGTAGCACCAACTACTACTGGACAGTTGAGGGTCTCACTTCAACTCAACAGGGAACCTATCAATTTAAATTTGCTTTCCCCAAACCAGGAGTGTACCACGTGAGGGTTATAGCTCAGAATGTTGTCAGTCGACAGGAGGCAGCTACTTTAATTGAGGTCTTTGAAAGAATAGAGGGTCTTCAGATTCTGACAAACATGGACTATGTACCAACACAAGAGGAACAGCTATTTGTTGCTTCAATCACCAAAGGCTCCAATGTCACTTATCATTGGCTTGTCACACAGAGTGGTAAAACTCCAGAGATCTCTGGTGACGGTGAGCATTTTCATCTTTCGGTTGAAACCCCCGGTAAGATCTCAGTTCAGGTAAGAGCCTCAAATAAGTTGGGTGAGTCCATCAGCACTCTGTCTGTAGTAGCAATAGAACGTGCATCATGTGCAGGTTTTTCAACGAATTCAAACATTGTAGCCTTATGGAAATTAGTTAATATTTCTGTATCAGTTGTTTCCGGGTCAGACCTAGAGTATCTCTGGTATGCGAATTTGGATCCATCACCCCTGAGGACACGTGAACCCTTTCTTCTCTACAATTTTACAAGTTTGGGCGACTGTCTCATCACAGTCATTGCTCAGAATGTCCTCGGCCAATGCAATGGTACCAAACGGTTCACAGTCCAGGAGGAGATTCAGGAGGTTGACTTTGAAATTGACGGAAAGATGCATCCATTTCATATCAACACAAGTGCTGCTGTTTCCCTCCATGGGCTTGTTCGTAAGGGCAGTGATCTGCACTGGTCTTGGGAAGTTAGACGAGCCAAAAACGACCTTTTAAACGCAACTAATCAGATCTTTATCAACACTTTTACTCATGCCGGCATTTACCAGGTATCGTTGAATGTCTCTAATCTGCTAAATTGGCAGATGGTCTCCCACAGGGTCTCTGTCCAGGATGGAATCACAGGTCTTACACTGAACATTAGCAAGATGTCCCTCTGCACTGAAGAAGAGGTTACTTTTGCTTCATCAGTTTCCAGAGGAAGCAATGTAAGCTTTCTTATAACATTCAGAAACAAAGACTGGATTCAAAGTCGGAGCATTGCCGAAGGGCGGTATAACACATCAAGCCTTCCAGCTGGGAGATATCAAGTCACAGTTAAAGCTTCAAACCTGGTCAGTAGTGCAGAGGTATCTTCTAGCATCATGGTAAGTGAGCACATTCACCGTTTGGGACTTGTCAACTGTTGTTCTGCTGTTCTCGAAGCTCTCAAAGGAACCAATTTCAAAGCCCAAGTTCAAAGTGGGTTTCCAGTCAACTACACCTGGATATTTTACATGGTGGGTCTGAAACCCACGTGGCTCACGGGCCAAGAAGTGACCTTTACTCCACCAGAGAGCGGTTCATTGTCTGTGAGTGTCGTAGCCAGCAATGGAGGCTGCTCCTTGGCGCTTAATGAGACCACTTCTGTTGAGTGGCCGATCAAAGACATCAAGCTTCTTTGTCGTTCCGAGAGGATATTTGCAGGACACAGTGTCCAGGTTTCTGCAACAGTGATTGGAGGGAGCAACCTCAGATACATCTGGGATTTCGGAGATTCCAGCGAAGCACTTGTGACGGACTTGAGCGTCGTCAATCATACTTATTATGTCGCTGGGAAATACAGTGTCCAGGTCAAAGTTCAAAACAGTGTCAGCCACGTGTCTGAACGGCTTCACATGGAAGTGGAGGAGCTCCAGTGCTCCAGCCTTCAAGCTTCTCTAGTCCAGAGTCAGTCCACCATCTACAGGTCGAGAATGACTTTCTTTGAAGCCCGAGTAGACATTAACTGCACAGCCTACAAGATTGTCTACCTGTGGGAGATATTCCAAGGATCTGATTGTACCAGCAGGAATGGGATTAGGTTGCCAAACCAAGTGGATGCAGCTTCACTAGTCCTTTTTCTCCCAAAACATACTCTTGATGTTGGACAGTATTGCCTTGTATCTACTGTTTCACTCCAGGGAACCCCTGTGATTGTTCAACGGACAACCAACTTCACAGTGGTCCATTCCCCACTGGTTTCTGTCATCAAAGGGGGCTCAAATAAACTGTGGTCCAGCCTCAATGACCTCATCTTGGATGGATCTGAGTCTCGAGACCCCGATGTGGAACCAGGAGTGGAGGATACGCTGGAGTATCACTGGACCTTTGTAAACATGGTAAAGGGTCGAGTCATAGCATTGATTCTTCGATGCACACTTGTCACATTACTAACTATGTGTCTTGTATTTGCAGAACTCAACCGAGTCTCATTTTGCGGAGCAGCCCGTTGGAAGCAACGACAGTAGTATGACTGTACTCGGCAACCAGCTGCTCCCAGGCACAGTCTACATTTTCAGCCTCTCTGTACACAAGGCTGGGAGGAACCCTGCGTCCACCAACCAGACTGTGAGTCGTCCATATTACCGTATTACCTAATTGTCTACCCACTGCCTTGATACCTTGCAGTTGATTGGTACAAATGGTTTGCAAAACCAACACCTGAGTAATTGCCTTGGTAACAAACAGCTCAACAACACCTACAACTTGATCTTTACTTTGTTTTTAGGTAACTGTGTGTGAGGGTCCTGTGCTTCCTGTGACAGTGCAGTGTGTGTCCTGTTCTGGCCTCTCCTTCTCGCACCAAGTCAGCGACTCGACTGCTGTCGTTCTTGCCGGACAATGTGGACAATGTGATGACCAGACTCAGGTAAAGTTTCTGAAAACTATGTCTCACTGACGTATAAAGAAACTGAACTATATTCAATATTTGCAAGGCTTGATTAAGTAGATACATCAAAGCTGAGATATATGGGTTTTATTTACAGTATAAATGGACTGCTGCAGTCCAAACTGGTGTGACTCTTGACCTTGATGACATCACTACGTCTACGGGAAGACATTCCCTCAACTTGGTGGTACGTCCAGGCGTCCTCCAGCCGGGACTAAGCTATACCTTTACCCTTAACGCATCCCAGCCAGGTGGAGGACAGTGGGGCAGCGCCAGCCAAACTATACTCCCCAACAATCCACCGCACGGAGGCCTGTGTGATCTAAGTCCAGAGTCAGACATACATGTGTTGGAGACAGTGGTCACCTATAACTGCTCAGGTGAACTTTAACTTGCGTCAGTGTTGCCTTTTTCCACTCAAGAAGTTATTGGTGTATCTGACTGTGTCTTTTTTCTGTTGGCAGGGTGGAAAGATGATGAAAGTGAGGCTTCTCAGCTGATCTACACCTTCCAAGTAGCACCGTGTCGTCCCGTTACCCCTTTGTGTCCCATGCTCACTCTGTACAGGTGAATTGAAAACCATACTTAAAGGTGCATTATGTAATAAATCTAAAGCAACTGGCCATAAAATCCTCCTACTATGTCACAGAGACTCAGGAATAATGTTCATATAACAAACTGAACACCAACAACAGTACAACTTTATTCTTGTAATTTTACAACTTTATTTTTGTAATATCACGACTTTATTCTCATAATGTTACGACTTTATTCTCGTAACTTTACAACTTTATTCTGGTAATTTTACGACTTTATTCTTGTCACTTTACGACTTTGTTCTTGTAATGTTACGACTTTATTCTCATAATTTTACAACTTTATTCTTATAATTTAATGACTTTATTCTTGTAATGTTACGACTTTATTCTTGTTATATAACAACTTTATTCTTGTAATATTACAACTTTATTCTTGTAATTTAATGACTATTCTTGTAATGTTACGACTTTATTCTTGTAATATTACACATTTATTCTGTTAATGTTACGACTTTATTCTCATAATATATGACTTTATTATTGTAATATTATGACTTTTAATATTATAACTTTATTCTTGTAATATTACGACTTTATTCTCATAATGTTACAACTTTATTCTTGTAATTTTCGACTTTATTCTCGTAATATTACAACTTTATTCTTGTAATATTACAACTTTATTCTTGTAATTTTACAACTTTATTCTTGTAATGTTACAATTTTATTCTCATAATTTTACGACTTTATTCTTGTAATATTACAACTTTATACTTGTAATGTTACGACTTTATTATTAGGACTTTATTATTGTAATATTATGACTTTTTTAATATGACAACTTTATTCTTGTAATATTGTAATATTACATTTTATTTTATTCTCATAATATTAAGACTTTATGCTCGAAAAATTAAATATTTATATGCCACATTCTTACATATGGCACCTAAAATGTGTACAAATGCAATTTTAATGTGCATGTTCAGCACGTTGTCCATAAATCTTTCCCAGAGGTACTCGTTCAACATTTGGCAGCCTGCTTCCAATGGGACGATCCGAGCAAGACAAACACCTGTCAGTTATCTCAGTCACTGTACTGGTCGAGGACCACCTGGGCTCAAAGGTTATTGCTCTGAACAGGTAAATACAAAACAACAAAATCCAAGTTCTTGATGTTGCTATATCCAAATTATTTGGGGGAATTTGTATGATTCAGAATCCCCGATTCCTCTTATCTCTAGATCATTGACAGTCGAAACTCCTGCAAGAGACGGAAGCGTAAATCAGTGGCTCAGAAACAAAAGTCAGACCGTGCTACAGGCTTTAATCCAACATGGCAACCCTCAGGAGATCATCCCTTATGCCGTCGCCCTCACCAGCCACCTCAATCAAGTATGTGTGTGCGCGAGCATCACTATTTTCTCATTCCAGGACATGAAATGACACTTTAAGCTGACTGTAATAATTAGCTGCTCTTCACCGCAGGATTACGGGATGATTGAAGATTATACGGCTCATGGATGTCAGATTAGAATTTAAAAAAAACATGGAATAATTAAGTGTCGTACTTGTCCGCAGAAGGAATCTGAATGGACTGCCAGGGAGCTCGTGGACAGGAGGGAAATCCGCAGAAATGTGTCTGAAGCCCTGGCCTCGCTCCCTGTGTCGTCTTTGCTGGATGTTGATCAGATTAGCTCAGCGCTAGCACAGTCAACTGTAAGTCATTCTTTTTGTTTGTTTCTTGTCAGGATTATTATTACATTATACCACATTGATGCTGGGATAAAAACAATTTTTTTTATAGTTCCAGTTTGATATTTTGGGGAGTATTTTGACACAACTCTATTTTTCCTTGTGTTAAAAACGAAGCTACAACTAGCTGCTACTTAGCTTAGCATAGGACAAACACAACCAAACTGTACAAACTAATGAATAACTTGTCTTATTTCCTTTTCTAAACTGTGTATAAAGGCAACAATTACAACTTCTTTTTTATACCACAATTTGGTATTCTACTGCAGGGTAGATATTTGAGTATGTACCATTTTAGCCAGACCTGCTATGCTAACTTCTTGGAAACTCTACCTAGCATGAACAAGTCCTTCATTTCATCATCCATTCATCCATAATATGTAAATTACTGCAACTAAATTTGTTTTTATCGTACTTTATAGTGCAACTTTATTGTACTATGTAAGACACAACTTATTCATTATCATTCTTTTAGCAAATTAGCACATTTCAAATGTCAAAATTTAGCTTCTCCATTGGCGTGCTGTGCTATGAGTGCAACAAAAATGAAATCCCGCTAAAGAACAACAGTGTTAAAAACAAAGTTAAAAATCTTATTATTTACATAAACATGAAATAATATTCTTTTATCAAATGTAAAAGTCATAAATACAAAGATCCAGAGAAACCACGTCACTCCAGAGCTAATTGCTGTCATTTTAAGTCACATGTTTGCTTATGTTGACATTTTTTCTTATATTTTTGGGGGGGATTTCCAGGCAGTTCCTCGTGAGTTGGTTTGTTGGGACTGCCAGAAGAAGGTCCTGGAATCTGTGGGGAAGATGATCCATGTGCTGGAGGAACAGATGAGTCCCGGAGCTTCAATGGCCCTTGAAACGGGGACGAACATCCTTAATATCATAGGTGTGTGTCATCCACCTGCTCCTGGGCCAAATGCTGTTGTTATATTCTCTGTAAATATTAATTTCTTTGTTCTTTGTGTTTCCAGGTAGCACTTTAGCCGCTGTATCTGAATCGACCAGTGCTTCCAGCTCTTCACCGTCAGCGTCTGCTATTGCCCTGTCAGCGTTTACCCACGCCGGAGCCCTCGTACGCTCTCTGATGCACTCGCGTTTCCGTGGCGAGGAGCCGCTTATGCTGTCCAGCCCTTATCTCAGCACGGTTAGTTTTCAAGGAGACCCCGCCGACCTCCTCTGCTCCCACAAGGCAAACCGGTCCGACCAACGCCGCGACACCTCATCAGCTCGCCCGTGTCAGTTTCGCATCCCCGCCTCCCTGACCGCTCGCCTGAAGAGCCGGAGCTCTGAGGTGGTGCAGGTGCTCTTCGGTATGGACGGAGCGCGGGGGTCCGGCGCCATGCTGAGCCGAGCTGACCCTCCCATTTCCACCGCTCTGGTTGCGATGGAGCTCACGACTCCTCGGGGTCAGCTCATACCCGTCGGCGATCTGGACCCTGAACAGGCCATACGGGTCACGCTGCCCAACAAATATCTCGTGACGCCGGAGGATGAGGAAGGGGATGGGAGAGCGAGTGAGGACAGGAACGAGACGTGTCTTGCCGCGACGCTTCCCCCACGAGGGCAGCTGAATTTCTCCGTTAAAGCAGTGGACGGACTGGATGAGAACGCGGGATTGTACATCTCCTTCAACTTCAGCCTGGTTCCAGGTACTGTGTTCTACCAGCTCTGATTAAAGGTGCATTATGTAATAAATCTAAAGCAACTGGCCATAAAATCCTCCTAATATGTCACAGAGACTCAGGAATAATGTTCATATAACAAACTGAACTCACCAACAACAACAGTACAGACAAAATATTTGCATTAAAAAAAATATTTTGCAGACTGCAAATCACGTTTATGTTTTGAAATCCTGTTTTGGCGTGTGGCGCCACCTACCGCCGTCTACCAATCATTGCAGTCAGTAGAGTCTCAGCTGCCGAGCAACCACGGGTTGCCAGTTACGTCAGAAAACGAAACCTAAAAGACCTCGGTATTTTGAATTTGAATGTAGTAACCGTTTTTGGCCACATTCTTACATATGGCGCCTTTAACTTGTTTATTTTGTCCATTAAATTGCGTGCAAATGGTGGATCGGTACCTGGCGGAGTACTAGCTTTAGCTTTTCAAGTCGATTGAACATGTCGAAAACAATGAATGCTGCCACATTCAGCTTTAAAATCCATTTTTTTATGGGATTGCATAAGTCGTATATTAGTAATTCAGTGTTTGACTTTAAATTTGACACATGTAGGGTATCTAGATGATCATTCACCACCGTTTTCTCCCTTTATTGTTAAAAAGAACCCAACTTCCATCCATTCATTCATTCATCACAAACTGCCTTGACTGCACACACATTAAAGTAGACTTGAATGAACGCACAATCGACACCTCTGGTGTATCCTCGGCGTGACATAACAAGTCGTTTGTGGAGTCGTGAGGGTGAAATATCTTTAAAGTCAGTCACGCAGCATCATTCGTCGTTATTAATTAACCGTATTCATCATATATAATATGTGAGTTTGTGCATGAATTATGCATTTTTTTTTTCAAAAGCCTGTTTTCAAACTGCATTATGCATCTTCTAGGAGCTTCTTCCACGAGCTTGGGACATGTCAAGATAGAAGTGAGCTCTGCCGTGCCGCGGACTAATGCATCCCAGGATTCCCTCGAGAGAGAGCGGATCCTCGCTCTTTCTTCTCCGAGCGTCTCGTCGCAGGAAACCGTTTTTCTGTCCCCGCTGTGAGTCTCTTCTTTGACATAGCAATCGTTTTGACGAAATAAGGAAGTACGAACGCGTTTTTTTTTCTCTCGCACCACAGGCTGCACGAGACGGACGGCGAACCTCTCGTCGTTACCTTGACCTCGTCCCTGCTCGACGGCGGCGGCGGCGGCGGCGGCCGCGTCCTGGCGTCGGTGTGCGTGTTCAGCTCCCTGTGCCAGTACTACAGTGTGGAGGAGAGGCAGTGGAGCAGCGAGGGTCTGCGGCCACTGGAGGGCAGCACACTCCAGGAAGCTCACTGCCTCACGCGGCATCTCACCATATTCGGGGCCAGTTTGTTTGTCCATCCTGGGGCCGTGGTTCTCCTGCCACCTGTAAGCCTTGACATGAACATCATCCTGTTTCCTTTAACACAATTTAATGTTATTTATGTCTTTGGACGATTGGTTACGACTAGTTTACTGGTGATTAAGATGACATTTGCTGAGACATACACCAAAAGTTAGGGTTAGGGTTTCAGGGGTTAGGGTAAGGGTTTTGAGTAACAAACTACAAGCAAATATCAGGAAAAACATCATTATTGTCATTAATTGAATCGTCCCAGAATTTCACAATCAGTGCATCATCTTAAAGGTGCATTATGTAATAAATCTAAAGCAACTGGCCCATAAAATCCTCCTAATATGTCACAGAGACTCAGGAATAATGTTCATATAACAAACTGAACTCACCAACAACAACAGTACAGACAAAATATTTGCATTAAAAAAAATATTTTGCAGACTGCAAATCATGTTTTGGCATGTGGCGCCACCTACCGCCGTCTACCAATCATTGCAGTCAGTTGAGTCTCAGCTGCCGAGCAACCACGGGTTGCCAGTTACGTCAGAAAACAAAACTAAAAGACCTCGGTGTTTTGAATTTGAATGTAGTAACTGTTTTTGGCCACATTCTTACATATGGCACCTTTTAAATTTGAAGCCCAAATATGAAAATATGTTGAAGGCATGGTCACATGACATCACTACCACCACTAACTAACACCAATGACCAACACCAATGTAATGTCCTCGACAGTAATTAAAGGTGCCATATGTAAGAATGTGGCCAAAAACGGTTACTACATTCAAATTAAAAATACCGATCTACCGTCTTTTAGGTTTCGTTTTCTGACGTATCTGGCAACCCGTGGTTGCTCGGCAGCTGAGACTCTACTGACTGCAATGATTGGTAGACGGCGGTAGGTGGCGCCACATGCCAAAACATGATTTCAAAACATAAACATGATTTGCAGTCTGCAAAAAAAAAATTTTATGCAAATATTTTGTCTGTACTGTTGTTGTTGGTGAGTTCAGTTTGTTATATGATGCTTTAGATTTATTACATAATGCACCTTTAAGATTCATTCAAGTTTTTTTGGGGTCATTTTTAGCCACATTTTGGCACCGAAGATCTAACCAATCACACACTGACTTCAGGGGTCAATCGTGCAGCACTATATTTAGTGCACATTCAAATTGGGGATGACACAGTGAACAGGCTTCTTCTCCACATTCGTGTCTTATCTCTGCAGTCAGAAGGTCCCGTGCGTAACGTGGTGGTGGGGATTGTGTGCGCCGTCCTGGTTCTGACTCACCTGCTGGTCGGGCTCGTCGCCCACAAGCTGGACCACTTGGACGGCTCCAGACTGAGCCAGGTGCCTCTGTGTGGCCGCCCGGGACCGTACCACTACAGAGTTCTGGTCAAGACGGGCTGGAGGCGAGGAGCAGGTCAGGACAAGGACAAGAGATCGTACAAATTGCGTTGTATGAAAATGTAACAGCACAACACACAGCATGGATGACGTGAGTGAAACCTCTGAACTGTGGCCCGTCAGGCACCACGGCACACGTCGGCATCAGCCTGCACGGTGTGAACAAAAGCGGCTCTCGACATCTGCAAAGGGACGGAGCTTTTCAGCGCGGCGGCCTGGACCAGTTCCACGTGGAGACGGACGACAACCTGGGAGAAGTCTGGAAAATATGCGTCTGGCATGACAACACAGGTGTGTGTGGGTTAAAAACCGATCCTAAGTACGTAATTCCATCTAGTGGTGGGCCGATGTATTACGACAACAAAAGCACGACTGGATTTCTCTGGATTTCACGTAGGTCTGGAGCCCTCGTGGTACGTTCAGCACGTGGTGGTGTGGGACACTCAGACAGATCACATGTTCTTCTTCGTGCTGGACGACTGGCTCTCCGTGGAGAACCAGAAGAATGACACCGTGGAGAAGGAAGTTCTGGCCTCGTGTATGATTTTATTTTGCTATCTTGCTAAATCTATAGAACATTTTGTTTTCTTTTAAGAAACAAAATAGATATATTTTTTTTACCCGACGCAGGTCCCGAGGAGCTGACTCAGTTCGGGCGGGTCCTCACCTCCCAGCTGATGTTCGGGTTGACCGAGCACCACCTGTGGCTGTCGCTGTGGACGCGCCCGGCTCACAGCCGCTTCACCAGGGGTCAAAGGTTGACCTGCAGTGCCCTCACACTGCACCTTTACCTGGCACTGGGTGCTCTGTGGCATGGAGCTGTGGGCTGTGAGGGGATCAGGTGAGATGGTTTATAGGATTATATATGTGTGTAATACCTTTTTAATTTTTATACCATTTTAATAGAGAATGACTGATGATTTTTTAGTGCATTTTTTATGCTCATTTGCAGGTAAGTCATGGAAAAGGTTTAGTCCTCTAGTGGTCTGTGAGGGTACTGCAGGGTTTCTATAATTCAGATTATATACTTAAAGAAGTATTCATCTGCTGAGGAAGAAAACATTGTGTCTCATTTTTTTCCCTAAGTGGACCAGTGTCAGCTAAGCTGCTGCTGAACATGGAGACGGTTGCCATGGGGATGACTGTTGCAGTGTTGGTGTTTCCTCTCCAGTGTTTCCTCTGTTTTCTGTTTAGAAAAGCCCACAGTCAGGTAAAAGTTTAAAAAGAAAAATTTTAGAAAATTTGACAAAAAAAGTTTTTAAAAAGTTCTCAAAAAAAGGTCATAACACGGTGTCATCCAAATTGACAGAAAAGTCTGTGTTGTCCAAAATTTGACAAAAAAAAGTCCCAAAAAAATGTGTCCAAAATTTGACAAAAAAGTCATACAGCATGTCGTATGTCGTCCAAAATTTGACAAAAAAAAGTCATACCGCGATTTTACAAAAGAACATTTTGTCCAAAATTTGACAAAAAAAGTAAAAAAAATAATGGTGTCCAAAATTTGACAAAAAAATTCCCCAAAAATGTTGTCCTAAAATTTGACAGAAAAGTCTTACCACGTGATCCAAAATTTGACCAGAAAAAAGTTAAAAAAAAAAATTGTGTCCAAAATTTGACAAAAAAAGTAAAAAAAGGGACAATTTGACAATAAAAAGTCCCAATATTTTTTGCCCAAAATTTGACCGAAAAGTCATACCGCGAGTCGTATGTCGTCCAAAATGTGACAAAAAAAGTAAAAAAAACACGTGTCCAAAAATTGACAAAAAAAGTCGTAACGCAACTTGACAAAAGAAAATGTTGTCCAAAATAAAAATAAAATAAAAAAATCCCCAAAACAATTTTGACCAAAACAATACATTTTTTGTCCTGATTTGGCAAAAAAAAGTCAAAAAATGGCAGCGTGTGTTTTTTGTGTGTGTTACCAAGGTAACCGTGGACATGTCAGTTCCTCCGTCCCCTGTCTGTCACTCAGTAGAGATGGACGTTTACCTCGGCCAGTCGGACATCTCCAGCTCTTCGCTCCTGTCTCTGCCGGACTCCTCCAGCCTGGTCCGGGAAAGTCCATCATCTGTGAGAACACACACACACACAAATAAAGACAAACACACGCACACTTATTCTGCTCCTGACGCATTTTCTTCTCTAGTTATTCGAGAGCAAAGTGTTTGACTCCAGTATCCTGGACTTCTGGGCGGCCTCTGGACTGGCCCCACAGGCACACAAAACGCCTGAAGAAGACAAGGACGTGGCGACGTGGCCGTCCTGCGACAGCCTCCTCGATCTACCGTTCGACTCGCGTCCGACCGAGACCGACCCAGCTCACATCCTCTCACGTGATCTACCCACTGTGAGCCACACGCGGCAGCTGAGGAGAAAAAAGGCTCTGATGCAGCTGCGTCTGGCCTCGCCCTCGTCCTCTTCCTCGTTCCCTACTGTGCCAGACTGTGAATATTCTCCCCCCGCACCAGAACAGGAGGTCCTCACCACGACCACGGTTCCCAAACTCAATTTGAAGACATTTCTTACTCTGTCCGGTAAGAATATGTCCGAAATTTCACAGGAAACTGTTTCTTCATCACTTTGTGTACATGAGAGAAGTTTCCTGGAGCCTCGATATCTTGTAGTAGTTTTCTTGAAGGTCCAGTGTGTAACATTTAGGAGGTATAATGACTTATTTTAGCCTTTTATATGTACTTTAGGTCAGGGCTGTGCTTTTACGGCCGCCATCTTGTGCCATCACGGGATAAAAAGTCCACCGTAGTTTCTTGATGCTAACTTAATCGTCAACGTCAATTGATTAAAACAAGATTTCTGATTGTTTCAGCTTCTTAAATGTGAATATTTTCTTTGTTTTTTTGCTCCACGTAACAAAGAAATCATTAAAACGGAATAATTGTTGGTTTGTCGACAAAACAAGACGTTCGAGAACATCGTCATTTCCGGGTTTGACAAAAACGCTGATCAACGTTTTTTCAACATTAGGGTCATTAATAATAATCAACAGGCTACTTCATTCATTGCAATCTAAAGTCTCACCACTAGATGTCACTAATTCTCACACACAGGACCTTTCAATGTGTTAAAAAAGAAAGCTGAACTGAACTTTACGTTTATATTTATAATACTGTAAATGTACAGCGTGCGTTCTTGAGTTTATATGGATTTTGTTCTTTTGTTAAGAACTCATAATCGGTGTAAAAACAAAGGAAACATTTCTTTCTTTGGTTTGTTTTTCCGTGTCTCCTTGGATATTCGAATGTTATTAAGGAAAAATCTGACTGTGTGTGCTTGTGTCTGTGGTTCCAGAGGAGGATCTGCTGATGTCAATAGCAGCAGCAGCATCAGAGGAGACGACGCATACAAACAACAACAACAACTCTGACAGTGGCCGGGATTCCCCTAGAACCACATCATCATCGTCGTTCTCAGCCACGTAATATCGCACAAAGACACTTTCACGCTGTTGTTCTTCTTGTTGTTCTTTTTTGTAAAGCATTGTTTTTTCTACTTTCTTTATAGACAGAGCACGTCCTGCAGCAGCTGGTCAGATCACAGCGAGGATAAAGAGCCGCAGTCCTGCTCCTCCCTGTACGGGACTGGACTCTACAAGTGTCCCTCTGTGGCGTCTGTGGACTCGGTGGCCAGCACCTTTCTGCCCAGTCCCTCTCCGGACTCTACACGCTCCTGCTCCACCACGCGTATAGGTACTGGGCCCAAAACACAAACTCCACTGTTATGTTTTCACTTCATCGGATCACATTAAATATGATTTGGTCAAATATTAACACAGTTTCACACCTTTAAACGGTCAATTTTCAAGCAATTTAATCAGATAATCTCCTAATCTGTTAATCTATTTTAACCAAGTATGTAAATGTTGTTTTGCTCTTTAAATCTGTCTTATTATGCATTTCTTTTATTTAAACATTATTTTTAGTGTAGTTTGACGACTTATTTCAACTATTTTACACTTTAACCAGTGTTTTAACTCAATACTGTTACAAGCAACTTCAAATACAAATACTTTATAATCATATATATATAATAATATAATAATATACTTTACAATAATATACTTTATAATCTTCTCTGGCTTCAAGAATACTGCATACCCGGAATTTTAAAGGAGCAGAGTGTAAGACTGTAATTCCATCTAGTGGTGGGCTGATGTATTACAACAACAAAGTGCAGAGGCCTAAACTGGATTTTACTGGATTTTATTTTCAGTTTCCCTCCCTTAAAACGGTCAATTTAAACAGATAATCTCCTAATCTGTTACTTTTATCTATTTTAACCAAGTATTCATATGTTTTTTAGCTGTTTAAACTAACAAGTGATGACTTACCTCCGTCTTATTTTAACCACGTGTGCATTTCTTTTATTTAAACATTATTTTATGATGTGTCTGTCTGTTTGTTTGTTTGTGCTTCCACACTTGCACTTGCACAATATGACCAGCAGAGGCCGCCAGAGGCTTGTTGCGTGAATGGGGGTGAAGTCTGCCATCTCCGATTGCCGTTTAAACTATTTTTAACTTCAGTACTTTTAGCTCTATTTAACCATTTGTCAATATATTTTAGGTATTATTAGCACTCTGAACTCTTTATCCATGACTTTAAGTTAGTTTCCATGTATTTTTACTCTCTTACTTTTAATTTTATTTCAATGGGTTAGATTGTAGCGATTTGAATTTCATATCCGGTTCTCCCTCCCCAGGTGTTTCTCGAGGTCGGCCCAGTTGGCTCCTCCCTCCCTGGGCTCTGCGCGTCATGTACCCCCTGGTGGCCGCGCTGCTGGGAGCCTGCCTGGCCACGGTCGGGCTCTACGGCAGCTTCTTCTCCGGCACCGTCGTCCTCATGTGGATGACGTCGGCTCTCTCCGCGTTCCTCACCTCGGCGCTGCTGCTCGAGCCTCTCCAGGTGACTACGTGTGTCAAACACTTACATACATCGGAATCATGGCCGCACTTGTACTTCCTCTAACCCAGGGGTCTGCAACCTGTGGCTCTAGAGCCACATGTGGCTCTTCAGCCACTCTGCAGTGGCTCCTTGTAGCTTTAGAGAACAAGGCGACAAATAAAAGTGTTTTAAAATATTGTGCATCACATCCAACGTCGACGTAAAATGCAATATTCCGTACACGTTTGGATGTGTCCTGTCCATCTTTGGATCCACATGCCGTTTTCTCGAGCACGAACGACATACAATCCAAATGTTTGCTTAATTTATTTCAAAGTGGGTTCATTTTAATTTCAATAATTTGTCACAAACAATGAAACAATAGAAGAACTAGGTCTACGTCAATATGTGTTTTATTTTTGCTCCACTTTATAAGAGGTTGGGTATAAACCGAACATTCTTAAAGTCCATAAATGAAAAGAACTATTGCTATGCATTATATCTGCATAAAAACCCTTATTCGTGTTATCTTCATTTTGTGGGTTGTTTTGCGGCTCCAAATGGATTTTAATTGGGTGGAGAGGCGACAAAAATGGCTCTTTTCATCCTAAAGGTTGCAGACCCCTGCTCTAACATATATCTTCCTTGCTCAGGTGTGTGTGCAGGCTCTGATGTACACGGTGCTCTGGAGGCCTGTGGATCCAGAGGTGGAGGAGCAGCTGGCGCAGGACACCGCGGTGGTCAGGGCGTTCGGAGAACACAGCGCGAAGGTTCGACCGCCGTGTGGCTACGGGCTCCTGCAGGCTAAAGACGAGGCGCGCAAAGTCCGAGCTCTGCGGTCCCTCATGAGGGTAAGAGTTTAAATAAAAGCACTTCTCTGCGGAAGCAGCTGTACTGTATTTGAATCAACATTTTTTTTTCTTTTTCCTCCAGCACTGTGTGTGCCAGCTGTTATTTCTACTCCTGGTTCTGATGGTGAACTACCAGGATAGTGTTGAGCAGAAACAGGGGCGGCTCCTGGTCTCCGCTGTCAGGCGGCAGCTTCACACATCACCCACGGGCGTCCCCAACCTCACCGCTATGAGAGAGTAAAGTCAACACTTACAACACGTACAAATATACACCTTAAATACAGGAAGTTTAAGCTAACAAGGTGAACATGGTTGTCGTGCAGATCCTTGTTATAAGATAACAAACCTTGCCACCTTTTTTTCGCACTGGCCCTTTAAAACACCCTTAGACCCTTAAATGCGCCTTCAGAAAAATTACGTTCACACACCTAGAGCACTAAAATGTGTTCATAAAAAATAGATCTATAAAAATTGTACACCAACATCCATACATACAACATCCATATACGTATCATTATCATTATTTTTTTTGCATTGTCATATTTCATAAATTACTCATGTTAACACACCTAGACCACCAAAACCTGCTAATAAAAATAGTATAAATAATTTTATTTTTTTTAAACCATCAGCCCCATCATACTTTAAAACATTTAAAAAAAAAGTTTTTAACCCTTAAATTCCCAGGTTTTTGTTATGATGCCACAAAAACCGTGATTGAACGAGTTTCAATGAGCACATTTTTGTCCGTAGGTGTGCGAGTGTGAGTTTTTCTTTTATTATTATTTACAATTGACTAAAAATAATAACTAAAAAAAAATACTCAAAATGTACAACCTGGCGTACATTTTTAACATTATGCATGAAAAAAAGGATAACATATACTAGAAAATAAAAATATATATTATATTATTATTTCCATCTCTTTTATCCTCAAGCTTTTTATTACAAGTGGTGATGTAAATCTTTAAAAACTGATAAAATAGCAATCCCAAAAAATAATACAATAATAAATGTATTTGTTCAGGACATTTTAATGAGGAAAAATATAATTTAATTATCAGTGTGTTTGTTATTGTTTTTGGACGTCTGTAACTCCATACTTGCGTCCCCTTCCTGTTTCGTCCAGCGGGTCGGCTGCAGAGCGGTGGCTCGACCGCACCTTGGTTCCGCACCTGCACCAGAACCCTTCGCTGCGTCTCGTGGGAGCGCCGCAGCTGCAGCTCGTGCACGCCCTGGGCCACGTGTCGGGTTTCTTTCTGGGGAACAGCAGCGCGTCGACGCGTCGGCTCCTCCCTGATCTGCGCGTGAAAGACTGGAGCAGGAAGACGCTGTGAGTGTGTACTCGAGTGAAAGCCTCATTTGTCACTTCCGCAGAGCCTCTACTGAGTTAGTGTTCTGAAAGTAATGAGGAGTGTCGGCCCATTAAAACATTTTCCTTCGAGAACAAATACAGGATGACAATTATTTGCATAATGTGACTGTTTTTAAGGAAACACCCTCACTTTAAGATAATGTCTTTAAATTGAATTCTTAACCACATAATCACATCAAATTGACATTTAAGTGTCTTAAAAACCCTAAAATGTTGCTCTGTGATGTCTTTCTTTCAGGTTTAAAAGTGTGTCCATTGATTTCACACAGTACCACAGAGAGTCTGGCTTGTTTGTGTGCGTGTCCGTGCAGCTCGAGTGGCCTCAGAGACACACAGTCACTCCCTCGCTCTCCATCCATCCACTCCTCATCCCTTCATCCCACTCAGGGCTGGACTTTCGGGTGGCACTTACGGTAACAATTACACTAAATGCTCAATTACATAGAAAAAAAACCAAAACATTTTTTTAACGCTAATAATCTTGATATTGCAGGTTCTTCTTCTCATCTCTGCTCTCCTCGTCTTGCTCGGGGAACTGTGGTCGGTGGCGACTGAGCGTGCTCAGCATCTGAATCAGTGCAGACGCTGGTTCCAGCTTTCCCTGGTCTTGTTGTCACTGGCAACGGTCGTCCTGCAGTTCGGCTTCCTGTCCGCTGCGTCTACGTGTTTGTCCACGGTAAGCACCGAACTGACCTGACCTAAACTGTCTTATAAGCCTACAGAGATTAACTTATATTCTGTTGTGAGTTTTATATCTGAAATCGTCTCATGGCTGTTTATGCTACGATCTTGACCAGGACTCCCTGGAAGAAGAGGTTTTGTATCTTAATGGGACCTTCCTGGCTAAATAAAGGATAAATAAAAGTAAAATAAAAAAGTAAGTTGACTGTTGTACATTGTAAGGAAAGTTTGGTGTAGGTGAAGAGGCTAACGGGGTTAGCCGAAGCATGTTGGTGAAGAGGCTAAAGGGGTTAGCCGAGGCGTGTTGTTGGTGAAGAAGCTAACAGGGTTAGTTGAGGCGTGTTGTTGGTAAAGAGGCTAAAGGGGTTAGTCGAGACGTGTTGTTGGTGAAGAAGCTAACAGGGTTAGCCGAGGCATGTTGTTGGTGAAGAAGCTAACAGGGTTAGCCGAGGCGTGTTGTTGGTGAAGAAGCTAACAGGGTTAGTTGAGGCTTGTTGTTGGTGAAGAGGCTAAAGGGGTTAGTCGAGGCGTGTTGTTGGTGAAGAGGCTAAAGGGGTTAGCCGAGGCGTGTTTTTGGTGAAGAGGCTAAAAGGGTTAGCCGAGGCGCGTTGGTGAAGAGGCTAACAGGGTTAGCCGAGGTGTGTTGGTGAAGAGGCTAAAGGGGTTAGCCGAGGCGTGTTGTTGGTGAAGAGGCTAAAGGGGTTAGTCGAGGCGTGTTGGTGAAGAGGCTAACGGGGTTAGTCGAAGCATGTTGGTGAAGAGGCTAACTGGTTAGTAGAGGTATGTTGGTGAAGAGGCTAACGGTGTTAGTCGAAGCGTGTTGGTGAAGAGGCTAAAGGGGTTAGCCGAGGTGTGTAGGTGAAGAGGTTAAAGGGGTTAACCCGAGGTGTGTTGGTGAAGAGGCTAACGTGGTTAGCCGAGGCTCCGGTTAGCATGTAGCTTTTCTGCACACCAGATTTATTCCACAATAAAAAACACCGACGATACAATGCCTGGTCTCTACGGCTCTACGTTCTCTAAATCACACATGAAGTAGTAAAGTTGACGATTCAAGATGTCTAACATGCTACAACGTGTGTGTACCATTTAGCTCCAGTCCCGACCGGACACTGTCATTGACTTCCACAGTGCTGCCGCTCTGGCACAGAAGTCGTCTCAGTGTGCGGCTGTGCTGCTCACTCTGCTTGTTCTAAAGGTAAACGAGATCTTTAATTCATTACCAATACCACAACACTGCTCCACACGCGTCATTCTGATTCTGAATGTCCTCTCCATGCCCTCTCCATCACTGTGCCGTATCCAAGCTTCTAGGAACATTCAGGTTTGTGCGGAGGTGGTTGGTGATAGGCCGAGTTCTGCAGAGAGCCCGGGGGGAGCTGTGGGCTCTGGCCGTCCTCCTGCTGCTGCTGCTTACACTCTGCGCTCATCTAGGAAACATGGTACAAAAAAGAAACACTTCACTTAAATGGCCCCACAAAAATAATAATCATAATAAAACACATGTATTTGATTAAAGCTTGGTTTCTTTGTTTCAGCTCTTCTCCCATTCGGTAGAAGGTTTTCTGTCTGTGCGTGAGGCTGCCGTGTCGGTGTTGTCCATCCTGCGTGGCCGAATAGTTCTCCAAAGATTATGCAAGGTCCACACAGTCCTGGGACCCCTCTATGGACTACTGCTAATGCTAGGAGGCCTGTGGCTATTAGCCAGACTCTGTGGAGCTGTTCTTATTCAAGCATACAGGTAAATCATTAAGGTTTTTAAAAAAAATGTAAAACCTGTGGCCATTCGGTATTAATTCACTTGAAGTAAAAATAGATTTCTGAGTTTTCTACGCAACGTGAAGATGTACAGTTTTTCAGGCGTAGAAAAGCAAAACAAAAATTGGTAACGCTTTCTTTTACAGTCCCCTAATTACCTGGTATTTAGCTGGTAAATTCATGGTAACACTAAAGTGTTGCTAGGTAATTACCAAGGGTAATAAGATCAGTAAATACAGTGAAACCGTTGCCAAAATACTGGGTAATGCACGGTAATGTACTCGGTAAGTAAAGTAAAACTGTACTGTAAAAGAAAGCCAAGCTTGTTTCCATGTAATTACACACATTTTTAGGGTTAGGTTTGTTAGATTACCCCTTGGGTAAATAGCTAGTAATTAGGGGACTGTAGGTACCTGCTTATTACCAGTTTATAACCCAATAATACACTTACATTTACCATAGTTTTGCCATAGTTTAGCTGTACATACCTTCTTATTAACAGCAGTAATAACACGCTATAATTAACTATATAGTTACCAGGTAAATGCCCAGTATTTTGGCAACAGTTTCACTGTATTTACTTTCTTATTACCATTGGTAATTACCTAGTAACACTTTGGTGTTACCATGAATTTACCAGGTAAATACCTGGTAATTAGGGGACTGTAAAAGAAAGCGTTACCCAAAAATTTGTTTTTGTTTTTTAGCTAGTCCGCGCTGCTACGCTAGGGTCCAGATTTGGTTTAAGCTAATGCTCATACTTGACAATGTTATCATGCTAACACTTAGCATGTACGTCAGCATGCTTAGCTTATAGCTTCGCTAATATATCTAAGTTAGCATAGCCAACATTTTTCTTCCTAGCCCTTTCTATGTAAACTTGGCACAGACTTTTGTGGATTTCCCACTGGTTCGCTTACAAAATGTCATTGCGTTCCATGAAATAGTCGCCATATCAATTTGGATGAAGTCGCTGGACCAACAGTTCAATTAAATGCTAAATGATCTACAGATTTTGGAGGCAGGATGAAGAGGAAGCTACTGTTTTATTGTTCTCAGTGGTACGATTGGGATTCTGCGTATAAAACTAAGGTTTTCGGGGTAACTTAGTGTCATGACTGACGGTGTTCTAAAGGGCAGAGCAGTCGGAGCTGTACCATCCAACCATTGAACCTCAGGACTATGAGATGGTGGAGTTTTTCATCAAGAGACTGAAGCTGTGGATGGGACTCACCAAGGCTAAACAGGTAATCTTTACACTGTGGCTTTCCAAGAACTCTTTGTGGTCAGACCGCTTCACTAATGTCACATGATTCCTTTCTAGTTCCGGCACAGGGTGAAGTTTGAAGGCATGGACGTCCCTCCCTCCAGATTCTCCCAGGAATCCCGTCTGTCCACGCTTTCGTCCACCCTACCCTCCTACCGATCCCCGTCTCTGTCCTCCTCGATTCCATCGCCCCGTCCCCCGTCCTCGTCCATCTCTGTGAGGTCAGAGGACTCGTCGGTGTCCGAGTCTGGATTTGACGTCTCGCCCTACCTGGACCACCTGGTCCCCAGTGTCACAGCTCTGCTTTCTTGTTTCGATCGGGTCAACCGGGTCACGGAGGACGTTCACGACCTGGAAACGAAGCTCGAGGAGGCTCAGGCGAGGAGGAGGGAGGGGTGGTGGAGCGGTGACGAGGAGAAGGGCGTGGAAAGGATTAGAGCGACAACAACAAGAAAGCCAAAGAAGTCAGGAGAAATGATAACTGAACCGAGACAAAGGAAGACAAGTCTCCTTTACCCGTCTTCCTTTTCTCTTAATTCCTCCACACGTTGCTCTGCTGCGGCATCAATCGGCGTCTATCCCCGTACGCAAAGGTCGTACTCTGAGTCAGAGTCAGCGTTGCCACAGATTTCCAGTGACAACCACACTTCTGCATCGGGAGTGGGCGCTTTGTGTCCTGCAGGTTCTCCTCGGTGTGGTCAGTTCCAGAGGAGAAGAGCTTGGCATTCTGGGAGCTCTCATTCAGCCGATGCCGCTCAGAGGGCCTTCCAGTTGTTGTCGGGTGGAGTTCTTCCATGCGAAGACGCAGGAGAAAACTCTGCATACGTGAACGTCAGACCCGGGAGCAAAGAGGGGGTACGACGGCGCGTCATCGACGGAGTCCCCGTGAAAAGGAAGGCTTGGATTTCTGAAGGAACAGAGACTGAGCAAGACTGACCGATTTGTTTCCTACTAAACGAGGTGTATGCAAAGCAGTGCATATGAATCTCCCGTGAAAGCGGAATCCTGGACTCCTGATGAACATCTAGACACTTAGGAAAGAAAGTTTAATAGCGCACATTACTCTATATCCTTAAGAACTCCGACACTGTGGATATTACACACTTAGCAGACCAATAAAGACAAGTGGCCAAATGGTTTGAAATTGAGTTCATGTTTAATTCCTGCATATTAGTAAAAAAAAAAAAAAAAACACCACTTCAATCATTCAAAATACACAATTTCAACATTGCAGTGTTGCTTTTGTGATGCTGTCAACACCTTTGGTAAACTGCAAAATACTGACATTCACCCACAGGCTCATATTATATAATAATATATTCAAATGGCCTCATGAAATGCTGATTAAGCCTATGAGCCCCTGGGTGAATGTCATATGAGCAGTAATTGAAATATTTCTTATCTAATGGAAAAGAACATGAGAGAAGAGCAAAAAAAATTGTCAGTGCTGAAACCCACATGCTAAAGTGGTTTGTCAGCATTAACCCTTTAAGGCCTGCGCCTATTTTGTCGGCCTCTGCTGGAGAATTGCACACTCATAATGAAATGAGAATATCTGCAACGATTTTCTTTAATTTAAATAAAATAAAATAAAGCCATTTCAGGATGAGTTTCTCTTTGCAATGATGCAGCTGCAGCTCTAAACCTCAATCACATCAAAGTACGACACGTGAACGTCGTCTCTGCAAAGTTTGACTTTGATCAAGTGAAGCAGGACAAAATTAGAGAGGTTTTAGTACAATTGTCACATTTTAGAAACAACATTTTGGCCTGCATCTCAGCGAGGGATGGGTCTTTATGAATGATTGACACCTCCGTGGCTTCCTTACAGCCAATAGAAGGACACTCAAAATTTGGATTGACAGCTTTGTTAGCCAATGAGAAGCAGCAAGAGCGTCAACTACAGCGACACCCGGAATGTTCTGAGTGTAACACCCTGTGTTTTGGTTAGACTGGAAAAAATTACTTTTTACGGATAAACATCAAAGGTAAGATTCATTTTACAGTTGTCATTCGGCGAACCGATTTCTATTGTTTTAAGTGTCGGAGCGTTAGATCCAGAAATGCGGCCAGTGGGTTACTCAGCAGTTCCGTACAAAGTTTGATAACTAAGTACGTAATTTAGTTGCGAAGTCTTTATGTAGACTCTCAGGGTCACCCAATTGGACGAAAAGGCAGCTAGTCACGCTCGCACCCGCGGGCAATGTCCAATGAACCTGCAACCTTCTTGTGGTTAGGCAATAGTGCTAGGCAGTACATAAATAAGTATGAATATGAATATGAATTGAATTATTTTTAATTTGAAGATGTTTGTAAAAGACAACAATGTGAAAAAGGCAAAAATGTAGCACAACATAAGTGTAAAATTGAAAGATAAAATGACAGAATGACATAATTTCATTAATTCATTCATCCTCTACACTTATTTTGTTGTGTGCCATGGGAGCACTGTCGTCGTCACCCATGTTCCCATAGCAACCAGTTTGTCTAGAGGCTGAATACTGGAACATTATTGTTCTTGGATGTCTGCAGCTTGTTGTCTCTGACTGAAATGAGACTCTTCTGCTCTCGCGCTTCGACCCAAGTCATTCATGCGGTAATGGTATGAGGAAGTTTACCGTGACTCATTCTTCATCAGACACTCTACTTCCTCATAGAGGAGGAGTTTGCCTGATCCACCTGTAAACATGCAGGAGACGCACCAAAGAACTACCTGAGGCACTCAAGAAAGTTGGTGTTTACTTTATCACAAGTAAGTGATCATTCTTCATTTCTGTGTACATTTCTGGAACGAATACACTTCAGTGACGTTATATTTGTCTCGCAGAAACTAAGATGGCTGCAGAAAGAGACGCCGGTTACAGTGACTGGATGTCCAAAGTACCAGCTGAACTTCATAACAATCTTCTCTTTGATCTGGCCATACCAGGTATGAAACCGACACACACTGTCTGCAGCTTCTTATATTTGTACTGTTTTCATTAGCGTTACTGCTCAGCAACATAAATTAACTAAATTAACTACGAATCATTTTCACATACACATGAATGGAAAACGGTCAAAAAAAATTAGCACAACCCCAGCCTCACATCGTCGTCGTTCTTTAACACAGAGACGTAGTTGAAACTTTAAACGGGTCACAAGACTTGAGACTTTCTTCACCTAAATCGAGGTTTTGATGCCTATTACGGTTTTTACACAATCGCAGTCTAGGTTTTGTACAATTTTTTGGACCTTTTCAGATTTTATAATGAGTGTGGGTCACTCTAGCTGCAGTCTATGAAAATACACACAATTTCAAACCTACACAGGCAATTTTTTTTTACATAAAAATGTTGCTATGGTTGTTGTCTAACCTTTGTGTTGTTTTCATTCTTATACTACTTGTTTTTTTTTTCTTAAAATCACCTAAAAGCGCAGAGTTCTGACCGTAGAGTTCTGGGCAACCACCTGCAAAAGTCAGTCAAGTGTTTCAGCTCTTTATCAGAAGTAATGCAGCACATCGACACGCTCTCGCTACTGAAACTGTATAACCAGGTAAACTGGTTATGTGGTAAGAATTCTTTATCATGAGAACAGTAGTAGTGGTGGTGGTGCCAATCCCAGCTGACACTGGTGGCGAAATGCGTGGCACACCCTAGTCGCCAGTTCATCACAGGGACACATAGGGACAAAAAACCAAACCTTTCTCTCAAACCTGGGTCTTTCAGTCCAGTTTTAATAACCTTCTGTCTTAGTCATGTACAAATATGTTTTAATGAGTCATATAAACACCCAAGATAATGCATTTTCTGTGTGCGTGGTCATTGTCAGGAAGCCACGACTCGATGAGTTACGACCTGGACACGCAGTCCTCCATCGTGGAGCCCGACGCCCTGAAAGCCTTCAGCAGGATTTCGCATGTACGTAAAATTGTGCACAACTGGGCAGTCACTCAGGTAAGAGTCGTTTACATGACCAGTCAGTGTTGAATCTACTGGAGCCGCAGATCGTGATATACTTACATTAAAAACCGGTCTTGATGCAGGAGGAGCCCATCGCAAAGCAACTGGACGCTGGCGTTCGCTACTTCGATCTGAGGATCGCTCGCAAGCCAGACGACGCTGACCCGACAAGGCTTTACTTTTATCACGGCCTGTACACGCATACGGATGTAGAGGTAAAAAAAAACGTGAAGATACTGGGGTGTAAATCAGCCTTTGTGTGCCTTGTGGCATCTAAAATTTGGGTTAAAACTTACCTGTATTACAAACTGGACGACCTTTACGCCAACAAGTACAGTCAAATCCGTGCCTATCACAAGCACGTTTGAGACTTCGGCCCCCGTCCCAATAATATATCGAGTGCCCTCAACCGTAAATTCCCCTCGTTGAGGGAAGTGGTATTGGGACGCTACTACATGCAAATTAGCGTAGCGAATGTAACGAACGTGCTAACCCCACGTCGCATTTTGACAAGTTTTCTCGGCTATTTGCTGAGTGCTTTTGAGAGAGTATGACGGGCGAACGCTCTCGAAGCACTCGGCAAATAGCCGCTATCTAGCTAGCTAGCTAGTTCGCTAGCTGCTTTCATAAGTAGTCAGTTATTTTCTGACATTAGTGTTCAAAGCTCAAGGAATATGTTGGTTTCGATGTATAGCAAATCAACATATTCCAACACAATTCGACATTGTAACGTGCTTATTTTGCGAAAAAATATATTACATCAAAATATTTCCTCGGCAGATGTGGCCGCCATCTTTGTTGAAAAATATCAGCCAGCTCGCTGAATTCGCAAAGCATCATGGGTAATTTCTTCTTTCACTTTCACGTTTTAAGCCTGCATCAGAGAGCTCACTACATTTTGAGGGTTGATTATAAGGGCAAAATCGCACTTCCCGTTGCCCCCCCCCCCCCCCCCCACACACACGTGAATGCGCAAAATTTGGGGGTTAGGGCAAAAATGTCGGGTTAGGGGAGGTATTGGGACGGGGCCTAAATGTCTCTAAAATACTGGCTGTGGGCCTGGAATTTGAATTTTTTTTCCTGGGTTACAGATATTCTGGGTCTATTTTTGAATAATAACGAGTTCATATTTTGCGTCGGTGTCACAATCGGATGATTTTTGATCAATTTTGGGTTCCGCGATTTCGACTGAAAGAGCTAAAACGGCAGCCCAACAGGAGTGAAATGTTGTTTTGAGCCTTACAGTGGTTTTAAATATACAGATTTGTCTCGATGCTAAGCCCTGCGAGTTCCAAATTGCAAAAAAATCTAAAAAATCATCCGATCGACGTGATCGTGATACCGTGCCATTTTCCGAAAATAGACCCAGAATGTCTGAAACTCTACGGAGTTCCTCATATCGTCAAATGAAAATGTGCATCATATTTACAACAAAGAAATACAGTTTAGAGGTCTAACTCTGCAACTGTGATCAGACTGTTCTCACAGAGATTAATGACTGGGCGACGAATCACCCCAAAGAGATCCTCATCCTGGCTTTGTCCCACTTCAACGGATTCGACAAAGACGCCGGCGAGCAGCTCCACGTCCACCTCGTCGACTTCATCAAAACCTTGTTTGGAGCCAAACTCGTCACGCGATTGGTAAGGGACGACCGATTTCAGCGCCCGCGAGGAAAACAACTTTCGAGAAAATGACAACGTTAAAAACGTTACCTCAACAGGAGATCCCGACGCTGAAGAGCTGCTGGGACAACGGCAGAAACGTCATCGTCTCCTATGATCACCCGTTAAATCAACAACACCCTGAGCTGTGGTGTAAAATCCCCTATTTCTACGGCAACAGTATGGATCCTGCTCAGGTGGAATCCAAAATGTGTTGCGTTTTGGACAAATCGAGACCTTTCGGTGAGTTCTCTTCGACTTAAGTAAGTGAGAAAAAGTCACTTCAACTTCTACCAAAGTCATTTTCTACTTTTACTCCCCTTTAGGTACTTTATAATAATAATAATAATAATAATAATAATAAGAGAATGATCATCTGCGCCCTCTCATAACCTGCAGGTTTCTTTGTATGCGGCTTGAACCTGACTCTGCCAGAAGATTCAGGAGCGCTCCGCTACATCCTGTGCTCCCGCGGCAACTTTGCCAACGTGGTGGAGAGGAGTCTGCCAGAGATGGTGCAGTGGCTGAAAGAGCGCGGCGGCAGAAGGCCGAACATCGTCGCCTCGGACGTGGTCACCCGGGACGACTTTGTCTCGACGGTCGTCCAACTCAATTGACCTCAAGGGAATTAAGAGACGGGGGATGTATGATCGCAATATGTCATAGACATACGTGTAGTTTATATGCTTCAACTGTAGCTATGTGTAAAAAAAATTGTTTTATTTAAGATGAGATAGTCCTTTACATTGTTACAGCAGCAAAACAATAAAGATAAGGATAATAAATAATAAATAAATAAATGCCTTACCAAAAAAAGTACAAAATAAAAAAATGTTAAAAATAGAATGTATAGTGTACATTATAGACAGTATGGACTTGATATTTACATTATAAACAGAGATTGAGCATGGGATATTATATGTTTATATTGCACTTGTGTAGAAATATTTGATGATTTTTGCACTTTTATTTAGTATTGTGGAAGCCTTATTCCCACTGTTGTAAGAAGTATACAACTCAAGTCAAAATTATGAGATAGCCCACGTTGGACCTCATTATTATGACTTTTTATGCCATTTGTTTGTCATTATCAGAATCACAATCGGAATACTTTTATTATTCCGAAGGAAATTGTTTTCGTTACAGTTGCTCCATATCAGACTCGACAATTAGAGAAAGAGCACACAAGTTAAACATTTTAATGAATTTTTTTTTAATTAAAATGTTTAACTTGTAAAATTTAAAAATGTAAAATTTCAACATTTCAACATTTCAAATTTCTAAATTTCAAAATGTAAAATTTCAAAATGTAAAATTTCAAAATTTCAAAATTTCAAAATTTCAAAATTCAAAATTTCAAAATGTCAAATTTCAAAATTTCAAAATGTCAAATTTCAAAATGTAAAATTTCAAAATGTAAAATTTCAAAATTCAAAATTGTCAAATTTAAAAATTTAAAAATTTAAAATTTCAAAAATAAAAAATTCAAAATTTCAAAATTCAAAATTTCAAAATTCAAAATTCAAAATTTCAAAATTCAAAATTCAAAATTCAAAATTGACATTTTTGGTTTAAAATTTAAATAAAAAAATATTTAATTAAAAAAAATTAAATTAATATGTTTAACATTATCTTATAATTTCAAGATTGTATTGTATTATTACTACAGCTTATTTTTTTTATGATTGTATCTCAGAATTTGGAGTGTGTGTGTCGTTAAAATGACCTTATAATGAATGTTTATTCTACCATTTTCTGCACCTTCTTTCTACTTCCACACTACCTGTTGGCGCGCCATCATGTGCCAATAGGTGGTATTGCACCAAAGTGCGCACTACACGCCAGGAAGTTTTTGGTTGGATTATAAAGTCGCTAACATGAGCTAGCTAATGTAACTCACTCTGTGGGGGGACTATGATGTTAGCGCTGACATGGCGGCGCTCAGCGTCCAGAAGTAGCCGCATCGAGCCCGCACGCTTTTTAGCTGCGGTTGTCTCCGGAGCGGACTGTTCGCGTTTGGACTCGAGGGGCAACAGAAGAAAAAGGTGTTTGGGGCTAATTAAACCACCACCAGGCGACAAACCGCGTCTCCTCCATCCGCAGCCAGCCTGGTCCCTCAGGTAATACCTCCCCTCCTCGGCTACTGTGATGCTAGTAATGCTAAAGCAGGCAGAGCTAAGCTAAGCAGAACTCCATTACTAATAATACACATTATAAAGTCGGTATCGTTAAACTTTAAACTCATTTAGCCAAGACGTATATATCGTAGATTAATTCGGCATATCTCAAGCTTAACATTACTTGTTTGTTACATACATAGGTCATAACAACGTCTCCGTTGGTACTGCTACAGCCGTTGGTTGCTAACGTTAGCGTGGGGAAATCCTCAGGAGGTTATATCTAAACAATCAAACAACCGTATGTTCATCTACTGTAACCGTATAGCCGAATTTTAGAAAACGATGTGATATTTCGAAATCACACGTTGCCATGGTGCATAAGCCTTAAATGTGTACTTAAAAACAAAGTCTCTTAAAGTGTTGTAAAATCTGAAGGGGAGTTCGACATTAAGCTAATTGCTACAGTGCTGCGACAGCAGCTGTGGTAGAGCGCTTCTGAACCAGCAAATGCGCTAATTCTCGATATGACGCTTCTTTTAATAGTGTAATAATAAGTTCCCTTGTCTTCTAGTTGTCAGTAGAAGAGCGTTTTGTGCAGTTAAAGTGATGAATACTGTCAATTTCTGCACCTGTTTCGTTTACACCTGCTAAAAATGTGGGGAAAAACACAGTTCATTGTAATAATTATGTCTAACAATACAACGCAATAACAAATTAATTGTCCTTTTTGGACAAATTATGAAGCAGCTTGCCCAGTTATCACTTTATTAACCCTGTGCAAAGGTCAATATCTTAAAGGTGCCATATGTAAGAATGTGGCCAAAAACGGTTACTACATTCAAATTCAAAATATAACAAGGTCTTTTAGGTTTCGTTTTCTGACGTAACTGGCAACCCGTGGTTGCTCGGCAGCTGAGACTCTACCGACTGCAATGATTGGTAGACGGTGGTAGGTGGCGCCACGTGCCAAAACATGATTTGCAGACTGCAAAAGATTTTTTTTAATGGAAATATTTTGTCTGTACTGTTGTTGTTGGTGAGTTTAGTTTGTTATATGAACATTATTCCTGAGTCTCTGTGACATATTAGGAGGATTTTATGGCCAGTTGCTTTAGATTTATTACATAATGCACCTTTAACTCACTGAATGTCTTTGCTAACACAAAGATCCAAATGAAGTTTGTTTTTGTGTCCAGCTCCTCTCTCTCCATGAGCATGGCATCAGGGGGTGGAGGTCCATCATCCACTCCTCACAGACACACCAACAGGTTAGCCAACGAGAGGTCGCCGTACCTGCTGCAACACGCACACAATCCCGTCGACTGGTGAGTGGTTTTAAAACGATAGGTATGACGGCCGACGGTCGCACAGGCTGATGTGATCTTTGTGTCAGGTATCCGTGGGGACAAGATGCGTTTGACAAAGCCAAGAACGAAGACAAACCTATATTTCTATCAGGTAAGGACGCCGCTGTCAACACTTCCGTTTCAGAAAGTAGCCTCTCCTTGAACCATCTCTCTCTTGTGAATCCACCAGTGGGCTACTCGACGTGCCACTGGTGCCACGTCATGGAGAGGGAGTCCTTCGAGGACGAGGAGATTGGAAAACTCCTCAGCGACAACTTTGTCTGCGTCAAAGTGGACCGAGAGGAGAGACCGGATGTGGACAAGGTCTACATGACCTTTGTGCAGGTGTGTGTTAACGCGGTAACATGACTCTTCTCGTCTCATTTCGTCTCCTGCTCGTTTTCCTTTGGCTGCTAACGTTTCGTTTGTAGGCAACAAGCGGAGGTGGAGGGTGGCCCATGAGCGTGTGGTTGACCCCTGACCTGAAACCTTTCATTGGAGGCACCTACTTTGCTCCTCGAGACCAAAGAGGACGACCTGGACTCAAGACGGTCCTCAACAGAATCACTGAACAGGTAAAAATAACTCTCATCGTTATGTCGTTGTCATTCCCCTTCGTTCTTATATATATCCTTTTCTGTTTGTCAACGGTTTGTCCGCTTTTCATCATCATTGTTCGTCATTTTGTCCTCATCTCCTCTTTGATTCATCTTCAGCCCCATCGTTATGTCATTATCATTCCCCTTCATCCTCTCTGTGTTCCCCATTTAACCTTGTTCAGGTCTGTCTTTCTTCGTCACCTCCTTATCTCGTCATTGTCCCCTCCTCTTGTCTCCTGATTGTCTCCACTACATCCTTACTTCCCCTCTTCCTCCTCCCTCCTCTCTTCCTCCAACCGTCATCTCTTTTCAGTCCTGCCTTAATCGTCTCTTTGTCCCTCTTCAACTCCTCCTGTCCTCGGAAACATTCAGCGCTGCTTCTCAGATCTTAGCTTAGCGACGTGACGCCGCTGCTACTTACATAAATACTGACGTTAATTACTCAGCTTTAGAGTCGCCGCTTACGGGCTTAATGCTGAGTCAGGCTAACCATCTTCTGGCTGTACTTATATTTAATATTTAATGGAGCAAAATGACAGTGATATTGATCTTTTCATCTCATTCCTGGCAAGAAAATAAGCGTGCATACAGCCATAAATGTCAAACTAATTTGGGAGATTGGAGCTGTGTTTACAATATACTTTTTGTAGTTTATTTTTATCTTTCTGCGTCATCTGTATCACTCTTTTGTGTCTCTCAGTGGCGGAATAATCGTCCCGCTTTGGAGTCCAGCGGCGAGAAGATCCTGGACGCTCTAAAGAGAGGCACGGCCATCGCTGCCAATCCTGGAGAGAGTCCGCCACTGGCTTTAGATGTTGCCAACCGCTGCTTTCAACAGTTGGTCCATTCCTACGAGGAGGAGTACGGAGGCTTCAGAGACGCTCCCAAGTTCCCCACGCCAGGTTGACTTTCCCCCCCGAAAACCAACCCGAATGCTCATTTCACCCACTTCCAGTCCTGCTGGAGCTGACTCCCATCGTCTCTCTCTCTCAATCGCTCCACAGTAAACCTGATGTTCCTCATGTCGTACTGGTCCGTGAATCGCTCCACCTCGGAGGGCGTCGAGGCTCTTCAGATGGCCTTGCACACGCTCCGCATGATGGCTCTGGGAGGCATCCATGACCACGTGGCACAGGTCGGTTATTTCAGTTTGTTTCCGTTCACATCTACAAGGAATTTTGAAACAAGTCGGAAGCAGTTAAATGACAAAATATTATTTCTGGGCACAGCAGTTAATGGTGTCAAAGTTGGCGCACATTACGACGCCATATTTATGCGAACCCCGATTGTTAAAATGAGTCCCTAAAGTAGCGCTAACCTTTAAAAACAGAGCTTACGTCGCTAAAGGAGCTATCGTCGTTAAAGTAGCTAACGGCTCTAAAGGAGCTAATGGAGCTAACTGGTGAACGGTGCCTGGACACCGATGCCGCGGCACGTAAACACGATGTCGCTCGCGTCTTTTTCCTGGTCAGTCGCCATGGAAACGCGTCATGTGTTAACGTGCGCTAAAGTTGACTAAAGTTGGCGCAAAAGTTGACGCCGCTAACTGCTGCTAACGCGCACACCACTAAAAAATATACAATTCTAATCGAAATTCTTGACAATACTGATAGTAGTTCTTGAGTCGTAGCCTCAGTTTGTTCATGTAATACTGCAATAAAGCCTTATTTCCATTGTTTATTAATATGTTGATTATTTAATTGATTAATTCATCGGTTGCTTGCTCCAAACAATGTGAATTGTTTGTCCCAAGATAATGAGTTTACTGACACAGAACAGAGAATATTCACATTTAACAGTGTTTTTTTTCTATTTTATTTGTTAAAAACTGTGACTAATTGATTAAACGCACCCCCCTAGTACAGATACAAACATACAGATGACTGAACATCAGATAAACAATAACAAGTGCAACAAATAGAGGTTATTATTATTATTATTATCCATCGTTTCTGTTTTATTGCTCTCTTTACGTCTCTCTCTCTCTCTCTCTCTCTCTCTCTCTCTCTCTCTCAGGGATTTCATCGTTACTCCACAGATTCCTCTTGGCACGTTCCGCACTTTGAAAAAATGCTGTATGACCAAGCTCAGCTGGCCGTCGCCTACATCACTGCCTCCCAGGTCTGTCTGTTTGACTCTGATTATCTCCCACTGTGCGTGTTTTATCCTTCACACCGTTCTCTCTCTCTCTCTCGTTTTATTCAAGTCATTCATCACCACATGACCCAGTCAGCAAAAAGAAAATCAGTGTGTGACTTGGCAAATGCAGTTTATATATATAGTTTGTTAAACACAAAACACAGTCGGGTAATTTGTCGGCCTCTTTGATTTTTATTTCATCAGGTTTCCACTGGTGTTTTTTTTTTTTAGAAGGAGCAAATTGATTCAATCTGATTACAGCAGGTCTTTATTGTACAGTGACGAATTAAAGCTGTAGTAGGCAACATCAACAGGACAAATAGTTGATTCCCGAGTCGATGCATGCTTTCTGTCTTAAGCTCCTCCCACAACTCGAACACCAACGTCATTAGCAATGCTGGAATGAGGCGTGCTAGTGCAGCTCAATTTTGCCAACTCCTCAGTAAGGAGCGTGGCTATTGGCCGTCCGAAAGGTCGCTCAATGAGGTCACTGCCTAATTTGCATAATTGACCACGTATACGCTGTAGGAGCGTCACAATTCCAACTCTACCCCTTTATCTGGGCTTGGGATCGGCGAAAGTGATATCAGTGTCACCAGAAAACGTTGCCAGATTTGTTGCTAGCCGTTTTTTTTCCGAAAAGACTCGCTAGAACGATCTGAATAATCGTTAATTATAGTGACAAAGCTGCTAAGTCGGCAACACTGGTACAGCTACTTAATAGAAAAGAACCAAAGGAGCGCTGTAGCTCACTCAGAGCTGCTCTGTGATTGGTCAAATGTCTCATGATACACAGGTCAGATTTCCCCAGGGCTGAAAATGGAGGTTATAGTAGGTGCGGAAGTCCATTTCGCTCTGAGATGACTGGATTTACATTATGCTAAAGGTTATTATGGAATAAATTATCAACCATGTACTGCATGCATCAGCTTTATTACGCTACAGTGAATGGTATCTTCAGAAAATCCTTAGTTTTTTAATCGATTTCGGAGACAACAAAAGCTAAATGGGACACACAAGTATGACGGTTTAATGAGGGCGGCGTAGATGCTGCCTCGGCATGAACGCAGCAGGTATAAATCACCTGTGGCTCATCTTTTTAAGGTTACGCTACAGTCGAATCACGACTCGTGATGCGTCTTCTGTCTTTCCAGGTGTCGGGCGAGCCGCTCTTTGCAGATGTGGCGAAGGACGTCCTCCTCTACGTCTCCAGAGACCTGAGCCACGAGGTGAATCGTCTGAATACCTTGTAACTACAGCTCTGTGTGTGTTTGTGTGTGTGTGTGTGTGTGTGTGTAAAGGAGATGTAGAACACGAGTGAGCACAAGGTTTAGTGTTGTGTTTGTGTTAATGTCGTGTTTGAGAATACACAAAGTCATTAAAAGTGTACACTTTAAGGCTATTGTCATGCACAGCACACACGTAGCGTGCTGCTATTCACTGATAGGATTTACAGCTAATGTTGTAAAAAAGACACTGTGTGTGTGTTTGTGTGTGTGAGCATGTTGATGCATCCTCGAGGGGGAAGCGCGTTGGACCCCGTTGACAAATAGCCTCTTAAACCCCCTCGCTCCTCTCCGAGGGTCAACCCCTATTTTCCTTTTTGATTAATGAGTCGATTGCAGCGAACGGGGGCGCACACACGATTAAAGCTATGCTCGTTGTAATCATTACACCCCCCCCCCCCCGTGGCCCCCCCTTTCCCAAAAGATTTATTATGTAATTATACGCTAATGAATTAATGCAGCAAAGGTAATTTACTTCCGACTCCAGTGCTTTCTTTCTTTCTTGCCAAGAGCTGCTATCTTCCTTCGTTCATTGAGGATTATCAACCACTTCTCAATGTTATTAAAAATGTTTGGAAATGACAACTCTGTCAACTCTCTCTCTCTCTCCACATATATGTGTATATATGTGTGTATATATATACACATGTGTATATGCGTGTGTATATATATATACACATATTTTTGTGTATATATGTATGTATATATATTTATGTGTATATATGTAAGTGTGTATGTATGTATGAATATATATATACATGTATATGTACATGTGTGTATGTACGTGTGTGTGTATGTACGTGTATATGTACGTGTGTGTGTATGAACGTGTATATGTACATGTGTGTGTATGTACGTGTATATGTACGTGTGTGTATGAACGTGTATATGTACATGTGTGTATGTACGTGTATATGTACGTGTATATATGTATATATGTATATTTATATGTATGTATGTATATGTATATATATGTGTGCGGATATATGTATGTATATGTGTACGTATATATATATATATATATATATGCATGTATATGTGTACGTATATATGTGCGTGTATATATGTACATATATACGTACATATATGCACATATTCACATGCATATATGTGTATATGCATGTGTGTATATATATATATATATATATATATATATATATATATGTATGTGTATATATATATATATGTATATATATGTGTATATATATATATATATATTTATATATTGGGCAGAGCTTCATTAATTGTAGTTGGGAACATTTCTTCCTGTTCCCCCCAATTTTGACTATTTTTTTTGGTCTCCTTTAAGTTGCCACATTTTTGTTGGTAAATGTGAGTAAATTGCTGGAATACAACATATACCCTTTCACTGGAGACGAGGTGGTTTCAAATGTGGACACAAGTTGGGTCTTCTAATGAAGACATCTGGTCTCACGTGTGTGTCTCGCTGCACTGCTGTTGTTTTTGGTCACATTGTCTTGTTTGTTAGCAGCATAGCTGTAAAAGTAAAGGAGAAAACTTTCTGCGGATGTAGGAAAAAATAAATAGTTAGGATTTTTATATTTTACAGAAATTGTTCACGATTGAATTGACACAGGGAAAACTTGGCGAGGGCTCTCTCTCCTCAACAAGGGCTTTACTTCACCTCCAAACATTTCTATTCAAGCATTAAGGACAACCATTCACTCACTTTCTCCGTCTTCTCTCCGAAACAGTCCGGGGGCTTCTACAGCGCCGAGGACGCCGACTCTCTCCCGGCATCTGCTGGACCAAACAAGCGTGAGGGCGCCTTCTGCGTCTGGACGGCTTCTGAAGTCCGGGAACTTTTGCCAGATGTGGTGGAGGGCGCCACTGCAGCCGCCACGCAGGCAGACGTTATCATGCACCACTACGGGGTCAAGGAGCAGGGCAATGTAGCTCCAGAGCAGGTATTGTTTTTTTTTCAATATCACATTGTTTACATGGTCGGGTAAAACAGCTTCTTTCACCTTTTTTTTTTTAATTTAGACAAGCTATTTAGGATGTCAAAGTGTGTCCATTAAGGCATTAACACGACAGCTGTTGCCGTCTTTATGAGGTCATCTCAGCGAGCGCACCTCTTTTTTTTTTCCTCCTGTGCCCGCTCGTTGCCAGGACCCTCACGGGGAGCTGCAAGGCCAGAATGTGCTGATCGTGCGCTACTCCGTGGAGCTAACAGCTGCTCGCTTTGGCGTCGGCGTGGACAAGGCGAACGAGGTCCTGGCCTCGGCGCGGGCCAAACTGGCAGAAGTGAGGACGGGGCGGCCACGCCCACATCTGGACACGAAGATGTTGGCGTCCTGGAACGGTAAATGTTCACTACCGTTACCGTATTTTATTCATCAAAAGACATTGACAAGATTAGAAATAATGATTTTATTTTCAAAATGATAACTGTTTTCAGTTGTGCTAGCATAATTGCACAAGGGTTTTCAATAGTGCTGGGCGTGTTAATGGCGTCAACGCTAACGCATGACGCGTTCCCACGACTGACCGGAAAAAGACGCGCGTGACGTCATGCTTACGTGACTCCCGATTGTTAAAATGAGTCTCTAAAGTAACGCTAACGTTTAAAAACAGAGGCGCACATACGCAGTACACAGGCACCCTGGTTATTTGTAGCGGCTGCTCTTTTCGTTTAATAAACAGACCCCTCCCAGTTTGACTGTAGGCGCGCTAACGGCGCTAAAGGAGCTAATACAGCTTACGGAGCTAACTGGTAAATGGTGTCTGGACTCGGGTGCCGCGGCGCGTGAACATGGCGTCACTCGCGTCTTTTTCCCGGTCATTCGTCATGGAAACGTGTCGTGCGCTAACGGGCCTTAACGGCGTCAACGTTAGCGCACAACACTAACGTGCGTAGTAGTAATTTTCAAGGGTTTTCTAATCATCCAATAGGCTTCTAACGCGATTAGCAAACACAATGTAGCATTAGAACACTGGAAATGGGCCTCTATACACCTGTGTACATATTCCATTAAAAAGCAGACGTTTGTAGCTAAAATAGTCGTTTATCACATTAACAATGTATAGAGTGTATTTATGATTCATTTAATGTTATATTCATTGGAAAAATATGCTTTTCCTTCAAAAATAAGGACATTTCTAAGTGACCCCAAGCTTTTGAACGGTAGCGTATCTTGTCATTATGATGTTGAAACACAACAGTAACGGCGTTCACCGTCTTCCCTTAATATGGTTCCCTTTCACTCTGTTGTTCCTTGGCCACTGGGACTCTGCGTTTGTGGCTTGAAGGAGCTGCGGCAGCCAATGACGTAACCAAAAGAATGATGATTTACCCCAGAATCTCCAGTAATGGAAATGGCAGACGGCGGAACGGTTGAACTGACGACAAAGAAACAGAATATCGTTGACAGATGAACAAAAACGGGCAAACAAATGAGTGCAGCGAGTGCACCGCAGATGAGCTCCAGAACACGGGAAGCTTCAAAAAGCGGCATTGCAATGTGCCTTCGACTGTAGGTCATCGATTTTACAATTGGATTTTTTACAGTTGCTTTTCTGCTTTAGAGACTCTATCCAGGCCGGTGGCGTTTTCTCTCACTGCTTGACTTCAAAGTTTGCCTCCTGCCTGTTGAGCTGGTAATCCAAACCCCCCCCTCCAACCCTACACACACACACACACAGCTTCTGTATCCAGCCAGCAGCAGCTCAACACCGTAACTTGTCAGGAGAATGAACGAAGGATTGATTAAGAAGTGAAATGAAAGCCACTGCTTCAAAAAAAACGGGGATAAAAACAGCCTCGGGTCCGGTCCACACAGGCTTTGGTGTGACAAAATACACAACTCTACCACACACTGAGCATAATAAAAACAAATAAACAATAAAAGCTGTCATAACCCAGTCATTTTTGTGGAAAATGTGGAAGGCGACCTGCGAAAAATTGTCACTCGGCGTTAGGGTGATGCCCATTTGGACGCTCGTCAGCATTGTGTGTGTGTGGTGCATTGTCCTCAGTGTGGTTCTAAACAAGAACAGGAAGGGCACAAACACACACAAACACACACACACACACGATTCCTCTCCCAGGCCCGACGTCTCGAGACGGAGCGTTAGGAGTTAGAGAAGTAATGAGGCTCCGCGATCCCCGAGAACTTTCCAATTAGACGCGAGTCTCTTCTTCTTCTCTCTAATGAAGAAAGGCTTCCATTAATCACCTGTCCTCGGCTGTGCAGCACTCTAAAGACCAGGGCTGTGCCCTCGGCACGCTTTGATATACACGACATGAAAGAAGATTGCCCGGGAAAGAGAGAGGGAATGAGTGGGAACATGGGGAAAGTTCAAAGACTTTAAAGTGGGCAGAAAAGCGAGTTAGGACTTTGGTTTGGTCTCGACAAGCTGAGTAACAGTGATCTCGTACGTAATCACCCGCACTTCAACTTCCAACACCATCTCTCCCCTCCATTAGGCCTGATGCTTTCTGCCTATGCCCGCGTTGGAGCTGTGCTGGGGGACAACGCTCTGCTGCAAAGAGCCGTGCAGGCTGGCAACTTCCTGAGGGAGCACATGTGGGACGCTGAGCAAGAGACCGTCCTCCGATGCTGTTACCGTGGAGACGAGATGGAGGTGCAACAGATGTAAGTGTCCGGTTTAAAAGTCCTACTTTCTTCTGGTTAGTGCGGTTAAATTGCTTTTTTTTTTTTAAGCTCAAACATACTAATTTTGCTGCTTAACTTAAATAATTCAACTATTGTGATACAGATAAATCGTTTTTTTTTAACCCTTAGATGCGCCTTCAAAAAGTTACGTTAACACACCTGGCGCACCAAAATGTGCTCATAAAAGTTCTCATCATACATATGAATGAATTTTTTTAATTTTTAACCCTTAAATTGCCAAGATTTATCCAAATTTACCTTCATTGTATGGACTAAAAAACACAATGAATTTTTTTTTTTTGATTGTTGCAGCCTGGCATAATGTGAAAGATGAGCACTTTATATAAAAAATTTTTTGCAATGTCATATTTCATAAAATACTCACGTTAACACACCTAGAGCACCAAAATGTGCTCATAAAAAAATTAAGCCTTTTAACCCCTTAAATTACCAGGTTTTTGCCATGATTGAATGGGTTTCAATGAGCACATTTTTGTCCCTAGGTGTGTTAATGTGAGTATTTTAGTTAAGGTTGTTTACAACAGTCCTAAAATAAAAAAATATGTGAAAACCTGGCATACATTTTGCAACTATATGCATGAATAAAGGATAAAATATTCTAGAAAGTAAAAGCCCAAAACACAAAAATGTGTGTAGGTGTGTTTCAGGGTTGAATAATTAAAATAATACAATTTAAAACATTAATTCTCCTTTTTGACTTAAAGCACAAAAGGCCCCAACTCTTATGGGTTTAAAAGTTACAGATTATCTTAAAGCTCAGTTTTTAAACATAATACTCTACAGTACATTTAGATGTCCGAGATGTCCGATGTTTATATGCCGACAGGAAATAACGCTAATGGGATAAATGAGGTTACGGCAGGAAGTCGGCCGACACGCTGACTTGTAACCTGGTTACTGCGAAACCACATTTGCATATATTCACACGTCTGTAATCGCATTTCTCTCCTGCCTTGTAGCATATATTTGAAACTGGGTCGCCTCTTTTAGCCTTGTCAAAGTCACTAAGAGAGAACAAGATGTTTGGAGTTACTCGCTGGGTTTGTTTGATTTTAAACCCTTTGCGTAACAGCCCACTGATCAACTGCGGAGACTAAATAATTTAGACGTGCACACTTAATTTGTTTGAGTCTTTGTTGAACTAAAACCGGCCAAGAAATCATCTTTTTTTCCCCCCTCAGCGGGACTGGATCTGTCCTTTCACAAACGTTGTTTACGTTTCTTAACCCGAGCCAACGACGAAAACAATTTCTCCCCAAAAATATTCCTGAATAAACAGGGTTTTTCGTTGTATTCTCATCTCACAATCGCGGGATTAGACTAAAAAACAAGTACTTGTAGCTTCACATACGCAGGTGTCCTGGTTCTGTTGGCCAATCCCCGTGTCCCAGTTACTGTGAATGAACGAGTGTTCAAAATCAGGGCTGAATCAGCAGAAACATAATGCCATCCCAGAGTCCCACATAACATAACACACGATGATGAAATGCATACAGTTTGAACCATGCACACACACGCACACACACACTTGTGCCTAAACGCTCTGGCCTCGTTCCGCAGCTTCTGTCTCATTCATAATTGTCCACATCAGGAGACGCCGTCAGCACACAGAATGCTTACCGAGGCCCCTTTTTGCCCAAGCCTGGTTTAGTTTCCGTACATGGGGCTGAATCACTCCGTCATGCCAAGCACATATTGGCCATTGAGTAATTTAGCGGGAGGGATGGTCTGTGCTGCTGAGACTAACCGGGCTAATTGGCTGTGGAAATGTTGAGGAGACGATGCCGTAAATTGTTAGATTAGCAGCAGTGGGAGGCCTGAGAGTGGAAGGTACTGTTGACCCGATTAATTGGGCCCATATTTGCCAATTATTACAAATTTACCCTTATTCTCAGAACAAATACATGTTGCTAAGTCATTCAAACTTTGTTTTTTCAACCAAAAAGTTGCATTTTTCTCTTAAAATTTTGGTGTTACCTGTATTTCAGATTCAGTTAATACGTTATTTTTCATTGAAATACCAATACTTCTCAAATAACTGGTTACTGAAGTTTTATTGTGTTATTTGTTACCATTGACCCTAAGAATGTATATGTAAAAACTATATAAAAACACACAAAAAGTTCTATTTATATGTTTTAGAAAATAATAATAAAATAATAAACAATGGACTGTTAACTGATAACTGTCTAAAAACCATAAAATAACTTTTTCACCCAGAAGTTACATTTTTTGGGGGTAATTTTTATTGAAAATACTCAGTGCAGACATAACACGTGGATTGGAGAAACCATAATTGTTGTTCAATAACTGATTATTGAAGTTTTATTGTGTTATTTGTTATCATTAACCCTTAAAACACTGAGAATTTTTCCCCTTATGTTAAAACTATACAAACACACCTGAGCAAAACGTGCTCCAGCTTAATATCACATACATAAAAACAAGGTTTTTCAAGGGCTTGAAATTGCAAAAACATTTATTCTGACACTGTAAACTTGGAGTAATATATTATACTAGTGTCTAAAAACCATGAAAACCTTAATTAACTTAAATTTCTTGGTGGATTTTTATGTCAAGGCATGCCATTCCACAAAAATCGGTCACAAAAAGTCCTGTAAAGGACGGTCAAAGGAGAAATTTACCAATAGTTTTCCAGATCCGTGCTTCGTGAGCACTGAGGGTTAAAGAATAATGTTTTATCACATGGAAGAATCTCTACTGGTGACTCATTCTCACTCCATTTATGTTTAGTTGTTCTGTTTTTACAGAGAATATTTGCGCAATGAATTGTACTTTCACCAAATTCTTTGAGTGGGAGTGTTGACAGCAGGTTGTTGTTTTTGTTCTCCCAGTTGTGGCGGCTCATAGATGTCATTATGACTGCATCCTACTTTTATTTGCCTTACTACAGGTCGAATTTTCACTATACAAGTCCACAAATGCAACATTTAAACACCCTAACAGTATGTGGCAGGTGACGGTACAGATGTTGATGCTGAACAGGCTCTTTGTGATGTTTGAAAACAGGAAAAAGGCTTCTCCCAAACCCTTGCCCACCAAACTGGAAGCACAGCATTGTTTACACACGATGTCTTATTTGGTACAACCGTAGGATTTACCATTACTGGAACTAACAAACCACGTCCAAATCATAACAACCTGTTCCAGACCCCAAAAAATGTGACGTGTAAATAACTCTACATCATCATCGAGCGGCAAAACACAGTGGAAACAACTTTCAAAGGAGTAAAATCAGCCATTTATTTGTAGAACTGTCAGCGAATCTCTAAAAAATAAAGCTTTAGTGCATTCCTCAACAATTTCCTACTTTCCTACTGTGCCTGTGTTTCTCAGCACCAGTACGATTTTGTTTTGGTCAAAAAGTATGTATTGAACTAAGTTTTTTTTTTTTTAAAGTTCATTTTATTCTGTATATTTTTGTCATTTTTAGATCCATGTTGTGTCATCTTTAAAAAAAGATCAAAACAAAGGCTTTTATTTTGAAATGGCGTGAAATATTATTATATGAACAGTCGATTTGTTTGACCCCAAAACTTTTTGTCATTTTTCTTTTACTGACCAGACTAGAAGTTCACTGGCCCCGCAGGACATTTTGAGTTTGAGACCCTTGCCTTTAGAGTTTATAAACAAAATATAGAATGCAAAATAGGTAAACCAGACATTATCAATAGATCAGATGGATGGATGTTTGATGAAAGAATCGACATCTAATTTTAAGCGTTTAAATTTTAAGTGTTAGTTCATTAAACTTGACTAAAAGGGTGGAAAAACATAAGAACGTTTATTTCGCGCGCCCCACAAAAATAACCCAATTGTTGGTTCTGACCCATATAAGTGATATTTGGTCCATGTTAGACTGACACATCTGTAGTGTGAACACATTGTCATGAAATATGTGGATTTCCAGACCATTGCAGGCAATTAATTTTCCATGAAATACATGTCGATGTCAGAAAAATCCCTTATTACAAACCAAATAAAGGCAAACACAGCTCCCGTAGGTGACAACATGATGTATACAACATTGTATTTCCCCTCTAACCTTGCCTCAGGTCTTATTTTGCTGCCGTTGAGCGTGAAAATACCTTTTCCCATTACATCATTACATGAGAAACACGCTGCAGATGTGGCACCCGGTGCTATAACAGTACACGTTATTGCACGGAACTTGGCATATTAAATAGTTCTCTCATGTAAAAAGGTCAGTGCAGTTGTAAAAATGATTGCACTCGATGTGTTAATGTGAGCCGTATCATACCAGTCGGTTTTTACTGTATTATTGGGGATCGGGACGGGGGGGGTGGGGGGTGGTGGTGGTAAGTGAAGTAGCTGGTGTACAGAACCATTACGGAGCTATTATTGTAGAACCGTCTACAAGTGCTGTGATACGGGGAGACGGACAACGTGCTAACCAATACGCCAACCATGTGGTACATAAATTGTGTTTCTATTAGTGGTGGGCACGTTAACGGCGTCAACGTTAACGCGTGCCGCGTTTTCATGACCGCAATTGACCTGAAAAAGACTAGCGTGATGTCATGTTTACGTGACTCCAGATTATTAAAATGAGTCTCTAAAGTAACGCAGTTTTTCATGCCACGGCACTGGAGTCCAGGCACCGTTTACCAGTTAGATCCGTTAGCTCCTTTAGCTCCTTTAGCGTCGTTAGCGCGCCTACAGTGGAACTGGAGCGGCCTGTTTATCGAACACAAAGAGCAAATAAAATAATAATACAAATAAACCAGCGTACCTGTGTATTGCGTATGTGTGCCTCTGTTTTTAAAGTTCAGCGTTACTTTAGAGACTCATTTTAACAAACGGGAGTCGCGTAAACATGTCAGTCGTCATGGGACGTGCTTTATCTCGTCTCTGAAGGGAAATGAGTCATTTAACACGCACTGTTAAAGGTGCTGAATGTAAAGGGCTGCGGAGAATTCTTGAAAGGCCTGTATGTTTGAGTGTTTGAGTGAGAGAGTGAGGCCCTCTGGAGGTCTTTTCTCAGGTTGTCATCTCTGTGGATGGAGTCACCTCAGCCAGATAACGTGAGCCTTGTTAGAGAAGGTGTATGATACGGGCTCAAGAGAGTGTGTTTAGTGAGCCGAAGAAGCTGCTTTAGAGGTGTTTTGTTTCAAGATTTGACAGGTTTTGCTATTTACAGATCGCCGATATAGTGGGTAGGTCGGATGGCACGTATGGTTTGCGGTAAATTTATTATCTAATACTTTCATATTGCCTTTAGCCATTATCCCTCTTGGCCGCCTGGATTTATTACAGTGCTGGGCGCGTAAGAGTGGGCGTGGGCAATCGGTATGTACTATAATGCAAGATACTAGCATTTGTCAGCATAGGGGTTTGTGGAGACCAGCCTGGATATGAGTAGATGATGATATTATGTCCCTCAGACCCTTGTGTGGAGCTGTGTGGACGCACGCAAGCAGATGACCCGGCACTAAAGCTGCTTTCAGAACTCCATATTTTTGCTTGAAGTTGTCTTAAATGTCCATAAAAGCTGCAATGGATGTTTTCTAAAACTTTTCCCCCCAGCTCCCTTTTAGATATTACCCAAATAATGAGCTCATGGCAAGAGAAGTTTGGGATAATTCATTGCGAGTGTCTCCTCCAGGTGCTGCCCCTCCCCCTCCATCATCCCCCTGCTGTCCACAACACATTTTGTCCCACTACTACATTTTATCATAATTATGTGAAGGACAAATCACCGCTAAATAAATGTCCAGAGCCCAATTTCCTGGATACGTTTTGTCTGAAATCTGCCGACTACAGACGACAAAACTCCAGGTGTAGAGAGACGACGTCGAAGAGAAATGAAGCCACATGTAAATGTGATGTTTTACAAAAAACGGGCTGAGACACTGATGGTAGAAACAGGTGGGGAGATCATGCTACTGCAGTCTGCTTTGACTAATTACTGTCCTGCATTGCTTGAATCTTCAAAGACTATATGTGCACATGGGCTGATGAGTAATTCCACACAAGTTTTTTGGGAGCCAGTGTGCTATCTATATAATAATAAAAGTTCAGCCATTTACTGTCCCAAATAAGTATTTCAGGCTGTCTCGCTTTAATGTCTTCTGGGTTTTTGCTAGTGCTGTGATGATAGAAAAGATCTTACTCTTCTCCCCGAGACTTCTAAACAAGCATTTGGAAGAGGGAAAAAACTAGTTCAGCAACTGTAACCCATCTCCTCAGTTCTCTTATTCATCTGTGAATGAATTCTTCATGAAAAGTGTCCTCATTCTGGCGTTGCCTCGTCGCTCATTCTCAATTCCCCCTTTTCTTTTCTTCGTCTCCGTTTGTTCTTCAGCTCTCCACCCATCTCGGGCTTCCTGGACGACTACGCTTTCATCATCGCGGGCTCGCTGGACCTGTACGAGGCCACGCTGCGGTCGGAGTGGCTGCAGTGGGCCGAGGAGCTGCAGCTCCGGCAGGACGCGCTGTTCTGGGACCACGAGGGCGGAGGCTACTTCTGCAGCGACCCCAGCGACGGCACGGTGCTGCTGCAGCTCAAAGAGGGTGAGCTGTCGAAAATATTAATCTTCCTGTGACACTTTGGATCGAGATGAATCGTCTAGCTAATTACATTTCGCCTCGTTTGAGAGACATTTATGTTACTTTGCGACAAAAGTTCTAGTTTGATTCCTTTACATAAATGGTCCATCCATCTTCTACCGCTTTATCCTCCACATGAGGGTCGCGGGGGGGTTTCTGTGCCAACCTCAGCTGACATAGGGCGATAGGCGGGGTATAGTGGACAGATCAGCAGTCCATCACAGGGACACAATCACACCTATGGTCAATTTAGAGTGTCCAATCCCCATATTGCATGTTTTTGGACTGTGAGAGGAAGCCGGAGAACCCAGAGAAAGCCCACGCAAACCCCGGGTCTTCTTGCTGCAAAGGCAAGAGTGCTAACCACTACGCCAACCGTGTGGTACATAAATTGTGTTTCTATTAGTGCTGGGCACGTTAACGGCGTCAACGTTAACGCGTGCCGCGTTTTCATGACCGCGATTGACCTGAAAAAGACTAGCGTGATGTCAAGTTTACGTGACTCCAGATTATTAAAATGAGTCTCAAAAGTAACGCAGTTTTTCATGCCACGGCACTGGAGTCCAGGCACCGTATACCAGTTAGCTCCGTTAGCTCATTTAGCTCCTTTAGCGTCGTTAGCGCGCCTACAGTGGAACTGGAGCGGCCTGTTTATCGAACACGAAGAGCAGCGCTACAAATAAACCAGCGTACCTGTGTATTGCGTATGTGTGCCTCTGTTTTTAAAGTTCAGCGTTACTTTAGAGACTCATTTTAACAAACGGGAGTCGCGTAAACATGTCAGTCGTCATGGGAACGCGTCATGCGTTAATGTGCGTTGACGGCGTTGACGTGCCCAGCAGTAGTTTCTATTAATTTTTAATTGGGATGATTAAATCGCGGCGCCGTCACAACTTATGTCGTAATCATTCATGAAACTTTATTGACACAACTGTGATTTTATGACAAATTCACACTTGTACGTGTATTTTTTTAAGTTTTAAAAGCATTGTTTCCCCACGCTAATCCTCAAAAGTTACGTTTTGGACAACCATGATCAGTTTCTCGCCTGTAGGGGGCAGTAAAGGTAAAGCTAAGGTGAACGTTTATGTCTGTATAAAATCCAGATACTGTATGTACTACATCTGGAGCGGCAAAACTGGGAAGAAGAAAATGAGCGAGATACAAATGCTGCTGCTGCTGCTGCTGCAGGGCGGGAAGATTGATGGACAGATGAAAGATTAGCTACTAGCAGCAGCATTCCCTTATGGTTTCGACAAGCTCACAGCAGACAGTCCTCTTAATACCTGCACACTTCTATAAATTTGACCCTCATTGATTTGGAGAAACAAAAGGAACGAGCGCTCGTGATTTATCTGAAGAACAGAAATGTCCGTTAATGGGTGCAATCAGTCATTCGTTGGTTCTGTTCATCCGTCTTTGTCTGGCCTGGCCATTTCCTTTACTCCCAGTGATTGATCTGGAACTTAACGGGATGGAAGCTTGTGCTGCTGTAGCGTTGCTGCAATTCAGCTACAGGCGAGAAGGATGGATGGATGGATGGATGGATGGATGGATGGAGGACAACCGAGGGATATTGACCTCCCTTATCTACCTCCACTACCAAGCAGCCCAAGCACTGTTTTACACTTGAACTTCACCGTGAAAGCACTCGGAGATTGCGCTTTTTTTTTTTCGATCACTCTACCCGTCGAACGCGTCTCCTCTCCGTCTCCATCTTGACGGATCGAAACAGTTCGCACGCATGCAAACGGCACCGTGGGAATAATATGAATTTCTCCCACTTTCTGCCTCATCTCCTCTCATGTAGAACTCGACTGCATCCTTCCTTTGTGCCCCCAAACTGTCTTTCAGCTCAGAAAATCAAGGGTGCGCCGTCACCGCGCAGACTTGACATCGTGCTTCTACACAATCCCGCGACTGCATCATGATCTGGTAACGCTGTTGTTGTTATATCATACAAGTCTCTGTATGGTAATGACAGCGCCGTAGCCGCCGTTTTTTCCCCTTGCAGCAATTATTTCTGACAAGCTTGTTTTCCAAGCAATGCATCTCTGTCTTTCTGCTCGTAATCATTAAGTAAACAACGCATCAAAGGTAGAACTTGGAAGTCCTGCTAGCAGCACGACTCGAGGTAAAAAAAAAAAGAATATAGGGATTGGCATTATAAGCAAAAATGATAGTTTATAGTACACTACCGTTCAAAAATTTGGGGTCACTTGGAAATGAACTTGTTTTTGAAGGAAAAGCACTTTTTTTCTTTGAATATAACATTAAATGAATCGGTAATACACTCTATACATTCTTAATGTGGTAAACGACTTTTCTATCTGCAAACATGTTTAATGGAATATGTACATAGGGTGATTAGAAAACCCTTGACAACCCTTGAGCAATGATGGTAGCACAGCTGAAAACAGTTTTGCCGTTTCTTTGACGAAAGGTCAAAATGGTTATTTTGAATAAAAATTGTCAGTTGTCAAGAGACTTGTCAGTGTCTTGACTATATTTTCTATTCATTTTGCAACTCTTTTGATGAATAAAAGTGGGACTTTTGTATAGGTGACCCCAAACTTCTTTCGCCTAAAACATATTGCATTTTAAAGTAAATATCACCTTTAATATATGCAGTAGGAGCTTATAAATGCATGGAGGTCATGTAACAACATGTGGACATGAGCTGTGCAAAGTCTGATGCTGCTGAAGTGAAGCGGAGTAAAATGACAGAGGTTTTAGTAAAGAGATATCTAGGCGTTGTCTCGTTTGGCACAGTTTGGCACCATCTGTGCCATTTGAGATTTCTTAGGTATCAAATGATTAAAACCCATTTAATTGTATTTACATGTCACTATTGGTCTATTGTCTGTTTGTTAAAGTTCGATATGGTTTTATGACGCTTTTGACGCTGCGTGTGACGCGGGGGCAACCATGAAGAAGAAGTTAAATTTCTTTCCATAAGATTTTCATGATTTAATTTACCAACTATTTACCGTCTGCAAACACCATCCTAATTGACAATTTATGACATTTTCAAGTTTGTTTCAGGTGCCTCTGCTCCAAATTTTCCACACCTAAATAAAGAAACGACACACACAGTCAGGTGTGCTGTGACTGATGGCTCAGGGCAGATGGTTCAGACGGGGAGGAAAAAAAAAAAAGAGATGCCACAGATGGGGAGATGGAGTGAAAGAGCTAATAGTTATTCTTGTTAAGAACCCTTGACAGATCAGAGATGAGGTGTGTGTGTGTGTGTGTGAAAGTCTGCCTCGCCGTCACACCTGCATCTGTGTGTGTGTGTGTGTTTATCGGAGCTGACGTCTGAGTTGGTTTCTCATCTGAGAGGATTGACTGTACCGTAATGGCGGCGCCGCCGCGTAGGCCCCGAAGCCCCATTAGTGACGCTAGTGCGGTTCGCTGTCCCAAACAAACAGTGTGGACCTGTCACCGCAAGACGAATTACCCCCAACACAGTGTCACTCTCGCATCTTAAGAGTTCTGCCGTATTCCTTTTATGTAAGGATGCAATGATATACGGCAACATATTTCTTGTTTGACAGATCGGCTCAAGGCCGTTTTTAGTTAAGATACGTCAACAGATAAAAGCAAAAGTGTCCGTTTTTTAGTGCGACTGCGCTGTTAAGTGACTCTTTTTGCAACGCGAGTACAAAAAGTACCGCATTTGGATCGAAAAATGGGTACAAATTCACTCGCCGTGTACGCGTGGGTCATTGCTGTGGGGCTTTGAGTGCGCCGAACACAAACGGCGCGATAAAATCCAATCATTTCCGTGGTTCACGTGCGTTCATGCTTGTCGTTTGAAGTATTTTATAGGCAGCGAACAGAACCTTACACCCCACATCCTTTAATTCCTTTGAGTTATTTGTCTTTCTCTCAGTCTTAAAAGACAAAATCCAAAAAGTGGGTCCCTGTGGAGAAAGTTTTTGCCGTGTATGATGATAGTAAATGCTGACTTTCTAGGTGATGGTTTGACAACTCGAGCAGACTCTTCCAAGTTTTTTTTATTAGTTTCATTTTAACGTGGAAGTTTTACTTTTTTTTTGCAGAGAAAGCAATATCAGATTGTTCCGAAACGGAATATTTTTAATTTAATTGAAGTGAGTGAATACACCTTCCGTCCCTTGCCCCCTAAACCTAATTGTGATTCTAAAACCGAGTCTTAAACCTCAACCGTAAAAACAAAAGAAGATGAAAAATTGTATTTCTTTCCTTTAAAGTGTGCCATAAAATCTGTACTGAAAATATGAAAATAGTCCTCACAAAGGTGAAACTTTCACACACTGTGGTCGAGGCATCGGAGAAATATTCAGCAGCAGACATGAAGCGAGGTCATAGGTCATGAGAAGATCACCTCCAGGCTCTTACTGGACGCTGATAAGAGACGAGGAGTGATCACTTCACATGGGGAAGTCATGAGGTCGTCTGTTAAGTCTCGTCACACCACACCTCCAGGTTTGATTCTGTGTTGGTCGCATACTGGGGGAAGAGGAGGTGTTCAAACACTACTAGACTCGACTCTACTTGGTTCGGTATCAGGCATGACTTCATAGTAGGCGGGGTCGTCGTATCGCGGCTGCGCGACACTGCGGTTTCGTCGCTTTATACGCGACGCAAACTAGTGACGAGCAAAGCGGTTGTTTTCAGTGTTACCGAATCTTTAGAATCGGTTCAATAAAAACATTAGTTCAGTTATTCCGTCTGACACAGTCGCCAAACTAAAATACGGCCAAACGGGTTGTGATTTGATATTAAATATTGAGATTTTCAGACATTTCCTGTGCTAAATGCTAAATGTTGGCGATTAACGGGTGTTTTGGGGATTTTTAAGTATTTTTTAACCGATGACTCTTCCCGTATCGATACTCATACTCATTTGGAACCTCACCAGAGCAAGTACTTAAAAAAAGTAGAATCAATTTGAGCAAAGTCGAGTAGTGCTTGAACTGTATAATGGAAAATCTCCATAATTATCCTTTCTGTTCGTTTAAAATATTGCAACAGAAAGTGCTTTTTGACTTGAGGCTTTTTTATCAATTATTGCATCAGTTAAAACAATTCTTTCCACTCTGTCTGCCTAAATTTGGATGCATCTATTAACACGAGGTGGCAGCAGTAAGCAAGCATTTATCTATTCTGTGTTTGTAGAAGTGATGAAATTTACCGGATTCCTTGAATGCATCTCGTTAGCTGCTCCCGTCAGCTCAACACGATGTGAAGCCTGCATTACTACAACTAGCTCTCATGCGCTTGAGTTTAGAATATTCCGACATTTGACCAATAACATTGCGTTTACGCTCGCAGTGCCCCTCCTTTAGCGGATTAACGACTCTTACGTCACGTGATATCAGCCTTGCAGCCGTCCTGTAAATCACTGCATTATCATTGTTTATATCACCGCTGTCCCTTTGCAGTGCAGACGAAGATGCTCATCGAAAGATGTTTGGCCTCTGCTGTGTGCAGCATCTTTCCGATACGAAGCCCCGGAGCCCGACGATTTACGACGGCGTTTGCTTGCACGGCGCGTTCCTCATTCGAAATGAAACTGTAAAAGGCTCGTGCGTGCGAGGGAGACCATGAATATTCCGTACCATCAGTTAGGTTTTCAGCGACAGGAGGAATATTTTAATGTGCAGATGGTCCAAGCGCCGTCGTTCTGTGTTCTTTCGCTTTAATAATTGATCACACAGAAACAATCTCCCACCTCTGCAATAAAATAGCTTTGTTGCTGTGTTTTTTGGCTTGTTTTGTTCAGTTGGTTTGTTCCCTGCAATAGCAAATAGCTAGTGAATACATACACAGACCCTGAAATATTCTTCTTTAATAAGAAGTTGAATAAAAGGCTAAAAGTGACATTTTAGGTCAAGGCAAGAACAATCTCATGACTCTTCAAAGATGGTGTAAACTGCTAGAGAGACTTTTTCTTACATTGATTTCTTTGTATCGCAGAATTAGCATCAAGTATAAGACAAATTATGTCACTTTAAATATAGGCATTGGTCCAGAATTTCACGAAATTCGCTTACCCAACATTGATTCACAGAATCGAACACACAGCGACTTTCCAAGAAGCAGCATCAAAGCCGTGTTCCCGCTTTAAATCAGTGCTTTACACGGTCATCTTGACGACTTTAATAAGGATAATATACATAAAAGTGAAGCATGATGACTGCTCTCAGACGCATTAGCCTTTGAGTTTACTTTAGTTTAGTTTATTAATTTGATTTGTATCAGGGGGGGGAAAGTGAACAAAATGCATAAATCTCCATAAAGAGTAAAATGTGCTTTGTACCAGATTGAATCACAAGCTAATTTCCAATCTTTTGTCCCTGGGCTGTTCAACAAACATTATGAAATATACACAAGCGACTTAAAATAGAAGAACAATATCTGACTAACTTTTACAAATAGCTCATCAGCAGTTCTTAAGACCAACTGTGGGCCAAAGAACCACAAACAGGGGATGGGATGAGTTGGATTTGTCCCAGTGAAAGGTCTGACCCTGGCTTAGAGGATTTGCTGCTGTCTCTCACTATCTCAGAGCTGTTTTCTGGCCTCCATCACAATCACAAAAAAGATCAATACCAGAATGACCCATTATCCTCTTTTTTTTTGTGTGTGTGTGTCGTTTAGATCAAGACGGAGCGGAGCCCAGCGCTAACTCTGTGTCGGCGTCCAATCTCCTGCGTCTGTCGCACTACACCGGACGAGAGGAGTGGCTCCAGAAGTCCCGACAGCTGCTGACGGCCTTCTCCGAACGTCTCGCCAAAATCCCAATAGCCCTGCCCGAGATGGTCCGGTCTCTCATGGCGCAGCACTACACGCTCAAACAGGTGATTCTCACATGACGTTATTGGTGTTCGTGCAATATGATAAGAGTTACAAGGGAGTTACTTGGTTGAAAAAGAGGGAGGGAGGGAGCGAGGGGGTTTCCCACCCCTGTTATATAATCAAGTGCGTTGGCTGGGTCGGCCATTAAAAGAATCATAAGATTAACCAAAGTTCCCCCATTTCAAATTGTTGTTGGACCCCCTTTAACTTTGATGAAGACGTGCTTCAATTCACAGTTGCATTGCGTTGGATATCTTAATGCAATCTCACAGTTTATTTCCACCCACAGTCGGATACATTTTTCACCAAGATCTCAGATTTAAGATGATGATGATATGGGCCGCTGTGTTCAGTGTTTTCTTGCACATCCCCAAAGATCTCTGCGGAGGCCAATTCATGTGTGAAAATGTCTCGTGCTCCCTGAACCGTTCTCTTACAACTCGAGTCCGATTCATTCTGGCAACGTCGTCTCGGAATATGCTTAAAAAAAAACCCATAGTCTTTCAGTTTATTTAGGTTTTTTTGGGGAGGGGGATACTTTATCAACTCCAGCAATGTATGTTCCAAATACCCAAAGATAAAACAAAAAATGAGCCACCATTATTGTTAAACCCTCGCTTTTAAAGCTAAGCCCCAAAGTGAAGGAGTGGGCGTGTTTACCTGGCCGCTGGCCGAAAACTAATTTCCACGTCCGCCCACTGATAAACAGTTAGCAACAAGACCGTGCACCAAAAGCAATGCACAGAAGCTGAAACAATGAACGTCCCCACACACATTCGCTGTGCTGACTCAGTCCCATTATGCACTCAAATGCTCTTAGACTCTAAGAGATGGAGGTTTATTTGTTTTTTTCTTTCCCCTCAAGATTTAGTTGTTTGTTTGATTTCGGTCCAGTTCTGTCGACGTTTACTCCTGAAAATGAAGACCATTGAACTTTAGATTATCGTCACCAATGAAGACCCTTTAGGACAATTTATCATTTAAATTAGCTGGGCACGTTAACGGCGTTATGCTAACACACGTCAAAGCATGACACGTTGCCATGACGACTGACCGGGAATATTTACATACCGCGGCACTTGAGTCCAGGCATTGTTTACCAGTTAGCTCTGTTAGCTCCTTTACAGTGGAATTGGTGCGGTCTGTTTATTAAACCAAAAGAGCAGCGCTACAAGTAACTAGCGTACCTGTGCCTCCGTTTTTAAAGTTTAGCGTTACTTTAGAGACTAATTTTGACAATCGGAAGTCGCGTAAACCTGACGTCGCGCACTTCTTTTAGCGGTTAGTCGTCATGGAAACGCATCGTGCCTTAACATGCGTTAAGGTTGACGCCATTAACGGCGTTAGCATTGATGCCATTAACGTGCCCAGCACTATTGAAAGCCCTTGTGCGATTATGCTAGCACAGCTGAAAACACAAAAAAATTGTATAGGTGATGGCAAACTTTCGAAACTTCACACGCGTTTTTTTCTGGTCGTCGGAAACGCGCCATGCGTTGATACCGTTAGCGCCGTTAACGTTTGTTTTATTCATCAGGAGCTGAAGCTCAGGGGAAAAAATCTCAACTTATACAACTGCAAGTTGAGATGAAATGAACCCTCTTAAAACATCAGGCCAATATGTTAATACATTTTTATTTGAAGTTTGATGTAGGACATCGAAGGACACTGGGGACCCCCCCCCCGTGTTATTTAAGCGCCAACATGCATTTTTAGTGCCGCTTGAGCTCCTCGGCCTCAGTTACATCATCCGTATTGAAATATTAACACTCACTAAACCCCCCGGAAACCACCAAAGCCAAGCCAAGCGCAGAACAGTTACCCTTAAGTCTGAGTCACCCAAAGAAAACTTTGAATTTGAGAGCCAGACGTGAGGAGGCGTCTTGTCTCTCATGTGTGACCTGCGGGGGATGAGTTGGGGCGACGGGGCGAGGGTAACAAGCTCGGGGGGGCGAGGGAAGGCCACGTCGTCCCGGAGAGAACACCTGCCTCCCTTGTTACTGCGACAAAACACTGCCCTCCTGTTGCCATCACCTTTCCCCTCTCGTGCGTTCAGTCTTGTTAACGATCACCCCCCTCCTCCCGTCTTCGTTCTCGTTTTAGATCGTGATCTGCGGTCAGAGGGACGCCTCGGACACCGCGAGCCTCCTCGCCGCAGTCAACTCCCTCTTCCTACCACATAAGGTAAGTGATCGAGATCCTCTGTGTGTTTGTTTGTCATCATCAGGACAAACGTGTCCCCAAAGCAAACCTCGGGTCCCCCCCCCCTTTTTTTGGAATAAACAACGCGCACAGAGTGATTTGCTGCACAAACATCAAGAGCTTTTACAGTGGCATCAAGTCTACAGATACAGTTTTGAAACACAGATGTTGAGTGGGACAGAGCGAGAACAGTGCCTGGAGTGTTGGCTAGTTTGAGTGTGGTTGTGTTTAAGGTCAGCCTGGGATCTCTCTCTCCTCTCATTTTTACCTTAAAGCCCTGGCTCTGCAGTTGCAGAGTTTCTTCATGTGTGTGTGTGTGTGTGTGTGTGTGTGTGTGTGTGTTCCTTCCAGCCCTGACACAGACTGGTGGTTATGAATTGGACAGCTGTCAGTCCGAGTCAGACTTAAAACTCTGTAAACATGGTCAGCACGTATCTATGCATCTGTGGCCACGCTCATCAGAGGCGTTAGCACTAACATGTAGGTCAATTCCCTCTGCATTAACAAACAACCCTCACATAGTTAGTTTTATGTTTTCTAAATTTCCCATTCTTGTGAACAAGCATAAAATGTTCACTTTGACCCAAAAATTAAGAAAGTATGTGTTTACGGCCTCTTTTCACGTTTAATTCCTTTTCAATTCAACAACAACTGTTGGTCAGCAGAGGCATACACTGGGCAATAAGTAAAATAAACAGTTTAATATCAAAAAGAACCATGTACAGGTATAATATAAAAAACAACAACACATAAAAGAAGCACTTAAATCCAATATAAATGTGTATTACATGATATGGAAGCTATTGACACCAATTTCAACATGTTCCAACACAATTTAAAGGTGCCATATGTAAGAATGTGGCCAAAAACAGTTACTACATTCAAATTCAAAAATACAGAGGTCTTTTAGGTTTCGTTTTCTGACGTAACTGGCAACCCGTGGTTTGCTCGGCAGCTGAGACTCTACTGACTGCAATGATTGGTAGACTGCGGTAGGTGGCGCCACATGCCAAAACATGATTTCAAAACATAAACATGATTTGCAGTCTGCAAAATATTTTTTTTTAATGCAAATATTTTGTCTGTACTGTTGTTGTCGGTGAGTTCAGTTTGTTATATAAACATTATTCCTGAGTCTCTGTGACATATTAGGAGGATTTTATGGCCAGTTGATTTAGATTTATTTACATAATGCACCTTTAACTCCTAATAACCTCATTATTATACCTGAGTTTTGGCTGTTATCTGTCCTCAATGATAAGTGATATCAATTACCCTAACAATAATGGTTCCCCACGACTGATACGAGTAGTATATAGCTGTTGTTATAGTATATACAGTAGTAGTATACAGATGTTATGTTCTTGTGCATATTTTTTTAAATCATCTCCTTTTATTGTTTATTGAAATAATCCATGAACAATTCTGTTGTTGTTGTCTTTTCTGGATTTTTCTGCCCCTATAGTACTTAAGTAGACCTTGCTCATTCCGACTTGTGTGAGACAGACCGCTCACTTGCTGAGTTTCTCAACAGCACCTTATTGAAATATAGATGAGTTTTGCAGTATCAAAGCCGTGTGTGTGGCTGCAGCAGCATCAGTGCTCGAGCAGAATCCATCCCCTTGCATAGAGACAGATACCAGTGATCACAGGGATGGATCTGTTATTAAGCACTTTGCATAATCTATACAGTCACTTACTGGACTTTGTTCCTCTCATCATATTGTTTTGACTGAGTAATAGGTGTTTTCACGGGGGGTCTTGTGTTTTATAGCATCTCCGTGTATTTCGGGGGGTCGACACGCTTTAAAAAAGTGTCCCCTTCAGTCTAATTAGCCGAACCCAAATAGCTAATTTATGCATACATTCAAAGGTAATGAGGGATCGGACCGACTAAGGGTGGTGGCCTGTGTCTGCATAATGAGCGCAGTAATGGGTAGAGGTGAGGACACAGGAGGGATGAAGTTTGAAAAGCCTCATAAAGTGATGCATAAGGAGGAGAGAGATGATGATGATGATGGTGATGAGAGGGAAAGAAGAGAGTCTTTACGACTGGGGCCAATAAGACGGTGGATGAAAAAGAGATGTACGCTCTTAAGTAGCAGGGAAAGTCGCCGTCCCTGGAGAAAGCTGCTTTATTATTTAACTAGCGATGTACCTGTACCCGCTCTCTTGCATTTCTTATCCAAACGACGTCAAAGTCTGTCGAGCAAACGAGACGGACCGACAGAGACGATCCTTTACGTTTATAGATGGATCTAACGGCTGTCTGCTGGTAAAGTTAACTTTTTTTAAATAAAAAAATAAATACATAAAAAGCCGTTTTATTCTGTCAGGCTCTAACTATAGAGAGGGGAGATTTGCTGTTGTGTAAGTACGTATACAGTGTATTTGTGACGGGTCTTCACGAGTGTGAAAAAGACGGATCGTGATTTTCCTCTAATTAGCCTTCATTGAGCTGCAGAGTGAGAGGCAACGTCAGAAGCAGACACGTGTGAGTGTGTGTGTGTGTGTGTGTGTGTGTGTGTAGCAGCTGCGTGTGTGTCCAGAAAACAGCTGGCCATTAGTGGCGGCAAGTAGCAGTGCTGATCCAGCACAACACTAAACGCACAAACTCCGTCTTCGTGATACGACTTTCCCACACGAGTAGATAATACCACACGGTGTTTGCTCAGAGACGCTCTAGCAAAGAATAAAATGAACAAATGGTTTATTTAAAAAAAGCCTATACATGTAAATAACACTAAATCATCCAGGAGCAGGTTCAATGTCACCTTGTTGTTGTCGGTGTAGCCTTGTTCACAGAGAGTGTAGCTTAAGCTAAAGCAGACAAAACAGACAGACTTTGACAGCGATACAATGAACAGTTCAAAGCTGATAAAAAATATTAGCCAATTTGACAATTTTTTTTTTTTTAGAAAAGTTGAAAAAATAATATTCATTAAAATTATAAAAATATAATACATGTAGTAATATGTAGTAGGTTATATATTTTTATATATAAAAATATATAACCTACTACCTTATCAGGAGTGCGTCCACTATTACCACAAGGTGGCAGCAGCAGATATTTGGTTAATCGAGTGATGAGATTTGCAAGGTTCCTTGAATCCATCTCGTAGCTCATTGGCCAAATCGGTCAAGCCTCTGCCTCGTAAGTTTGGTTTGGTAAAAAAAAATCTTAAGATGAAACATTGATAATATTGAAACTCACTTGGTTTCTGACGTTACCACAAGGTGGCAGCAGCAGGTATTTGGTTAGTGGACTGCATGCACGTTTGCCTAAGTCATTGGTTCTCAAAGTGCGGCCCGGGGGCCAATGGCGGCCCGCAGAAACATTTCTGGCGGCCCCACAATGAATCACAGTTGGTAGTTTTAATCCAGGAGCGACTAAGCTTGTTAAATGTTTATTGGACATTACTGGATACAGACCAATAAGTGTAAACAAAAATACTGCGTATTTACCCGGGTTTCTATATGGTGAATTTTAGTGTATTATTGGGTTATAAGCTGGTAATAAGCAGGTAGCTACAGCCCCCAATTACTAGCTATTTACCAAGTAAATATATGGTAACAGAAATGTGTTACTTGGTATTAACCTGTAATTAGAAGGTAAGAACAATGGCCAAAATACTGCGTAATTACCCAGTAAATTATAAAGCGTTATTATATTAATGCTTAAATTACATTATATTAACGCTAAACTGTAGAATTGCAATCTGGTCATTAAAATTATTAAAATGGGATTTCTTTCTGGTTTTTTTTTTTTTTTTTTTTTCCTTTGGCGGTCCTCAGTCCAACGTTGGGTTCCTAAATTGGCCCTCAGGTATCAGAACTTTGAGAACCCCTGGCCTAAGTGATGAAATTTGCAAGGTTCCTTGAATCCATTTTGTAGCTCGTTGGCCAAACGAAGATTTATCGCTGAAACTTCTACCTCGTAAGTTTGGTCATTGATGGTAATTGATCGCATGGTTTTAACATGAAAATAACAAAGAAATTGGGTGGCATTCGGACAAGATCTTCGGAAAATGCCTGAAAACTTGTGCGTGGTCTGAGTCTGCGTGGTCTGCGTCATCTGCGTCAATTGTGTTCGCAACTGGAAGATCATTTCTGGAACGTTTAGGCACAAAGGCTCTCACCGTGATTTTTTTTAGATTTTCCAGCTATTTTTGAGATTCTTCAGCTGTATTTTCACATGAGCTCACTCTGATTTTTTCCACTCCCAATTCGACTTAGGAGAGTGTGAACATCTCGGCAGACACATTTGGGTGGAAAATGTCCAGACTTTCTTTTTCTTTTGGACAAATTGAGCGTTTTTAAGGGTGTTCCCTTCCCTGTGAAGTGTGGAAAGTTTTACACAATAAGAGATTAATTTAGTCGCCCCAAGGTACTTGGTGGTTAATTCCTGGTAGCAATCGCAGATAACGGAGAGCGGGAGGAGACGATTAATTGGAATAAACCCAATTATGCTAGTGGAGAATATGAATCGGATAAAGAATATAATGTGTGACGAAGTCGAGAGGGAGCGTTTTGTGGATTTTCTGCCAACTCCCTCGTCATAATTCTGGAAAAACGGATCGAGTCCAGGTCCAGTCCAGAAAAGTCTCCAGATTTTAGGCTTTTGCCAAAAAGACGATCTCTTCCCACTTCAGGGCCAAAGTTTTCTGTCGTTTTTCAAAGTCAGTGCCCGGAAAACTCGCTTGAGCAAGATGAGCGTGCGTTGGCACGGCGTTAGGCAGTTGCGAGATGTCTCATTTAAATGCAATTACTCCCTGCCTGTTTTCCTGGATCAAGGCTGACGGGCTCTAATTGCGCTGAACGCGGTCGTGCTAATCCAAACACACACACACACACACACACACACATTCAGAGATCTTCATTTAGTTAGTGTTGAAATCCAACGTTTGACTCCGTGTGTGTGTGTGAGTCGCACTAAGCCTTCGCACTTGATTGTAATTGCTTCAATAAATTGTGGTTAATTTTTCTATTAAACAGAAATATAGCTTAATTAGAGCTGGGTGGAGGTTTGTTGATAGTGGAGGCTCTTCTTCACTTTCCTACTCTTTGTGTGTGTGTGTGTGTGTGTTTTGGATGGCTTTCTTTCTTTTTTTTTTACTCTCGCTCATGTGGAAATGATGTATGAAAGGTATTAGGGAAAGGGAAACGGTCACGGATGTGGGAAGATCCCGAGCAGGAAACATTGCGAGCACAATGTGTCACTTTACCCGCCCGGATATTTTGGGAAACGCTGCCGAAAAACAAAACAATTTCTATAGAGAAACCTCCTCTTCATATTCTCCCCGTCGCTGCCTACTGTTGACTCATAATTGACTGCTGTTTTACTGGAGTGGCAGTGCAAAAAAGAAATTGTTACGCTAGTTACTGTAGCAGCGCGCGAGACTTTAACCCCCCCCCCCCCCGAGTGCATTTACGCATTGTTCGCAGAGTGACACCACAAACAGAGAAGATGCAAATGCTCTGCCACTCAAATAGTGCCGAGTAAATGACGCAAGGTTTACGCAATTCGGTGCTTTAACTCGAGCGTCGTCATGAAAGACAATAAAACAGCACCTCGGACTCTCTTTGCCTGAAGAGGAAGAAGTAGCATTTTCTCACGACTTAGCGTCACGTTTTGTCCGATTGCACCTTTTACTTTTGCGTTCTTTCAAGTTCAATATGAACATCCTCAACGGTGCAACATCATCCCGGTGAAAAAAATATAAAGTTAAAAGTTTTGTACTGAGAAGTTGCTGCTGTTAATGAGGTCAAATCATGTGTTTTGACTTGTAGTTTATCTTTTAACTTTTCCACATCATTCCAGTCTTAAAAAAAATCCCAACCATGTGGGATTCAAAGCAATATTTTCTGTTCTTGTTAACGTAGCGACATAGCACGTTAGCAGTATTAATCGAAATACTAAATGAATCGTCAACTATTTTGATAATCGATTAATCGCTTTGAAGCTTTTTTCATGGTTAAAACCAGATTTCTAATTGTTTTAGCTTCTTAAATGTGAATATTTTATTTGCTCTTTTAGATTTTCTGACATTTTATGGACCAAACGATTCATCGAGAAAATAATCGACAGATTAATCGGTGGCGGAAAAAATAATGGTTAGTTGCAGCTCAAAAAGAATCCTTCCATCCCGTTCCCTCGGTCCGTAGAAACACAGTTCCGTTTCTCGTGTTTACAGCCGTATATTTCTGTGTAAATTGGCGGAGCCGTGCGGATCAGAGCGCAGTGCATCCATTCCACAGCGCATCCGTTCCGCTAGCTGTGTATTTTGGTGGCAACTCCCATTGTTTTCAGTCTGAATGCCTTGTCCTCTGCATTTTCCCGCCAAAAAACGACGAGTAAGTAAGTCTCTGTGAGACAGAATGTGTGATAGGGAAATGCGACAGTGTTTTGCTGGGCGTGACGACAAGATGCCGGTGGTTGGTGAGAGACGCAGAAGGACTTAAAGGGTCTTACACGGACTTTACAGGATTTAAGTAAGCGAGATAACTGCATGTTTTCCTGTTTATTCCCCCCCTTTTCGTTGGCCCCCGTTTTCTTTGCTGAGACGGGAGGTATGAGAGCAGAAGTGGAACAGAGGATAAGGGCGAAGGACCGCCGCTTTTAGAAAGAGCGTGGGTCCGAGCATCTGTTGAGGAACTCGACTGGGAATCCCTAACAAGTCCTCGGAGACACCGGGGAAAAGAGTTAGCGGCATGACAGAGAAGGGCAGTCGCGGGGAGCTCCGTCAGAGGCTAACTAGCGCTGGTAACAACACATTTCTGAAGAGGATCAGAGCTGGGTCGGATGACTTCTGACCTCCTTCACTTCAATCTGCTGCTGCAGTACTCGTCTCCCCTCCGTCAAAATCCCTCCGTCGGCTCATCAAAGCTTACGTGGGCGATGGAGAATCGAGCCTCCTGTTCTGGTAATGACCTGACAGTGGGAGAGAGCAGAACCCAGGTTGATTGACAGCCGTGGGAAAGGTCCCAGGTGCTTCCTTTTTTACGGACGTACGTGACGTATCGTGGCGGCAATTAGACCTGGTCCTTCAACAGTAATGTAATGACCATATATGGTCATTTCTCAATTGTTTTATAAGGATGTAACCAGGAAATACAGGTTTTTAGACGATATAAATGCTTAAATTGTCAAATATTTGCACTTAAACAGCAGCTGGAGCTTCTAAACCAGGTGTAGAACCTTAATTCTGTGTTTGTCCTGACTGTTTACTGTATATGCACTGCAGCCATTTTGTCCGGTCACAGCAGGAAAATCACAGGTTACAGATAATCAATTGAATGATGGCCGAGTTCCATTTAGCTTCCCACAGTTTCAGGCCCGCGTGCTCGCTCACTTGCGTGAATGGAACACGTCAAAATGGCTGCTTTGAAAACTGGCCATATTTATTTAACACATGCCTGAGCATATTTGCCCATACATGACATAACATGGTTATTATTTTTAATACTTTATTTCCAAAGAATGTCCATGTTTTAGTCAACATATAGGACATTTCAATGTTGATAGAAAAAAAGGAAACAAATAAATACATAAAAATAACATATTATAATAATAATAATAACAATAAATGCTAAAGATCGCAGAATTTCAATCATAACGTTGCATCGGCAAGACCAACATCAAAGCTTGCCGTGTACTGCATGCTAAGTGATGAAATTTGCAAGGTTCCATGAATCCATTTCGTAGCTCGTCGGCCAAACGGATTTACCGCTCAAACTTCTACCTCGTAAATTAGTTTTTTATTTATTTATTTATTTATTTATTTATTTATTTATTTAAATAAATCATTGATAATATTGAAACTCACTTCCTTTCTACTAAGCTCGCAGATATTAAAATTTAAAGCGCCGCTCGTCTTAAATCCCCCTGTCCTCCTGACTCGTGTTCCTCTCACTCCTAGATTTGTTAATCTGAAGTATTGTGTGTGTGTGTGTGTGTGTGTGTTTTTCCCCTGCCTCCATCTTTCTGTCGTTCTATACACTTAATCCCTCCATGTGCCAGTGCATCCATAGATGTATGGGGTATGGGGGAGGTGTTTGCACACTCAGCAGCAGCAGCAGCAGCAGCAGCAGCAGCAGCAGCCGCCTTTAGAGAGTGGACAGCTTTAATGGTGGTGGTGGAGTTATAACCCCCCTCCTGCCTTTGGCTGTGTCTCGTCTGTGCTCGACGCTCGCGCGCTTATGCACATCTCAGCCTCGGTAAATAAAACCCACGCTGAGCAGATAAGAGGCATGTGTGTGTATGTATGCACACAAACACACAGTGGAAGTTGGAAATGCCCACGTGTTTGTCTCACTCTGTTGCTCTCTTATCTTTTACAGGCCGTGAATGGTTTAATCTGGTGATGATGTAGTGCAGGGTTAACTGTTGAGCATGGTTTTATTTTGGTAATCTTGGCTTTTATTTTGTTAGTTTGATCGCGTTTAGGCTTTTTTTCTTTCTCAAACTTTTGTATCTGCTATTTCATATTTTATAAACTCGATATTAAACATATGTTATTCACTTTTCCAGAATATCTTTGGTTTGTGCACAGAACGAAACACTTCAGGACGTCGTGATTTTCATGTTTTGGGATACACAGATCGACATTTTATGGACCAAACGACTATTTTTGGAAACATATTGTAATTATAATAATTAAAGTTGGTTGTAGGGCTTGTATTTTCACAATAAGCTAACATTTTATTGCAAAATTAATCTTTGGTGGCTGATGCTGATCATTTTGGACAATAAATGTTCACTATATTGATACTTTAATTAGTTTTTACTGATGTCTATATATTAGTATAAACTGTTATTCAGGCTTGTATTTGATGGTAAAACCATAAACTTAAATACAGTGTTGTACAAGTACTTCCGCTACTGTACTTTATTTATATTTCTAGCAACTTTTACTCCTACACTAAATTTCTTCTATCTAAATATCTTTGTTACTCGTTACTACCAAATAAAATCAGAATAAGACAACTTTTGTAATACTTCCAAAACTTAAGTACATTTTATATGGGAGAATGTCTTTTGATACTTAAGTACAGTAAATGTCATGTACTTTAAGACTTTTACTTGAGTAATATTATAAAAAGTGACTTCAAAGTAATTTTCTGGTAAGCTTTGAAGGTACTTTATGCAAGACAGTACAGCAGTTATTTTTTTTCCCATGATACAACTTTCCTCTTCTTATCAGTTACATATGTCTGTGGTGTGACCTTAGATGACACTGTGATGTAACGGCCCTTATGCTCCGGTCGCAGATACTTTCACACATGACATGAGATTCAGTGTCTTTACACCTGCCTGAGGTTTCACGTTTTTGTGAAGAGTTGATTTTTTAAAAGCTGACTAAGAGCTAATGAAACACCTCTCGTGGAGTCCAGCCGTCTTTAGTCTCACACGTTCAGGCAGCGATTCAGCAGAGAGAGAGACCTTGGCCGTACAGGGTTAGATTGGCTGTAATGCCGCTGAAGTGCGTTTTCACTCGTAAAATCTGTTTTTCAAGCAAAAGACGGTGCGGCAAAAAGAGACCGATACGTACAAAGCAATAACAACTTCACTTCACCTGTCGGAAAAGGGGCCGTGGAACTGCGAGGTAAAGCTGTGAACATGCTCTCAAGGTACTCGAACACACTCTGAGGCGACACGGTTGAGATCAGTTGTTCCTGCGTTGTCGTAATCGGTCGCGGTCGGCCGCGCTCTCGTTCACCTGTCCCTGGCGGATTCTCAGAACAGTGAGTGGACAGAGTACATCACCTGAATACAGTCTGAAGGGGAAACTTGACTGAAAAGTACAATTATCTTACCAGAAAATGACTGTGGTAGAAGTTGAAGATAGTTGGAGGAAATGCAGTGGAGTAAAAGTTGCTAGAAATACAAAAAATAACAAAGTAAAGTACAGATATGTGAATTTTGTACTCGTATAATACACCAAAACTATTGAAGTAAGAGTACCTCGTACAACCCCACCACATTCACTAGACTTCAGACGTGACCAAGTCTGGAAAATGTCAGACGAATGACGTCCGGACGACTTCCATGTGAAGAACACAGTCTGAGTGAATTATCCCCAGCCTCTTTAGCTGTTTTCTCATTTGGACTCTCGGACTTTATCCGGTAATTTGACGCTTTTTGAGCTGCCAGGAAAAAAAAAAAGAAAAAGAAGAAGAAAAGAAGTAGGAAATCCCCAGACTGACTTTTGCAGACATTTGCATTTTTATATATACAGCCATTATGACATTTTCAGGAAAATGTCTGGACTTAAGGCTAATCAAATCAAGTTTTATTTGTGTAGCGCCAAAATCACAAACACGCATTATCTCAAGGGAGAAACTTTACAAAAACTTTCTTTAACCCTATTATGACCATCATGGTAATCAGGCCGCCTGGATTTATTTAGATTTTATGGCTGTAGAATTGTCCAAAAGAAATGTTCAATGAGTGAGTGTTTTTTTCTTCCAATATCGGGCAGTTATTCAGCCATAGGAATTACGGTACGGAGAAGCTAACGTCACAAACGTGTGACGCGCTAGTGAATCTCGTCCGGTCGTTCCGCGGAAGTCCTGGTTCTACCGTAATATTGATAATTGTTACTTACAGCCAAAATAATAGTTAAATTAGATACCGGACTACTACAATGTTATCACCTTGTTTTTTCCATGTTGTAAAACGTAGATTAGCTGAAATAATTCACGGCTACCGGCTATGCTAACGACCAGAAGATGAAAGTTTGTTCCAAAAGTGACATTTTAACCATTCTCTCAACACAGACTATACTTTAAAGTGAAGCTGAAATTGTAAACCGATTGGCCCTGGCGTCGTCGTCACAGCTAGCTAGTAACAGAACGCTTAAAGTTAGCTATCGTTTAAGCTAGATCGTAGGTAAATTTCTCTGCTTTCCAGCATCCATTCATCCAGCTTTATCCGCGTACACCCTGGACAGTTCGCCAGTCCATCGTTTTAAATTTTCTACATAATGTGTAGGAGTTATGCTAATGAGAAGTATGCGACAGGATGCTAACAGAAGGGTTAATGGGGAAGAATCAAAGTGTTTTCTTTAAAGCAAGTTTTTTTTGTTTTTTTTAAAGCAACCCACAGGTAGAAATGGCATCAAGAAATGTTGTTTTATTTTGGAGAAATACAATAAAACACCTCTGACAAAGCTGTAACAGTTGTAGGAGCTTGTTTAGAAAGATTTATGGGAGCAAATCAAAGTTCAAACTCGCGGGGATTCCGCTGCGTGATCTCGCCGATATGAAGTTAATTTCTCGGAGGCCCCCTCGCTGCATGTCGCCGTACCTGACACCGCGGTATTTACCCTAAATCTTTTCCATCCGCCACTTATCCCCCTCCATCGCACTCGTCGCGGCGTGACTTTTATGACTTCACCAAACGAGAATTCCCTTTCATCTCAAATGCAACATAAGCTGACAGCGGTACGTCATCGGTGGCGGCGGTGGTGGAGTGGACCTGATTGAAGACAGGGCGCAGTAAATTGTGCTCAGGCATGAAGGCGTTCTCACATTATCGCCGCAGACGCCGGTGATTTAGTGGAGAGGGTTCAGTGGAGGCTGTCGGCAGCTGAGAGCTGATGTTCGCCGTGACGAAGGACAGACGTCGCGACCGACTCCAAGTCGGGTCGCACTGTGTGTGTTAGTGTGTATGGGGAAGTGTTCCTTTTTAATGAGAAAAAACTATTTTTAAATCTTAAAACAAACTTCATTTTTTCTTTTGTGGATGATAATAGTAATTTTATTTTAGTTGAGCTGTTTGACTGTTGGTTATATGCATGTTTTATGTCTTTTAATTTATTGTAGTTGTTTTTTTTTAGATGTCTTATGTCTTTTATTTATTATTCTTTACAGCTGTGGTTGTTTTAAAGTGCTTTACAAATAAAGTTGGATTGAATTGGATTTTGATTGGATTGGATTATACCCCGCATTTCCTCCAGTGTGCTTGACCAAAGAGATAAACTTTGAAATCAGCCTTGCATTTGGATCGATTGCAATTCAAGTCTTTTGTTCTTAGCCAATCGGTAAATCGAAAACATGTTGGAGATGATTCACATTTTGGGTGAAATACAGTAGATGCACGTATGTCACAAATTGCGTGTATGTGGCAGATGAATCCCAAATAGATATTTATCCCAAAATGATTTATCCGAGTAATTAAATTCACAATTAAGTGAACTAATATTGCGATAAGATTCATAGAGATTAGATTTCTTTACTAATTTAACGTACAATTTCCATCTTTTGTGTCTATTATTGCAAAAATATTATCTTGTTTTAAATGTATTTGATTTATGAAATAATCCTATAAATAATTTACGTGACTAGGAATCAATCAAATTGACAATAAACACCTAGTTAAAATGTTATTGCCAGTTAAGTAAAAGTGCAGGTTCTCCTGTGGCATCATTGATTATTAATCAATTACTAAATTAAACTTTAAGATTGTTTGAATGTGTCTATTTTCTAAATAAAATAAGAATTTCTGTCATTTTTCAGCTACTGAATTGTGAACATAATCAGTTTTGTGCTGTTCTACGATGGAAAACTGAACATTTGTAGTTGTGGGAGAAGCATATTGACACCCCCCCCCCCCCCCTCCCTCACCATTTTGCATTTTATGGACGAAATTGATTCCTGGAGGAAATAACTGACAGGTTAATTTTCTCTCTTGTCTTTCTCACCCTCACCCCCCCCCTCCTTCCTTCCCTCCCTGTGTTCTGGTGAAAAAAAAAAAAAAAAATTCAGACGAGCAGATGAAGCCGATGGTGAAACCGGTGTCGCTGATTAAACGGGTTGCTGATTAAGTGCGCGGGCTCATCTGGCGCCCGCTGTGCCGCCGCAGCCGCCATCCGTTTTAGCATCCACGTGTGAAAAAGTCTGTTTCTGTCTCAGGGCGGTAGGTCTACATGTCAGGTTCTGATGATGATGATGATGATGATGATGATGATGATGGAACAGGTTCCTCTGTGTCAGTGCACTCTCACAGTGTGTGTTTGTGAGCGAGCGAGAGATGGAGGAAGTAAATCTCGTACTTGGTCGCACGCGGCGGCGTTCACAGCCACTGTCATCACTCTTCCTCAGGTGTGACAGCAGCTCGCGGGTACTCTGTGCGTCGGTTTTTAAAATTGGTCACTTATGGTTGAGTTTGAAAGAGAGACCACAGTAAAAGATGCAAAATTAAGTATTAAAGTAGTATTTTAAGTAGTAAAAAAAGTATTAAAATACACAATGGAGGAACAACTGTGAAACTGTCACCGAGCTCCACTTTACTGTTGTTTTCGTCTTCCTGCGACTAGTTTTGTTCTCTGGTGGAGTTGTGATATCACATTTAATTTTTATTGCAGGTTCACCTGGATGAAAATATCGCAGATATACGTGATAATTGTAGTGTGAAAGAGGCTTTTACACATAGAGACACACACACACTTTACGTCGCGTCGCTTTGGCCCGACTTCGCTGACAGGGGTCGACCTGTGGGGCGACGAGGCTTAGAAACCAGAGGGGGAGAGAAAACGGTATCATCGAAAAGGTGTTCTTGTATGTGTAGCTTTGTGAGGACCATAGTATGTATAAAACGGAGGGTTTTAGGTTTAGGGTTAGGGTTTAGGTTTGGGTTAGGCATTTAGTTGTGATTGCTATGGTTAGGGTAAATAATGCATTACCTCTGTGAGGGTCCTCACTGCAAATGCTGCACAAACTTCCGTGTGTCTCACTGTCAGCACAGATAACACTGTGTTCTTTTAAAGAGTCTGAGCTCGACTGGTTTGCCTGAGTGGGAGGGAGCTGTCAGTGGAGGGACAGTTAACCGGGAAAGTTAACCGGGCGTTAACTGTCCCGGTTAACTGTGCGTTTAGAGTGCGTTTGTTTCGCCGCTGCCCAATATATGAAGGGATTAACCCCGTGTGAGACCTCTGTGCTCTCGTATGTGTCCCACTGTGTCGCGTCTTACAGCTTTCCACACTGATACTCCTTCACACTGGTTAAAACCAGTTTCAGGTTTTTTTTTTTTAACCAGTGGAAAGCGATTGATAGCGGATGCTAAACCCGTGTGAAAGCGCTAATTTCTTCTGCGACTCTTCTGCGGAAGCCATTTAGATTCTGGCTGAGACGCACTTTCATCTTCGGGTCGTTAGCCTAGCCGGTAGCCGTGAATTATTTCAGCTACCCTACGTTTTACAACATGGAAAAAGCACTCAAAAAACTAAATTCTACTGCTTCCCTCGTTATATTTATTTGTGTAGTAAAATTGGTCACTTGTGGGTTGAAAGAAGGACCACGGTAAAAGATAGCAGAACGGAAAGCATGGCATGAGTTTATAGCTAACCTTACTTTTTACAACATGGAAAATTGTCCAAAAAAGACATTTTCTTTTTTTTTAATCTTCCTCTTTGTGTGTTTTTAAAATTGGTCACTTATGGTTGAGTTTGAAAGAGAGACCACAGTAAAAAAAATAGCAAGCATTCGTCTTCAGTTGTATTAGCTTTGCCATTAGCCATGATTGTGTGTTTAGCTAACCTTACTTTTAACAACATGGAAAAGCGTCCAAAAAGGCATTTTCTTTATTTAATTTTCCTTCATTATATTTATCTTTACTTGTGTTTTAAACTTGGTCACTTATGGTTGAGTTTGAAAGAGAGACCACAGTAAAAGATAGCAAAAATAGCAAACATTCGTCTTCATGTTATTAAGATTGCCATTAGCCAGGAGTGTTTTTAGCTAACCTTACTTTTTACAACATAGAAAAATGTATTTTCTTTTTTTTAATCTTCCTTCATTATATTTCTCTTTATTTATGTTTTAAAATTGGTCACTTATGGTTGAGTTTGAAAGAGAGACCACAGTAAAAAATAGCAAGCATTCGTCTTCAGTTGTATTAGCTTTGCCATTAGCCATGAGTTTGTTTAGCTAACATTACTTTTAACAACATAGAAAAATGTATTTTTTTTTTTTTTTTTAATCTTCCTTCATTATATTTCTCTCTATTTATTTTTTAAAATTGGTCACTTATGGTTGAGTTTGAAAGAGAGACCACAGTAAAAGATGCAAAATTAAGTATTAAAGTAGTATTTTAAGTAGTAAAAAAAAGTATTAAAATACACAATGGAGGAACAACTGTGAAACTGTCACCGAGCTCCACTTTACCGTTGTTTTCGTCTTCCTGCGACTAGTTTTGTTCTCTGGTGGAGTTGTGATATCACATTTAATTTTTATTGCAGGTTCACCTGGATGAAAATATCGCAGATATATGTGATAATTGTAGTGTGAAAGAGGCTTTACACATAGAGACACACACACACTTTCTCAGAAAGTTCACTTATTCATCTTCACCAGACTTGTATATATACGTTCACACATCATCTATCTTCCCATCTGTCTCTGCTGCTGTCTTTCGCCATCACCCACCCATACTCTTGTGTCCCCTGAGATGTGTGCAGACAGTGTTGTTGTGACATAGACGGACTACAGTGTGACCTTTAGATTGTGGTTGTGTGGCTGGATGTGGTCTGGACACGGGGGGGGGAAGAGACTACGTGAAGCTGACAGGCAGAAAGAAGAGTCAAGATGCAGAGGGAAAGGTCCAGACAGGCGCGGGGAAAGTCCTCCTCCTCCTCCTCACGTCTCCATGGCAACCGTCACACCGCTATGACCGCATTCCATCACACTCCGCACTGGCCTTTTTCTTCGGCGCGTGTGTTTGCGCGCGCGTCTGAAAACAAACGGAAAGACATTAACGGGTTTTATTGGACGGGTTACTACGGCGTTGTGCGTGATGGTTCCTTTTGCCCTGAGCTGTGTCTAACCCCGGATTTCCACTGGACGCGGAACGGCCGCGGCGCGGTTCTGCTTCGTCCTCTGCCCGGCGGCAATCCCCACCGGTCGCGTTACGGCAGCGGCGCGGAGCCTTGGGAGCCGGCGGTATTCACGGAAGATCGCGCGATCATCTGGAACGGCCGCGAGTTCGCGAGATCCCGCGATAGACTGTGTATAAAGTAAACAACAACTACACAGCTTATTTTATTCTCCCACGTGGAAGAACTGTTGATCTGGTGTCATAAATGATTTTATGTTTCTTCACTTCAACGTCTCTCATCGTACATTATGACTCTCCAAGACGCTCTGACTGTCTCTGACCTGGTAGCACCGGCCACGACGTAATGTTGATGTGAAGTTGTGACAGGCTGTATGACCTGCGTATTGTGTTTTATTTTGATTCTGTGGCGGACTTCCTGTCTTCTGCGATCTGCTTCGTTGAAATTTACGAGGTTCAGCAGCGGCAACGGAAAACATAGAACTGATTCCTATCGATAGCGCTGCGGCGCGGTGAGCCGCTTCTGGGAGACGCTGCTGAGACGCTCCGCAGCGCGTCTGGTGGAAATGCTCTCATTGATTAGAATGGAAGCGATTTGCAACGGCGACCGCACCGTTGCCGTTCCGCGGCCGTTCCGCGGCCGTTCCGCGGCCGTTCCGCGTCCAGTGGAAATCGCAGGGTAAAGGGTGTTCCAGGAGATAAGAAAACGGTGTCACTTCTTCTTCATCACAAAACAATGGTGCGGTCTTGATATGTTCTTGAAAATAAGAAGTATCGATGGCGTCAAACTGAGACCTCTGACGAACGAGAGCGTGACGCTCGTCATTCACAGCTGACCACTTCAACGACTTAATGGCATATTAAAGATGAAATTTAATGTTGCCGAATTTGTGGCGAGTTTCCCCCCCCCCCCCGGACTGGAATGTATTTTTTATTCCATTATTCCCAACGCCACATGAATGCTCTTTTAACGCCAGCTACAAACATCAAGCGCTGAACTTTTGGACACTTGGACCAACGGCGGGATTTTTGTGCGATCGGAAACCCTCCTGACCACAAATTACAGATGTTTCCTGAATTTTTCCGAGCTTCCCAGTCTCATTTAATGCATTCGTATACAACTGAAGTCACTCTCATGGTGGCTGACGTGTAGACAGGGTCCTGTCTTCTCTGACAGAGGGTCACCTGGGATGACAACGTATCACCACGCGTCTCTCTTCTCAGTCCGTCTTTTATCACTCTTGTCTGGGCTCGCGTTGTTTACGTTGTCACTTCTCGCTCAGATGTGAACCGCAGGTGGCGCTGGGTCAGTAGGAAATGACACGTGTTTGACAGGAAGTCGCCTCGGGGATGGACCCCGGCGGCCCTCCTTAACTTTGCTCTGCTGTGCCTGTCCACACACACACACACACACACACAAACACACAAATCTCTTTTGTCACCTTGAGGCGCTTTACTACAGCGGTCCATAAATCCATATGGCTAAAATCGTTTTTCATCCTCCGTTTCATTATTTATGTTGTGATAAAGCGGCGGCAACACTGTCAACGCTGTCTGTTGGATGGGTGGCCACTTGGGAACCACACACTCGCTTGATTTCCCCCTCTTTTGAGACCATAGTATCCCCTGACGCACAGTTGGATGCCTTATTAGTTTTTAGTGCTGGGCACGTTAGCACGTTAACGCATGACTCGTTTCCACGACTACTGACCAGAAAAAGACGCGTGTGACGTCGTGTTTATGTGCCACGGCTACCGTTTACCAATTGGCTCTCCGTTAGCTGCGTTAGGTCCTGTCGCGCCGTTAGCGCGCCTACAGTCGAACGCGGTCTGTTTATTAAATGGAAAGAGCAGCGCTACAAATAAGCAGGGTACCTATGTACTGCGCATGACCGGAAAAAGACGCGGGTGACGTCATTTTGTACGTGCCGTGGCGCCGGAATCCAGGTACCGTTTACCAGTTAGCTCCTTTAGCGCCCGTTAGCGTACCTACAGTCGAACTGGAGCAGCGCGACAAATAACGCAGCGTACCTGTGTACTGCGTATGTGTGCCTCTGTTTTTTAAGTTTAACGTTACTTTAGAGACTCAAGTCACATAACCTCGACGTCACGCCCACCTTTTTCCGGTCAGTCGTCATGGAAACGCGTCATGCGTTAACGTGCCCAGCCCTTGTGACAGATTACATAGCTGTTGTACTAAAAAAAAAAACAAAAAAAAAAAGCGGAAGGTGCTCACTTTAAAGCGGGCGCTCTCTCTCGATCTGTATTTTAAGAACATGAACACGTGCGTCCTTCCCAACAACACTCATTATTAGCGGCTGGAACGCTGCCATCGCAGAGAAGACGTCGTGCATAAAAAAAGTGACTGTCCGGACTATTTCCAGAGATGCTTCCAGACCCAGTCGGCTCGTTAAAAATAAAACCGCAAATGTGTTGTCGTCTCAAAAAAAAATATTTACATGTAAACAAAACCGAGTGCGTGTAAAACACATGAAGGAACAATTAAATCATTTCATCAGATTTCGAGCAAACTTTCCTTGGGACCGCAGCATGATTCTTGTGGTCAAAGGATCTCCTGTAGCTGCTGCGATCTTTCAATCAAAGCACTTTTTCTTTTTGCCTCGTCACTGCAACACCGACTCCAAGGTGTCCTTTAAAATTTGGCACAAATCGACAGTTGGACTCGAGCATGAACTGATTATATTTTGGTGGCCTGAGGGGGGAGGTTGCCGTGACCTCCAGCGTACATTTTACATTGCTTGGTCACTGCATTAACCGATATCTCCAGAACACCTCCTTTCAACTTTGATACAAATGTTCACTATGATTCAATGAACTTTTTTAAAATTTTGGTAGCCTAAGGGTAATAAGGTTGCTGTAAAATGTCAAAGCACTGTTTTTTTGTTTTTTTTGCTTTGTCATCGCGTTACCTCAAGAACACCTCCAGAGTGTCCGCTCACGTTTGGTACAAATGTTCACTAAAATGATTAAACTGCTGTGACCTTTGCGGCGACATGTAGCTCAGTGGTAGAGCGAGTCATCGCCCAACATGGTAGGTTGTAGGTTCCGTTCCCTAGCAGTGCGGGGCGGCGTATAGCTCACTTGGTAGAGCTGCCGTCCCATGTTGAGGCTATAGTCCTCACTGCAGGCGGCCCCGGTCCGAATCCCGCGTCGGACGGCCCTTTCCTGCACGTCTTTCCCCTTCTCTGCCTCCCCATTTCCTGTCTATCTCCTCTAACAACTATCAATTAAAGGCAATAAAAAGCCCCCCCAAAAAAATATATAAAATAAAAATAGTAGTGCTGGGCATGTTACCGGCATCAACGCTAGCGCATGACGCGATTCCATGACGAGTGACCGGAAGTCCAGGCACCGGTTAGCTGCGCTAGCTCCTTTAGCGCCATTAGCGCGCCAACAGTCGAATTGGAGCAGTCTATTTACTAAACGAAAAGAGCAGCGCTACAAATAACCGGCGTACCTGTGTACCGCGTACGTGTGCCTCCGTTTTTAAAGTTTAGCGTTACTTTAGAGACTCGTTTTAACAATCGGGAGTCACGTAAACGCGACGTTGCGCTCGTCTTTTTACCGTCAGTCGTCATGGAAACGCACCGTGTGTTAATGTGCGTTAACGTTGACGCCGTTAAACCGCCGCTAACAACGTCAACATTAACACACACTAACGGATTGTGCTAACGTGCCCAACACTAAAAAAATAGACGTATTAAGTGTTCATCAGGACTAGAAAAGAGCTGTATAAATACAGACAAACCTCATATTACATTTTGATGCTTATTAAAATCTTGATCTTAACTGATCAAGGTCATTGGTCCCTTAAAAACATCCATTTCCCATTAATAATAATGTAGAATGAAGCCGTATTGCTTAGTAAACTGCGTACAACTGCCTGTGTTTTACCGTTTTCTTGTGTTTCCTTCGTCTTTTCCCCCGTCAGGTCTTGCTGCTGAACGACAGCACTGACGGCTTCCTGTCCCAGCGTCTGCCCGCCCTCTCCTCCATGTCGCAGCAGCGCGGCGTCGCCACCGCTTACGTTTGCCAGGATTTCAGCTGCTCTCTGCCCGTCACCGACCCCGAAGACCTGCGGCGCCTCCTGCTGGACGGGGCCGCGTGAACGTTGGACGGAATGGCGACAAAAAGTACTTTTTACAGACTTGAGACACCACTTTAATTCTTGGAAATAAATCTGCAGCTCGAGCCAATGTTGGAAATCCACAGCTACATTAGTCGTTGAAGTCGCCATGAGGTGACCTGAGCCAGACCTTTAACTCCAGCTTTGTTTGTTCATGAGCAGCTAAATATTACCTCGGATATCAACTGTTTTAATCTTCGCAGACTTTCTGAGACGGATGCACATTGCGCTTTAATGAAAGACTTGTACAGAAATGTCCCGACTTGACTTGTAAACTGCAGACTCAAACCGCTTGGATGTCTTGCCCCTGTCGTTCCTTTGCAGCTCCCCGCGTCGCAGCGTCCACTTCCATGTCGCACGGATCCGACAGCAGACGTCCTCTGCATGCCCCGGTTGTGAGTGAGTGTGTAAATAAAGGTTTGTTTGCAGGTTTACTTCCTCACACAGAGACGTCGCTTCACATCCACTCTTTATCCTCGTTTGGTGACTTTAATGGTGAGGGTGGTTCAGACACCGGTGCACAGCATGTACACAAAGCTACGGTGGTTACGGTCTTGGAACACGGTGTTACAAAAAGAGTTTTATGAACTTGCGATTTGTCACTGAAACACTATTTTATTTGTTTTATTTCATCGGATTCCTTCCCATGTCCTTATCGCGATCAATAAAGGAAGTTGAACTCGAGCTTTTTTTTTTGCACTATGTGTTTGGTAATGATAACTTTATTCATCCTTGAATTCATCCTCGGCATTTTAACCCATCTTTTGCTAGGAACCTAGGAGTAGGAGCATCCACTGGGCAGCACCTGAGGACCACCTCCACGCTGATGTTACCCTAACACGTGATGCGAAGGTGGGAGTTAATCCACAGCAACAAACTCGACACGGGTGTAAAAATTTGGCTTTTCTGGTGTTTGGTATTCACGGTGATGGTGTTCATGTTTGCAACCATAGGAGAGGTTCTAAAACGGGGGTCTCAAACTCAAATGACCCTGGTCAGGAGGTGAAAAACAAGCCCAAACTTTATTTGGAAAAAAGCATCTCTATATCATGATTTTTTCCATCATATGGCGGCAATGTCGATATTTCACAGAATTTCAAAATAAAAGCCTTTGAGTTGACATGAAATGATGTATAGTTTACAATAAAAAGTGTATTTTTCTATCCAAAATGAAGAAAACATGCAGAAATAATCAGTTATGGTGTGATATTTAATGGCGGGTCGTTGGAATCACTTGGGCCAAGAGTTTGAGACCACTGGTCTAAAACATCCAGGGATGTTCCTGATGTCTCCTCCCATAATACACTGCAGAAAACAATTGGAGTGACTTTTTAAGAGTACGTACTGTATGTGTTTGGGCAGTTTCAGGAGCGTATATGGACTTTTCCGTGCAGGTCTGGGACCAGGTTTAACGACTCGAGGTTCAAGAGTCGTGCTGAACTCAGGTCAGTATCGAAGACTTCGCTTCAAGACTCACGGAAAAAAAAACTGACCGAACTGATTGTGTTCTCCCCCCCCTCCCCCCCCCCAGTGCATGATGGGAAATCTCCGTTAAGTTCCAGTCGGCCTCTCTCCTCGTTTTGTACTATAACTAATAATCGTACAGGGAGCAAAGCGGCGGCGGTTGTTGTGTTCCTCTGCTGCTGCGGCAGCAGCATGGATGAAGGTAAATGTAAACTCTGTGTGACTGTGTTGTGGTGAGAAGATGCTCATGGGAGTGTGTGTGTGTGTGTGTGTGTGTGTGTGTGAGGGAGACAGATGGACTGCTAATGTTGAGGCGAGGGACTTTGTCTCTGAAGGTTCCTCCTGCTCCAGGCTGTGGAAGCTGGGGAGAAGAAACAGCAGCAGCAGGAGGGAAAAGTGACGGTGACACATGAATCCACCGTCACATCTTACCAGTTCCCCTTCCCCGATACTTCCCTTCTTTTCAAGAACGATAAATAATCGAAAAAAAGAATGAAGAAGAGAGGAGGAAGTTGAGGAACAGACGGCGACAGATCAGAGAAGAGGCATCACTCCGCTCCATTTTAGCCCCCTTTTTTTTCGGGAAAAGGGTTTTTCAAGGGTTCTTGGCAACACTAATGGTTCCAGTAAGAACCGTTTTGATCCGGAGAACCCTTTAAAACCCCTTTTCCTGAATAAAGGGTTTTCAAAAGGGTCCTTGGTGGAACCCTCCAAAAGGGTTCTCCTATGAGGACAAGCCGAAGAACCTTATACGGTTCTACTTATTTCTAAGAGTGTGTATACGCTGCACGAGCTACGTTTTCATTAGTGTGGAGATTAATGGTTGAAATCAGCAAACCCCTTATATCCTTTTAATTAAGCCGGTACTATCTTTGATAATACGTTAATATACAAACCCCTAAAAATATTGCACCGCAAAAGAGATATGGTAGCGTCTTCAGCGTTGGCAAAGTCATAAAACACGTACATATAAAGAGCGGAGGCCGTTTGAAACTGTGTTAAAGTGAGATAGTAATGTTTGATTTAAACGGCGACATCTTGTGTATAAACTGAATTTCTGCATATTGGATTTAAGAGAAGAGGTTATTCTCGTCTCGTATTCTGCCTTTAAAAACCAAAATAAGATTTATGCTGCTATTTGCTTTTTTTTTTTTTTTTTTTCAGAAGGTCGCACGACTTAACTTAATTTGGAAAAGAGTGTGATATTGAGTTTCTGCACAGTCCCTGCACAGTCCCTGAAAGTTTCCCTGTTTGGCGCTTAAAACTTAAAACTCTTATTTGTGTTTATATAAGAAAACTGCGAATATGTAAAATATCCTTTCAACCTTTCTGCAAAGTTAAAGTTTTGAGGTAAAAAAAAACAACTGTTCCCTTTAGAGAGGGTTGAAATTACATCTCAAAATTCCATAATTATGTTGAAAAAATGGTTTCCATTGCAATTTTTCATATAATTTCAAAATAAAAGTCTCTTTTTTATATATATGGAACAGTAAATGTTCACGATAAATAAATGTTTTTGTGACGCAAAATGAGAATGCACATGCAAAACTTGCAGAGATTAGTAATTATAACTTTAAGTTGAATTTATAACTGCCTTAGCTCCTTCTAAAAGGTCTAAAATCTATTATACGTTCCATAAATATGTGTAATTGCTGTCAAATCTTTCTTTATATCTAGTCTTTTGGGTTTTTGTTGCTTTTTAGAATAAGGCGTGTGCCTTCAATAATCTGCAAAATCTTACAAAGCAAACCTAGAAGTGTATCTTTTCTGTTATGCAAACGCCTCCGTAGTTCTAAATCTTGACACACTGGACCTTTAAAACCAGGGTTTATTATTGTTTTCTTCCACTTCATGACAGCCATCCATCAATTAAGTTGTTTAAAAAATCTAAAGTGTCTGTACTGAAGCCCTCCCACTACCGTACTGTGAAAAATCACCACCAATTACCGCTGATGTGTTTACTGACACTCAGCATCTTCTGCCTCGCTCTCTGTTCTGGAGCTTGAATGAATGAATGGAATTAGAAAAATTAAAATAGGGTGCTGTCCGCAGCACATTCCCGATGCCTCTGCGTTTGCAAAACTACTATTTTTTAATTAACAAGTTACCTTCTTTTGCCACTTGAACAAATCCAATCATTTATACAAAATTCAGTTTTTGTGCTGAATCTTCATAAATGTGATGCTGGAAGAATCAGGAAACTGCTGTTGCCGTTTAATTTAGATTAAAGAAAAACTATTTGTATTACTAGTGGTGGGCACTCCGGCGGTTATCCACATTATACTTCTCTGACTGCGTATGCGTTATCCGTCTGCGTCACCACGGAGACGCCTCGAGCCTTTATACGTCTGCATCGTGGTGACGGACACGCGCTGCAATTTCCCGCCCGATCAGTAGGGGTCGCTGCGCAAGGTTGTTGTGCTTCAGGCTACAGTGAGCAATGGCGTCCGAGGGAGAAAGACTGTTGTTGTTGAAACAGTGGCCGTTTCTCACTTTTCTGTGTCACGGAACGCAGTTTTAAGATCATTTGAGGCGAGAAATTGGCCATTTAGAGTCTAAACATGTGCTGTGTGTGTTAAGATATGACGTATTTATAGTTTGGCAGCGGCGTTGTCGGCGGGGATCAGCTCCGCCTCTGTGGACGCTCGGTGCTCACTGTGAGCCGGCACAGAGCAGCTTAGCTCGGCCTGTCCTGAGGACCAATCGCAGCTCTTGCCGTCTCCGTTGTCCCTTGACGTAGTGACGGACACTTAAGAAATATTTCGTGCAGTCGGAGACGACGCAGAGGCTTTTCGACAGGTTCTGCGTCGACGCAGAGGACTCTGCATAGCCTGCGTAGAGCACTTTACGCAGAAGTATAAATTGGGCTTTAACGTTAAAGCAAGACGCGTTTCCATGACGACTGACGGGAAAAAGACAGGTGACACATCATGTTTACGTGCCGCGGCACCGAGTCCAGGCACCAGGTTTACCAGTCAGCTCCATTAGCTGCGTTAGCTCCTTTAGCGCCGTTAGCACGCCTACAGTTGAACTGGATCAGTCTGTCTATTAAACGAAAAGAGCAGCGCCACAAATAACCAGCGTACCTGTGTACTGCGTATGTGCGCCTCTGTTTTTAACGTTACTTTAGAGACTAATTTTAACAATCGGGAGTCGTGTAAACATGACGTCCACGTGCGTCTTTTTCCGGTCAGTCGTCATCGAAACGCGTCATTCGTTAATGTGCTTTAACGTTGGCGCCGTAGACGACGTTAGCGGCATTAACGTCGTCAACGTTAAGTGCCCAGCACTATTTATTACGCATAATATCGAGCTGGACTCCGCTCAGTTGACCCCGTTAGCTTATTTCCTGTCAAACAGGCAGAATTAAACACTGTATTGATTTTTATTGTTGTTCCATTGGTCGTTGTGGTTTTAACGTCGAGTCAGAAACCCAGTTTTCGTTTTGCCTCCTGTAGCTTTATGTTTTATTGCTCTCGTTCATTCACTTTGTGCGACCGTTAGCGCGGCTCTTTAGCCATTTTTCCGAGCTGCTACGCTTGCACCATAAAGCTGCCTCGCTGTATATGAACTACCGCTCCAGGAGAGATATTATTACAAAAATTACAAAATAAAAATGTGAGAGCAGATTTTCTTCTTCCTCGTGATGGCGAGAAAGAAAGAAAAATCACAGCCATAAAACCTAATGTTTCTCAAAGAGGAGAGGTGTGTGTGTGTGTGTTTGTATGGAAGCTCATTACTGCCAAGAAAGGAAAGAGTCTATTTTTGCAGTGACAAAAAGCAAGCACAAAAGATTTCCTAGGCTTCTTGCTCAAAGTGAGATGGGATATTTAAATATAATCTCACATCAGTACAGGAAATATGAGGCTATATTTATAACCTGCATTCACTTGGACTCGAGGATGTAGAAGGTTTTGGTTTGGTTTTGCTACATGTTTATGCAAATATCCTAGCATTTTTCCAGTTTACTTTTCCTGAATCTGGTTTTTATTTGTAACCTTATGGTCCAAAACATGAGCATTTTCAAGGATACCGTTTAAAAACTAGCATAAATGTTGCATTGTTTATGTACGAAGCGTGCAGATTGCCGGATTGGCGCCAAATTCAAAATGGCCGACTTCCTGTTGAGTTGACGCCGTGGTCCCAGTTTACTCTTTTGTTCGTCTTTGGCTGTTGCGAGTTCCCACCAAGTTTCGTGAAATTTGGTGCAACTTAATCTTAGCTTGCTCCATCACTTTATGCTGACGCTAACACCAGAAAAGGTAGCTAGATTTCTCGCGAGTCCGTTTTTTTTTTTTTTTTAAATAGTCACTAGAGGGTTCTGTATACGTGCTAAATATGGCAATTAAGTCGCGAAGGAGGGCGCTAACACCAGAAAAAGTTGCTAGATTTCTCGCTCGTTGCTTTTTTAAAAATAAATAGTCACTCATGGGTCTGAATACGCAATAAAGTCGCTAAGTTGCCAAAACTGCTACCACGTTGGGGCATGAGCTTAACACAAGACTTTATTTCTTTTACAGTCTTTAACTAGCGTCCATATTCTCCCCTCTGTTGTTTTGTGAATTGCAGTCAACTTGTAGCTAGCGTTATGTAGCTAGGTCATCCAAACTACCGAGATGCAGCGGCAGGTTTCTTCCGTGGTCATTTAGCATTAAAGTTTTAGTAGAGTTTAATTAGAGCTGCTATCGATTAGAACGTTACCTGCTCATTAAAGTTAAATGAACGCAACTCGGGACAGTTTTGATTCATGTAATGACATTTTTAAAGCAGACAACGTCCAGAAAGGAACACTTGATCTCGTATTTTCTCATTTGGAACAGTCTTAATGTTTTAATGTTAAACATTCTTAGATAGCCTTGACTTGAAATGCTAACGTAGGACCCCATGGCGTAGCTGTGAGTTAAGCAGGTTATGATTCACATATTCTTTTAAAGGACAAGTAAGACAAAAAAAAGTGGGTGAATAAGGAACCTGAGTAAACGAATCAGCATTTTACCATTCATCATGTGTTGCCAGGCCTCGGTTTTGTGTGGTGCGTCGGGAGGTAACTAGAGCAACGGAGGCCGACTGAAATGGCAAATGCTGGACGTGGAACAGGGCAACTAGTTCATCATGTTAGCCTAGTTAGATGGAAGCAGAGAGGGGAAATATACTCATTAAATCCCTTTTTTCCCCTCTCTCTCTCTCTCTCAATGTTTCCCCTTAGTTTTTTTCCCCTTTTCCGTCAGTTTTACGTCAGAATTCAAAACTAGGTCATGATCTTTCCTGCCATACCCAAGTTGTTATATGGGTTTTCCCAATCGCTGTAGACGTCTTTTACCCCGTGTTAGCTTGCGTACTTCTCATTACCGTAACTCTTAGACCGTTGAAAGTAGAGGAAACAAAGTTTGGCGCCCATGTACTTGCCGTTGCGGTAGAACCTCATGACTTCCGAGGAAAGACCGTCCGATCACAGACGAGATTCAGCAGCTTCTTGGTACCGTAATACCTAAACGGTTGAATAACTAGATGCCAGATATCGAAAATTGAAGCCTGAATATCACGATGGTCATAAGAGTGTTAAAGATTGGGTCAGTTGAGACGTTAAGCTTCTTGAACGATGGAAGGACGGTCATTTATTTATTCACCGTCTTGTAGTTGCACGTGTAAGTTCGGTGTCTTTGCTCGTCTTCAGGGGTCCTTGACATTTGATGACATTTGTGGACACGCGTAAACACGGAACACTCAAGACTAGGTAATGATCTTTACTGCAATACCCAAGTTGTTATATGGGTTTTCCCAATCGCTGAAGACGTCTTTTACCCCCTTGTTAGCTTGCGTACTTCTCATTACCGTAACTCTTAGACCGTTGAAAGTAGAGGAAACATAGTTTGGCGCCCATGTACTTGCCGTTAGGGTAGAACCTCAGGACTTCCGAGGAACGACCGTCCGATCACAGACGAGATTCAGCAGCTTCTTGGTACCGTAATACCTAAACGGTTGAATAACTAGATGCCAGATATCGAAAATTGAAGCCTGAATATCACGATGGTCATAAGAGTGTTAAAGATTGGGTCAGTTGAGACGTTAAGCTTCTTGAACGATGGAAGGACGGTCATTTATTTATTCACCGTCTTGTAGTTTCACGCGTAAGTTCGGTGTCTTTGCTCGTCTTCAGGGGTCCTTGACATTTGATGACATTTGTGGACACGCGTAAACACGGAACACTCAAGACTAGGTAATGATCTTTCCTGCAATACCCAAGTTGTTATATGGGTTTTCCCAATCGCTGAAGGACGTCTTTTACCCCGTGTTAGCTTGCGTACTTCTCATTACCGTAACTCTTAGACCGTTGAAAGTAGAGGAAACAAAGTTTGGCGCCCATGTACTTGCCGTTACGGTAGAACCTCAGGACATCCGAGGAACGACCGTCCGATCACAGACGAGATTCAGCAGCTTCTTGGTACCGTAATACCAAAACGGTTGAAGCCCCTTGAACGGTTGGAAGGACGGTCATTTATTTATTCACCATCTTGTAGTTGCACGCGTAAGTCCGGTGTCTACGCAGGTCAACTGGGGTCCTTGACATTTGCTTGACATTTGTTGACATTTGTGGACACACGTAAACACGCAACACTCTGGAGTATCCAACAAAAATTGAGGGAGAATAGCGAATAGTTGGAGGAGAATGTCAACAGGGCCCCTGCCATCTGTTGTTATGACTCCCATGACATACTGTATTTCATTAGTGTCAATGGAAAGTTGGTGACTAATCTTTGGGATGCGGAGTTGCTGTTGTTTGGTGTTTTTCTTGCCCCGTTTCGAATCAAAGAGGGGGGGGGGGGGGGAACAAAAAGTTCCTTTTGGCACCGCTTCTCATTTGGCTGTGGATGGGATTGCGTGGTTGTGACACTTCTTAAGGCTACGTTCCTCTGTTTTTGGACCGTAGCTCTCCGTGTGTTCCCACAAAAAAAGCAAAAAATCAACGCGGTTGTGCACCGTCGCACAGAAGCACAGCACGAGCAGGCGTAGCAAACGCGTGCTGCTCCGAGAAGACAGATGGAACCGGGCATGACATTGATAAATATTCAATAGCTCCATCAAAGGGATATCCTGCAAATGTTCTTTGCTGTTTAGAGTTAATGGGATATAACCCCCTGCTCCATGTATACACGCAAAGCCCGGCCTGGGATCATGTCTAACTTTTGATTGCAGAAATAATTTTAATTGTGGAGAAGTTAATGTACCATAGCGTTGCATGCAAGATCCTTACTAGATTCCCTTATCGGCAGCAAATCACCTCAAAGCAGAAATTCCTCTCAGAAGTTCCCCCTACACTGTCAGTGAAATTGCAACCAGCTCGGCCCCTCTGATGGAAAAGATATTAAGAGATTCTGTATGACAGATGCCGAGACGGATGATTATTGTTTGCATATGGTGCTTCATGATTCAGACATGCTGCAGCAGAAAGAGCATTAGACGCTCAGCGTTATGCCAGATTCCTTTAACAGTCTCACACCCACTCATGACAGGAAGGATTACAGCTATAGACGTGGTGACAAAGGAGCGCTGACGGTGCAAAAAAGGCGACGGGGCTGCCAAGGAGAGAAACAAGCTACCAGACGTGAAACAAACTGTGGTTTCTCTTCTGCCGCTTTAGAAATTATAGATCAGTCCGGTCAGATAGGTGGTCCGTGATTTTGGTCCCAACTGAAATGTCCTGAGAACCTTTGCGTTGCTTTCAGATGCGCTCTGGAACATGTCCGGCCAGCTCCATTGTCAAATGTCCATCTAGTGTCCAAGTTAGACTGTCGGAACACATCCACAAGAAGCTCTGGATAATCCACAGGTAATCCAAGCCTGTGCGACCACGGCACCTGTCCTTGCGTGGATGATCCGGACCTTTTCCCGCTACTGTAAACACATGTGACTCACAATAAAATCTACAAACATTCGTGGTTCCCAGAGGATAAATCCTGAGCAATTTGGCTAACCCCTCACTTTTTTAAAGCTCGCAAAGTTGATGGCACTCCCATTAGATTCAACTTGGGTTTTGGGTAGTCAACAGATGACTTGATGGCTTGATAGTCAACAGATGGCTATCCGATCACGATCACGTCCCCTCCCACTCTTTGCGTTGCCATATCAACAACAACGTTAGCCACGCGTAAAGTTGCGCTGGAAATAAATTGTCTTCCATAAGTGGAAAACTGACGAAACCAGGATAGACTGTGCAGTTTTGCGCGCCACGTTCACGTTAGCCACCAACGTCTTTCCAATCGCGTAGTTGTTGTTAGCTGGAGCGGAGACGCATTGTAGACTTTTACTGGTCTTCAGTGTACTGTAGTCACGATGTAGTCCACTTCCCGAAGTGGTTTGGCAGATCGGATAACAGTCCATCCTTGGGTGTATTCACACCTGTACTTACAAGTGGTCAGCCGCTAGCCGTTAGCTATCACAGAAAACACATTTTAATGTCAGTTCTAAAGGGGGGGTTGAATATCTGTACTGTACCCACAGGGAAATACTTGAATGATGAAGAGATAATTATGTGGATAAACTTAAAAATAGTTTAATCTGTTGGTGATTGAACCCCCCACCACCACCCCAAGTCAAGCTCAGTGCAAGTGCAAGTCATTTCAAGCGATTTGATCTTGGTCTTTGCAGGAATGGTTTGGTCCCACAGCAAATACCTGCTAATTAAATCTCAGCTCTCGGCTGCGTTACGTTCTTGCTCATGCATACACAGATAGCCGATTTGATATTCTGCGAGTAGCGCGAGGTATTGACGATCTGATTACCGCCGTTGTCTAATTGACTGCCTGTTGTGCCGTGCACGGCTCCAACGAGTTTGTACCGAGAAGGGTATTCTGTACCTTGCGCTGATAAAATCTCTTCATTGGCATGGACTCGCTTGAGGTTTGTTTTTCAGAATCAACAGGATGCAGTGATTTTTTTAATTGTGTTGAAAAGATCAATGTGCACTTTGATTAAGGCTAAGAAAAAAAGCAATTAGCTGAAAGATGCGAGCATTCTGCAGACTTTGGTGATATCTTAGTAAACATCATCTAATGGCAGTAAACTTTCTCGAAATCTTGAAACTTGCAACTCATAAATCTATCATATATTGCCGTCATAGCAACGCTTAGCTATAAACTTGCTAGCTTTGCAACATAAATGTTATAAACGGCTTATTTTACAACAGTTACTTAGGTGTAAATATTGTACCATGAATATGTAAATGTGTACTTAAAACAGTGCCTCCAGGATCTTGCTTGAGTCTTTGTGATTTATACTACATCAATATCACGCCGATGCAAATACGACTAACAGTATGACTGCAATAAATCAGAAGAAAAAGATTCTAAAATCTTTATTTAGTTGTGTTTTAATTGGGCTAATTTGTGAGTTCTTGTGTTAATTGCTGTGGTTTGAACGCTGTGAGCTCACGGACAAACCACGATCATCAACTATCAATTTTCCAAATATTATGTTCAAGGCAAAGAATACGGCAATTTAAAACTGCCAAACACTACATGGAAGTTTCCATTTCCCCACTAAAATTACACAAACCATTTAATTTCATCCATAACGAGTGACGCAATCCACTATTTGCCACATTTGACGTCGGAAGCGAGGCCTAAATCTCGGCGAGGATGAAACATCTGCGAGCTACTTCACAAAAACTCTCCTGGCCCCCTCTGAAATAAGATTGATAAAGTACAAATGGAATTCCTCTTTGATGAGACATCGAAACTCTAAACAGCGTTCCGACCACAAGGAACATGGAGAAAAGCTGCGGATCGTTTTTTTTTTTTGTTGTTTTTTTTCTCCTCCTGGACGTTTTCAGCAGCAGAGGAGCCCAAACACTTCCGCGGCTTCTCGCTTTTGCGGCTGTAAACTCTCTTCAGACGGAGGGGCTGAAGGCTAGCCAGGCTGCGGAAAACACGCACATGCGTGTATCGCCGTCTCGCTCTCACTCAGGTTAATGAAGTGTGACTGCTCTGACAGCGGAGACGCAGGTTACACCCACTATATATTCAAAGGAACGACACACACACACACACACACACACACACCAGGAATACCCCCAATATCAATCTTTCCGTCTGATGGAATCGGTCCAGGTTTTCAGCGGCTTATGGAAATCGTCTGCCGAGGCTCAGAGATGACATCTGTTCCCCCACGGTTACCGCTGCCATCCTTCTCTCTGATCTGCGTCCAGGTGGCATTCCTGTGTGACCGGCCTCATCACAGTCACATGATGAATGAGACATGGTTTACATAATAAAAAAAAGTGCTGGAACTGTAGGAACAGCAGGAATCCCTCTTGAACTCTGGGCGACCATCTGAACTCAATAAGACACCCTTTGGTTCCTTTTGGGTGAAAAGAAGTCGCACTTTCTATCACGAAAGTTTTCAGTGCAGTAAAATATGTATGGGTGAACTTTCACTTTCACTTTCTTTGCCAAAATGAAGTATTGCCATCATTAATTACTACCTTAGATACCCAAAATACATATTATATGATGAAGACTTAAAGGTGCCATATGTAAGAATGTGGCCAAACACAGTTACTACATTCAAATTCAAAATACCGAGGTTTCGTTTTCTGACAGAACTGGCAACCCGTGGTTGCTCGGCAGCTGAGACTCGACTAACTGCAATGATTGGTAGACGGCGGTAGGTGGCGCCACATGCCAATGCATTGTTTCAAAAACATAAACGTGATTTGCAGTCTGCAAAATATTTTTTTTAATGCAAATATTTTGTCTGTACTGTTGTTGTTGGTGAGTTCAGTTTGTTATATGAACATTATTCCTGAGTCTCTGTGACATATTAGGAGGATTTTATGGCCAGTTGCTTTAGATTTATTACATAATGCACTTTTAAGCTTGCCTGAGACTTTGTTGGACATGGTCGAGAAAGGCTCAGTAACACTCGTTTCCCTTTACTGTGGTTTCTTCTGTTGCCTTTTTCAGCCATGAAAACGTCCGGAATCCTCGGGTCTGGACTCTCCGCAGAGTTTGTCGCTAACGCGTGACGAAAGCGGCGGGAGATTGTCTCGGTCAGATGCGTCCGCAGCGGCGGGGAGGACGACGTCTGGATCGTTTAGGTGAGGGGGGGGCGTGAGCCGCTGCGAATTATCCCGAAATGATCCTTTTCCTGCCGTGTGCGCTCTCGCATGAGCTCACTCGAAAATGTCCTGTGTGCGTGTTTGAAAGCTTCCCACCGACCGCACGCCCCCCGTGGTTATTCGCGGCATATTTCTATATCGGCAGCTGAGGCCCACACATCCCATTGTTTATCTGTAAGTTTCGTTTGAGTCGGGCCAAACAAGGAATTTCATCGAGCTCCTTTCAACTTGAAACTGTTTGGCCAGATGTTGTGTTATTCAGGAGAAACGAGACGGAAACTGCCCAACAACACTTTACAAAAGCTACAACTAGCACATGCAGTAGCAATTACAGTAATACAATACAGTAGCTATATACCTAATTACTTTGGTATTTTTTGCAACGATAACCTGATGTTAAATTACCATTATTCACATTTTTTTTTAACACATATTTGTGTAAATTAACAGGAAACTTGTGTCTGACTACCCTTTTGTTGTCTTTTTGAAAAGTTTAGCTGGACTGTGCTCATTTAGCTAGCTTTAGTGCTAAAAAGACAATACTACTAAAATACATGCTAAAAATGTAGTTGTAAGGAAAGTTTTTCGTTAAAAGAGAAGGAAAACATGAAGTAATTTTAAAGTTAGCTGATGGGACGTTTATCAAAGCTACTAGCATAGCACAAGATGCGAATGGTCGTGGTGTGAACGCGCTATAAGAGACTTTATTATGAGACTATGAAGACCACAAATTGCTATACAAGTGAAGTAAGTTTGGCTAAGTAGCAACTATTTTGTGATTCAACAAAACACAAAGTAAAGTTTCGCCGTTAGCTAAGCTTTTCAAAGCTGCTAGCATAGCGCACAATGCGAATGGTTGTGGTGTCAACGCAGTACTAGAGACTTTATCTTGAGACTATGAAGACCACAAATTGCTATACAAGTAAAGTAAGTTTGGCTAAGCTCAAACTATTTTGTTGTTCAGCAAAACACGAAGTAACGTTTCGCCGTTAGCTAAGCTTTTCAAAGCTGCTAGCATAGCATTTCAGCTTTAGCCAAACCTGATGAGTTTAGAGTAGGTATAAGATATTCAGTCTGTTGATGTAGCTCAGAGAAAAGCCCTCAATCCACTTCACTCTGAAAACCCTGCGAGTATTAAGACCCAGCGTTCCTCTCAAAAATGTCTAAACTCGTCAAACTTACTCACTTTCCGCACTGCGCGGAAGCATCCGCGCTGTTACTCGCTTCGCTTCCCTTTTGTTTACCTTTTCTCCTCCATTTGTCACTTGGCAGCGCCTTGAAGCGTCGCTGTTTGAGATCAATTTTGATATATATTACACACGTGATGTGAAGCTCGTAGTTTCCTTCGTCTGTAACCGCTAAGTTAATGCGAGCAGACAAGGCCGAGCGAAGGTTTTTTACGACATAGCAATAAGACAAATCTGGGGAACCGCAATAGTGACACATATGGGAATTCAATCTCTCACTAAATGTATACATGTCTTCAGACGGCATATATATGCAAGCTGTCCGTCCCCCACATTTTCCCCATGTTTTTGTCCTCTCCGTCTCTCCCACACACACACACACACACACACACACACACGCTACTCCCAGACTCCTACTCTTTTCCATTATTCAAATAATTCAAAACACCCACCCGAGCCATCGTGCGAATGGAAATATTGATCTTCCTTCCAGTCGCTCATTTTGGTTTGGGAAATGGCTCGAGACAAATGTTGAGTTCCGTGGTCTTTTATTTAATCTGCACTGGGTTACGTGCAGCTCAGAGCCGTCTGCGTTTTTTCTGACGTGCGGAATGGAAACAAGACATTTTCGGTAAAAACTTGGCACCGACGGGGGAAGGCCGCCGAGAGGCTTTTCAGTCGCATACGGGATCTGTTTCCCCCCCCCCCCCCCCCCCCTTGTGATGAAGTGGAATCAGTTTGTGTCTGAGGCTTGAAGACGAGGAGGGAAAGTATATTCGCTTGATCCCGCGGTGTGTTCTGTGTTAGCCCTCAAACTTTTCTCTGTGTTTACACGAGCACTTTTTGAACCGTCTGTATTTTCCTGTCGAATGCCTGGGCGCAGGCTGTGTTGTGTTGTGTCTGATTAGTGTGTGTCTGCGTGTGGACTCTCGCACACCCCCCCCCCCCCCGCTTTGTGGGTGGGTTGTTGTGCGTTGACGTGTGATAGACGAGGCGGACGGATCGCTTGTCAGACGCAGACAATTGGCAGGTAGCAGCTGTAGATCATGTCTCATGAGGTCAGAGGGTTAGTGCGGCCCACGCAAAGCCAGGTCACCCCCATTAGTACTGTTCCCGTAACGAAGGAATCTCCGAAAGAGACCCAAGTCTTGACAAAGCCGCAAAAGTACATCGCGTAAAAGTTGTCCGAGTTATAAAAGTTGACAGAAGTGTTGAGCTGTTTACCTCGTCTACAAAGGCCGCTCGTGTGAGGGCCGCCCAAAAATGTCAAAAGGGTTGTTTTGAAATGTTTAGACACAGTGTTACGGCTTCACAAACCCTTTTTGGGTAATTTGGTGGTTAAGGTTTGGAAGGGATTTCAAGGTAAACCAAGGACAGGAAAGTTTTGGGGTTTTTGAAAGGTTTTTATGGTTAAACTAGGGCATGGATTCATAAAGGTTTTGGGATTAAGCTACCGACGGGTTCTTAAACTTGCTCAATCTTAGGTGAAGCAAGATCAGGGCTTTTCAAACTTTTGGGCATTTAGGGTCTAAGATCGCTAGGTCAGGGAGGGGGGTTCTAAACTTTTTTTAATTTTTAGGGTGACACTTTTTGGGGATTTAGGGTCTAAGCTAGCTAGGCCAGGGAGAGGTGTTCTTAAACTTTAAATTTTAGGGTGACACCTTTTGGGGATTTAGGGTCTAAGATAGGTCAGGGATTGTGGAAATGTTTAGGTTTTAGGATTAAGCTATCAAGGAGTTTCTTCAACTTGCTCAAACTTAGGTGAAGCAAGATCAGGGCTTTTCCAAATTTGGGGATTTAGGGTCTAAGCTAGGTCAGGGATTCTGAAAATGTTTAGGTTTTAGGATTTAAGCTAATTTTAGGGTGACACTTTTGGGGATTTAGGGTCTAAAATAGGTCAGGGATTCTGGAAATGTTTAGGTTTTAGGATTAAGCTATCAAGGGGTTTGTAAACTTGCTCAAACTTAGGTGAAGCAAGATCAGGGCTTCTCCAAATGTGAGTAATTAGGGTCTAAGCTAGGTCATGGATTCTGAAAATGTTTAGGTTTTAGGATTAAGCTATCAAGGAGTTTCTTAAACTTGCTCAAACTTAGGTGAAGCAAGATCAGGGCTTTTCCAAATTTGGGGATTTAGGGTCTAAGCTAGGTCAGGGATTCTGAAAATGTTTAGGTTTTAGGATTTAAGCTAATTTTAGGGTGACACTTTTGGGGATTTAGGGTCTAAGATAGGTCAGGGATGATCAAAATGTTTAGGTTTTAGGATTAAGCCAAGTGACACTTTTGGGTATTTATGGTTAAGCTAGGGCAGGGATTCTCCAAATGTCTTGTGCCAGGGATCCCTTAAAAGTGAAAAAGAGATTTGTGGTTAGGAAACTACGCTATAGAAATATAATTTGTGAGGATTAATATTAGAATTAGGGCGACAATAGTTGAGGTTGCACTGCAGCTAGGCATGCCGTTGTGATTCATTGAGTTTTATGTAAAGGGCGAGGGAATTCGCTTGTGTTTTTACAAGCGTGTGTGAAAATGTGCGAGTCCAGGATTAGTTCGTCCGTCAATACTTTCCCCCCCGTGGGGGGAGATCGATTGTCAAAATTGCTCTTCCTGTTCCCGTTGCCAGCTTTTAACCCACATAACCACACTGTGACTGTGTCTGAACAACTGATTCTATCACTCTGTCGGTAAAACTGTTTACTCCATACTGTATATGAGGAAAAAACGGTGTCAACAACCATTAGCTATTAGCCAGGATTGGGTAATAATGAAAACTAGATAAATTGGAATAGATGAATCAGTTATTTTTCATTTCTGAGAGTCTCTTAACAATTTGCGAGCCCTTTTGTTTGGACCGTATAATACCTTTTTGTGCCCCAAACTATTGGGCTTATAGGCTCCATCGTTGGGAGCCTTGCATCACTCCAGGGACGGCGTCTTGTCCTGGGTTGACTTGCCTGAGAGTCCCAGAGGGAGCGCGGAGCTCAGTGGGAGCCGACACTGACGGAGCTGGTGGACGCTCAAAGAGGAAAGAGATGAAAGGAGGAGGCAAAAAAATAAAAAATAATGCTGAGGGGCCTCCTTCTGTTCTTCTTCGTCTCAAACTTTTCTTTTCCTCAGCTCTGTGTCGGCGTTGTTGTGTTGAAAAGGCAACTTCTTTTGCAGTTTTAGGAAAAGATGGAGGCAATCCAACTATCTGACTTATCAAGGATCCATTTACTTCATCTTAAACTTACTCTGTTTCTGTTCCTAATCTTTCTGCTTCTCCATCTTCTTCTTCCTATCCTTTGTTTTTATTTCGATGTCTCCTCCTTCCATCGCTTTTCTTTATCGTCCTCGGTGTCTACCTCAGACATCTTCTCTCCCTCTCCTTTTGCTGCATCATCTCCTTCTACGGTCATCCCCGTCTCTCTGTTTCGTCCTCCGCCTCCCGTCTTAATATCTTTAATTCCCCTCCTTTATTTTTTATTGTGCATCTCCTAATCTCCATTTCTCGCTCCATCTTTTTTTTTTTTGCCTCCATGTCATTACAGGCATATAATTTATGAAGTGTTGAAAATGTTCCTTTTTTTTTTTTCCCGAGCTGCTCTGCTCTGTAACCAAGGTTACCAACATGTGAATCGGGGTATTGCTGAAATCACGTGTTTTTTTTTTTTTTTAGGTGGGCTATAGTGGGACTGTTGTATAGTCTGGAGTCTTGTGTTGAACATATTTCAATTAGGAGTGATTTTTTTTGGGGGGGGGGTTTTTAAACGACTGATATTGTTGTTGACCATCTTCAGGCATCCCATAACACGCCCACACACACACACACACACACACGGACACAACACTGCCATGAGTCACCCCCCCGGTGCATTGTATTACTGTATTTGTCTGGATCGCATGTGAGGTAAAATAAACTGACATGCTGGGTTTTTTTTTTTCCCCCCCCCTCCTCCCATTTATCGTTAAATAGAAAAATAGAAAAGTGAGAATAGAGGCGGTCGTCTCGTGCATCTGGTTGCCATCCGTGTTCTGTCCGGCAGCTTTGTCCAGCAATGCGAGTCTGTCTTGTTTTTTAAGACGCACAGTCACAGCTACAGCGCAGACGGATTCCTCAGACGGGCGCGAGGGCGGTTTTTCACTCATCGCGTCGTCGTCATATTATTTCTCACGGTGTTTTGGAGCAAATGTTTGCGTGACGGAGACCAATGGGAGTCTCGGGTCTTTTGAGAGTGTAAACATAGGTGATTGGACTTGTTTGACTTCTCTTGGCGATGTTTTCGCCTCTCATCTGAAGGCGTGGGGAGGGGGGGGGGGGTATTCGTTTCTTCACAAGTGTCCAAGATGAGAAGTGAACTTGTTCTTCTACAAACAAGTCCAGTTTTCTACGCTCTTGGAGATACAATGAGCTGGATGACTGAGAACCTTCTCAGGCATATCAGCTTTGAGATTGTTCAGTCTGTCTTAGAGTCTGTGAGCTCCTTTATGTTGTTTTTAAACAACTTTTATGGACATTATCGTGCTGATACGTCGCAAAAAAAGGTCAGGGTCCGCGTCATGACCGCACTCGCAAGACAAGAGCTTACCTGAGACTCTGACTAAATCAAGACCAAGACCAGAGTTTTGGCCAGACCTGGACTTTTAAGGAATTGAGATCAAGACAAAGACAAAGACCAGAGTTTAACCCAGACCTGGATTATTTAGAGATTGAGACCGAGTCAAGATCAAGACAAAGTCCAAGATCAAGACCACAGTTTAAACCTAGAGCTGGACTTTTAGGGACTGAGACCAAGTGGAAATCAAGACCAAGACCGGAGCTTAACCTAGACCTGCATTATTCAGAGATTGAGACTGAGTCAAGAGCAAGACAAACACCAAGACCAGAGTTTTTACCCAGACCTGGACTTTTAGGGACTAAGACCAAGTTGAAATCAAGACAACGACCAAGACTAGAGTTCATCCCAGACCTAGATTATTTGGAGATTGAGACCGAGTCAAGATCAAGACCACAGTTTAATCCAGAGCTGAACTTTTAGGAACTGAGACGAAGTCAAGATCAAGACAAAGACCAAGACCAGAGTTTAACCCAGACGTGGACTTTTATGGACTAAGACCAAGTGTAAATCAAGACAAAGACCAAGACTAGAGTTTAACCCAGACCTGGACCTGTAGGGACTGAGGCCAAGTGAAAATCAAGACAAAGACCAAGACCAGAGTTCAACCCAAGTCTGGATTATTCAGAGATCCCAACTGAGTCAAGATCAAGACAGACCGAGACTAGAGTTTAACCCAGACATGGACTTTTAGGGACTAAGTCCAAGTAGAAATCAAGACATAGACCAAGACCAGAGTTCCACCCAGATCTAGATTATTCAGAGATCGAAGCTGAGTCAAGATCGAGGCAGAGACCAAGATCACAGTTTTAGGGACTGAGGCTGAGTCGAGACCAAGTCTAGAGTTTAACCCAGACCTGGACTTGTAGGGACTGAGACCAAGTGGAAATCAAGACCAAGACCAGAGTTTAACCTAGACCTGGATTATGCAGAGAGTGAGGCCGAGTCGAGACCAAGATCAGAGTTATAGGGACTGAGACCGAATCAAGATCGAGACAAAGACGAAGACCGGAGTTTAACCAAGGCTTGGATTATTTGGATATTAAGACCGAGTCAAGATTGAGACAAACAACAAGACCTGAGTTTAACCAAGACCTGGAGTGTTGGGGACTAAGTCTGGGTAGAGATCGTCAAAGACTTAACACAAGTCCAAGATAAAATGAGGGTTTAATCTGTACTGGAACAAGCTGAACTGTGCTTGGTGGAGACAGGGTTTTGGTTGGATGTCAGTGAGCTCTGTTGTTGCAGGTCTTAATTGCGCTCTCTACCTTTTTGTGTTGTGTATTCAGAGCGGCGCCTGGTTCCTGCCTCACAGGTAAACGCGCCGTTTAATCAATATATCTTGATGGGAACCTTGTTTTTAGAGCCAACAATAAAGCAATCAGTCCAATTAAGGTCAGAGTCGTGCGCTCACTTTCCCTCTGCGCTGTTACCATGCAGGTCTTACTTTTAGGTCATGTGTGCACATTAGTGATCATCAGCTTGCGTGTAAACAGTGTTGTGTGTGTGTGTGTGTGTGTGATTAATATTTGCTGCTGCTGCTGCTGCAACAGATGCCATTAAACGGAGAATGGAGCTCCTCATTGATTTCCTCCTGCTCTTGGATCAATGATCATATCACTGTAACGAATACAAAGAACATTTGCTGCGATGCAGACAGAGCAGTGTGCAGATGCAGAGGCAGCAAAGTCAAACTAGTTGCTTTGCCTCTGGCTGTATCTCGCTCCTCACTGATTCAGCTGTTGACTTTTTGTCCTCATAGGAACCAAACGCCTGGTCCTAATGAGGCAGAAGCTCATTTGTTAAAGCTCTAGTTAAAAGTTAGGATTAAGATGTGAACCAAACATCACCTGTTAATGGTTATAATTAAGGATAATGTTTAGTTTAGGCTGCGTAAATGAACGGTGTCCCAACAAAGATAGATGCTCAAACCTGTGTGTGTGTATGTGTGTGTGTGTGTATGTGTGTGTTATTAGGACAGATGGCCTGAGGAAACATCTTCCCCTAGTGGCCACCAACACTCATGCCACTGCAGGTTCCCCAAATCTGGCAGTTTATAGAAGAGAAAATAAAAATCTCATTGTTGTTTCTTCGAAAAACATATTTTCTTTTTAGCATCAATTGATTTTTTTACGACTGTACTAAATGAAATGTGCTCCCAGAAAACGGCACAATTTAGCCCCATATTTAGTGAATATGAAACCTTATTATTGCCGATTTTAATGTTTCTGCTTTCTGGTTACTTTTTTTTTTTTATAAACACAAACATATAGTCTGTTTAAAGCTGCAGTACGTAGATTTGGCTGCATTTTTTTATGTTATTGTTCTGCCTCTAGTCTAGCGAGTCCTTCATTGGGAAACAGGCTCTGTGAGGCAAGACTATCAGACCTGACTGAGGGAGCGCTCGTGTGAATATACAACAACAGCAGCACAGGGGTGGGTGGGGCAAGAAGCCATTTGTTCATATTTTGGTAGAAGTTAAAATCACTTTTTGTAAAAGCCTTAAAGTATATGACATTTACTGCCCATCAAAAGTCTCAACTGGAAGGTTGTGGGTTCAATTCCCGGCTCTGATGTTATTGTTCTGCCTCTAGTCTAGCGAGCCCTTCATTAGGAAACAGGCTCTGTGAGGCAAGACTATCAGACCTGACTGAGGGAGCGCTTGTGTGACTATACAGTAGCAGCAGCAGCAGCACAGGGGTGGGCGGGGCAAGAAGCCATTTGTTCATATTTTGGTAGAAGTAAAAATCACTTTTTGTAAACTTTTTGTATCAAAAGTCTTTAAACTGGAAGGTTGTGGGTTCAATTCCCGGCTCTGCTAGTTGAGCAAGACCCTTAACCCCATGTTGCAGGTGAAAACTGTCGTGTAAAGCAGCTCATCAGGTCCAGAAAATCTCCATATAAATACAGACCATAATACCAACTCTTCTTCTTCTGGTTTTATTTGGTAGTAACGAATAACAAGAGGGAGTTAGAGGAAACACAGTGGAGTAAAAGTAGCTTGAAATACACAAGTAAAGTATTTTTGTTACATTCCAACACTGAAAGTTACACATGACTAAGTTTAAAATGAGATTTTTTAGGTATAAACTGATCATGTTTTGTTTGTTTAGTCTTATTTTATTTACTGTGCTTCTCAGGTTTATCCTCAGCCGGTTGGAGTCACATTGCACCATGTGGTAACTTTTCCCCCCCTCCTTCTCACAAATTCCCTATAATAAAGCTTTGGACCAATCACGTGGCGACTTTGCTGGATGCCACCACTCCCTCGCTTTCCATTGGCTCACAGTTTGACAATAAGATTCCAGCTGTTTAGACCCCCCCCGCTCCCTCTCTCCCTCTCTCTCCCTCTCTCTCTCTCTCTCTCTCCCTCCTCGGCGCCGCTCGCACTGACGCGTCGCTCGGCGGCCAATGAGGGAGCGCGCTCCGCCGCCAGGACGCGCGCCCATTGGCGCAGAGCGTGCGCTCCTTGGGCGGGGGGGACGCGAGAAGTTAGGATCGCCCCCCCCCTCCCTTCCCCTCCCCTCCCCGTGTCCAGCTGTGAGAGAGCTTCTCCGCTGATGGACGGAACCCAGACCGAACACAGTCTGGAGGAGACGAGAGCGAGAGCAGGAGCGCACGACTGGGTCCGTATATGCGCAACAATGGAGCTTGGATTCACGCTGTGGTGTTAGAGAATAGCGAAGCCTGCGTCTTTTTTTTTTTGGGGTGCCAGCGACAGGATGCGCAGCAGCAGCAGCAGCAGCATCTCCGTGGATCTTTAACGACCCTGATGCGGGATACTTGTGTACTTGAAACCGCCTGTGGATGCAAGGAAAAGTAGTGGATTTTTAATTTTGGAGGAAGAAAAACGCGGGGAAACGAATCGTTTTCTTTCTCTCTCTCTCTGTTTTTTTTTTTTTTTTTTGGTTGTTGCGGTTTTTTCCATCAGCTCTGCGCAGGAGGAGGAGGAGGATCGCCAAGAAGTTTGCGTATTAACAAAAACACCGAAAGTGAACATCTTGCTGTTCTTTTTTTTCTGATTCTTTCTCACAGTGGATGATGATGATGATGATGATGATGATGATGATGAAGTAGCAGTAGCTGAGGTTCCTGGAGAGGAGACCGGGGGCTTTGGCGCACCGTGTCTGCGCGTCGAAGGCACAACCTGGAAACGAGCGGGGGTCTCTCTCAGTCAAGACGCACCACATAAAATAAAATAAAAAACCTCCAACTCCATCCAAGACCTTCATCCTCTTCTTCTTCTCCTCCTCTTCTCCTCCTCACCACCAACTGGGTGTTGCTTTCCCTTCCCTTCCCTTCTTCACGGTTGCTGTGGACTTTTACAGCCACGACGCAAGCTGATCATGCGATGACTGAGCGCGCTTTGGGCACATTTTCAGAATCCATTACAGGTAAAAAAAAGAGAAAAAAAAGAGAAGAAGCTCATGCAGTAAACAAATAAAGTGCCACTGCTGATGGATGATGCTGCTCAAGTTTGGAGATGATTGAGTTGCTGCAGAAAGAAAGAGGGGGTGTTTTTTTTTGGCAGTGCATTTGTTAAAGATGATTCATTTTTATTGGAGGTGCTTATTGTTTTTGTTTGCGCACAGATTCCATCTAAAGCCATTATATAACCTGTTTGTATCAAATATTTGATTTTAAAATCAACAAAGTGCATTTTCTTCTAAAATAAACCAACATGCACTGCGTTATTTTGATTTAATTGTGACATAAAAGTGAAATATGAAAAAATAAGCTGATTTAAATGCTCCTATTTTCCGAATTCCGAAGTCTTTGCGGCTCTAATGTGCACAGTCTGCTGCTGACACTTGCGCTTTTCAGTGCGTTATTCACTGTGCCATCTGATCATATGCGTATTTGCCCTCCCTTCCCTCCCCTCGCTCCTGCAGGAGGTGAATGATGGCCGAGGATGGGGGAAATCTCTCCGAGGGCTCCGACGCCCGGGGCTCGGAGGGTCGCTCCTCTCTGCCGAGGACTTTCATCCGGCTCAACGACCTCTCCGGGGTCGGGATCGGCGGCAGCGGCGGGGAGAGCGGTGAGGTCGCCGTGGAGCCGGCGTCCCCGGTGCCTCCGGTGCCCCCGGCGCACGACAGGGTCTCCATAGGCGGGGAGGACGCGTCTGCGAGCGGCGGGGACGCGCTGCCTTACCCCACGCTGGCCCCCGTGGTCTTCTTCTACCTGAAACAGACCACGCGGCCTCGGAGCTGGTGTCTCAAGATGGTTTGCAACCCATATCCTTTTTTTAGAAAAAAAATAATAATTTGAAACCCAACGCACGAGATAGGATGGAAGGAAGGAGCGCGCATGCGCCGGCACTCACCTGTGGCAGGTAAGAAAACACCTGTTTTGCAGCTTTTTCCAGTTGACCTCGTGGGGTTTTTGAGTGAGCACATTAGATTTAAGTGTGTTTGATTGTTCTTCTTATAAACCTGTGTGAATCCAGTCAACAAGTTTTACGACAATAATTGAAGAAAAGGAAGTTTTGAGGCGTTTGCCATCACTTCTCGTCTTCTCGTACCTATTTAGACTCATTTCAGGACAGTGTTCTGCACATCAGTAGAGTAGTAACGTGTTGAGTCTCTGTTTTTGGTAGAAAGTCCGTCCTTTTTGCAACTCTTCGTCCCCGTATTTAAAAAATGCTGTCGTTTGAGTTTGACATTGAGTCAAATTCTCCACCTGTTCACTTGTAAGTTGTTCTTGGAAGCTCTGGAGTTCAGGATTGTCCTCCTGAAGATGTCGCGATTGATTGTGATTTCACGAGTTCTGCTTGAAGGCAGCGATACAATGAGAAAAAATTGTGTTTTCGTCTTCAGACACAAACAAAAATGTAATGAGCTTGTTCTGAAGACAGATGAGTGTGAGAGACATACTTGTTCTGTCGATATTAACCGTGCATCGTTTCAATTTTAGGAGTTACGGCTTCTTCTTTGAGTCCAACAACAAAAAGTAGTTGTTTTACGGACATGTGCTCCCCAAACCTGGCTGTCTCCATGACAACAGCAGTGTTTTTATTAGGATATTAGTTTAGGAACGCATTTCAGAATAAAAGCGCTGAACTTTTTTTGTGAAGATAAGCAAATAAAGATCAGATTTGTTCGATCATCTGCCCGTGGGCCAGATATTGATGCTGGCTGGGCCAGTTTTGGTCCACGCGCCACCAATTGCACCAATGACTGCTATATAAAAGCAGGAAGTATTCCCACTGGAAGCAACCACCCCCCCCCCCCCAAAATTTACAGTACTACTTCGACGAAAAGCTTTACAAACCTCCAAAATGATTTGAAACTAGCTTTTCTTCTCGTCCTGAACATATAAGTAACCTGATGCATAGGTTATGCTAAATGCTAAACAAATATTAGCCCTAAAGTATATTGCATGTTGGACCTTTAAGAAATGTTGAGTTAAATTGCAGAGGTAAACAGATGTATGTCGGTGTGTTTAAAGCTGCAGTACGTAAAAATACACGTCCTCTACATTCAAAGCATTTTTATTAGCAACGCTCTCCGAGTTTTGTTTTTTCGTGTCTGTGGAGACACAGAGCGATACATCTTACGCCACACAACACATAGAGGCGATATTTGTAGGTGTGGAACTAGCCCCGGTTCTCTGAAAACATGAGCTACAGTAGGTGGAACAAATCTTGAAAGATAACTTGTTATTGTTTGTAAGCTGTCTGCTAATATAAGCTAATATTTAGGACTCACCCTTGGTGAAGATACTTTGATCTCAATGGTTTCTACCTGGTTAAATAAAGGTTTAATGACAAAAAAATGCTGAAAGAGACAGTTTGGATCTAAAGAACACTCTGCAGACTCACCTGAGGAGCAGTAGTTTGGGCCGAGAGGAGTTACGGACTAGAGCTTTAATGCTTTAATGCTGAAAAATGTGATTTCAATAATGGCAGATGACGTTTCTGTGATCCGTCTGAACCGCATTTTGGGGAACAGTTCTTGCGTAAGGTTTGTTTGTTTGTTGGACCTCGTCGTTCCCACGTCACGCTCTGATTCCTGTGTGTGTGTGTGTGTGTGTGTTCCTGCTTCCGATCAATTACTCATAACGACAATGCGAGCGATGAAAATCCATCAACCTCGCGCGACGCAGCCCGACAGTGAGAGTCTGTGTGTGTGTGTGATCATTAGTTTATTGATACACACCTGGAGTGGTTCACCGAGTGCTCGGCCTTTACTTTGGGAGGAGGAGGAGGAAGAGGAGGAGGAGGAGGAGGAGGAGGAGGAGGAGGAGGACGAGTCTGTTCAAGTCTCGGAGTCTTATTGAATCATTCCTGCCACTGAAGCGTGTTATTGTGTGTTATTGATTCATAAGTGAACAGACCTGCACTGATTCACCTCTCTGGAGACTGGAGTTTCTTCTCTTCTCTCTCTGGTCTGTGGATCCATGACATGCAGCCTTTTGTTTGGTTTTCTTTGCTCGTTCTGACATCCTCCGTTTCCTCTCTCCCTCCATCCATCCATCCATCCATCCATCCATCCATCCATCCCTTCCTCTGCCTTTTAGATCACCGCTAACGCTCTCGCCTTTGTCACCGTTTTTTAATTGAAACGTCAATTATCTTCCCCGCTCCCTTTTCACCCCCTCCGTAATCGTCCGTGATGTTGCTCTTCGCTCCCACATCCTCCTCCTCCTCCTCTTCCTCCTTCCTCCCCCCTCCCCTTCTTTATCTTTTAGTCCCAGTCTCGCATCGATCAGCGGCTGAATTTACATGTCTGTAAATGTCACAGTTTTAAAAGGTCTTACAAATAGAGCCTTTCTCGAGCAGCGGGAGCCACATGTGGCTCCTCAGGGAGCCGTGTTGGGCTTTGATTCAGTTGGTGTCCAACTGGTTTCCCCCGAGTCAGGGAATCTGAAACTAACACTCACTTGGATCCACAACTGGATGTGGTTTGACTTTTACTCAGTTGGCTCTATCTCATCTTATCAAGTATTATCTTATCTTATCTCTTCTCGTTTTACTTGACAGTAAGTGGGATTAGCATGGTTCAGAAGTTGCTAAAGTTAGCCTCGCTAATCTTATCTCATTTTTTCTTATTTCATCTGAGCTAAATTTATCTCATTTTATCTTAACTTGTCTTGTCTTATTACTTACAGTAAGGGCATTAGCACATTTCAGAAGTTGCCAAAGTTAGCCTCGCTAATCTTATCTCATTTTATCTTAACTTAACTTATCTTATCTCAACATATCTTGTCTTATTACTTACAGTAAGGGGATTAGCATATTTTAGAAGTTGCCAAAGTTAGCCTCGCTAATCTTATCTAATTTTATCTTATCTTATCTTTTCTCATCTCATTTTATCTCGTCTTATCTTATCTTATTACTTACAGATAAGTGGGATTAGCATGGTTCAAAAGTTGCTAAAATTAGCCTCGCTAATCTTATCTCATTTTAGCTTAATTTAACTTATCTCATCTTATCTTATCTAAATTTATCTTGTCTTATTACTCGCAGTAAGGGGATTAGCATAGTTCAGAAGTTGCCAAAGTTAGCCTCACTAATCTTATCTCATTTTATCTTATCTTAACTTATCTTGTCTTATTACTTACAGATACGTGGGATTAGCATGGTTCAGAAGTTAGCCTCGCTAATCTTATCTCATTTTATTTTATCTTATTTCAGCTAATCTTAATTTAGCTCATCTGAACTTATCTTGTCTTATTATTTACAGATAAGTGGGATTAGCATGGTTCGGATGTTGCTAAAGTTAGCCTCGCTGCTCCCAAACCGATCACAGATTACAGGCAACCTGAAAAGTGTAGTTAAATGTTGCCTTTATTGAAATTACTGCAGTTTTGCTCACTAACATCCACATGAATTGAAGTCAGTGAACGTCACAAAACGTGTGGCGTGCGATATTTACGCACACAAAATAATAAGCTAAAAGGAGTTTGGAGTTAGCATCTTTAGTAATAATCTTGCGAGCAAAGAAGCGGCGTCCGAACGTTGTGGAATCCACTGCTTTATCATTTTATCTTCTGTAATTTCTTTATCCCTTTTGCTCCGTAAAGGTTCCACTGTACTTTCTTGTTCCCGTACATGACCTATTTTATCCCCCCCCCCCCCCCCCCCCCCCACCCCCACCTGCACAATGCACAATGCAAAATTTGTCCTCGGCAGCATTTTTGAATGCTAGCCTTGCGTCACCGAAGCACGTTGTGAAAACTACATCACGGACGGAACAGAGACCACATTCGAAGGGAAAAGCTAGGCGAGGTTGCACCACGGACGCTAGTTTGCATTAAAGATGCTACATTTCTGCAAAAGTTGATTATTTGTTGGACGTGGATGTCCGCGACGAGAGTTTTTTTCCCCCAGCACCTGGATTTAAAAGCGTAGAAGAAGACTCTGTCGGGGTAATCTGATCTAAAAAGTTGTGTTTGTTTTCCGCGTCTCGCCGGAGACTGTGTGCGGAGCGTCATGTTTAGACGTCCGCTTGTTTGCTTCCTCGTGTTTATCTGCAGCGATTCGGGGGGGGGAAAAGGTCAGTGCTTCTGTAAATGGTTTATGACGTGAGCGCGGATCGATGCGTTTGTGCGTACGCCGACGCTTTTTGCGTATCCAAGTGACCTGGTGTATGTTTAGCTATACCTGTAACTCGTCCTCTCGTGATCCATGGCCTTCGCTCTGCTGCTGCTGCTGCTGCTGCTGCTGCTGCTGCCTCTCGACACCACGTCTCTCTGCTCGCTTTTCTTTCTTTCTCCTGCTATTAATACAACCACAGCAGCAGCAGCAGCAGCAGCAGCAGCAGCAGCAGCACCGCCGACTCTCTGACGCTCGGAGGCTGCCTCCTCCGTCTGCTGCGAGGAGAAAACTCGAGGCCAGAGACTCTGTTTCTGAACAGGCACATGCTCGGAGAGCCCTCGGCCTCGGAGCGGCCCGCAGCCATCGCCAACAGTCTGAAGTAATTAGGACCCCTGGATACTTGCTGAGGTATTTAGGGTATAATTGAAGACCCCTGGGATGTTCGCCCCGAGTGATGTTCTGCCCCGGCACGTTGCCTTTTTTGCGTGAAAATTCCCCCACTGCTGTTGTTTTTTTTTGTTTGGTTTTTGCTAATGATTCCTGCAGAAACAGCGTCTGATTGTGAGAGATTGTTTGTGTGTATATAAACGGCACAAACACACACACACAAATCCTGTAGGTGTCTCCTCCCTGGTGGGGAGTGGGGTTTGGTGCCAAGATGGAGGAGGAGGAGGAGGAGAGTTTGGGAAGTGGTCCAGTGCTCTCTATCCTCCGCTCGCTCTGATTTAAGTAGAGGATTACATGGTCCAGAGAGGGAGGGAGGGAGGGAGGGAGGGAGGGAGGACACCTGGCCATGGCTGTAGGTGTTTGTCATCACGTTGAAAACACACCGAATTGGGCGGCCGTCAAAAAGCACTTTTTTCCTCCTGGGAGAGAGAAGAAGGATTTTGGTGAAATATGCTGCTACTGGTTTTGCTTTTCAACAAAATAAAAGGCCCGGGCGGCTTTTGCATTTGTTGCTCGTTGTTTGTGACGCGCCTTTCAAATAATGGAAGCTGAAGTGAGCACTTACTTAATCAGCAGAACATTTTTCCTCTCTCTCTGTTGCCTGTTTACCCCGTCCTCCTCCTCCTCCTCCTCCTCCTCCTCCTCCTCCTTCTTAGCTTCTCTTTCCTCCTGGAGCTAGACGTGGCTAACATGGGTGTGCAGTAGAGGCCACTAGTTTGGATTCTGGTTCGATTGAGGAGAGTTTGCATGTTCCTGCCGTCCATCCTTCCATCCATCTTCCACCACTTTATCCTCCACAATGTCAGCTAACATTGGGGCGAAAAAAGGCGCGGTCACACCCGAGCATGGTTCCCCCCCACTGTCCAAAAACATGCAGAGGTTAAAGGACTCATATTATACCCTATACCCTAAGTTAACCTAGCTCCCTGATGTCCTAATGAACATGGTCTGTGGTCAAAATACCTTAAGGATGAAGCACCACAGCAGTTCAGTCACCCTGCACAAAACAGCCCTGTTCGGTACGCTCGCTTTAGAGCGCCTGTCTCTTTAAATATGCAAATGGGACACAGGAAACTACGGTCGGCGTCACTGAGGCTCCGGCAGCTAACGGCAGGTTAGCATTCGGGAAAAAAAAGCCGACATTATTCCCGACTCTAGCCGGCACGTTATCGTCATTTATACAATGTAAATCCTCTGAGGCTGGAAGTTTGTGTAGAACTCTGTGCTGCACTGTGCAGCCAAGAACAGAACACTTCGCAGACATCCGCTCTTCCGGATGCTATTGCCCTCGCCTGCACTCTCGCGTTTTTTAAGGGACAAAAACGGAGCTCTGTGAGACGAGAATTCCACAAATGTCGCATTGTGACGTAGCGAGAGCCCGCAAGTCAACATTGCGTGTTTTTATCTCCCGTACTTAGACTGAGGCGGACCACAAAAACATGACTCATAGGGCCTCAAATAGAGTCCCAAATATAAGTATTAAATTGATTAAAGCGGAACTAGACCGGAAGTTCCTATTATCGCTGTTTTTTTTGGTGTGTATCTGCGTCATTACCTTGTTTATGAAGCCCTGACGGTTCGAAACAAACAGTTCAGCCATTGCTGAGAACGTTGTGTTTTATTGTAATCTCGGGGCTCAACGAGATCACTGAAAATCCCGTTAGTTATAGTTATGTAAACATCGGTTCTCCTGAACAACCGATCGTCCTGCTCCGGGCGGTAGTCCGGGCACATCCGGTTGCGTACATTGAACCGCAGAAGAAGAATAACGTCCGTTGTGGAGGTGTTTCACGAGCAACAGTGTCTTCTGACTCTGGGTCTGACTCCGGTTTAAAGTCATAAAGGGACTGCGGCGGGGAGTCGTGAAGAAGCTATTTTTAAACACTGTTAAAACAATGTTTTGATAATGAGGAGCAGTGCATCCACCGTTCCAGAGGGGGGCGCTGCGCTTCTGAGAGCTGACGTGATAGATTACGTCACTTCCAGATACCTGGCCAATCACAACACAGGTGGGAAGGCTCTACGCTGGCTGGCCAATCACAACACACTCTGTCTTCTCGGGCGAGATTTATGGCTGAAATAGCGCGACTGACAAGCGCTTCGGAAAAGGACAGATTTCAATCGGCTCGTTTACATCAACTAGGAGGATTTTGACCATAAAAACAACTTAATATATGTAAGTAGACCTCCATAACTCACATAAATGTGCACCAGGACCACTCTATGTGACATTTAAAAAGTTGATTTTTGCATCATATGTCCCCTTTTAACTAGACACCGAAAATGGCGACCCCGCCTTCTGCCGTCTGTCAGGTGGTACTAGCTCCTCAGTGACCCTCACGTGGAGGATAAAGTGGTAGAAAAGTTACTTTCGCGAGCAGTGGCGTTCGCTTGCGTGTCGTCTCTGACAGCTTTCCAAAACCCGGTAGCAGCAAAAAGGGTAAGAGATGAAATAATAATAATAATAAAAAAAAGAAAAATAAGTCAGGGCGCTGTTGAAGATGCCGTGCGGGATTTTTCAGAGAGCATTTTTTACGAGGTGAAAAAGTAGGGCCTCGATCTTCCCGCCCCCCGACGTCTTTAACTTTCATATTTTCCTCCAGCTCCCCCCACTGTCTCCTGAGCTCCTCGGAGAATTTCAAGACTTTTTTCCAGTGTCGTCTTCGTCGCGTATTCTAACAGAACTTTCCGTCAGAACTTTGTGTCAGAGGCGTGCACGTTGCGCGTCTTCCCTCCGAGTCGTCCGCGTGTCGTCTTTAACTCGCTGTGAGACTGACACGATGACAGATTACGCTTGATGAAGAATTCTGTCATCGAGTCGTGCGAGGCCTTTTTTTTTTTTTTTAGTATGTTTGTGCGTGTGTGGGATTTTTTTTTTTTTTTTTTTTTTTTTAAGTCTGCGATTCATTCGTCTCGCTGTGCATTTGATGTACTTTGAATGTAAAGCACATGGCCACAGGGCCTGAGCTTCTGTAGTGTGTGTGTGTGTGTGTGTGTTCAGAACTGCACGTACGACCATGTTCAAATTTTATTGGTAAATATAAAGTATGCTAATCTTGGATTTCCTCAGGCAAAAAACGTGTTTTTCATGTTAAAAAACCCCACATATTTGATGAATCAGCCGGTGCCACTCAAAACCAGGGGTTGTTCCTTGATTGAACAATGTCGTTCGTACCGAGCACCGATTTGCTCGTGAACTTGACCCCTTCCCTGACGGTTGCTATGGTTACCCCCCTTGTTTTCATGCACATGAAACAAAATGTGCACAAGTAGTGCGACTGGCACAGCCGATGTGACTTCACACGGGGCAATGGACTCGTGTCGGGATGCTATTTTTTTGCTCTGTCGTTTCATCCCTTTGGTGACGTACGCTACCGTTCAAAAGTTTGGGGTCACCTATACAAGTTTTTCCATTAAAAGTCACACTTTTATTCCCCAAAAGAGTTGCAAAATGAATAGAAAATCTAGTCAAGACATTGACAAGATTAGAAATAATGATTTTTATTCCAAATAAAAACAGTTATTAGCTGTGCTAGCATCATTGCACAAGGGTTTTCAAGGCTTTTCTAATCATCCAATAGCCTTCTAACGCGATTAGCAAACACAATGTACCATTAGAACACTGGAAATGGGCCTCTATACACCTATGTGCATATTCCATTAAAAACCAGACGTTTGCAGCTAGAATAGTTGTTTACCACATTAACGATGTATAGAGCACATGTGTCAAACTCAAGGCCCGGGGGCCAGATGTGGTCCGCCACGTGATTTTATGTGGCCCGTGAGTGATTAATTGGTCTTAGAAATCTGTGTTAAAATAGGTCTATGATACTTTAAGGCGTGCGTTGACCATAAACTACATTTCCCACAATGCATGGCGATTGCGTGACCCGCAAAGTGACGGCATCCCGCCACTAGATCACAGTGTAAGGTAACTAGAGAGTGGTTAGCAAGTTGTTTAGCTATGCTAACAACAACAACAAAACCTGTTAGCAGTCCCTTGTACTATACCATGAACACATTTGTGTTGCGTTCCATTTGCATCGGAAGTCAACTGTGGTTGACGGGCTAGCCAGTGTTAGCAACACGTCGATAGCGCTCTATACGTGGTATAGATATATAATAGTATCATTGTGCATCATGCGACGAGTGAAGTAGTAAATACAGAAAGTTATTTAGCAATATTTTTCTGAGTAGTTACCTTTATTTTACATTATATTTAGTTGCATTTATTCTGTATGACGGTTACATTCTGGCCCTTTGAGGGTAACAATTATGCTAATGTGGCCCTCAGTGAAAATGAGTTTGACACCCGCTGGTATGGAGTGTATTTCTGTGACCCCAAACTTTTGAACGGTAGTGCACATCAACAACAACTTAATCCATCTCAGACGAAATACGCAGACATTGAGAAGCCTAGAAAATAACCCTGACAAAATGCTGAGGTACGTTCCCGGGGGAGAATGAGCAAAAATGCGTTTTGTGCAATTTAGGGAACGATGGAAATAAAGTTAGGGACGCCACGAGGGACAGCGGTCCGACCAAACGCGTCCCGTGGCACCTTTCAGCCGAGCTGAATGTTGAGGCGTTGAGAGACTGGGCAGACGGAGAACGAGACCCTTTGGTCTCACTTTTCCTTTCAAGGAAGAGACGGAATGAAAACGTGGATAACTGCCAACCAAACGGCTCTAATGAGAACACGGATGCGTTCGGCGCCCGACTGTAGGCGTCCGTGGGTGTGAGTTTGTGCGAGAAAACTCTTTGTTACGTTCGGGATTTTAATGCTAGTTGATTTTGATTTATCACCGTTAGTCACTGGACTTTTACTCTTGGCTCCGGCTGAAGGAAAACCGAGTGAGTTGTTTATCGCGTCCCGGTCCAAACATCAGTTGCAATATTTATCCGAACAATTTGCAGCGATGTTTTTGTTGCCCATGTCGTGCAGCCCTACTGTGTTGCGTGCCTCAAAAACCTGACCGACATCTGTTCAACACACTCTCTTCGCAGGCGCTGGAAGTCTGAAAGTGAAAGTTCTTCTCGGGGAATAAATGTCGTTTGAACGCAAACCAAAAAAAAAACTGCTGATTCCCTGACAACGGTGACAGATAAGTTTACTGGCGAAGACAAACTCCCGACACACTACACAGCGCGCATGAGAAAACGCAGCGATTCAGCCACCGGCGCCGCCGAAAGTGCCAATTATTGATGAATAACAGCTCTGACAATCAGGAGACGACGGCAGGAGAGCGCGGAGCGAAGTGAGGCCGAGCTCAGGCTGCAGCGAGGTGTGAGTAGAAGACTCGGTATGAGGTCTGGTCCTAATGAGGAGCTTTGTTCAAGCTGTTAAACTGCAAACAGACCGAACACAAAGAGTGTTTTCTTTTCCTGCTCATTCTTCTTCTCTCTTGCTGATTGCTACATTTTTAACCTACTGTATAGCTCATTAAAGCGTTTGCATCACGTCGTTTCCCCCCCGCACCAGGTGTTTGGCACTTCACTTCAGGCCTAATCCCATTTCGCCGTCAGCAGTTAGCGCTACCCTTCCATTTTACACGTTCACACGTCTCTAAACTTGTTGGGATAGATGGGGTTAAGACCTAAAGCCGTGTTTCCATCATGGTACAGCTCAGTGTTGTACATTAACGTACTGTTTGGAGCTTGTATTTTGACTGAGAACAATACGTTCTCGGTCGGAAGGGAGTGAGGTTTTTCTGTCGACTGTCATAGGTAGAGCTGGTCTAGCTACACCCGGAAAGTACCATTTTACTCTGGTACCCCAAAGGAAAGGACCATCCGGGCCGGTTATTTTACCACTTTACCACTCTCGAGTTCTTCAAACAGGAACCTTTCAGAAGAAGGTTTAAGAGATATTTCCCAGAATGATCAATTAAGGTAACTAGAGAGTGGTTAGCAAGTTGTTTAGCTATGCTAACAACAACAACAAAACCTGTTAGCAGTCCCTCGTACTACACCATGAACACATTTGTGTTGCGTTCCATTTGCATCGGAAGTCAACTGTGGTTGACGGGCTAGCCAGTGTTAGCAACACGTCGATAGCGCTCTATACGCGGTATAGAGCGTAGCAACGTTAAGTGAAACAAATAACAGAGAAGTTCAATTAGCAGAGTGTTTTTGCTATTGCTATTTTGAGTGACAGCCATCTTGGAATCCTATGTTCAGGTTTTTTTTGGTTGTCGGGTTCCAATTACAACTTGGTTTTCCCCAGACATTGAAGACATTTTCTGATGCTATACTTCAAAAAAAAAATACTCCACGATGTAAGTTAACAGCTTTTATGATGATGTTGTACCTTCTCCAGGAAATAATATATCCCTGTTCCAAGTGGCAAGCTGCAAGAGATGGGGGGGGGGGGTAAAAGTTAGAAATAGGTTTGAATATCTTGGACATTTTGGTGCGTTTAGTGACCTTTTACCAGTTACTTGTACGAGTTCTTGTTTTAAGGAGATATTTCAGATGGTATTGGAATCACATGCACATCACACATAGTTGTTAGAAACACAGTGACGGTTTTGATGGTCACGGAAATTCCGTGAACCTTAGGTTGGTCAGACATGGTGATCAATACCTAATGTGTGTTTATTTGTGTGCATCCAGAGCTTTAAACTGCATATTTTGTGGAGGCCGCGTCTCGGTCTGTGTTTTCCGTTTTTTGTTTTGTCCAAGTCGAAATTCCGTGGCGTCACGGTGCATTTTTCTTGTCGGACATGTGTGTGTCGAGTCTCGGTGGCCGAGTTTTACAAATGTGAATGCGAATCCAGAATCCAAACACATGCTAAGTTCCCAAAAGACTAGAAGGGAGAAGGAGGGAGAGAACAAGAGCAGTGTCTAATGAAGAGGGAGGGAGGGAAGGAGCGTCGACTTCTTTTTACTGTCTTCAAGAACTCATCTGAAAATTACTTCATTGTGTGTGTGTGTGTGTGTCTCAGTCATTCATAGTTTTAGTATTCGTCTCAAGTTGCAGTTCTTCTCTCTCTCTGTGTGCGTTTATCTCCACTAGGCAAAGTTGTCACTGATTTTTCTATCAATTATTCGTAAAACGGGGAACAATTAGAGCAGATCAACCCCCGCAGTTAATCACTGCTGCGTCAGAACGATGAACGCAGCTCATCGTGATTAAGATTTATTCAAAAACAACAACAACAACAACAACAGCAGCAACAACAGCAGCAGCAGCAACCCAACTGTCATCTGCAGTTAATCTCGTGGTTGGATGATGGCTTCGGTTGGTGGTTTTTGAGAGTCTGTCGGCTTGTTTGTGGCTCGGTCGAGGACTCGTCGTGAGTTTTTTGGGGTGTTGATTGATTGATGAGCGTGATTGAGTGTCGGATGTTGTGTTGTGTTGTGTGGGACGGATGCTTGAGTGACTGGTAAATTGTCGTGACAACTGTTTGGGGTGTTCGGTCGCTTCGTTGTTGTGTTTTCTGCTCTGCGTTTTGACTCGTTAGTCAGTTTTTGATGGGCGATTGATTTGTGTAGAGTCTCTGGTTGTGGTGTTCTTGATTAGCTGGTTGCTGTAGAGTTGCACTGGTGGGGGGTTTGGAGGTCGACTCGAGGATTTATTGGTCGACCGGGCGGTTCGTTCGGCGGCAGCTGAGCTGTAAGAGCCAGAAAGGTCGAAGTGTCAAGGATGGATTACTGAAATGGGCCTTCCCGGTCTCATGGGGCCCTAAAAGCCCAAGCTTCTGCGCCGCTACTACTTTGTCTTCACGCTCCATCCCGAGCTCTGAGGTCTAATAACCCCCCCAGCCAAATTTTACCAACTAAAAACCCTTTAGCGATCGGGCCATTGGAGCGGGTTACTGGAAATTTAATCTGCCTGCCACCATTGAACATTTTAAATCACTTTTAAAGACCCACCTCTTCTCCTTGGCCTCGACTACCATCCTAATATCTCAATAGGGCCCCTCAATCATATACCGTTATATTATTCACTCCTGATATCTGAAAATGGCCCTTCAGGCAAATAACACTGGTTATTATCTGATGTCTTAGTTGGGCCCTTTAGACCAACCCCTGATTTTATGACTCGGCCCTCAGTTGTGCAACCTTTCTACCTCGTGTGAGAGTTTCCGTAGGTGTTGATGACTAACCCACCAACTCCTTTCATAATCTGTTTTTTTGGGGGGGGATTTCTTCTTCTTGTATGTAAACGTTTTCTGGTTCAATTGCTTCTCTATAACAGGAAATAGAACATCTTTAAACGCGCGGACAAAAACGAGACATTCGAAGGTTCGGTTAGTTTGCTTTGATCGGTAAATACAGTTCGACATTTTAAGAGGAACCGATCAAAGTAAATGATCAACTGATTGACCCGAAAACGACATAGATGATCATTTTTATACAAATATCTCTTCAGTTGCTGTAACTGGAAACTGCGTCTGTGTTTGTTTGGATTTCTAAAGTGCTAAAAAAAACAACCCAGCATATTTGTTTCACCTAGCGAGACGTAGGAACACTGTAAATAGAGATCCGCTTCGGAGTCTGTACACATACACGCTTTGGTTGTTTCGCGATGGGAAACGACGAGGTGAGGCCTTTTTTTTTTTCTAAATCCGCCTCGTCTCGTCTCGTGTGCTGTGTTTCCCCGAGAAGGCTGTAAGTTTATATCGGAGCGAGTCCAGCGTTTTCCCTGCCAGCTTTTCCCTCATTAGAGTATTGTTGGGGACTTGAGCGCCGTCGCAACAGAAGGGCTTTACAGTTTCATTGTGCACCTGAATCGCGTTATCTTTACCCGTTATTTGCCGCCGAGGCATGAAAAGCCAAGCCCACAGTAAGGCAGTGAATTGAAAAAGACATTGAAAATAAGAATAATTATGATGATAGTCAAAATAAAATGATTTGTTTTGATATAGAATCATACATAGTTCACAATATAAATGTATTTATGATGCAAAAACCAGAAAAAAATAACTCATCATAACTTGATATTAAGTATATATTTTTTCTTAATTGCGACAAATCGTACAAGTTGCTATGACGCACTTTATGATGCGCGAGATGCTACGTGAGATAAATACGTTAAAAACAAAAACATCGCAATGAACGATATTTCATTATTTAAATATTTTTTACTTAAAATAACGTAACGTTAGAGGTGGAGAGAGTTAAACGGCTGAAACTCTGCTGCCAACTAGTGGTTGGAGGCTGAACTACAACTCCAATCCACTGTCAAGAATATTAACGTATGGATTCAGTGCCTCAGTGAGTAAAATACATTATCACGCTATGGAATATAGTGATTTTCTTAGTTGTTATTGATATATTCTTGCAACTGTTATTGCGATATAAGGATTATTGGATGACTAAATTAATTGTCAACTATTTTGAATACTTTTAAAAAGTTTTCTTTTACAATTAACACAAGCTTTGTGATTTTTCAGCTTCTTAAATGTGAATATGTTCTGGCTTCTTTGCTCCATTTGACCAAAAATAATCAACACATTGATAAGTTGTTGACCAGCACAGTAGTGGAGGGAGGAGGGTGGAGGGTGGAGGGTGGGGGGTAAGGGCCTCAGGTGGCGTTGACACACACCAGACCTGACCACTAACCTTATCTCAACACCGACACACACACATACGCACGCATACACACACACACACACACTCTTCATATCAGCCCACTGTGGAATTTCCACTATTGTCAATAATTCAGACACACTTTACCCCCCCCTGTGCCACCTCCTCCTCTTTCTCCCTCTCTGTTCTAGTGTCGCGATCGCTCTCTGTCAAGTCATCAGAACACTAATCAGGATTTTCCCGCAGCACGGCCGAGGAGTCTGTAGACAGAGGGAGAAAAAAGCAGAAGATGTCTTATTATAGATAACAAACGAGGGATATAAATACCTCTGGGGGTGGGAAGCTTATATAAGAGTCATGATATGTCCATTGGCCTCTCTGCTTGATTCTGTGTGTGTGCGTGTGTGTGTGTGTGTGTGTGTGTGTGTGTGGGGACCCTCCGTCGCCTTGTTTATCTTCAGCTCACACATGTCTACGACTCGTCTCCCAACAGCCAGAGCCTCGATAAAACTCTCTCACGTACGTCTAAATTGCGATTAATTACTTGGCCACTTTTTCTTTAATCTCAGAAATTTGACTTTTTTTCTTTAATCTAGGTATTTTGACTTTTTTTCTTTTTTTTCTAGAATTCTGACTTTAAACACTGAATTCTGACTTTTGCTTTAATCTAGGAATTTTGGCTTTTTTCTAGAATTCTGACTTTAAACTCACAATTCTGACTTTTTCTTTAATCCAGGAATTTTAACTTTTTTTTCTAGAATTCTGACTTTAAACGCAGTATTGTGACTTTTTCTTTAATCCAGGAATTTTAACTTTATTTTTCAGAATTCTGACTATAATCTAAGAATTTTGACTTTTTTCTAGACTTCAAACTCAGATTTCTGACTTTTTCTTTAATTACAAAATGTTTACTTTTTTCTTCTTCTCAGAATTCTGACTTTAATCTAGAATTCAGGCTTTAATCTCAGAATTCAGACTTTTTCTTGATTAAAGTCAGATTTCAGGCTGCTTTATTTATATTTATTTCAATTTTATTTTTATTTTTTTTACCTGTGGCCCTAATAACTCTTCCGTATAAATTGGATAAAAAGAGAAAATGTTCCATTTGTTTTGTTTTTCATTTTAGTTTGAAAAATAAATTAAGTTTATTGTTTGTATTTTTATTTTATTTTTTATTTCATTTTGAAAAACAAACAAATGAATGTTAATTTGCACGATAATTGTTCACATTTTACAACGCGTGCCCTGAAAGTGTCGTTCTGTCGTTTGTGCGTCGTGTTCAATACCAGTTTTCTTCCGCTTCATAAAGACACAGAGGAAGAGACTTAGTGATAAACTTCAGTGTGCGTTGAATCACCGGAGGCGCTGCACAGTATACATGTTTGTGTTATAACCTCATTATGTTGCTATGTGGCTAATTACTGTGCTGATTAGGAATAATGTCCCGGAGACGGACGAATGTGCTGGATTTTAAAGCAGTGATGTGTGTGTTGATGCGATGAGCAGATGATCGTACAGGATCATTTAAAAAAAGAGGAAAAAAAGGTCATTTTTTTTGTTTTATTATTTTTTTTATTATTTTGTCCATGGAGGAGATGAGTGACAAGTCACTGGGTCAGATGTTGAGGATCCTTCTCCAGGTGTCGGATGCTGCTGCTGCAGGTTTTTAGTGGTACTGTCTTACCAGAGCGGACACCGCCACAGCCATGAACTTCTGCAGGGTGGCGTGGGTCTCCGGGGTGAAGCTGTCTCCCATTTTGGCGGCGATGACCACGGTCAAGCAGTCGGTCAACAGCTGTACAAGAAAGAAGAGTTTTCACGAGTTTTGCGTGGCCCGCGCGGATTTTAACACGCGAATTTAAAAAAAACCGGAGAAAATACGAAATATCTTTACCTTGAAGTTGTCGGGGTCGACCTGCAGCTTCTCAGAGTGCAGGGTGCTCAGCTTGGTGTAGACGCTCTTGATGTTGTTCAAGTCCTTCGCGGCGAGTTCCAGACCGCGGAGCACGGTGACTCCGTGATTGGCGATTTTGGCGTTGGTCTTGATGGCGTTGGCGTCGGAGAGGTTGCCGAAGCTGGCGAAATACCTCTGAGTCCAGGGGTAAACGATCAGACACCTGAGGAAAAGAAACGATTGACGCCGGCTGAAACAAAAATGTTTCTCCAGAAAATAAAGGGAATTTGTAAAAAAAAAAAAAAAAAAGTATAAAGTACCTGCACAGACCCTTGGGCCCGATGTCCTTATAGTCCATGCTGGAAAAGATGCCAGTGATGGTCTTGACCTCTTCTGGACTCCACTCAACCATGGTTGCTCTTGGGTATGTTGATTGTTTTATTCAAAGCAAACGAAGCTGAATGACACTTCAGTTGGACGTGTGTGTGTCTTTATAAATGTTTTGAAGGTCCACCTCCGCCTCGAATTGGCAGCAGCCTCGGGCTGCAGATGAAGACTCAGAGATAAAGCCCCCTCGGCTTTTTACCCCCTTTAATGTGGTAAACAGGTCTTTTTATTCAAATTCATCAAGATTCGTTTTCTCAGGTCAAATTGGAGGGAGAAAAAAATAGTTAAAATACTTGAGATATTTCAAATTTTTTTTTTCTTTACTTATCTATTTTTTATGTAAATTGTGAGGTTTATAAAAAGATAACATGTGAACGGGGGGGTGGGGGGTGTACCAACGGTGAAGTTGGCGTCCTTATCTTTAAAGTTGCAGCGGTTGACATTTCACAGAACTCTGAGAATCAAAGTGTCACATGATAACTCAGGCACAGTGAGTGAGTGAAATCCATTTAAAAAGTCTTAAATGACACCATTTTCCAATTTAATTTAACACATTGCATTCCTAATAATTTGAGTTTTATCATTTTTACTCAGTTTTTGACCTTTTTCAAACACTTTGTAGGTTTTTGTACAGTGTATAAATATAATATGAAAGTGCACATTGTACACTTGAAGTAATGCTTTTATTTTGCATTATTATTTGCATTGAGCCCTGTGGTGTCCCCCAGGGTTCAATCCTCGGCCCGATTCTCTTTGCACTTTTTTTCCCCCGGTGCATGTATCAAATGAAGTATATATAAATGCAATTAGCATTTTTGCACACCGACAAACCTTTATTTGCATCTATAAATACTAATAATAAATCTACAATAACAAAATAGGTGTTTTCTGACTCGGGCCTGACGTGGCTAAAAATTTTCCCTGACTCACTTTTTGATACTTTGCCAGTGTCAGACGTTGATGCTTCAGTGTTATCTGTGAAAACCACGGCGTGTCCTTTATCGGCGGTGCGTAGCTCTGCCAGCCTCCACCCAAACACGTACGCACATAATTATGTAATTCAGCGCAATAAAGAGGACGAACTGCCAATTCCACCCTGTGATAGCGAATAAATGTGTTCTTGCGGGCCAAAAAATTGGTTGTAATTAAAAAATCAAAAAAATCACAGACTATTTGAGCCTCCAAGGAGCCACAGCACCCATTTTCTCTTTATGATTGATTAATAAATACTCATAGAAAACAGTTATTTAACTCGCTGTATTGCATGTAGCCATCAAATGCATAATAAAGAGCGTTTTTTTTGGTTTTTTTTTACTGCGTTTCCATTTTAAGAAGGAGCCAGCTGGAGGCTTTAAAGCGTTCCAACCCAATCGCACAGCTAATGTTACGGCTAATAAAACGTGGCGATCGTCATCCGTCGTGCGGTAAATCAGTCGTTCCTGTAAAGTGTGTGTGTTTGTGCGTTTGTGTGTTTGTGTGTGTGTGAGAGAGAGGAGAGCAAACGGCAAACGAGCGCTTAACGATTCCATAATCCTCGTACGTATCGCCGCGTAACGACATCGCTAATGCGCACGGGCCTCTCGCATGCTAAGCTAAATTACGGTGCACTTACAGTTGTGGGTTAATGCTGTGTACGTGCAGTATATCTGCGACGTGTGTGTGTGTGTGTGTACATGTCGTCTGTGTACTTACTTTTTGTCATACTCTAATTACTCCGCTTCACTTCGGTGCCCTTTCCCCGCAATCTGTTTTGCTCAGGCACTGACATGACAATAGAGTCACACACACACACAAACACGCACATGCAAACACACACGCTCAAACACACACACACACACACACACGTGCCCTCCCCCGCGGCACTAGGCCCAAATCACTGACATTTACAGTTTTGCAGGCATTAGAGCTTCACGTCCCAGGGGCCGACTGTGGCGATCGCGGCTGCGTCGGGGAATCGGATCGCAGCGTTCCTCTGGAAACGAGTGCCCGAGACTCCTCCTCCTCTTCCTCCTTCCTCCTTCCTCCTTCCTCCTTCCTCCTTCCTCCTTCCTCCTTCCTCCTCCTCTTCCTCAGACTTACTGTACACCTGCTCCGGAATCAGCTGGCGAGCGAATGGTGATTTAAGACCCGTGAGCCTGGAGCTCATCCCAGATTTAAAGTCTGTTACAAAGTCCGCTGATTAATCCCGGTGTAATCTGTCGCACTGGCACACAGTAGCAGTCTTGTATAAAGTACCTTTAAAGGTAATACCTGAGTAAAAGTACAAATACTTCACCAGAAAATTACTTTGGTATCAGTTGAAGTCCCTTTTAAAAAATGCTGGGCATGTTAACGTTAGCGCGTTTTCCATGATGACTGACCGGAAAAAGACGCGCAACGTCATGTTGACGTGTACTCGCGATTGTTAAAATGAGTCTCTAAAGTAACGCTAAACTATTAAAACGCGTTAGCATACGCGTGCTAACGTCGCTAAAGGAGCTAACGGAGCTAACTGGTAAACGGTGCCTGGACTCTGCTGCCACGGCACGTAAACGTGGCGTCGCGGGCGTCTTTTTTTCCGCTCATTCGTCACGGAAATGTAATGTAATTCGTTAATGCGAGCTAACGTTGCTGCCGCTAACTCCGTTAACCTGGCCAACACTAAATATTACTTCAGTTAAACTTAAACTATAAGACCTTTACTCTGAAAAGTACATTTTCTCAAGGATCTAAGGACCAGGAGTTAGGATTGAGCCGCGGTGGCTCAGTGGTCGGGCGAGTTGTCTTACAAGTAAAGTACATATATGTGAATTTTGTACTTAAATGTACGCTTTCCCCCGCTGTGGAAACTTTGTTTTTAGTCCTAGCCTCTGGCACACTTTGTTTCAGTGAGAATTAAACACGACGGCGTCATCGTTGTTGCCGCGTTTGTAGCCGCGCTCGCTATTATTAGGGGGTAATTACAATAAAATCCTGCTAATTGCAAACTCTAATGGCGAGGAGTTTAAGGAAATGTAAAGCTGGGGAAGGGACGGGACAATCTATTTTTGTTGTAATTGATCAATAATCCCAAAAATAACCTTTGAGCATAGTGTAAATGGAGTGATCTGAGAGAGAGGGAGAGAAACTCAGGCCTTGGTCTCTTAACATGAGTGTAAACCTGATGCTGTGTTTCTATCATGGTACGGTTACTACTCTGGTATCTCCAAGTGAAGGGTGTTAATTTTGGTATTATTTCTAATGAAAATGCAAAAAAAAACGAGTCAGTTTAACGGCATTATAATAATCTTATTATAATAATAATCCTATCCTACGGTTAACCCATACATACACCCTTTCCGTTACGATGTTAAAACATACAGAGACTATAAGAATGTGCGATATATAGGTGTCTCGTATGCATTTTTTCACCGACTATTTATGCACCTGAGCAAAAAGTAGTAAAAAATCGTACAATTTTTTTTAAAAACACGCTTATTTTTGTGACCCAATACGTCAGTAAAGTAACGGTAAACTTTAATAACAGAGGCACACGTACAGAGTACACGGGTACGCCGGTTATTTGTAGCGCTGCTATTTTCGTTTAATAAACGGACCGCTCCAGTTCCACTGTAGGCGCGCTAGCGGCGCTAAACGAGCTAACGCAGCTAACGGAGCTAACTGCCCGAACTGCGGGCACCGCGTCTTTTAACCGCCTTTAACCTGCCGTTAGCGAATTTGAAATAAAATTGATGCTCAATTCATAAAGTGTAAGTGTTTGATAATTTTTAGACACAAATGTAATTCCATACAGAGCAACATGGACGACCGGGAGTAAAAAGAAAGCATTTCTGCATCGTTTCTGCAAAAGAAAATGTGTGTGCGAGTGCAGTGCGGACGTAACCACGGTGCAGATGTCGACTCGGAGGGAAACCCTGTCTGGAGGTGTGCGTGTGCGTGTGCGCGTGCGTGTGCGCGTGCATGTGTGCATCGTTATTTATGACTGTATAGTTGCCAGACCTTACCCTGTGTGTGGTTATGTGATAGTGTGTGTGTGTGTGTTTGTCAGTTGTGGCTTGGTGGGCACATGTGCTGTAGCTGAGGGTGTGTATTGTGTCCTCTGACACACACACACACACACACACACACACACACACACACACACACACACAGAGGAGGGGAGCCTCTGTGGTGTCGGTGTCCCTCGTTAACATGCTCTGTTCAGGATTTCCTACAAGATGTGGCTGCAAAACCAGTTCCAGATTCCTCCGTCTCTCTTTCTTCTCTCGTCTTTTTTTTTTTTTTTTTTTGCTTCCTCCGAGTCTCTTTGTCTTTTGAGAAGAAGAAGAAGAAGAAGAAGTCTGCTTCTAATTTAGCGTCAGCTCCCTCGCCGCCGTCCTCCTCTGGGTCCTAAATCCCCCTCTGTGTCGAGGCAGCCCGCCAAGTAGCTCTTTAAGAAAAACACAAATTAAATTCGTAAATAAAAGTGTGTGTGCCTGTGGCTCACACACACACACACACACACACACACACACAGGGGAACTCTCTGTGGCTCTCTGCTCTTGTGCTTCTCGCTCTTTTAGCGTATCTGAATGTCTTTATTGTTCGCGTGTCCTGCTTCTTTGTCTTGGAAGTGCGTTTAAATTATGCTTCAAATTAAAACAGAAGCCAGTTCTTCGTCCCTCTTGTTGAATATATATACTATCTCCGCGTTGTGTTCTTTGGAGACGCTGTCACAAATCACAGCTTAATCTTGTATTTTTCCCAAACCCCTACCTTCACCAACAAATCATTTGAAACACTTCGCTGTCTTATTTCTCTGCCGTCAATCTTGTCAGCAGTTAAAATGTGTAGCATGCATGGAGAAATGTTGTGTTTTCCCGTCTGCTTTTGACTTGAGAAATGAGGAAAAACAAGTTTTCCAGAGCCTGGAAATTGTTTGGAATGAAGTGAAATCTGGAAATATATCGGATATGAGTTTCTGAGCTTGGGTCACGCGGGCGTGTATCTACCACGTGGAACGGCCCGGTTTGGTTACGTTAACATTTGGAATAGTACCGAAAGAACCAGCTTTGGTACCCTTTCCTTGGGTTCCCAGGGTTAAAACTCCACCCACAACAGTCAGCTGATTGGCCGAGAGTTTTTTTTCCCCGTGTTTTTATCCTTCGATCCTCGTTCGTTCGCTGTTGTCATTCGTCGTCGTCGTAGCACGGGTATGACGCCGCAATACGTATCTCGCTGACGCAGCCCTCGCCTCGCCTGCGGTCAAAAATAGCAAGCCCGACTTATGGCGTTAGCCTACCAACCGAACCGAACCGCACCGTGATGGAAACGGCGCAATAGTTTGTAGCTAGCTATGCTAATCTGAGGAAGTTTTAATAATAATATCCGGATTTTGAATGGCTCAAACGAGAGACGGTCTTCGGTGGATGTTGACTTTATTCCATTCCAAAAGGTTCCTTCTACAAGGGCTGAGGTTCTACCTGGAACCATTTGCTTCTGAAAAAACCCTTTCTTCGGGAAAGGGTTCTTGGTAACACTAACGGTTCCAGTAAGAACCATTTTGATCCACAGAACCCTTTAAAACCCCTTTCCTGAATAAAGGGTTCTTGCTGGAACCCTCCCAAAGGGTTCCAGGTGGAATCTTTGTAAAAAAGGTTCTACCTGGAGCCATAAAGGGGTTCTCCTATGAGGACGAGCCGAAGAACCTTATGTGGTTCTACTTGGCACTTTTATTTGTAAGAGTGTACAAAGCCCGCGCTAGTGCTAGCTCATCAAGTAAGAGCCTCGTTGCTGTATCCTATGGTCGCCTTTCTTCAATTTTGCTTGAATTGAGTCGTGAACTCTGGGTAAAATGTTGTAGAAAAGCTACGACACAGTAACCTACCGAGGCTGAATCTGTGCCACACACCATCGCCTGCTGAGTCTGCGTTCCTCACGCTAACACAGTACAGGTTCTAACCAGTTCTAACACAGGGCAGTTGACTCGGGGAGGTTTGTTAAAGGTTAGATTTAGACCTGAGTTTCCCCTCATCTATCATAGCCTCTGTGACACACACACACCTGAGGCTTTTGTTTCTACCAGTTTGTTCAGGCCCGTTTTTCATCCATCACACTCTCGCGCCTTCATCTTCCGCCTCTTTGTCTTTGTACCAGCGGCCGCAGCTGGTGTCGAATGCGGCTCTGATTGAAACTGGCGAAGGGCGACGTCGAGAGAAGAGCCGTCAAAGTCGACCGTGTCGCGACGCGGCGTTTGTTTTTTCGGTTGTTATTATTATTCCGGTCGCGCCGCTGGAAACAATCACGTCCGTGACAGCTTTTGACGCTTGACGCAAAATTGTTTAAGTGACGAGGCGGAAAGATGGACGCGATGATGGGGCGGACGGTTTGGTTCAGCGGAGCAGCTCATGGATCGTTTTATCTGTTTTGCGGAAGTTGGAAGAGTTTATCTCTCAGCTTCTGCTCTAATGCTGTGGGATCACGTCTGTATTATAGCGTCCACAATGCCTGTTTGCATTATTGAAGACCCCCGGGCCCCTCTATAGTGGTCTAATTGGACATATTATACTGTATATCCCCCCCCCCCTTTGACTGGAAAGAGTCCATTTTCCCTGGAAGTATCATCTTTGACACCTGATCACCTGGACGTGAACGTGATACTTTGACTTAAAGTACCGTGACCTTGTTGACCCGAGCCTTTACAAATACACATATATAGTATTCAGTTAATGGTACCACACAGAAAGCCTACAGCGAGGGGGGATTATATAACCATCCCAAGGTCATGAGACGGGACTTTTTAAGGGTTAGGGTTTGGCAGGTTATACGTTACGAGATCTCCAATTTGCTCCTCTGGTTTGTTAAAAGGAAAAGGACACTTTGAAGCAGGAATTCTATTATACGATGTGCCACAAAGTCGAATTATTGTTTGTTGCATGGACCCAAAACCAGAAGATACCGTATATAGTGGTAGCACCAGGCGATGCAGACCTCCTCAGTCTTTGACAGATGTTCACCCTCTTATAAGTCGATGTACTGTCAAAATGAATGAGTGAGACATTATTTGAAGGTTGAAATCATACATTGTGTTACTTTAAATTAAGAAAATCTACCGATATTTAGGGATGGGAATCAGTATCGGTATATGTCCGATACTGGTCAAAATCACTGGATTGGATATCGGACGGATAAAAATGTAAAATCTGACCGTAAAAATGTAAATAAACGTCAGTTATAGAGTTTTTGATATTGGTATTGGACATAAAAAAGTGGTATTGTCCCATCCCTACCATTATTCAATAGAATTCAATTTACTACCTTGACTTATTACTCCATTTGTCAGCCCATTTGTAATCGCTGAACATAATTGTACACATCGTCATCCAGGAGTGCTTTTAAATTGGACAAATTACCATATATTAATATACTGTATATATGCTGAGTTATACCTATTGTGTGTTTTCAGGGTCGCCCTTTAATTGGCTCTCCTGGCTTCCTCCGTTGGTGGGGTGGGGGGGTGGGGGGGGGAAGACCCAGTGCAAAGAGTAATTGTTCAATTTGCCCTTTTATTCCTTTAATTAACTCTAAATGATCCCATTTAATAAATGCATGAGCACGACCATTGTAATCATAAGTTTCCCCCTTACCACCGCTATTATCTCATCACGTACCACACAGACGGTTACTACGCGGGTTTTCCTCGTACGAGGGTTAGGGTTTCCCCTCGGGCGGGAATCTATCGAATCTGTTTTTTGGGGGGTTTCAGAGCAGCTGGGGAATATAAGGGGGGAAAAATGTGTAGCATGTGTCGATCGTCTGGATGACTTTGTCAAACCACACAAGACCAGGAAATACCTCATGTTACCTCAACCTGGACTTATGGGTTATTTTTACACGGCAATTGCGACAGGTTTATTTCTGGAGTTTTTTCCGCTGTTTGAGTCGCATCGTGACGCCGCGTTATTGGCCGCTGCGGCCGCGGCTGCATGTACATACAGTGTTTTTTGATGCACACTGTACTGCGCTCTGGGAAAACAGCAGTGTGGTGCCCGTGTCATTGGAGATTAAGCCGTCTTTGGACATAATGAGCTGCCAGACTGATGAGCGGGACTGAGACGTCCGAGCACTACGAGCTCTCTTGTAAATCAGACCCCGTGTTCTGAATTATTCAGCACGTCTTTTTACGCCGAGGAGTTAAAGGGAGACGGCGGAGATATAAAAAATGACCACAGTAGGGTAAATGTAGAGATGGCACAGGAAAGAATGAGATGGAGGAATGAATGGATGAATGAAATGTTGAAACCAGTACATGTATTTGCTTTTTGTTTTCTTGTTTTTACCCATGGAAAAGTGGATTGTCCCTAAAGACCAAAAGTTGACTAATCCACATGGCTGAAGGTGAAGTTTCCCAAAGGGTTCCTTGCGATACGATCCATGATACCAATAATATCACGATGCAACGATTCCGTGATAATCAATGTATCGCAAGTCGATCGTATAGCGATACGTCGCGGTATCTGTCAAAACTGAAGGAAAACCTAACCCTAACCCCAAAGAGTGTAAAGTCTTATGTATCGACGTAGCTTTCTCCGCAATTGTCCCGCTGCAAACTCCCTCTTCTTCGGGTTAGGGTAACTTCCTGTTCCCCTTCATTTGAGCAGCTCCATAGGATTAATCATAGATGACCGTAGATGGATTCCTGCACAGGATTGTTCATGGTCCCCAGACTCTTATCTCAAACGATAACATCCATCCATCCATGCTAATGCGCTACAATTAATAGTTGTTTTTTATTGTAAACATTGGTTAAAAGACTTATTTAAATGGCTTCTTGTTACAAACATGCGGTATTAACAGTTAATTTAGTCATTTCACCATATAAAATGACACATCTTTATCTGTAAATGTTCATACTTTAATCCGTTCCGTTCTTCCGTTAAGCGCTTTGTTGGATTTCGGGGCCGCGGGGTTCAAACCTCAAACCACTTCTGCCTTCTTGGACTTTGCTGATACAGTTTGGTTTTCCTTTGATCATCAATTTTTCAACATTTCATTCATGAGGATTCCTTTTTCTTTTTACCGGCATTTTTCTTGCTTTCTCAGGAGTTTTTTCTCTCTCTCTCTCTCTCCTTCTCCTTATACCCTCCCTCTTCAGCCAGAGTTGCTATGGTGATGTGGTTCCTTCCAGTGTTTTTTATTATTATTTATTTTTTTCCCCCCTCCTTCCTGTTTTCAGTTTACTTTCTTTGGTCTTTTTTTTTTTTTTGCAGCTCTCCTATGCAGAGGATGCTGTCATTGTTTATCCTCGGTGGACTTGAGGTGTTTGTCTATTAGCTTTGGTGGAGTTCTGAGAGGTAACTGCACTCTTAGAAATAAAAGTGCTAAGTAGAACCATATAAGGTTCTTCGGCTTGTCCTCATAGGAGAACCCTTTTTGGCTCCAGGTAGAACCTTTTTATAAAGGACCCTTTTGGAGGGTTCCACCAAGAACCCTTTTAAAACCCTTTATCCAGGAAAGAGGTTTTGAAGGGTTCTCTGGATCAAAATGGTTCTTACTGGAACCATTAGTGTCACCAAGAACCCTTTCTTGAATATTTCTTGGGGAAAGGGTTTTTCAGAAGCAAATGGTTCCAGGTAGAACCCCAGCCCTTGTAGAAGGATCCTTTTGGAACCCTTAAGCCCAATTTATACTTCTGCGTAAAGTGCTCTGCGTAGGTTACGCAGAGACTCTGCGTCGACGCAGAGCCTGTCAAAGAGCCTCTACGTCGTCTCCGACTGCACGAAATATTTTTTAAGTGTCCGTCACTCCGTCAAGGGACAACGGAGACAGCAAGAGCTGCGATTGGTCCTCAGGACAGGCCGAGCTAAGCTGCTCTGTGCCGGCTCACAGTGAGCACCGAGCGTCCACAGAGGCGGAGCTGATCCCCGCCGATAACGCCGCTGCCAAACTGTAAATACGTCATATCTTAACACACACAGCACATGTTTAGACTCTAAATGGCCAATTTCTCGCCTCAAACTATCTTAAAACTGCGTTCCGTCACACAGAAAAGTGAGAAACGGCCACTGTTTCAACAACAACAGTCTTTCTCTCTCGACGCCATTGCTCACTGTAGCCTGAAGCAGAACAACCTTGCGCAGCGACCCCTACTGATCGGGCGGGAAATTGCAGCGCGTGTCCGTCACCATGACGCATAAGTATAAAGGCTTCGAGGCGTCTCCGTGGTGACGCAGACGGATAACGCATACGCAGTCGGAGAAGTATAATGTGGCCTTTATTTCTTAGAGTGGGTCCCATCACCTCCACACTTTTCTTTACCTTTAATTCATCTCTTGTTGCACCTCTTTTATCCCTCTCTCCATCCCTTCAACAACCCTCTTTCTTTTTCCTTCTTTCATGCATCCACCCACCAGCAGCTTTCTTTCTCGCTCTGCAGCCAGCTCATTGAAAAATACAGTATGTGCACCCAGCACTCGGCTTCTCCATGTGTCAATGAATAGAGTGATTTAAAAAAAAAAAAAAAAAAAGGGTTTAAGCAAAGAGGGACAACCCTGCGTACAGTATGTGGGGAAGAACGTTCGGCTCAGGCAATCTCAAATGAACCGAAAAGAGAGTGAGCTGAGTCATACGAGATAAGATTAAGATGAAACTTAGTTGTTCCCTTTGGGGGCAGATTTGGTCACCGGCACAATTAATTTTCGCCGAATGGAAACTAGCAGACGACATAATGCAATCAGAAACGGCAATAACGCTGCGGCGCGGCGTGACTGCGAGACACCGGTGATATAGGGAGGAGGATTCGCATTTTTATTCCAACACAACGAGTCGCGCAAACGTGCGACGTGGGAATCGTCGACTCGTATTTCCGCTCCGTCTCCCGGGAAATATGTTCCCGTGCAGCTTATTTGCAAAAGGAAATAAAGGATTGATTTGATTGCGAGACAGTGCGGTGGTTCCGTACAGGATGTTTGTGACCCAAACGGATTATGATTGACGGAGGAAGATAATGCAGCTCTGAAGCAAACGTACAGAATCTGAATTAGTGCTAATACTTTATGCTAGTTTGAGGCTTTTGAGCTCTTGTTGAAGCTTAGGGCAGCGTTTCCCGAACTTTTTATACCAAGTAAGAAATGATTGAGGTCTCAAAACCACCAGAGGAAGCTCGTGTACCACCGTTGGTACACGTACCACAGTTTGAGACTGTTGTCTGAAGTCTCGCTGTTTCAATCTGAACAGAATCCCTTTCTCTAATATTGTCAAAGTCTGGTCTCTTTAATCCACGTCTGCTGTGACCTCTTAGCCGAGTAAGCTAATGTTAGCGTCGTGAATTTGTTTGAATAAGCTGGACTTTTACTGTCAATAGTGGTTCCAGCTGTTGGGTTTTAACGGTTGAAAAACAAGGCTCGGAAATATGCGCTCAATGAAAATATACACATAATTTTGTGCTGAAACATGAAAAAAAAAAAATCGGATCTGTTTCTGGTTTCGGGGACGAATTCTGTTTTTAGTTTTATCCGTGTTTGTTCATACTTTTTTCAAGCCACATGTTTTTTACGTTACAAGGACATTTTAAAGTTTAGGAGGAGGCGTTTAGCCAAAGAGCTGCTATCATTAGGCTACTGACTCCGCTGAAAAGACGACAAATAAAACAGTAACCGAGACATTTTCGACCACAATGACACATGCTGGAACAGTGAAGGCTATTATATAAAACTGTGATGTGTTCAAAAAAAAGATGCTTAAGACCTTAGTTGACACGAATTCAATCATCTTTAATCATCTTGTCCTCTATTTTGTTTCGCTATCATCATCATTACGTACGTGTTTTTTCTTGTAGTTTAACCCTTTGTGAAATGAAGACGGAAAATATGAATTATTAATAATAATGAGAAGACAAGCTGTCATGTGTGATAAGTGATGATAACAGAGCGGCTGACATAACAGAGAAGAAAAGAAAAGTCGAGGTCAGGAGTTGAGAATTGAAAAGAAGTGAGTGAGTAGCGTTGTGTTTGTTTTCTGTGTGTGGGAGACGTGAGCTGTAACCTGCCCTCAGGAAATCCTGTATCGTCTTCCGATCGATTAAAAACACACCGTATGTCGACACAAATGGGGTTTTTACGGACATTTTCTGCCTTTTTTAAAAAATTCAATTTTGACTTCTCCAAATGATGCTAACGTTAACTGTTATGCTAACGTCCTCAGGCTCTTGATACCGTTTCTCCTTCCCAGGACATATAAGTTTATCTCTTTTTTAGACACCTGAACGACAATAAAGGCCGTCGTCTAACAGGTGGACATGTACACTCACCCATGCTAGCATAAACACACATACATATTGACAGAAACATGCGAGGGAAACTTTAGCTAGCTAATGCTTAACGAGGGTGTCCATAAATCCAAGTTTAGCGTGGACAGTCTGGATTTTAAATACCGTCGTCCATGTTAGGCTAAAAGTGGTGTTGATAAAATATGTTGTATGATATATTGTTAGCTTACATTGTCAACAAGGCTTCCATGTGTTACCTTTTTTTAAATTTAATTTTGACTTCTCCAAATGATGCTAACGTCTACTGTTATGCTAACACCCTCAGGCGTTTCTCCTTCTTCTCAGGGACGTCTAAGTTTATCTCTTTTTCAGACACCTGAACGACAATAAAGGCCGTCGTCTATCAGGTGGACATGTCCGCACACCCATGCTAGCATAAACACACGTACATATTCACAGAAACATGGGGCGGAAACATTAGCTAGCTAATGCTTATGTCCGAATTTAGCGTGGACAGTCTGGACTTTAAATACCGTCGTCCATAATTTGGCTAAAAGCGGTGTTGTTAAAATGTGTTGTATGATATATTGTTAGCTTAAATTGTAAACGAGGCTTCCATGTGTTGGCTACGCACGGCTAACGTGACAGAAGCGCCTAAACGAAATTTTAAGTTGAATAGCCCTGGAATAGAGTATGTCAGAATCACTGTATCGTCATATATCGTGGACAAAATTGTGTTGTTGTGTATTCTTTTTTGGTGCTGTGGAGATGGCCACCCTTTACAATCATGGCCTGGAGGTAAAAAAGATATGGTATATATATGTGTGTGTGTGTGTCTCCTATAGGAGCTCATTCAGCAACACTAAAGGCCTTTAACCTCCCTCAGAGCCCTGAGTCAGCAACATCACTGTCAATGAGGTTGAAGAATATTAGAGTGCGTGTGTGTGTTTGTGTGTGTGTGTGTGGGGGGGGGGGGGGGGGGTAGTTTCATGAAATATACATCATAGTCATGCGAGCGCAGGAATGATTGAGTACATGTTTGCTGCATGCGAGTCTGTATGTGTTTGTGTGTGTGTGTGCGAGGAGTTTTCTTCTGTTCCTTTTATTACTAATTACGCTTATTATTTGCTCTGCTTAACTTCTGTTTCCTGCACACACACACACACATATACATATATACCAGCAGCGACAGACGCGGCGGCATCTGTTTTGGCGTCGACGAACGGCGCATAAGTGACACACAAAAGGAGAAGGAGCGGCGCGCAGACGGGTAGATGGATGAGGAAGAGCTTTGTGTTTAATGAACGAGAGGATTTGTGTTAAACGGATGGCGACACGCTGACTTTAATGAGTCGAGTCTTCCAGCCTCTCTGCTGCTGATGCCGTCGTCGTCGTCGTACTCTTTCTGAGTCGAGGTGGAGCAGAGCCAAAGATTAGTAAACACGCCGACTCATTCGCATGTTTTCGAGATGAAGTCAGGCTACTGATACGCTGTAATTATGATGTTCTTATATCACGCGAAGCCCGGCTTCGGTTGCGCTAAATTACAAAGAAAACACACATTAGCTCGAGCGCTATGTCGCCATGCGGAAAGTTCTGGTTTTATTTCCTCAGATTGTTGTCGTGAACCGTCTCTGGGAATTCTGCGCTTTACAATTTTTTCCTACGTTATGATTCTGGGAAGGCCTGGATCATTTTTGAGATTATGTCCTAAATAACTATTACATCAAACGTCCATTATGGTCTGATTTGTAATCTCGTTGACTTGCCTGTGTTTATTCAGTCCCCTGTCATTTCCTGATGCAAATCAAGGTTTACCCAGTTTTAGTTTATTTATTTATTTATCTATTAATTTATTTATTTTTATGTAAGATCACTGCTGCATTTTTTAAGGCTTAGGGCCGCAAATGAAATTCAGAGGTGGAAGCTGCACCGTAGCGGAAATCAGATACGTAATTATAGCAATGCTGCAGTGAAAACCCCACTTTGATTTAACTACATATAACAGTCCTGCATTTTTATTTTTTTTACACTGTTATTACCTAAATCTATCCAACGTTTTATTCAGTTTACATTATATTATTGGCTTTATGTGAATTATTAATCCTGCATTAACATTTTACTGTGTTAATGTAGCAGCCTGAGGAGCAATTGGAGGAAAATGCATAATTTAAAACGTAAAGTCAACTTCAAATGTAAAATACCTTTTAGTCGTAGTACTACAATGACTCTCTCTGAAAATGTAAAGTACTTTTTTAGAGTAAATTTGTGTTGTAGTTTTCCCAAGTCTGTCGCAAACCTGCATTCTCTTTGATTGCCACTAGGGGGCAACTCCATTGGTTGCAAAAACAAGTCAGCTTGTTTGTATGTGAACGAGACAATTGGCCTGTTTCTCAGCCGATTTAGAAAATGCGTAAATTTTTTGTGCGTTTGTGGTCTAGAGCCATGGTTCTCAAACTGTGGTGCGTGTACCACCAGTGGTACGTGACCTTCCTCTGGTGGTACATTTCTCTGATTTCTCTTGGTTTGAAACGGCTAACCCTCACACTACACTCTTAGAAATAAGGGTTCCAAAACTGTCCTTTTTCAAGGGCTGAGATTCTACCTGGAACTATTTGCTTCTGAAAAACCCTTTCCCGAAGAAAGGGTTTTTCAAGGGTTCTTGGTAACACTAATGGTTCCAGTAAGAACCATTTTTATCCAGAGAACCCTTTAAAACCCCTTTCCCGAATAAAGGATTTTAAAAGGGTTCTTGGTGGAACCCTCCAAAAGGGTTTCACGTGGAACCTTTATAAAAAGGTTCTACCTGGAGCCAAAAAGGGTTCTCCTATGAGGACAAGCCGAAGAACCCTACATGGTTCTAATTAGCACTTTTATTTCTAAGTGTACGGCATGATTTGGCCAGATAATCTGTTCAAATCAGCCTAAAGTTTGACGACACCCAAGATTGTTGGAAGGGTCAGATTGGGACTAAAAATCTGGCCAATTATCCTCAGGTGTGGGGGCAGACTTCAGAGAGTAGGCACGGTTGAGTTTTAGTTGGAATTTTTCTACATTCATTTCTATAAAAACAGCCAAATGTTGTAAATGTAAAACACAAAAGACTAAGGGTGCTTTCACACCTACAGCATTTGGTGCGCACCAAACATGTTTGGTCCCTTGGTTCGGTTCATTTGCGTAGGTGTGAAGCTAATCTCAAGTCGACTGGTCCGAGACCTGCCTGAAGGGCTGGTCCCAAACCTCTTTATCCGGCCTACTTTGGTACACTCCCATTGTGGTGTGAAAGCAACCAAACCAAAATGGGACGAAACGCTATCTCGTCTCATACGTTATGGGTATGAGACGAGATATGGGATTATCCTCGAATTTACACCTGACGCAGGAATCCGGGGTTAGTCCGGTTCCGGTGCCGATTGGTTCTTCGCGGTCTATTTTGGTTCTTTCAGAACTATGCGTATGTGAAAGCAAACCGTTACCCACGGTACTTTTCTGCAGCATCTAACGATGTTTTAAGGCCATTCGGTTTGAAGTTGACGTATGGGCCGTTCCTCATGAACAACACAGCTATATTTAAGACATTTGACAGATACAGTAGATGAACCTCTTCCTTTTGCAATGCGTGGCAACTGTGTGTGTGCGCATACAGTATGTGTGTACTGTACACACGTGTGTGTGTGTGTGTGATGGATCGCTCCGGTGAGGGGACGCCATCCTTTACTGACGCCGGACACGACCCTGACAAACTGCGCGCGACTGTTCTATATAGATGAGTAACTGTGTCGTCAATGCAATTCGCCTTAAAGTGTCTTCATATAGTAGTGTAACGTATATTGTGTGTGTGTGTGTGTGTGCTGCACAGTGGGCGTGTACAGCGGGGAGGGTGTGTGTGTGTCTGCGAGGCGGTGTTTCGCCCGGCTAAGTATACCTGAGGGAGCGACGCTACACACACTCCACTGTGTAGCCTCGCTTTATCATTGCTGACATACAACTATATGTGTTAGCGGGGAGAGAGAGTAGTGTGTGTGTGTGTGTCTGCCTCGCTCGACCCCTAACTCTAAGACACGGTCGTCCATCACACTTAACTGCACACAAACTCGTGCAGAAACACTGTGCTCGCGCATCAGCTGAGCAACACGCGCGCATCACGCTGGCGAGAGTCTTTATCGCGGAGTAAATAAACGCAAACTTGTCGAACTGTCGAGATAAATGAGGTTTGATGCATTTTAGATCATCTTTAATGCTAATTATACACACTTTAAGTACTTGTTGCACTAGCTGCCGCCTGCTTTTAGAGCATATATTTGTTTCTTAATAAAGTTTTATTCAAAATTTAAACGAAGAGCCAGTGGAGAAACCGCACCCGCAGGTGCAGCACTGAGCTGTGTGCAGTGGCCACTTTTGGTATTACAGGACGCAAAATAATTGTGATTATATATATTTTTGACGTAATCTAGCAGCTCTAGTTAACAACATACACAGTTTTTTACAACAACAGGAAGTGAGACATATCTGGAGCAGACAAACTCTGACAGCTGACATGTTTTTTTAGAATGAAAGTGAGGGGGAAAAAAAAAAGACTTATTTAATGAATGCATTGATTTTTCTCAACGGCAGCTGAATAAAACATCACGGATACTTGTGAGCTGACCTTTTCCTGTGCTCCCCAAAGATCATTTGAGAACTGTTTCTTTATGTTGCTGATGTCACCAGAGAGTCATAACTCAATCTGTCCTTTGCATCTCTAAGAACTTTTGGCCCATTTTCCTTTATTTGACAGGATTGTTGTCATATTTTAACTGTAGACTGTGCAGATCCAGGGACAGGAGTTGCTACGTACTCTTTGCGCAGATGATAAAGATTGAGTCATTGGTTGATTGATTGCGAGACGAAGCATTGAATGTGGAGGGAATAGGAGATTTTATGTAGATTTTTACCCCATTAAGGCCACGTTATACTTCTCCGGCTGCGTAATGCGTTATCCAACTGCGTAACCACGGAGACACCTCGAGCCTTAATAGCTCTCCGTTGTGGTGCCGGATACGCACTGCAATTTTCCACCCCGATCAGTAGGGGTCGCTACGTAAGGTTGTTGTGCTTCTTGCTAACAGTGAGCAAAAGACTGTTGTTGTTGCAGCTGAATAACGTTGTTAGCTTACATTGTAAACAAGGCTTCCATGTGTTACCTTTTTTTAAATTTACTTTCGACTTCTCCAAATGATGCTAACGTCTACTGTTATGCTAACATCCTCAGGCGTTTCTCCTTCTTCAGATAGTTTGAGGCGAGAAATTAGCCATTTAGAGTCTAAACGTGCGGTTTGTGTATCGTAAGATGTGACGTATTTATAGTTGGGCAGCGACGTTGTCGGCGGTGATCGGCTCCGCCTCTGTGGACGCTCGGTGCGCACAGTGGCCCGGCACAGAGCAGCGTTAGCTCGGCCCGGCCCGAGGACCAATCGCAGCCCTTGCCGTCTCTCGGTTGTCCCACGACGGAGAGACTCTCCGGCGACGTAGAGGGGTCTCCGTAAGCTACGTGGAGCACTTTACGCAGAAGTATACGTTGGGCTTTACTCCAGTCCCGCATGGTAAAAAAAAAAGCTGTGGTCTCAAACCCCGTTTGAGACCCCCCCACGCTGACCTCCCATTGCCCCTCTATGAGCTTCACTTCCTTTTACTGGAATAGAAAAAGAAAGAAAAAAAAAAAACAATAGTAGCCAACATAATCTGGGCAGCGTTGAGTCTGAGTTCGCTCCAAAATGTGTTTGGCAGAGGACGCCGGTATCTGCGTTTCATAGGGAGGCCGCCGGGGCGCGTTTGGGAAGGACGGGTGCAAAAGTGTAAAGGTGGACGAGAGGACAATAAGGGGGGGGGGGGGGGGGGTGGAGACGAGGACACGGCGGAGGTGGAGGTGGAGGTGGAGGTGGAGGTAGTTCCTGAGGAGTCGCCTGCTCGGTGTGTCAGAACGATAAAAGCCACATTCCTCAGCTGCTTGTAAAAAACCTCGCTTTAAACGGGGACTCTTTTTCTTTCCCTTCAAAGGCCTCTTCTTCTTCTTCTTCTTCTTCTTCTTCTTCTTCTTCATTGTGTTCTTTCTCTCTTTACCTCAACAACACACACACACACACACACACTGATCCAATCTGATTGAACCGTACCCTGATATCAGGAAATACCTCTCAGCCCAGAACATTCCTCTGATAAAAGAGTGTGTGTGTGTGTATGTGTCGTGTTTCTCTGCGATCTCACATGCACGTTTTCAAGCCGATGAGATCTTGAAACTCTCCCCCCCCCCCCCCCCCCGGAGAGTCCAGACTGAGCACTTTCTCTGGCTTTGGCGCAAGAACAACAAAGTCATTTTGGTGTTTCCTTGGCTGCAGGGCAGAACAAAAGCGAAGGGGAATCTAATCAGCGTCATCGGCCTCGGCTTCATTCATTCACGGCCCGGACTGACTTCTTCGCTCTAACATTCCTCGCCTCTCTCTCTGCGAACACGAGGCTCTGTCTTGGCTCGCCGATAAAATACAAAAAAACTACTAAAGTCGGGGATTATGACTCGCCGATGATGGGAAACTGAAGACTTGTAAAGGGTTTTTTTTTTTCTTCTGCAGGTTATCGCAAAAAAACCCTCCTGGCCCGTAAAAACGCGCGCCAGAGCATTAAGTCACATTTAATCTATGTCATGACTGCGCGATACAGTTTTGTTGGTACGCAATTAAAGTTAAAATGGTTTTATAGAATTGTAGATACAGCTGTAAAGAGTCCGTTTATGAGCGATACTGAGTACGTTAAGTCTTTTTAAGTGGAATATGGAACTTATTTCTAAGGCCAAATCCAACATGTTGAGCCTTTCTGACGGGTTCGGATTAAGGTTCTTATTGGAATGGTCTTTATGCGTCTGCTTTTATAGTCTCTTGGGAGTTTTATGTCTGAAATTGTCTCATCACCGTAGCTAGTTGGAGTATTTATGCTGCTATCTTGACCAGGAAACTTCCCTGGAAGAAGAACTCTTGTGTTTTTTAGATAAAAATGGACAAAACTGTATGTGCTTAGCTCATAAAAATGTGATGTTTGTCATAGAAACCTCCTAGTTTTTGATTTTGAAGAGGGTTCCAGTGTCCTGTTGTGTCCCCCGTCCTCACACAAGTGCAATATTAAATCATCACAGTGCTATATTAACTCCAGGCAGCGGTCCAAACCGGCAGAGAAGACAAACTCATAAAAAAAAAAAAAGTAGTAAACTCTGTCAGTGGAGAAGACAAATATCTGCTTTTTTGGTGTTTTGGCGCCGACTTCCTTCAGTGGGCAGAAGCTCTTCCTGTCCTGGCATCAGTGTAGACTTTTAATGTTTATCCGCCCTCCACTTCTTCTTCTTCGTCTTCTTTTCCCACCAAATTATCTTTATCTGCATCGCTGCTTGCGCTCTTTCGCCCGAACACTGTGCGTATTATTTGTCACTTCTACCGCAGGGTGATTCCATCGCGACTGTGGACACAGACACGGGGTTGTGGGTAAAGACGGTCAATCCAAGTGTGCGAACACAAGCTTTTATATACTAGGTTGTTCTCGGCTGACCTATTTCCCCACACGCTGTCATTCCGAGTCTTTATACCATCCATCGTCTGCAGCTTTATCCTCCACATGAGGGTCTGACATGGGGCAAAAGGCAGCGTCTCATCCTGGACAGGGTTAGTGTCATCCAGAGCCAACACATGGAGATGGACGACAACCATTCACACACATCTACGGTCTAATGTAGAGCGTCCAATTTACGCTTGCGTGAGGAAACCGAAGAACATGCAAACTCTACACAGAAAAGGCCGCGCCAGAATGCAACCGGCAACCTCCTTGCTGTGAGGCAACAGTGCTAGCCGTGTGAGACACCATGTGGCCCCTTTACACCATCCACGAACTTCAACATATTGAAGCCGTTATGGCGCCGAAATTCCAATTCTTTAGCTCACTGTCTTCTTTCTCGTTAGCACCTTGGTTAAGAGGAAATTCATTGGGCTTGTGACAGGAGGGTTGCTGGTTCAGATTTGAGGATGCGTCAAGGCTTTGGGTGCCCTTAAGCAAGTCACCCGATCCCCCACTGCTGCCTTATTATTATGCCGGTCATTTTTGAGAGGGTTAATGTGCATAAAGACTCTGGAAACGTGGCATGGAGGTCAGGTGTGGTGAAAATGCAGGCTTGGACCCGTGTGTTTGTACCAGGGCTATGTAGCGCCCTCCTAAGGCGAAATGTGGCTAGAGCAAGCCAAAATAAAAGTCGGGCCGAATTTCACGAAACTTTGTGGGAAGTTGTTACGGCCCGAGGCGAAGAAAAAAGTCAATTGGGACCATGGACGTCAACTCAACAGGAAGTCGTCCACTTTGAATGAATTTTGGTGTCCATCTTGGCGATTTGCGCACTTCGTAAATAACTTCTTTTGTTTCTGGGTCAAACTCTGGTGGTGAGAGCTGTTAATACGTGCACTGAGGCCATTTTGGGCCCCAAACAACATTGCGAAATTCAATTTAGCAAAATGTCAGTTGGACTAACCCGTTTGAAGATGTTTTTTTCGTGACATTTTAAGCCAGAAATCAAAGTGAATATCAAAGAAGTTGACATTATGGATGATTTTTTTTGCTGCCCCGGTAACATGGATTTTGAAAGTCTTGTCTTTTTTTTTTTCGTTGCACTGTTGCATCCTGTGTTTGACTGGTTGGGGGGGGGGAAGCGGCTCTGTCCTCTGTCTGAGGGCTGCTCTGTCTTGGATCACTCTGTTTTTATTATGAGAGAAAACTTTAGTGTATATACAGTAAAGTGTGTGTGTCTATTTTTGCAGCAATCCCTCCATCCCTTCTCTCTCTCTCCCTCCCTCTCTGCTCCCCTATGACCAGCCTTTAAATTACTGTCTGCCGATATTCTCATCCTGCCCTCCCACCAACCCCGGCCTCGCTTTCATCTCACTTTCTCGCATTTCCCCTGACCGTGCTTCGTCTTTCTCTTTCTTCTCTTCATCCCTCTTTCTTCTCACCACCTTTCAGCTCTTACGTTCTGCACCTCCACACTTAAGGGATGAGGCGGTGCGGGGATTTCTTCGCCAGCTCCGGTCCGCTAATCAATTTCCCCCCTCGAGTCCGTCGCTCCCGTTCCTCTCTCTCTCTCTCCTCACATCCTCCACATGCTTATTCTCTCTCTCTCTCTCTGTGCCACCATTTCTACTGTATTTGATGAGCTTCATCCCAGCAGCAGCAGCAGCAGCAGCAGCAGCAGCAGCAGCAGCAGCAGCAGCAGCAGCAGCAGCAGCATCTCTGTGGCTGACTCCTCGCCTCTCACCTCAGCCTTTTTTCTCTTAACCTGTCATTGCTTGGCTCTTCCTGTCCTCCTCTTGTACTCGCTCTCCTGCGCTCTGCCTCATTTTCTCTCATTATGTCAGTGTTATCTACTGATTTGTTCCCTCCCAATCCTCCCACTCTCTTGTGTCTTTTTCCTTTTTTTTTTTTGTGTGCCGTGTCTTTTATGGGAACTGGCGGGGAGGCTGCAGCGGCGGTTCATGTTGAGTTATAGTTTGTTTTGATGGTATAGAGATAGAGATGGAGGCTGAAGGGAAACGGGGGGGTGGGGGGGGGGGGTGGCACGGGGAAGAGGCGAAGGAGTGTAGAGGATGTTGTCGGTCCGAGAACAAGGGAGGAGGTGAACGAGCGACGGCTCTCGTCGCCGATGCGCGAGAGATGGACGAATTTAAGAGCGAAAAGCAGATCCTCCAGGGAGTGACGGAGGGAAGACGAGAGGGAATGAGGCAGTGTCCTGTGCTGGGGAGACGAGGGGAGAGACGAGGGGGGGAAACCCCAGAGAGAGGTCCCCGTGTGGCGTGAGAACCATGTTAAAGCTGCAGACGGCAGCCTGCGAGGATTAGGCTGAGGAGGCAAAACTTAAAAAAAAAAAAGAAAAAAAAAGGCAGATGACTGAACACAGGGGATTGTTTTGTTCACTGTGATAACACCGTGGATTCATAGATAAGAAGATGACAGAAAACGCACCGTTTTGAACATATAGTCAGTAACTGCTGAGAGTAATGGTAAAATTCAATTTCTCTGTTCTCAGACGCTACATTTGCCAAACGCTGATACCCACCCAGTACAGAATACCAGGTCCTTTGTGTATTGTGTCTAGCCTGCACCTTCCTGCAGCACCAGCAGGGAGCCAACAGCTCCCCGATAACCTACAGTAGACAAAGAGGTCGGAAAGCACCTTCTGAAGGTAGAGTCTTTGTCTATTGGAGGGGTGCGGAGGGGGGAGTTGCTCTCTATTTCATTCTTCACCAGCAGCAGAGACATTTCCACAACAGAGAGGACGTAGCAAAGAACAAAAATACGGCCACGGTTTCCTGCGTTCATGAACATCATTTTGCTAAGGGGGGCGCTGTAGAGTACGCAGCACGCTCTAAAACACTCTCCGTCGAGAGCTTTGACACCATTACCGGTTGCCGTAAGAAACATCGAACCAGTTTAAACCGGTCAAATAAACCGATTAGAATCAACATTACTCCGTTTAACAACACGTTTAACGTAGCATCAGCAGCTAATGTTTGTCTTCTCGGGCTAAAGAGGCTCCTCCTCATTCTCCAGTGGAACTCGAAACACTCGTAACTTTAGTTGACTGGTCACTGGCTGGTTTGGTTGCTTTAAGGGTTTAAGAGATAAAGAAATCCAGAATTATTTCCTATGCCACTGTTTTCCCTACGTTGTTTTTGACGCTTACACTTTGACCTGAGTGTGCCGATGCCATCGCGTTATAGCGGAAAGTCATAATTCGACGTATTTTTAGACACGTTTTAATATTTTATTGGACAAGCAAAAAAACAATTTTTTACAATTCAGAAAAACAAGCAAACCATTTACACGCTTGTGTTGTTCCACCCCTTGTCAGTAGGGGGTGCTACAGCACCTAAGCCAACTCTCGCTGTTGACATTGAAACCATGAAGTCGGCAGAAAAATGTGAACTGACGCGATTAAATCAGGTCAGGAATAGTTAACTTACTCCCATAAAGACTTCCCTTTCAAATACAGAGATCTCCTTGCAACCGGGAGAGTCGCCCCCTGGTGGCTTCAGGACCAGGACATGCGTCATGCAACCAGTCTGATAAATTCTCCATTCGTCCTCCACTCACTGATCGTCACCTTTGATGACATTTTGGTGTTTGGACGACGGAGGAACCGACATGATGCAAGACGGCTGCAAGAGCTCCTTCTTTGCCAAAGTCCTACACTTTGCTGAGATCCACCGTATTTTCCCGTTATCTCCCGCCTTAGCGCTGCTACCGAAACTTCAGTGAGTGTTTGATGTCCATGTCAGGTGATTGTAAGCGTACGCATGTAGTTTCATCATTGACGCGTCAGCATATTCATAATAAATGCACCCAGTGATGAGGATGGTGAAATGTCTGCAGCTGCTTCACAGTAACAATAATGATAAATAAGAAAACACCCTGCGGTTTATCAATTTGTCTGATTGCTGACTTAAAAGTACATTAATCATCAAACCAATACTTTATTCATTTATCTTCTAAACTTTTTTCAGGACACCAGGGCTGAAAAAGAACAAATCACTGACCTCATTAGTTTGGTTTTTACCGACATGAATCCGATTACACATGATTTTAATAATTATTACAAGTGTTGATGGTTTTTTCCGCCCGCGTCCAAATTTTGGCCGTGGAAAAACGTTGGAGCCTTTAACAGAAAAAAAAAAAAAAAAAGCTGTCCGTCGTCGGCCAAGAACAAAAATCTGGCTTTACTTTTTCGCATTTTCTAATTTCCAAATTTTTCCACTTCGAACAATATGGTATGAACTCATAAAAAGTGTAAGAAATCATTTCCAAAGTTCTCTCTCTCTCTCTCTCTATGATCTAACTATTTCTAAGAGAGCTTTTATTCTGAGATCCTTTAAAGTCATTTTCCTCATACTTTAGTGTAACACAAGTCACAATGGCAGCATTTTTTCTTCTCTTTTCTGACTTCGCTAGGACACTCTTTCCACCACCACTGCCTCATTTTCCCCTGCTTACCCTTTATTTTACTCTCACAGTTCCCTTTCTGCCTTTAACCCTTTCTTCTCTCCCACATTCTCTCTCTCTCTCTCTCTCCAAATTTCCTCATATTGCAGCGATTTTGTGTTTTCGCGATCAAAGCACAGAAGTCGTTCCCTAAGAGAGGGTCATTTCGTCTCTCTTTCATCTTTCTCTCTCGTCTGGCTCCGTCACTGCAGTTCCGTCCCCGTCCACATCGATCTAAGTCTTTCCCCCCACTTCGCTCCGTCAGCTGAGTAAACACGGACGTTTTTACTTGACGTCAGAGAGCCTCGATCAAACCCGGCGGGACCAATAATAGAAGAGACCAGTGAGTTGTTGTGGCCCGATGGGAACGGCCAAAAAACGGCCAAAAAAACAAAACAACAACTGACCTTTAAATGAAGTTTCTGCGCAATAATTCCTTCCAATTCTGCCATTTGACGATTTAGACGTTTCAGAGGTGATATTTCAAGAGGGCAGCGTGATTTATAAACCCCTCACGGGTCTCTGTGTTTTGGATCACTTGATATAAAACCACTTTAAAGGGACAATGTGTAGTATTTATGGGTTTATATAACCCAAAATCCACTTTTTTATACATATTATGTGCTCCTGCATTGTCTAGTCGCTGTATAATATTCTTTGTTTCATTTTCGTAGTGTTTCAAAAAGTCATGTAAAATAACACGGTCGCGGGCCGCGGTTGCATAGCCACTGTTAGCAGCGAGACGCCATGTTTCTACCGGAGCCTGTAAGGACAAACGTGAGAGAACAAATCAAGCGTCTCTTTACTTGTAGCGGAAGTCCCGCCTCCTCTCTCTCCGCTTCGTCTGCTACGGCCGCGGTAGCTCCGCCCTCTCCCTCGCCTCACGAACCTCATCTGCTGACACGGAGAAAGACGACGAGGACGACATTTGACCGGCTGCGGATACCGTAGCGCTCAGGGAAGGGAGGGGGTGAGCAGAGGAGCAGTTCTTTGTTGTGAATTTCAGCCTCTCCTCTAGATGGCACTATAAACTACTTACTTCACCTTTAAGGGTTCTCCACACTTGAATAACGATAGGTTTTCTCGCAGCAGCTGATCGGGAATCGCCCGCCAGATGTTCGGGAAGCAGACGCTCGGGACGCGTTTTTTTCGCTTGTATACCTTAGCGACGCGAGGTGTTTTCGGGCCCCTTCGATCGCGAGATCGTTTCCTTTTTTTCTGTCGGTGTGCGTGCGCCACATCTGCTGCTATGTTTACGCCTCCCTTCCAAACTACTTAGGAGTTTTTTAAAGCCCTATGTTGTTATTTTGCGACTTCTGTGTTTGTTATCCTTTGTTCAGATTTAACATCGGTGACATAAACTTACTCGACGAGGCAACAATAGATGAGGAGATGCTCTGTAGTTGGAGTCTAAAAACGGCGATTTTGTCTATGGGTTTTGGTGCAGTAGACTTAGGGGTTTAGAAACTGAAGTTTTTTTGGTTGAAAAAGGCTGTATAAAGTTTTATTTTGTTTTACATGGGTTACATGTAGGTGGATCATGTAATTTTACTACAGGACATTTGTAATATTAATGCATAAGAAATCTCAGTGAAGCTGAAATCGCTAAAACGCAGATAGAACATTGTTTTCTGAAGCACAAACCGCACCATTTGTGCTTCTGACGAGTGCGTTCGACCTTCTTGTGACTCAGAATTTCTTCTTTTTTTTTTTAAATTTTATTCAACCTTTCTTTAACCAGGTAAAAACTCACTGAGATTGAAATCTCATTTCCAGGCCAAGACGTTAGCAGCGCACGTCATATTTAATATTAGATTAGCTACACGCTAGGAGACGGCGGACAAACAGTAACGGTGTTTGACGTACGCCGAAAAACACCCGAGGTTTGCCACGGACTTGTCTGAGAAAACTGAAACCGCTTCTTCGAGCGTCTCCATACTTGAAAATCAGCGGAAAACGACTTAAAAGCGGGATATGACGGAACGTTTATGCACATATTTACTGCTGCTCTGTTCACGCGCGATTAGCGTTAGCTTGGGTGATGTTTCCAGACCTTTTCACCCAAGTTATAAGTTGTAAATCTTTACTGACGTGAGTTATTCGGACAGAATAATTACTTTAACCCTCCTCTCCATGTGAAACTAATCCCGCCTGAATCGGACTTAATAGTGAAAATTATACTTAAGTTAGCATGGATTTTATTAAGCTAGCCTTTTGTTAATTCACTGGGTTAAGGTGAACAATAACCCGAGTTCAAAGGCACATAAATATCCGTTATTGCTGCTCGCCGGTGTCTTGAGAGCCACGGTACGTCAGATGCTTTTTAACGGACTATGAAAGAACGCGCTTAAAGGGAACAGTGCAGGGTTTTTGTTCACTGGAGGAAGGTTAAAGCAGTCGGACGAAGGGGGGTGAAGGTGTGCGTTCCGTTTGTCGCCGTTTTTTTCCTCCGCGTTATCGCGACTGCCTCGTCTTCACCACTTCACTTCCAGACAAACGCGCGCCGCTGCAGCGACCGATAACGCAAACACACACTCGCATAGTACGCACGCAAACACTTAAGCGTAAGTATGTGTTTGTGTGTCTGTGTGTGTCTGTGGAAAGACACAAAATGTGCCGACGCACGCATGCTAACGTGTGATGCGCGCGGACCTTCAATGCGTGGGTGTTAAAAAATGCACACATGCATATATACATGTGATGCATGCATGAGCGGTGGAGAGGCTGAGAGAGGCTAATTAACTAAGCAGAAGTTATCTGAGCAGGTGTGTGTGTCTGTGAGTGTGTGTGTGTCTGTGAGTGTGTGTGTCTGTGTGAGATTAGTGAAGTGGGGTAGAAGTTCAACCCTTATCAGCAGCTGTCTTTCTCTTTATGGCTCACTTGACTGTCCACTCCTGAGGTACTGTCCCATCTCCACAACAAACACACACTCTCTTCACAGCACACACACACACACACTGGTTTTGCATTCTTTGTGTGGACACTCATGATGCGTAATGTGTTCCCTAACCCTGAAACCTTAACCTCAACCATCACAACTAAATGACTAACCCTAATTCTAACCCAAAAAAAACAGACTCTAACCCTAATTTTAACCCTAAAACCAGGTCTTACCAGGTCTATTTCTTACTCTAAAATTGGGTCCCAACCCGAAAACCAGGCCCTTACCCTAATTCTAAACATCCTAACCCTAATTCTAACCCTAAAGCCAGGTCCTAACACTAATTCTAACTCTAAAACCAGGCCCTAACCCTGATTCTAACCCTAAAACATTATCCTTACCTTAATTTTAACCCTAAAACCAGGTCTTAACCCTATTTCTTACTCTAAAATTGGGTCCCAACCCTAAAACCAGGCCCTTACCCTAATTCTAACCCTAAAACCAGATCCTAACTCTAAAACCAGATACTAATTCTAACCCTAAAGCCAGGTCCTAACACTAATTCCAAACATCCTAACCCTAATTCTAACCCTAAAGCCAGGTCCTAACACTAATTCTAACCCTAAAACCAGATCCTAACCCGAATTTTAACCCTAAAACCAGTTCTTGAACCTATTTCTTACTCTAAAATTGGGTCCCAACCCTAAAACCAGGCCCTTACTCTAATTCTAACCCCAAAACCAGATCCTAACTCTAAAACCAGATACTAACTCTAAAACCAGATACTAATTCTAACCCTAAAGCCAGGTCCTAACACTAATTCTAAACATCCTAACCCTAATTCTAACCCTAAAGCCAGGTCCTAACACTAATTCTAACCCTAAAACCAGACCCTAACCCTAATTTTAACCCTAAAACCAGGTCTTAACCCTATGTCTTACTCTAAAATTGGGTCCCAACCCTAAAACCAGGCCCTTACCCTAATTCTGACCCTAAAACCAGATCCTAACTCTAAAACATATACTAATTCTAACCCTAAAGCCAGGTCCTAACCCTAATTCTAAACATCCTAACCCTAATTCTAACTCTAAAACCAGCTCCTAACCCTAAAACCAGGCCCTAACCCTAATTCTAACCCTAAAACCAAGTCCTAACCATAAGTCTTACCTATAAACCAGGTCCTTACCCTCAAAAAGCATGCTGAAGTTGTTTAGACCAGCTAAAAAAGTTCAAAATGTCCTCACAAAGATAGATTATGTTTGACAGTCGGTCCACACATCCTACTTAAGATTATGGTTTCCGTGACAAGTCATTGACTCAGATTCATTTCCTCGGCCTGATCCTAAACCCTGACCTCAGGCTAACTTTAAAACACGTCTTCACTTTATAAATTTACTCATTTACATTACGGGGACATGATTTTTGTCCCCATTGTGATGGTGTAAACAGATTAAAGGCACACACGTAGATTAAAACTGTCAGTCACTTTATTTACAGGCCGGTGAAACAGATTTTTAAAAACGTGTGTGTGTGTTCTTGTACTTGCGGCATACTGAGGACCAGTGAGGGTTTTTAACCAACAAAGTGAGGTCATTTTTACGGAGTGAGGACATTTTGGCCGGTCCTCACTTTGTTTTCATTGAAATTTCTTCCTTAGGTTGCTATAACTCATACTCAATTTGTCAAAAAAAAAAAAAAATAATTTTTTTGGACGACATAGTATATTATAGAGTTTTTTGTCAAATTTTGCCCCAAAAATTTTGTGTCAAATTTTTTTTTCAAATTTTGGACGACATAATAAGTATGATGTTTTTGTCAAATTTTGGACCAACATTTTTTTGCAAAGTTTTTGGCAAATTTTTGACCAAAAATGTTCGCTGTTCATGAAGTAGATATTTGTAATTGTGTTGATTTATAAAGTGGAAATGCTGGACCTCAGTATGCAGCAAGTACAAGAATATGTGTGTGTGTGTGTGTGTGTGTTTCTCCTCTCCAAAACAATCAGTGTTACAGACACATGGACTAACTTTGAGATTGTGAAAGAAAAGGTAAACACGAGCGCTGATTGCGACAGCGTGACGGAGTTATTTCTGTGGTTCTTTTTAAAAATGTACTTTAAGTTTGTTGTTGTTTCTTATTTTAGTTTCCTTCTTTTTCTCGTAGCCGTACTTACTCGATTGCGACGAATACTTCGACACTGAGAATTTACAGTATTAGATAATCTAATATAAACTGTCACAGCAACAGAGGGCGATCATCATCAAAACTAGTGTGGGAATGTTTGTGCCACCACTGAGCATCTTGTGCTATGTTGATGTTGTGATTATAGAGGGTGTTTAAGGTTGAGGATGACTCATCACACACACACACACACACACACACACACACATACACCCACAATAATCTAGATAAAGATCATCACTCTCGTCCTCCCTCTCTTGTCCTCTGACAATGCTCACAGCTCGCCCCGGATTTATATTCACCATTTCACCGCTCTAAACATCTTCATATAAACACTTTAATCCTAAATGCCGCTCGGGGACGTGGGCGAGGGAATCGCAGTAATGGCCCCCGAGGCGGATTAATTGAAATCGTTATCAGCGCCGATTTTAAAGTGGTATCTCGTCTTACCGCGGCGTGTGCACACTGCTGCCGCTAAACTCACGACTTTGTGAACGGCAGAGCCATCTAAGATGGCCCACTTAGCAGAAATGCCTAAACTCTGTCGCATGACTGTACTCGCGGAGATTTACTCGTCTTTGTCGCAATCCACATCGCAGCTCGCGCTCTAAGAGTCGAGCTAGTGCAAAGTCTCGAGTGTTTTGACGTCTTTGTCATCCTGTAGAGAAAGGAACGACCAATCGGGGTCGTACCTATGTTCCCCGGGTCCTATGTTCCACGTTTTTCCCAAAAAAGATCCTATGTTCCCCACTTTGTGTGACAGGGGAACATGGGACCCTTTTTTTGAAAAAGGGTAGGGTTAGGGTTAGAGAAAGGGTCCTATGTTCCCCGGTCACATACAGATCGGGGAACATAGGACCCGGGGAACATAGGTACGGTCCCCTAGCTGCTAGCCAGAAAGAAGATAGCGACATAGCTAGCAGCTAGCTACATATAAGGGGACCGTATCTATGTTCCCAGGGTCCTATGTTCCCCGCTTTGTATGAGACTGGGGAACATAGGACCCTTTCTCTGAAAAAAGGGTTCTATGTTCCCCGCTGTTCACCCAAAAGGACCCGGGGAACATAGGTACGGTCCCCTAGCTGCTAGCCAGAAAGAAGTTAGCGACATAGCTAGCAGCTAGCTAGATATAAGGGGACCGTATCTATTTTCACCGGGTCCTATGTTCCCCGCTTTGTATGAGACTGGGGAAACATAGGACCCTTTCTCTAAAAAAGGGTCCTATGTTCCCCGCTGTTCACCCAAAAAGACCCGGTGAACATAGGTACGGTCTCTTCCCAATCTTATCCTCGAAAATCCTTGAAAACAATCATGCTAACTTATCATCTGACATTTTAAAGCTACTTTAGCATATTTTAGTCACTTTAGTTACGTGATACTTAGCCTGAAAGCGAAATATCTGGCAAACAATCACCATTTAATGTTGTTGTTGTTGTTATTGTTCTGGAGTGTCCAATCGCGCACCACGTTTGAACTTGATGCTTATTTATCGTTGTAGGTATGCTAAATAGGGACGGGAATCGGTATCGGTCAGTATAGGTATCGGTCCGATACTGGTCAAAATCACTAAATTGCATATATCGCACGTTTCACTATGCACAGACTGTAAACAAAATGTAAATAAGATAAATTGTTCACATGAATAAAGAGCCCAAACATGACTCAGCAAAAGCATAATTTTAGCTGAGTCATGTTTGGGCTGTTTATTATTTTATTATATTATTTATTTGTTATTCCACAGTTGGAGAATTATGTCTTTGAAATGACTCGGCACAAATTTTTGTGTTGTTACCAGCTTCATAAATGGTCTAAAATGACTGTATCCGACTAATATCGGTATCGAGTTTCTGATATCGGTATTATATATATCGGTACACAAACAAGTGTTACCGTCGCATTCCCTAATGCAAAATGATGTCTTGTGATGGTTCAAACCAAAATCCTGAAGTTTACCAAATGCATCCCTTTAAAGGTATATAATACACATACTGTACATTTGAAGTATGACATATTATATAAGCTATAAAATAAGCTTAAAATGACATTGCAAAAAAAGAATTTCAAAATAAAAGTGTCTGTTTTGATGTAAAATTTGTTTTTCTTAATAAAAAACAGACAAAAATGACTCATTATAAAGCCAACCCTCCACAATCAGACTGGGCATTCACACAGCGATTGGTCATATTATCCAAAATCAGACGATATGTTTGTATCGTTCCAGTGAAGCTTTACCAGTATCGTGATATAGAATTAGATTCATTACGTTGCCGTCTGATAAGAAGTTGCGTAGCTTGTTTTTGACACAAGACGGATGATTTTTAAACGCTACGTTAAGCCTGGCAAATGTTTTGCCTGATTATTTTCGTTAAAAAAAAAACCCTGCAGATTTTCGTTTCTTAGAAACATTAAGACAAAAAACACAACAGACTTTCCATAAAACTTTGTGGAGTTTGATGGAAAAATGAGCCAAAAGCAGAGGATCCAGACAAGTGCGTGGATGCAGGACTCGGATAACTTTTTTAAAACTCGATTGAATTAAAGCGGGTTTGTTGGACCTTGGCGGCGATACGCGCTCTAATGAGTGCCATTCTGTGTCCCATCTGAAGCCCAGAGTGGAGTGGTAAATCAGATTTTGAGATGCGAACGGAGGACGTCGGGCGTCAACAGTGGACGGGCGGAAGGGAACAGTGGGAAAGTCCTCGGGGAGGGATTTGGTTCTTGCTCGTTCTGCTTCACGTCACCGTCGCTCTGTCTGCTTTATCCCTTCCCTCCGTCTGTTTGACATCACCGTCTGGGCCGTCATTTGTTTCGTTCCCTTAATGCTACCTGTTGCCGTTCTCGGAGGCCTACGGGCTACGAGGACGGACGGCGTGCATACACTAAAGCCTGGATCAACACTGCCCCATGCCCCGACCGCATGTTTGTGTGGAAGGAAGAACTTTAAGGGCTATGCCTCACAATCACAAAGCCAATTTTTTTTTTTTTTTTTTTTTTTTTACTATCTTCTTGTTGACAGAGTCTCTCACGGCACCCTGGGAGTAAAAGTCTGACTTGGCAAACCTCTCAGTGAAAAATCCCTCCGCACGAATATATGTAATTCTCAGCTTCACAGACAAAAAGCAAAATGTCATTTTTTTTTTTGTTTTTTTTTTGTTAGCAGCCCTCGGAGCAGTAATCTTCTGTCTTTGGCAGCCATTTTAGAGGCTATATTTCTCTTCACGGTGGCATTGCGGTGCAGTCCCCGGTCGGTCGACGCACATGTTGTCAGTAGCTGTGGCGGCGTCTCTCTCTCTCGCTCTCTCCAAAGCCACCGTTGCGAAGACGAGACACAGAATTGGGGGTAATATACGACTTCAGAGACCTGAGCCTGGTTACAACGCTGCAGCTTTATTGCATGTTGAGAATACAGTGCATGTGGTTCTGATTTGGGCTGAACATGTTTTTTTTTTTTTGTTGTTAGTTGGTTTCTGGAGCGAGGCCACAGACATTCAGACACACACACACACATGCAGACAAACACGTATCAGCATATTCTCCTTTTTTAAAAAAAAAAATCACTATATTTCCGTGATCCCTGACCTTTTGACTTTCTGACCCCACTCTCTGGTTGCTCTTGCAGTTAATGACCAGTCACGGTCCGTGTCCTCCTTATTGGGAGACGTTGATTATATCCTATAGTCTATATAGGATTCATTACTTTAACAGGGCCACGCTGACAACTTTAATAGCCTTTGACACGTCCTTGTTGTCCAAAGTGTAAATTGTGAGACTGAAGTTTTGGAACCTGTAATAGATGTTGATATGAAGAGTTGTTTAGGGCAATAAAGTGACGTACAGGCTTTGTTTTTGGAGGTTTAAGATGCTACAGTAATTTTTTGAGGTCTTAATAATTCTGATTTTTTAAAATGGAGACAATGGTGTAGGTTTTTGCAGTGAAAAATATTCCTTTGTAAGAAGTAAGTTAGTTTTAGTTTATTAGTTTAGTTGACAGGGTCCATGTATAGAACTGGGTCTATACCAGAGTTAGCGAAATAGCTAATTTGCATGTGTTGTCCCTGGGCAGATAGTTAAAAGACAATAAAACATACTAAACATTACAGACCGTATCAGCAACAAGACGTTAACATAAGTAGAAAACACCGTACAAAACGCATAATAGATTTGGTGTTCTATATAAAAGAGCAATGATCACATGATTATCTTTCAAGTAAAGAAGTAAATAAAATAAAAAATCAATAAACCATTCAAAAAATGTGCAAAAATGTATTTAGCATTTAACATTGTTTGGTAAAAACTTCAAAAGAATACTGAAAATATTGTTAGAATAGTTTAAAATGCTAAACTAATTGAAATACTGTATGGTTAGCTTAAAATAGTCAATAATTCAAGTAGTAATGGTAAAATAACAACAACGCGTTCAAGTAATTGGTTAAATGGTTTTTAAAAAAGATAAAAGTGATGGTAAATGGCAATATTTAAACATTTGGAACAGTTAGCTAAGGTGGCTAATGCGATAAGCCAAAACTCACAGGATATAGTTAGCTTAGGAACAGTTTCGCTAACAACAGCTCCAGTTATAGTAAGTGATAAAATAGTTTGGTACAATAATCACAAATGGTAACGTTAGAACAGTTTGAAAGTGTAGCTAAAACAAATGGCTAATGAGATAAGCTAAAGCTAACAGGATGTCGTTGAATTAGTCAAATATTCCTTTGTAAAGTAAAGTATGGAGAATGTAATATATTATGGTCAGTATACCCGTCTCTTTTCCACCAAAGAAGAAAAAGGTGATTCAACGGTGAGCGGTGAAATGGAGAGGAAGAGTTTTTTATTGTGTGCCAGCTGCTATAAAACACCCAAGAAAAAGTAAATACAGTGACGAGGAAGGAATAACAAATAAAAGGGTGGCAGTGGTGCAACGTGACGGATGCCAGGTGCTGTTAAAAACACCAAAGTAGAAGAAGGTGAAGAATGTGTGGTAACTAAAACACTGGGACGATATAAAAAAAGACAAACAAACCGTAACCGTGGACTTGGGGACGTTGCGATTGAGCGTAAGATCCTACACACGGATGAAATTCCCTAAAGATGGCAGGATGAGCACCGTGATATTTCTTTTGTTTTTCCAAGTAAGGGCCTCGAATTCTCTCGTTCTGCCTTTCACTTTTAAGCTAAAACAAATGTAGACCGTGTGTAAATGGAGACGAGCAGAAGCAAAACCAAAACCACGAGGAAACAAATCCACCGACTGCGGACGATTGTTTTTAAGAACGTCCTCTGGCTACGACACGAGGAGCTCCAGTGATGCTGAAAGGCAAAAACAAAAAGCAGACGCGACTCGCCGAGTAACTGAGCAGGACTTTGGTGTCCTTTTGTTAAAGTGGCGGTGAGGCGTTGCACGTACATCAAGACACGGTGACCACCCAAACTGTGGGTAAAAAAACAACAACAACAACAAAGCCTTCACAGTATTTAATGTACGCCGCAAACACTTTCACACAAAACAAAATCCTGAACTTGTGCAGCAGCTGTCGTGAGAAAGAGAAGCAAATGGCACACTCACACATATATAGTGTCAGCCGTGCGGTGTGAGAACTTCAAACTGCCTCCGCAACCACTGCAAAGTACACACAAATGTTTAATTACTTTAACTCGAGGCAACGTAGGTAATTAGTTTGCAAGCGTCTCGTTTTGATAAATGCATCTCAATCTCGTTCTCTCGGAATACGTCCTGGCTTCACTGTACTTTGAAAATGAAGTTATACGAGTCGAGTGCCGGGTTCTGCGGGTTTTTGACGTTTGTTGATGTTGTATCACATTCTGACTTCTCCTCGATCCGCTGTGGTTTGGATTGTTGATGTCATCGTTATTACGAAGCGCGCAGACAAAAAAGTACATTAATGAATATGTCCAATAAGCCAGCTGGAAGGGATTAAAGTTTGAATATACACATTAAAGTAATGGATAAATGGTTTTGAACAGTTGTCTCTGAAGGAGATGCATAAACATAAAAGGAGGGACAGACTTTTATCAATTTTTGTTCAAAATTATAAGTATGAAAGATAGAGCCCAAAACTTAAAAGTAAAATATATAAAAGTAAGAAAAAATGTTTGGTTAGCTGAAGTAAAGAAATCGATAAACCATTCAAATAATTAACAAAATGTATTCAATATTTAACATTGTTTGGTAAAAATGTTTTAATATTTACACGGTCAGAAAATGCTAAACTAATCAACAAAACTGTTGAATCATCGCTTAAATTAATGGTTAGCTTAAAGATAGCATGTTAAAATAACAACAAATAGTTCAAGTAATTGGTAAAAAAGTTTAAAAAGAGTTAAAAGATACAAGTGATGATAAATGGTAACATTCAAACAGTTGGAACAGGTAGCTAAGGTGGCTAATGAGATGAGCTAAAACAACAGACAAGGTATTGTTGAAGTAGTTAGCTTCAGAGTTTAGCTAACAGCTCCAGATGTTTATATAACAAAAATGACAAACGGTTAAAATAATTGATGAATTTGTAAAACGGTAAATTAATCACAAAGGTAATGTTAGAATAGTTTGAAAATATAGCATGGCTAATGAGATAAGCTAAAACTAACAGGATATTGTTAAATTGGTTAAGCTCAGTTGTTTAGTTAGCTTAGTAACAGTTAGCTCAGAGAAATTAGTCACAGCTCAAGTTATAAAGTCATTTACAAGCCGTGAAAGTAACTGATAAAATTATTTGTAAAAGTCGAAGTATCGCTAATGCTAGAATAGTCTGAACACATAGCTAAAATGCATGGCTAATGAGATAAGCTAAATATTTGAATAAATGATACTTTAAAGGAACAGTTTTTTGGAAAAAAATTGTACCAGCTAAAGTAAGTAATTAAATAATTTACAGACATAAGTATAACTGAAACAAATTTGTTATAAATATGATATAACAACTTTGAATCATCATTGACAAAACATTCAGAATCATTATTATACAGTAGATAATGGGGCTAAATTAAAGTTAAAGTCAATTTAAATGTTAATATGATGGTGTGTGTTTGATGAAGGGTTAACATTATTTCACATGTGAGGGCAGTGAGGTTCGCCGAGACTCAAAATGAGGTCATAACATTGATGTGCAACATCAAACCACCGCGGGCACCAGATCACACGCTCGTGAGAAAGTTTTAGCAGTTTGGCGAAGTAGCGGCACCTCTTTGAAAACAACAACAGTGGGAAGTAACTGGGTCAACAATGCATGCACACGCAAACCACACACACACACACCTCCATCTTTGCATTATTCATGTCACATTTGAAAGGAAAAGTTTCTGTTTACACCTGATTAGCCACAGTGGGGCTGAATTATCTGCAGCAGAAACGGCGCCTGCGCTCACATTAATCACGTTTAATACTTTTTCATGCTACATATCCTATTTCTGTCTTTAAAAAAGGGAGCGGGAGTGTATTTGGATTCATAGTTCAATAGTTAGAGGGATTCCAACATATTTTTAGTTTATTAAACTATGTGACATATCCAGAGACCTCTGTGTTGAACCCGCCGGTCTATTATTGAACACATAACCAAGTCCAGTCATGGCTTGATGCATTATGCATAAGGATGGTGATATTTTGGCCTTTGCACAGCATCGCCTGCTCGCTTTCACAACCGCCCCGTTGACTTGTGGATAGGGATTTGGACGGTCGTTCAGCCCTTGGACGGTAAAAAAAAAAAGTTTGAGGTGCCTGGAAAAGCACAGTCCGTGTCTTTAGGGCGATTCATCCAGATTTTTTATTATAGAGAGAGAAGAAATAGACGTATTGGAATGGCGATCTACGACATCCATCACAGTTATGGCAGTCATTTGAATCAGGGTTTTTTTTTTTCCCTTCCATTATTCTTGGGAAAAAGAATTTTCGATATGTACCGCGTCCAGGGCTTAATCCACCCCCCCAAAAAAATCTACCTCCAGTGGGATGAAGTTATCAGCCAAGTTCAAGGTTCTGGTAACCAGAGAACTTAAGATGTGAAGAATAACTTAAAAACACTGGATTGGATTTAAATCACTCGACCACATTGACCATTGGTTCTCAAAGTGCGGCCCGCGGGCCAATGGCGTCCCGGAGAGAACATTTCTGGCGTCCCGCAATGAATTACAGTTGATAGTTTTAATCCCGGAGCGACTAAGCTTGTTAAATGTTTATTGGACATTACTGGATACAGACCAATAAGTGTAAACAAAAATTCTGGGTATTTACCTGGTTTCTATATGGTGAATTTTAGTGTATTATTGGGTAATAAGCAGGTAGCTACAGCCCCCAATTACTAGCTATTTACCCAGTAAATATATGGTAACAGAAATGTGTTACTTGGTATTAACCTGTAATTAGAAGGTAAGAACAATGGCCAAAATACTGGGTATTTACCTGGTTTCTATATGGTGAATTTTTGTGTATTATTGAGTAATAAGCTGGTAATAAGCAGGTAGCTACAGCTCCCGATTACTAGCTATTTACCCAGTAAATACATGGTAACAGAAATGTGTTACTTGGTATTAACCTGTAATTAGAAGGTAAGAACAATGGCCAAAATACTGGGTAATTACCCAGGAAATTATAAAGCGTTATTATATTAACGCTTAAATGACTTAACGCTAAACTGTAGAACTGCAATCTGGTCATTAAAATGATTACAAATGGGATTTCTTTCAGTTTTTGTTTTTTTTCCAATGTTGGGTTCCTAAATTGGCCTTCAGGTATCAAAACTTTGAGAACCCCTGACATAGACCCTTTTTAAAAATAATGACCAAAACATCACCCCGCGTTGTCCACTGCGGCAGGTGTTTACGTTTGAGGATACGTATGAGCGAGCGACACACACCTGCTACACCACAAACCAATTCTCTGGCCCCAAATTCATCCAGTCACTCATAACCAGTCTCACATGGCCCAACGCAGCCATTCGGTCTAAAAATAACCAATAAACGGTGCCATTACAGAGCGCTGCTGCTCCTCAAGTAGAAGAAAACACAAACATTTATCAGAATCAACTCGACCCCCGGGTAGATTTAATCTCCTTTTTTAATAAAAATGTATGATATTTTGTGAGATGCATATATTTGGCTGCTTCCATTGATCCCTTATTATTCAGCTTGGTTTCATAAAGAGTTGTTTTTGAAGCGGTTAAATCGCACAGTGGGTCGCTGCGATTGCAAGACCCCGGTAGTGTCGTGCATTTGTTTGCATATGTTATCCAACGGGGGTAGAAGTGGGGAATTGGATGATGGAATAAAGAATAAATTGCCGCTGTTTGTTCGTACACTAAACGCGGGGGTGACAGACAAAGCCACGGGCTGCCAACCAGCGAGTTTTTTTTTTAGTTTTTTTTACAGCTTTTAATTCCTCTTTTGTTTTTTCCCAGCAAAACAAGCACTCGGCTGTGTCAGAGCGTCAGCCCTCAGCAGAACAGCGCTCGCACACACAAACACAAACGGGCTTACGTTGATTTCTTACAGGCTTGCCTAACCATTAAGATGCATGTGTGCTTGCACTTAACCACACATACTTCAATCTACGATGGAAGAAGCAGATACATTAATACAAAATGTAAATACAGTACTCCCTTAAGGTCGAAGTTCGCTGGTGTGCCCCCTAGTGGAATAGTCCAGTGTCACACGTAATTAACACGTAGTACATCGCAAATATGTAAATAACTGTGCAAATTATTGACGACACAATCATTGTCGTTGTCAGTGTCTATGGCTTTACCCTACTCTTATGTTGTGTTTTCGTCACGCTAGGGTCTGGTTTGGCACAGTACGGTATGTTTTGGAATGGTAAAGCCCTCGATCAGGCTTGCATTTCGACTTCCATGGGGTGTTTACACCAATCGCAAGGGAATGCTTCTAAGCTGTAAAGCTCTTGATTTACTGGTCATTTGCGTTCCAATCCTCACCTATGGTCATACGCTTTGGGTATGCCTCCGTGGGGAGGCCTTCCGGGCATATCCTTGCAGTAGGAGACCTTGGGGCCAAACCAGGACAGGCTGGAGGGATTAGATCTCTCGTCCTGGCCTGGGAAGTGGGTTCCTCTCTGGAGGAACTTGCAGAAGTGGTTGGGGAGAGGGTGGTCTGGGCTTCCTGTGGACGGGGCCTGGTTAAGCGGAAGACGACACAAGTGAGTGACATGTTTCTGTCACCCAATCAGCATACTGTACCATTTTACTGTGGTACCCCAAAGGAAGGGTACCAAGAATGGAACGGTTGGGTCTGGTTATTTTGGTACAATTCCTAAAGAAAATGCAAAACATGGTTTTACTAGACCCGTGAAGGTCCAGACAGACATACCTTTTTGGTATGCGAAAAGCCACTGTAGTTTCCTGTTGCCTTGAGAACGGGTGTTACAAGTCTGCGGTCTCGTTCGATGTCACTTATTATTACACACTGGACCTTAAAAACAACTGTCTTTACCTTAAAATGTTAAGGCTTGTTAAGGAGGTCCCCACAGCATCACTAATACCGTCAGACACCGACATAGTTCCTTAGCTCTTCACCCTCCATATTTTAGCATGTGTATGAATCTCATGGTTTCTAATGGCTATAATTGGCTACAATTAATTGCTGTTGAGGGCGCTTCACTTTTTTGTACGTCAAGGTCTCGCCTCACTCGACAATATCTCTGTCGGTTAGTTTGACCCCATTATTCTGGTTGTATCTCGATAGGATTTCAATCTATTGGAATAGACATCAACACCTTAAATTGTTCCGTCCTTTAAGCTATTTGGTCATTATTGTCTACAATTTCATGTTGTCAGGCTAAAAACGCTTCTTCTTTGAGTGTTTTTGATTGAAGATTGGTTGTTTTTCTTGAAATCGATTGCAGTTTCTCCTCGAAAGACGTTCGGATTTGCGGTCCTCGCGATGCAGAAGCAATTTTTTTCCCCCCTCCGTATTGTGTCTCCGTTTTGAAATGGTTTTGTGACCGTGCTGCAGGAGAGCGATTTCAGTATGGATTTGTGGTTTTGAGAGCAGAACTCCGCCGTGTGTTCCAGTCAAAAGTGGTTGCCTTGTTGTGAGAACGGTCTTGTTTTTGATTCAGTCTGTGCTCCACGTGTGAAGCCCAGGTGTGGCTGGGGAAAGTGAGACCATTAGCATGTTCACACCATGTCAGAGCTGTTGGCCCCCGGGGGGCGCATGAACGAGACGGATGCCTTCCTCCCTCTCGGCGAGAACAGGGTTAGTGTTGTTGGATGAAAACACAATTAGTCTGGTAAGGAAAAGAAACCTCTATGCCTTTAGTAAATGATTTTCTTTTAACACTGACTCATCTCACATGGTACAATAACATATCTTTTTTTGGCCCAATAATCCCTGAAGACACAGCAGTGCTATTATTGTTAAAAATAAAGAAATCAATAATGGATTCCTCTTTTATTCATGTATTCACATCATGAATAAACAGCATTGTATATAAACAGAAACAAACACAATGGTCGAAAAAGAGAACAACATCAATCTTGTATTCAGAGTTCAGCAACCATTCAAATCCTAAAAGACCCATAACTAATATAATTTTCCCATGAATCATCCTCACACAAACCACTGCTGCGATTACTGTCTACGTCCACGACCATTATTTCTCATTCTTCTGCTAGAAATACAGATATTTCTGACTCACAAACACTCAAAAGGAATAAGACGCATGTGACGTCATGTTTACGTGACTCCCGATTGTTAAAATGAGTCTCCAAAGTAACGCTAACCTTTAAAAACAGAGGCAAACATACGCAGTACACAAGTACGCTATGTTATTTGTAGCGCTGCTCTTTTCGTTCGATATACAGACCGCTCCAGTTCGACTGCAGGCGCGCTAACGGTGCTAAAGGAGCTAATGCGGCTAACGGAGCTAACTGGTAAACGGTGTCTGGACCCCGGTGCCGCGTCACGTAAACATGACGTCACGCGCGCCTTTTTGCGGTCAGTCGTCATGGGAACGCGTCATGCGTTAACGCTGATGCCGCTAACACCGCACTATTACCTATATATGACAGTTCGGCACTTCGTAAAGACGTCAACGCCTTATTTCCGATAAACAAAGCCATTTCTCAGAGGTAAACGTCCGATTAACGAATCACGGCTTGGTTTTACGTAGATGCTTTATGTCATATATGTGAAGTAAAAGGGGCTGGAAATAATTTAGCGAAATTTATTCGGCGACCTCCGCAAACAAGTCTCACGTCACCCATCTGGGGTCCAGACCCAGTTTCGGGATCGACTGGTTTAATAAATAAATAAATGAATAAAGAAAGAAAGAAAGATCAAATTAATCAAATTATATCTGTTTTTTAACCGCTGACAATACCATAATATTTATATAAATATATATATATTCTGTTTTACGTCTGGGACAGTTACCTTTGTAGTTGTCGTGCATCTTAAATGTGAGTGGGATGGAAATAAACCGACATAAAAGTATTGGATTCTTATGAAAATGTATAGTCTGAAGCATACGTGTCTTGAAACTAGATTTAATGTACAGTGCAGTACATCCCAGAGCTTTACCGTCTCTGTTTCCATTCCCCTTCATATCATTACGTCTTCCCCCTCTCGTCCGCCCTCCTGAGAGATGAATATTTCATCTGTGTGAATGAACACACAGAGAGAGACTGAGAGAAACTGCAGCCGCCGCTGTTTGACGGTTCACTGACCCGATGGATCAGGGTCACGGGACGCGACATGTGTCAAATGCGCGATCATGCTCGCGGCTCATCTGCTGCAGCGCATGAATCATCATGGATCGGGCGGTGGGATATAGAGGGCGACGTGACGGGACGCGCGGCGTCACCGCTGTCGGACACCGAGTCGATTAGGAATATACTTATATATCTTATCGTTTGGCTGCAGATACATTAGTATAAGAAACTTTATGTGCAGACAAAGGAGAGCGAGGAGGGACGGAAAATATCCAAGTAAAGAGTTTTATGTAAATCAAACTGCGTAGAACACAGAGTTATTTCTGCTTTAAGAATGCATTATCCAAAGTGATGAGGACCGTTTTTGATGTCGCTCCTGTGTGTGTGTGTGTGTGTGTGTGTGCGCCCCCGCCTGAAAAAAAGCCTCTGTTCTCGTCTAATTGCTGCTTCCTGACAGTTTTACACGGCGTTTGACAAAAGCAGCAGGGAGAGAGAGGAGGAAGTTAGGTATGAAGGAGGTGGAGGTGGATGGTGAGGCGGACGGAGGAGTCGAACAGCAGTAAAGTTACTGTTTTCACGCTTGTTTTATGTCCACAATAAGCTCTTAAATCTAGAAACGATAGAGTGATTCCCCCTAGTCTTTGCCAGTGTTTCTGAAGGAACTTGTCCTTGTGTTGGGTCTGCAAAGGTTCTCAGTCATCCAGGTCATTTTATCTTCAGGTGTGAAGACATTGACCATTAGAATCAGGTGTGTTGGAGCAGGTGAAACATCTTAATCATGCATGGCTGTGGGTCTTCAGGACCAGGATTGACTTGAATCCTTCAGACAGTTCTAGCTCACTTGGGAGCTTAAGGAATTGAGAGAAAACTTTGGAAAATGTAGATGGTTGGATGTTTTTTTGGTTGGAGATGATGTTAAACATACACATCAAGAGTTTTCCTGGAAGAGGCTTTACGTCTCGTCCAAGAAGCTTCTGAAGAAGCATCTTCTAAAGCAGGGTTTCCCGTCCTTAAGTAGCATCTTGGAATCCTTTTGTCACTTCTCACTTGGGAGCGTAAAGCATTGAGAGCAAACTTTGGAAAATGCAGATGTTTTTTGGTTGGAGATGGTATCTTGACGGGGCTTCGTGCCTCGTCCAAGAAGCTTCTGAAGAAGTATCTTCAAAGGAGGGTCTTGGAATCCTTGGAAAATGTAGATGTTTTTTTTGGCATCAAGAGTTTTCTTGGAAGATGCTTTCACGTCTCGTCCAAGAAGTCTCTGAGGAAGCCTCTTCTAAAGCGGGCAATCTCAATCCTGGTCCTGAGGACCCACTGTCCAGGCTTCTGCAGTGTTTGATGATGAGCTTACCATCAGCAGAATCAGGTGTGTCGGAGCAGGTGAAACATCTAAATCATGCATGGCTGTGGGTCTTCAGGACCAGGATTGAGTTACGCCCGTTTGAAAGGAGCATCTTGGAATCCTTCAGTCAGTTCTAGCTCACTTGGGAGCGTAAGGAATTGAGAGGAAACTTTGGAAAATGTTGATGATTTTTGGTCGGAGATGCTGTGAAACTTCTGCATCAAGAGTTTTCTTGGAAGAGGCTTCACGTCTTGTCCAAGAAGCCTCTGAGGAAGCCTCTTCTAAAGCGGGCAATCTTAATCCTGGTCCTAGGGCACCCACTGTCCTGCATTTTTTTAGAACTTTCCCTACGCCAACACACCTGATTCAAATAAATGTGTCGCTATCAGGTTTCTGCAGCTGACCATTACAATCTGGTGTGTTGTCAAGGAAAACATCTAAAACATGTATGGCTGTGGGTCTTCAGGACCAGGATTGATTAACCCCGTCCTAAAGGAGCATCTTGGAATCATTCAGTCAGTTCTCACTTGGGAGCGTAAAGCATTGAGAGAAAACTTTGGAAAATGTAGATGTTTTTTGGTTGGAGATGGTATCTTGAAGGGGCTTCGTGTCTCGTCCAAGAAGCTTCTGAGGAAGTATCTTCAAAGGAGGGTCTTGGAATCCTTGGAAAATGTTTTTTTTTTTTGGCATCAAGAGTTTTCTTGGAAGAGGCTTTCACGTCTCCAACTTCCTCCCACGATCCAAAGACTATTTGACTTTATCTCTAATTGTGACCGTCGTATAAGCGCGACTGGATTTTACCTAAAGCCTTCCCCACACTAGAGGATAATAGGCCAGATTTCAGCCCTTCCGACAGTCGTGGATGTCTTCTAATTTTAGGCTGACTTGAACAGATTATCAGGCCAAAGTATCCTGTTGTGTGAGGGATTAACAATTGTGATCTAGTCTTCTTGATTTCAAACTGGAAATATTGAGGGCTTGAGCAGAACCCCGCAATAACCAATGAGAGCGATTTGACTGGGTACCTTTTGTTTAGAACCATAACTTGTACAAGTTGATTCTGTCTTCAGAGCCATGGCTTACTTCATCCAAAGTTTTTTGTGTGATCGTCTAGTCTTTGCTTTTTCAGGAAGTTCGTTGCGTCTGTGGTCTCCATCAGGTGTTCTGAGACGAGACTAGTTCTTCTTTCGGGAGCAGCGTTCGTCGACGAGTTAGGATTATTTCCTAACATGTTTTGGTGCTACACGACACGCTCCGCCCGTCCACACTTTGGCCTCTGCAATCGATTCATGAAAGCGCAGCTCCAGCCTCGACCATCGGTCTCTACGCGTGGGATGCTTTTATCAATACAGTCCCAGGGTTTCAAGGCCGTTGCCCGCGACTCCCACCTGCGTCCGCCCACGCCGACTGAAACACGGCGCGCTAAATGCTCTCCTGAAACTGCGCCGGTGGGAGCGAGAGCGGAGCGGTGAGCAAAGAGGACAATTTTGTGGGTGGATTATTATTTGCCGCCGTTTTTATTGAAAGAACAAACGGCGCTAATCGACCGATCAATTACCGTTGTTTATGAATCGCTCGCCGGTATTCATTTCAAACCTCAGTAGCTAACGATTGACTTCTCTTTTTTTCATTCATTTCATTCGTGTTTTTGCTGTTGTTTACCTCATTATCGAGAGCTTTTAGGAACAAATTGTTCATTAGCGAGTTTGGTTCAGGACCCTGTAGGGGTTGTTTAGCGTGACGTTGTAGCTCAGATCCGCTGAAATGAAGGCAAAAGGACTCAAGGACTCAAGGACTCACCTGTCAGAGCGAGTGAAGGAGGAGGAAGGATGTTAATGAAATGAAGGGCGGTAAAAGAGGAGGAGGAGGAGGATGAGGAGGAGGGTGTCGTTCTGCGGTGGTCGGTGACTGATTGCAAATTATCTTAATTATCTTCAGTCCCGTGAGACACATTAGATTTCATGTAAACAGCTCCCCGGGGAGCGTTCTCCAGTTCACTCTCTCTCGGCTCCGTCAGCCTCGACCTTTAACCTTCGTCCGTCTCTTTATGAGCTTTTATCCTTCGTTCCCCTTCACTTTCATCCTCTCCTTCACCGGTTTTCTCCATTCTCCTCTCACTTTAGTACTTTGTTTTCTTTTCCTTTTCCTACTTTAGGATTTTCTTTTCTTTTACTTTGCTTCATCATCACCTTTGTTTTCCTACCTTTCTTTTCCTTGTGATTTACTTTCCTATCTTTTGTCTCTTTTCTACTTCACCTTTGCCATAGTTCCATCCATACATTATCATCAATTCCTTTCCTTTATTTGCACTTTTGCTGCAGTTCCATCATCACCTTTCCTTTATTCTTTATGATTTACTTCCTTCTCTTAGATTTAAAGCGGAACTAGACCAGTTCCTATTAAAGCTGTTTTTTTGGTGTGTATCTGCGTCATTACCTTGTTTATGAAGCCCTGACGGTTCGAAACAAACAGTTCAGCCATTGCTGAGAACGTTGTGTTTTATTGTAATCTCGGGGCTCAACGAGATCACTGAAAATCCCGTAATAGTTACGTAAGCAGCGGTTCTCCTGAACAACCGATCGTCCTGCTCCGGGCACTAGTCCTGGCACATCCGGTTACGTACATTGAACCGCAGAAGAAGAATAACGTCCGTTGTGGAGGTGTTTCACGAGCAACAGTGTCTTCTGACTCTGGGTCTGACTCCGGTTTAAAGTCATAAAATGGACTGCGGCGGGGAGTCGTGAAGAAGCTATTTTTAAACACTTTTAAAACAATGTTTTGATAATGAGGAGCAGTGCATCCGCCGTTCCAGAGGGGGGCGCTGCGCTTCTGAGAACGCATATGCTGGATAGTACTGGCCAATCACAAGACTCTGTATTCTGGGGGTGAAAGTTCACTTGGAAATCTCGCAGCAGAAAAACACCGTCAGAAAAGAGGATTTCTATCGACTAGTTTACAGCAACTAGGAGGTTTTTGACCATAAAAACAAGTTAATATATGTAAGCAGACCTCCATAACTAACATATATGTGCAACAGGACCACTCTATGTGACCTTTAAGACTTTAAACTACGTTCTTCTCTTTGACTTGTGTAAGTTTGTGTGTTTACCTTTGACATTACACTAGATTAAAGTGATCAGACCACACGTTACACAGTGTTTTAAAATGGCAATCGGGCGTCATTAACGTCGGCATTCATTTTAAAACGAATCTGTGGACAAACGACTCGACAAATAACTCCAGGCTGTTTCCCGTTTTCTACATTAATGATTTGAATTATTGGAGAAAAATGTGTGTTTGCGTGAAGTCAGATATTAATGTTTGTTTGAAATAATACGACGTGTGCGTTCGCGTCTGCGCGACGGTAATTAGTCTGGAGTCATTTGTTCTCGCCGTTCCAACGCAAACACACAGTGTGTTAGTGTGTGTGTGTGTGTGTGTGTGTTCTAGCGAACGCTGCTGTGGTTTGTTCTTCCTTCATATTTTAAATGCACTCTGCGTCCGTGTTTCCGACTCTGTGGGATTTACGACTCTTCGTCTTTCTTCCGCCCGAGTGTTCTGACCTTATTATGGGATGGATTTTGCCAGGTTTGTGGCTGCATTATGATGTTCAGTATGCGTGTGTGTGTGTGTTTGTGTATTTTCTTGTATTAGATACTCCATTAGGACCATTTTCGGGCATAAACACTGACCTTGTTGTTATAGGACCTGTTGTCCTCGTGGAGACCAAAACCTGGTCCTGATGAGGCAGAACCTCATTCCTGAGGAACTGTGATTAAGTCAAGGTCAAGGATAATACTTGAAGTGTAACGCAGTGTCCTAAGAAGAATAGCTGTGCAAACCTGTGTGTATGAGTTTGATTGCTCATATTTGTGGCCCTTTTTTTAGATGATCTCAGCATTGTGGGCCTATGTTGACGTTGTGTGTCAGTGTGTGTGTCAGTGTGTGTGTCTTGAGGAGCAGGTTTGAGGGCCAGCGTGTTGTGGTGTGGTGAGCGTGGCCTTCTGCCAAAAGCCCTGCGGCTGTTGAACTTTTATGGAGAGTCAAACCTTGCCCAGACCTTTCACTGTAACCACACACACACACACACACACACATGTACACACGCACGCACACACACACCAGCAGCCTTCATTAGAAGTGCCACCAGTAGCCAAGCCTGCAGCCTGACACTTCAAAGAACTCCTCTGCATGGATTTGTTTTCTTCTTCGGTTCCTCTGTGGCCTTTTTTCATAACTCCCTTCTTAATACTTCCTACTTTTTTCCCCTTCCTACCTCCGACTCTGTGGAACCTGGGGGGAAAACACGTATCACTGCGTGAGCAATCCGAGTAAAAACCTCTCTGCGCTGTGATCGAATCAGAGTTCGTTTGCTCTGAAAGTCCGGGGTTTCGTTCGGGGAGGTGCCGAAACTCTGATCCGCACCAAAGAAAGCGAACTCTGGACTACTACTACAGGGCATTGTGGGTACAAAGCAGGGCATTGTGGGTAAACGCAACCAAAACATACGCACTTGTCGAACGATAGCGGGGGAAAATGGTGATGGTCGTGGTTAGACGTGGAGTTTTGAACGAAGCTACTTCTCAATCCACTGTGAGCTCTATTTATTCTTCACTGTCAGTTTCGTCTTCTCCTTCAGTTATTCTTGATGCAGCGCCACCTCAGGCGAGGAGGGGGAGTACGCTATTCAAAAAGTGTTTTTTTTTTTTAAACACTTTAAAAATGTTTTTCATATCATTAAACTGAATCTGTTGATAGTTAAAAGATTAAGATTATGACAATTTTAACTGCGTGAATTTTGCAGATATATTTTGAATTTCAGATTTTTGAATATTCATTGGAAGAGATGTGCTCATTTGGGTCATGTAAAAAAAAAAAAAAAACAATCTTGTATTTGTCTGTGAGGCAGAGATGAGTGAAGATAAAACACTGTTATCTTTAAGAGGTTTTTCTCTCCTGGCGGATAAAAATGTGCAAAAATATATAGGAGCACATAAGAGAATGTGAATAAAATCGGCAAAGATGCGAATAGGAGCATGAAAACAGCAGTAGGAGCAAGAAAACTTGACATTAGGATCAATATAATGAATCTTAAATGAGGAAATAGACTTGAAACGGAGGGAAACTGCGAGGTTTGCTCAGTAGACAAAACAAAGGGAGTAGATTATTGAACTAAATAACTACAAGTTGTGGTTAGCTATATATATATATATATATTTGCATATTTTTAACCTTTATTTCACATCATACAGTCGCGTTTTGCTCTTTCTTGATCGCTAATCCACGCTATATTCTCAGGACTATCTCTGTTGTGTCCTGTGCTTCATATATTGTACATGCAGCCTCACACACACACACACACACACACACATTCTTGTACTTGCTGCATACTGAGGACCAGCATTTCCACTATAAATCAACACAAATACAAATATCTACTTCATGAACGACATCTACAAAGAACTACTGGTTGCAGTACCATAAAATGTCTGCGGGTGGAGCCCCAGAGCAGAAAGGGCTGGAAATTATTTTTGATTTAAAAAAAAAAAAAAATTTGGTCCAAAATTTGACAAAACCATCATACTATAGCATATCGTTCAAAATTTGAAAAAAAAAATTTGACCCAAAATTTTTGATCCAAAATTTGACAAAAACTTCATACTATACAATGTCGACCAAAATTACAAAAAAATTTTAGGGTCAATTTTTTTTTTAAATGTTGGTTTCCTAAATTTGACAAAAACGTCATACTATACTATGTCGTGCAAAATTTGACCAAATCTTTGACAAAAAAATGTTGGTCCAAAATTTGACAAAAAACTCATACTATACTATGTTTTGGGTAAAAAAAAATGTACCCAAAAATTGACAAAAACGTCATACTATACTATGTCATGTATGTACTATTTTTTTTTTTTTTTTTTTACAAATTGAGTATAGCATGTTATAGCAACCTAAGGAAGTGATTTCAATGAAAACAAAGTGAGGACCGGCCAAAATGTCCTCACTTCGTAAAAATGACCTCACTTTGTTGGTTAAAAAACCCTCATTGGTCCTCAGTATGCCACAAGTTCAAGAACACACACACACACACATTCAAAGCTCAGCTCTGTATATATCTTCCTGATAGATGGACTGAGGCACCCCCTCTAACTTGGCCGCAGACCAGAGCCGCAGATATCGATTGATCCCGGTGTGGGTTTGTTCCCAGAGAAATAAAAGTCCCGCAGACGGACTCTCTGCGGTCGCGGAACACGGATGCTCTTTGAGAAAAAAAAAAAAATTTCATTAAGAGCGTACGGACGAGCGGACGGACCGCGGCGCGCGGCGTTATTAGCTTCTGGTGGATTCATGCGCTCGATTCGCTCGGCGATGAATCACAGGCGGGTTGATGACAAATCTGGCACGAAAGAGACGGCGCAGCGATGTAGTCGAAGTTTTTACCGAGCATTAGAATTGTTAAATTTCGACATCTGGACACGGCGGTTCAGAGTTCAGAGAACCGTGGCGTTCGACACGTGGCCTCCAACTGTGTGTATTCTATCACGACATCGCTCGGACCGGCGGGGGGGGAACGGTACAAAAAAAAAGTTTGACTCAGGGAGATCCCAAATGAGTGTGTTTGTGTGTGTGTATGTGGGGGGGTAACCCTAAACTCTGCCCTTCTACTGCAGCCCCTGATACTTTCACTCCCTTCTTACACACTTTAAGACTTAATAATAGTTCTGCTAATTGTGCAAAATCATAACTTGTGTCTAAGGCTCCCAATTAGCTCAACTTTGAAACTTTGGCCACCCCACCCCCCCCCCCCCCCCCCCTTTTTTCTTGGAACACTCCCCTATCTATGCAGCCTCTAGCTAGCAGCGTGTGCATATATGTGTGTGTGTGTGTGTGTGAGCATGAGCTTGAGGGTCTGGCACAAAGACGGCCAATTAAAACCAGTGCCGGCAGCGAAGGACCAATGGGAGCAGGGCGCCAATGCACTTCCCCACCATCGATGTGGTAATGCAAACCAGATGCAGTTTGGGCATGTGTGTGTGTGTGTGTGTGTGTTCAGTGAAGTCTACTGTATGTGTTTTTGGAAATGCCTCTTTGCTGATACACACTTTCTGCTTTGTCCGTGTGTGTGTGTGTGTGTGTGTGTGTGTGTGTGTGTGTGTGTGTATGTGTAATGAACATTTTTACCTTTTTGGAAAGAGACGTGCCGAGTTTGCACTTTTGTTAATGTGAGAAGCCTGGAGTGAAGGAGAGGCTTGGGATAGAAAAAATTAAATGTGGAAGAGAGGTTTTCCTTTTCGTGAAAATCGTTTCTTAAAACCAACCCTACATTTCACGCGCCGTACGGAAGCAGAAATGCTGAATTCTGCGTGTCGTAGCTCGGTCGCTTTGAAGGATCTTTACTCCGCAAAAACACAAAAGCATCACAAATCTGCTGCTGAATTCATTGAAATAGTTTGCACAGAGTATAAATACAACTCACACACCTCGTGTCCTTATAGATCAGGGCTATTCAACTAAAAATTTCCGGAGGGACCGCTTTTTTGGAAGGCTGTCCAGCCAGTGGGCCGGTCAACCCCTTGTACTACTGTTTTGTGTCGCATGTACAGTAAACGGATACAAATAGATACAAAGTGTTATACATTATTTGTTGAAATGGCTGCTAGTTTTGTGCTAAAAAAAATGTAAGTAACAAAACCACCGATATTCAGGTACAATACATTTTGCGTATAGTGCAAAAAGGTTACAGTTGCAGTACCAACTACCACATTTGGGTATAACAAAATTAGAGGTAACAATATAAATGCCAGAAATGGGCATAGCTACGGTTTTATTGGCTTTTTAATAATACATTCATTATTTATGGGTTGGGGCCCACGGTTGGTGTAGTGGTTAGCACTCTTGCCTTTGCAGCAAGAAGACCCGGGTTCCTGGGTTTTCGAGCCCCGTTTGGAACAACTTCGGAACAAGGGCCTTTCTGCAAGGAGTTTGCATGTTCTCCCCGTGTGTGCGCGGGTTTTCTCCGGGTTCTCCGGCTTCCTCCCACAGTCCAAAAACATGCGATATGGGGATTAGGTGAATTGGTCACTCTAAATTGACCGTAGGAGTGAGTGAGTGTGTGAGTGAATGGTTGTTTGTCTCTATATGTGGCCCTGTGATGGACTGGCGAACTGTCCAGGGTGTACCCCGCCTATCGCCCAATGTCTGCTGAGATAGGCACAGCACCCCCCGCGACCCTCTGGTGGAGGATGAAGCGGTAGATAATGGATGGATTTATGGGTTGATGGGCCGCGTGCCGGTCCAAATTGCTTGAAGGGCCGGTTCTGGCCCCCGGGCCTTAAGTTGAATAGCCTTGTTATAGATGTTGGTTCAGAACCTCAATGTGGGGCTGCACGGTTGGTGTAGTGGTTTGCACTCAGCAGCAAGAAGACCCAGGTTTGCAAAACCAGACTTTCTGCATGGAGTTCTGCATGTTCTCCTCTAAGTTGACCGTAGGTGTGAGGGTGGATGGTTGTTTGTCCCTGTGACGGACCGGTGATCTGTCCACTGGTGTGACCTCGCCTGTCGCCCCTATGTCAGCTGAGATTTGCCCAACACCTCGTGTGGAGGATAAATGGACCGAAGATGGATGGATCTCTGAACGTCCTCAGTCATCCGGGCCATCGTATCCTCAGGAGTGTATAGAGATATAAACAACTGTCTGCTTACAAGAGAAAACGGCAATGACAACCAAAGAATGACGGCAATAAATCATCTAACAGAAGCGGGGGATAAAATAATGTCACCGATAAAACAACATTCAAATCGGGTGTCGGTTCAAAAGACGCTAGACGCAGCCACTTCACAAAGAAAGGAACAACCGAACTTCATGAAAATCAGGATTTTCATTCACTTAGATGATCGATGTTTAAATAACCAGTCTGGTTTGTGTCCGTCTTCCTTTTGCTGTATAACTAAGCAAATCTCTAATGGCGCTTTTCCATTTGTGATGGTACCTTTTTGGGGTACCTGCTCTGGCAAACACTACCAGGATTTTTAAAAAGAAACGGCAAGAGCGTTACGGTGAGCAGTCCATGTTTAGGAATTATTATGAAGTAACGGAAAAAAAAACGATGTGCTTGATACCCAAACTCGTAGAGTCGAGTCGTGCCAAAAAATCCGATATTTATGTTCCCGAGAGGTTGACTCCTCATCAGCACCGTTATCAGGTTCAGGTTCCATGAAACCAAACTACCGAGGTTAAACGAAATAAGCCGCAAAACGATACATTCTCGACGTACTGTATGTAACTGCCACGACTTTTTGCTGCTCTTTGGATTTCGTTCTGGTAAGAAATATCATGGCCTCCAGTCCAGACCTGCAATTTGGACCAAGACGGTGTCTGGAGATGCTTTCAGCGCTGTCTTACTTTTGGGGGATGATTAAACTCACTCACACACACACACACACACACACACACACACACACACACACACACACACACACACACACAGACGCGTGGCAGCTGAATGCTGTATGATCAATCTTTTCCACCCACAGGGCAGCTGAAGCTGAGGAACAAAAAAACAAGAGACAAGGATCTTTCTGTGTGTATGTGGATGATTAGCTTCTTTTTCTCCGACTGCTGCTCAGGAGAAACAGTTTCTGATTTCACCTGCAGTGATAATCAAGATGTTTGACTTCCCCCCCTAAAAACAAAACAAAACAACAACAGTCATCCATTCACAGATGTGTCACTGTTAACCTCGCTCAGTTTGTCAAGCTGTTGGCGGCGGGATCTATCGGATGATCGATGGTTTGGGAGTTACAGGGTGAGGGAGAAAGTCCGGGATGGAGAGCAGGGCGTCACGGCGACGGAAAGAGGCAGAGATGGAACGTGACAGTCGGGCAAAGGGGGGGGACGGAGGGTTTTGAAGTTCATCATCCATCTGCTGTTGCTCGTGATGGCTAAGGCGTGGAGACGAGGGGCCAATTCCAATTCCTATCTTAACCCTCAAGCTCAACCCCTTAATCTTAACTGGCCCTCAAAACCAAGCGTTGAGGGTTATTTTGTCACTTAGAAATGGGACACCCCTTAAATGCAGATACGTCTACAGACTGCGGGGGGCAGAATAACGCGAAAGCTGCGTCCAGTCTGTCAACTCCAAAAAAGAAGAAGAAGAAGAAGAACACATTTACGTCAGGATTATTTATTTACGATCCGTTTGTCAGTCAAGTTATTAGGTTGTCAGTTAGTTATAAGATGATACTCATACAAATATTCAGCTGACAGTTACCACACACCACGGCTTATTGAAAAGTAAACCATAGCAAACGATCGCTTGTCCGCACCGACCGGCTATTGACAAAAGATCGTAAAATAAAAACAATGACGTAAGTAATCCATAATATGGGCCTAAGCTAAGATAATGCAATGGTTTTCATCATTTTTATATCTCTATTATCAAAGAAAATACTTACATTTGTAGCGTACTCGTTTCGCTGCCTTCGGCGCCATCTTTGTTATGGCAAAACAGGCAATGCATTCTGGGTAGCCCTTGTTCCCAAGGGTGGTCTCGGAAAATCTCAACATTGAGGGCGATACAGCCCTTAAACTTGCCCCTCAACTTAATTTCTCTGAGAATCGGGACAGCTCTTGCACTAGAGGGAGCGCATTTTTGAGATTGAGGGTTAAGCAAAGGAATTGGAATTCACCCAAAAACTCATGACCTGTGGGAGTGCAGAAATAGTATCCATTATATCCATTATCACCTTTAGGACGCCGTCTTCCCGTTGGACATTTCCACGTTGACCTTTACCATGTCGATTATATTACAGCGTCGCTAATCACGTTATTGTGCAGCTGATATTGACTGTTTGAGGCAGTAGCTATAGACTCCAGTTCTTTCTTTGGTTGTAAACGTGCATTTTGCCTGTAAAATGGTAAGGTATTGTTTGGTTGATATATGAAACAAAGAAACTGGGAGAAACTGTGGGAGCCCACGAAAAACAGCCCAGGATGCGAGGAAACGAGACGCAGAACAACAATCATGTCAGGATATCTCGACAAAAGATGATGATTCTCAGCCAGAACAATCTGTCAGATTGAACACAGTTGACTAGGCCGTTGCAAAGAATGGAGAGAAAACTGAATTTTTCTCCTCTGGTATTACCAATACTTCTTTGTATCGTGCGTCTTAGCCGGGCCATTGTTACAGTAATAGCTTATGTGTTGTGTTCAGGTGTTGGAAGGAGTGTTGGGACCCTATTGGCGCTTTTCGCTTTTTTGTCCGTGGAAGTCCTGAGGGTTACCGTAATGACAAGTATATGGGTGCAAAGCTCTATTTCTCGGCTTTCCGGTACCCATCCATCCATCTTCTACCGCTTTATCCTTCACATGAGGGTCGCGGGAGTTCTCAGCTGACATAGGGCGATAGACGGGGTCACAGCCTTGACAGATCGCCGTAGTTTTTGAATTTTCCAAATATCACAAACAAGACAAAAGTCTAGGAGTTGCCATAATGAGACGTGTGTGCATGCCAAATCCTGTCGCTGACGATTGGATGGTAAGAGAAGATTAGTTCAGTACGTCCTGCGTGACCTGACGGGGGTTGTAATTTAGGTCACGGTCGCCAAGCTTTCATCAGTTCTGTCACTGAACACACCAGATCTTCCTCGCTAAATTAGATTAACGCATGTTTTCAAGTCTTTTGAACCGATCTACTGTTTGTCAGTCTGTCAACGTCACATTTTAGTATCGGCGCAATTAGCTTGGAACCAAGCTAGCGGGTACTAAAAAAGTACCAGGTACTGTCGCTAATGGAAAAGTCGAGCCGTGTCTAACCGTGCTGTATCGTGGAAAAACGCCATGTGTAGCCCCAACAACGACAGAGGATTCCCCTCTTTAATCAAGTCCAAGTTGGCTAGACCCGCCAACATGACACAGCCTGACCCAAACATGAAATACACTGTACAATAATAGGAAAAACTTTGTCCTCGCCTGGCCTGACATTTTGGGTCTTAACAGGTTCAGATCATGTATTCTGGGCTTGGGCCAGGACGTCGTTTGAGAGCAGAAAGACCACCATGGTGGCAGTATCGCCATTTCACTCTATTTATAAATAAAATGATAGCTCTCAGCAGCTCTTTAGAGTATTTTTGGTTGCAGCCCTATAAAAATAAAATACCCCCTTTAATGGTAGCATATTTCTCGTGAATTTCGTTGAACCCTCAAAACCTTCATTTTTCAAAAAAAATCTCATCAGTGAAAAGGCCACAATCAAAGTCAAAAAAGAACCGTGCGTATTATTCATGAGATATTTAACATTCGGCTGATCTTCCTCATGGGGCCCGTGTACATATGATTTGCTGGAAACATAAGAAAGCAGCGACACAACCTTCAGCGTTACCGGAGAGCACGGCACATAAATCAGTGAGGCGGATTAATCTGCTCAGATCTGAGATGAGGGTGTAGCTCTGGAAGTGTTGTCCATGTTCTCCACGAGTGGGAATTCTCTTATTGTTCCTGTTTAAAGATGGAAGATTCAGGGCTTTTTTCAAACCAGTTTGGTTTAAGGGAACATGAAGTGGCCCGCTAGTCACCTGTTAATACAAGATGGTGTAGTCCATTTTTCAAGATGCCCGACACGTGAACTCTCTTGAAGGCAATTTGAGGCCGAGGTTCACATTGACTGGACTCATTCTGATGATCTTTGTCTCAAAATATATGTATTTTGACATGATCCTTTCAATAAGGATAATGCAAATTCAAGATGGCCGATTGATTCCAGTCATATCTTCAGATATAATCAATAAATTTGGTTTTTGGGGTGCAGAAATGCATTCTCAATGATGAAAACATATATATTTGACCTCAAGATCATTAAAATTGAGCCAATCTATAAAGATCTAGATCGGATTTAGTCTACGGCAACATGTTGAAAACTTGGCCGCCATCTTGGATTTCCAGATGGCTACCGGGCTTTTCTGAAAGAGTAGGTTCAGGACATTATTAACATGAAGTGAAATATTCTTACAGTAATCTGCAGCACTGGGAGCTTTTGTTCAAACTTCCTACCTTAGTTTTGACAGGAAACAAAAGAAAGATCCATGTGGGTGTTTTTTTTTTATGCTGATTTAAAGCCAAAAATAATCACAACAACAACACAAAGAAAGACAGATTATCATCCACCCTCTTCCTGTCGCATGCCGATGCAACTTTCCTGTTTCCGCTTCTTAGCCAGCACACTTTCAGAGTTTCCACCAGGCCTGACAGAAAAAAAAAAACCTTAAAGCTTTATGAGAATCCTCTCTTAATAAGGACTCACCTTGCACAAGGTGGATTTGCTTGTTTCTTTCTTGGAGTCTGGCGTAGTGTTATGGAGATAAAAAAGCTTGTTGATCCCGTGGAACTGAGTGGGTTTTAGTCTGTAAGCTTGTTTCATCCCTGCAGTTAGAGTGCCGCGGGCCTCAGGACACCACAGTTTTACTCTTATACCTGCTGCCTTCACATCACAGGCTGCCAAGGTTTAGCTGAAACCTTCTAAAAAATATATCTTATTGCAATTATTTTTCACTTGAGAAGTTTAGATTTTAACTGCTTTAAGAAATATTGCACCTCCTGCGATTTGGAAATTGTGCTCGGCTGTGTTGGGTTAGGGTTACCTAACCCGATTTTGATAAAATTTCGATTAATTGTTCTGGGAGTGTCGTCAATGTCTGTTCGACTTAAGTTTCTCCCACTATTTAGTCAGAACTGAAGAAGCCTCTTGGATGAGACGTGAAACATCTTCAACTCAACACAGCTCATCCCACAGCGAGCTACTGAAGTAAATTGTTTAGCCCTCCTCCAAGGCAGCTGCCCACACCCATGCATTCCCCATATTCCCTAACCCTAAATGTATCTCTAGCCGAAACCCAATCGTAACCCTAACCCTAAATGTAGATAAAACATAAACCCAATCGAAACCCTAACCCTTAATGTATCTCTAGCCGAAACCCAATCGTAACCCTAATCCTAAATGTATCTCTAGCCGAAACCCAATTGTAACCCTAAATGTAGCTCTAGCATAAACCCAATCGTAACCCTAACCCTAAATGTCGCTATAGCATAAACCCAATTGAAACATTAAACCCTAAATGTATCTCTGGCTGAAACCCAATTGTAAACCTAACCCTAAATGTATCTCTAGCCTTAACCCAATCGTAACCCTAAATGTAACTAGCATAAACCCAATCGTAACCCTAACCCTAAATGTCGCTATAACATAAACCGTATCGAAACCCTAACCCTAAATGTAACTCTAGCCTAAACCAAATCATAACCCTTAATAGTAACTCTAGCATAAACCCAATCGTAACCCTAAATGTAACAATAGCATGAAACCCAATCGTAACCCTAACCCTAAAACCTTAAGCCTTAACCCTCAAAAACCCCCTTTACAGTCGTGACTCGCCAGCCCCAAATGTCCTCACAAAGATAGGTAGAATCAAACTCTACTCCTGGAGGGTGAAAAAAAAAAAAGAGAACCCAGAAGACTGATTGTGATGCTTGTAATCGTACATAGAAATGCTGGCAGGGCAGCGACTTCCATCACACAGTCGTAACATATAAGCTTTTCATTTGCACCGCGGCGACATTAACGCAGCTTTGATGTCGCATGAAAGAGTTACACTGCAAACGTGGAGGTCACGCTGATAATTTAATGCAGCGGCAGCGAGGTGATAAGTAGGTGTGTGCATAAATGTCAGCGGTTTGTATCATCGTATCTTGGGTGTGAGAGGAAATAAAGCTGTTTTTTTTTTTTTTTACAGTACATTCACTACACTCACATTTATATATAAATATATATATTCATTTCCTTAAAATAGCAATCGCTGCAGTGTACAGTGCTCCCAGTGTTAGTACGTGCAGATCAATAGCATCCGCCTCGCTTAAATGAAACGATGCAGGGATTAAACCACTTCCTCTGCCTCCTAACCAGGGGAAGGAGGAGAGATGGAGTGTGTGATGGAGAGATAAAATCCCAGAGGAGTAAAAAAAATGGACCGGCGGGGTTTAATGAGAACTCTGGCTCTTAATGCGAAGGGGAATTGATTATCGCTGCCGCCGTGTCAGAAGGTACTTACCTTACCGACAGGAGGAGAATGTGTGTCTGTAGGTGCGCGGGTTTTTCGCGTTTATTGCGCGTCGATTCAAACGTCAGTCGGCTGTCTCTTCCTTCTCCTTTATTTGTCACTTTGTAAACAAGCTCTAATTATACTTTTTGTCAGCGCTGATGGATTTTTGACACATTTGCCCACGTACACGTGTTTTGGTTTTTTTTCTCTCTTCCAAACTTCCTCCCACACTCAGACTTCTGAACAAGTGTGTGTCACTCTGCGAATGTGCGTGTGCAGTGAGTTAGTTTTGTTGTCTCGGAAGTGGAGTAGAGTAGAGGCATCGGAGCACTGTGTAAATACAGGGGGGTCTGGGGGGGTAAGACCCCCCTGATTAACACTCGAGACCCCCTGAAAGCCTCAAAGGCAAAATTTGAGGGGGGTCTAAACTAGGGCTGGACAATTAATTGAATTGTATTCATGATTTTGATTTTGGCTTCTCACGATCATTAAAACATTATAATCGAAGAAAAAGGATTAATGCGCCGCATGGAGCGACGTGTATGTAAATTCCTATGCTCGAAAAACACCTTGAATGCACCTGTGTTACGTGCAGCTGCAGCAAGCGTGTGACGTGTGTGGAGAAATTTTTTTTTCAGATATTTTGGAAACTCGAGTTTCAAAATGAAAAAGATTTTAAAAAATTATTTATTATTTTTTTTTTTTCAAAAACATTTTCTTTTCCGGAAAGTTGAGATCTTGAGTTTCCAAAAAATTATGAAAAAAAAAAAATTTAAATGTTTTTTTTCCAATTTTTTTCCCCAGATATTTTGGAAACTCGAGTTTCAAAATGAAAAAAAGTTCAAAGAAATTCTGATTTTTTTTTTTTTTTCAAAAACTTTTTTCCCCGGAAAGTTAAGATCTTGAGTTTCCAAAAAATTATGGGAAAAAAAAAAAGTACATTTTTTTTTTTCCAATTTTTTTTTTTCAGATATTTTGGAAACTCGAGTTTCAAAATGAAAAAGATTTCCAAAAAATTGATTTTTTTTTTTTTTTCAAAATTTTTTTTTTTTCAGATATTTTGGAAACTCGAGTTTCAAAATGAAAAAGATTTCCAAAAAATTTTTTTTTTTTTTTTTTTCAAATGTTTTTTTTTTAACAGAAAGTTGAGATCTTGAGTTTCCAAAAAATTATGGGGAAAAAAAAAAGTACATTTTTTTTTTTCCAATTTTTTTTTTTCAGATATTTTGGAAACTCGAGTTTCAAAATGAAAAAGATTTCCAAAAAATTATGATTTTTTTTCAAAATTTTTTTTTTTACAGAAAGTTGAGATCTTGAGTTTCCAAAAAATTATGGGGAAAACTTTTTTTTTAATGTTTTTTTTCATATTTTTTTGGAAACTCAAGATTTCGACTTCAAAACTTGAGATTTAAAAAAGAAAAAATGTTTACGTCATTTTTTTTTTTTTTCATGTCACTTCAGGGGCTCCGTAATTTCTGGCTGTTCTTTTAAATTATATTTAAAGTTGAGTTTTTGGTGGTTCAAAAAATACTCAAGTTTTGAATTCAATGAATATCGTGTCTATTAATCATGATTTCAATATCAGTCAAAAATTATTGTGACTAATATTTTTGCCATAATCGTCCAGCGCGAGTTTAAACTAGTAAACCTAGTTTTTCCTAAAGATCTTTTTAATTTCAGTTTCACATATGATCTACATACATATTACACTTTGCATGCGTTCTTATCCTTTATAACCAGACAAAATGTCATGTTTTTTTTAATATTTTAATGAATTGCTTTCCAAATGGCGCTGTGGAAAAGGCCCACACACAAGCCCACATCTGACAGGAAAAATAGCCAATACTGCAGCGTGGCACCTGGGGTGGTGAAACAGTATTGTGCAACAAATGGGCGATGGGACCCCCCCCCCCCCGATTATTAATGGGTATTTCACACACTGCATTGGCGCATTGACCCTGTTGATCTTTCAGCTCCATCGTCCCACTGCAAATAAACAGATCTCCTTAAAACCTTAAACCGTGACATGACACTAAGAACGCTTCACTGGAGCAAAGCTATTGGAAAATTGTCTTGAATATCTGCACTAATGAGGCACATTTTTTCCCAAAAATGATCCGACTGAAGGTCAAATCCCGACGCTTGAGTGAACACCAGCACGACGACCTTTCAATGATCTCGTTTTTTTTTTGGAACGTTATCGTCTTCCAACTCAGTCAAACCTTCGCCGATCCCCTCATCTCTCCTCTTTATGTCCCCTTCAAATCAAACAGCCTCTTAAAAAGCGAACCTTCCCCTCTCATTTGCAGATGGATCACTCATTAAAGAGCTCTATTATCGTCTCACGTCGAGTGATCCCACTGAATAAGCTGCAATCAAGCTGTCTTTACTGACGCTAATCTCGACTTAACAGGGTTTCCCCCGGGATTCCAACTGAACGCGCGTTGTGGCGCTTTCCGTCAACGCCCCGCCAGATGCGGCGTTCACAGCTCAGTAGAGTATTAAAATTTTACAATTCAAAAACTACATATGTACCCGTAAACGCACAAGAAACGGATGTTTCGCCGACCGATCGGAGAACGAGAAGTGAACGCTGGATTTACGAGAGTGTTGTTGTTGGTGTGATGAAGTGAAATATCATATGGTGTCAACACGGGGGCTTTTATTCTGAAAATTAACCCGGACGCTTTAATGTTGTACGTGTTTGACTTCCGGGCCCCCGCCTAACGACACAATCGACACGGTATATGACGCTAATGTAGTTAGCGGAAGCAGAAACACTGACTAAAGTGGATGCTAATCACTTTCCGGCGTTAGCCTAGCTGCTGCCGACACTCCAATTAAGAGCTATGTGACTCACTTTGATATAATTATTGTTTAGAAACTGCAACTAATAATATAATGGAGGTTCTGTTACGTCTTGTAGGAGGTAGCGGCTAATTTAGGCTAATGTTGTCGTCGGGTTAGTGATATGTGTTTGCCGATATCCAAAAATTCACTTTAAAGCCAATATCTGCTGATACCGATACTGTGCCGATAATATCGTGCATCCCTACTTCTAAACATTACGAAGCTACATGAGTGTAATTTACCTTCAAAAAGCCGACGTCATCGTCGCAATGTTTTTGAGCCACAATTAGCATGCGTGACCACACACACACACACACACACACACCCTTCTAAATAACGGTGTGATGCTGCAGTTATCTCGCTCTCTTGTAGGACATTAATGGCTATTAGCCAACCGCTGGTATTTACTTAGCGCCCATTAGATCTGATTGTTAGCCTGTGTAGCTAATTAGCATTCCCCAGCTGGCTCCTTGACTCTGTTATTAGGGCTCACTCGCGGGCAGCCATAACGGCAAACACAAACGTGACTGTAATGTGCATCAAACCCCGCTGACAACCCGTGTTTAGTTACATGCCTCTTAGCGGCTAATCGCTAATGGTGTTTCACACACGGGGGGGGGGGGGGGGGGGCTTTCAGACACTTTCGTCTGAAGGCTGGTGCCATCATCACCTGTGATTAAAAACCGCCGATTATCCCCGCGAAATGCATAAAAACCCAGGTGTTGCACAACAAACGCCGCCGGTGGCCGAAGCCGTCGACGCGGCGCGAAAATAAAAGCAAATCAAACAGGTGAGAGAGAGAGTTTGGATTATAGCGCTCGCGCTTAATGGTGGATGCGGTCGTTTCGGAAAGGAAATTAGCGACTGAAGTGATTTAAGAGGCCATGAAATGAAACTGTGTTTGAGGAGACGGGGGTCATTACTGCGCCGCATTAAAACGCCGATGTGTTGTTGAAGGGAGGAGGAGGAGGAGGATCGGCCACTTCACACGGTTACAGGCGACAGCTCTTTGATTCTCCCTCGCTATCCGATTGTCCCGGTTTACCGATGGTTCCTCATTTCGTCCGGTGAAGTCTCGTTGCTCGTGTTTCATCCTCCCCGAGTTGTTGCTTCCCATGTTTTTCCCTGCAACAAAGTGCCATTTTTCTACTCTTGGTTCAGTCGTTTTCTTTTTTAACCCCGAGAACACAAATGTGTGTACAGAGGCGATAAGAATGTGCAGTATTGACTCCAGCTCGACCTGTAGGCCATCGATCACCAACGATATAAACGCACGTGTGCAAAAAAAGTAGTATGAATATTCTTAAAAAAACGCATTGAAATTGCCAAATTTTGGAAGTCTTATTTGTCACTTTTTCCATTTAAAGGTGACACAGAGTGGTCCTGTTGCACATAAATGTTAGTTATGTAAGGTCTACTTACATATATTAACTTGTTTTTATGGTCAAAAACCGATTTAAATCCTCTTTTCTGACGCTGTTTCCCAGCTGCCCAGTACGATTCAGCACACCGGCTCTCAGAAGCGCAGCTCCCCCTTCTGGAACGGCGGATGCACTGCTCCTCGTTATCAAAACATTGTTTTAACAGTGTTTAAAAATAGCTTCGTCACGACTCCCCACCGCAGTCCCTTTGACGACCTTTGACCCGGAGTCAGACCCAGAGTCAGAAGACACTGTTGCTCGTGAAACACCTCCACAACGGACGTTATTCTTCTTCTGCGGTTCAATGTACGCAACCGGATGTGCCCAGACTAGTGCCCGGACTAGTGCCCGGAGCAGGAGGATCTGCTGTTCAGGAGAACCGCTGTTTACGTAACTATTCTCGCTGAGCCCCGAAATTACAATAAACACAGCGTTCTGAGCAGAGGCCGAACTGTTTGTTTAGAACCTTCAGGGCTTCGTAAACAAGGTAATGACGCAGATACACACCAAAAAAAACAGCGATAATAGGAACTTCCGGTCGAGTTCTGCTTTAAAATGAATCATAACTTTGACTCAATGGCACATAATAGTATACCTATAACCTATAAACCCCCTCCAGGATGTCCATATAAGGACTTAGCGAGGGTGCACCTGCGGCACAAAGGGTTTCATCTCCGCCTCTCGTTTTTTTTGTAGATGCTTTTATTTTCTCGCAACGTTGGCTGCTTCACAATAACAAGCCACCCTTTATTTATGGAACTTCTTATGTGACACTACGGCAACACATAGTGCTCCAAATTGCACTCGCCCCTTAACTCGATACCGCTTCCACTTAAGTGTACAAACCATTTTTCTGTTGGATTTTAGTACTTTAGTGTGAAAACGGTGCATTTAAACACCGATATTCACACACCGGCACAAATATTGATTTCAAAAACTCATTTTGCTCCAAGTTGACGTCCCTCCTTTGCAGCCCCTGTGTTTTTGCGCCCTCCCTCCTTGTTTGTTTCCCATTGTTTGGATTTTCCCTCCCTCCCTCTCTCCCTCCCTCCATCCATCCATCTTTCTTTCCATCCACATCTTTTTTCCCTGCCTGGCGTTGACTGGTGTTCCCTCATTGCTCGAGCTCGCCAACAGTGACTTCCTCACTCTCTGCGCACAGTATTTTGAAGAAATCCTCGAGCTCTAAAACAAACTTTAAATCACGTCCACCTCTTATCGCATTTCCCGCTAATTCGATCCCAACCCCCGGGAGACTTTTTTTTTTTTTTTTTTTTTTTTTTTGCCGTCGCTTAAATTAAGAGTGAAACCGGGCCAATCGGTGCACTTGGAAAATGCTTAAAAGGATCAGTATTGGTCAGTCTCCTGATTGTGAGAAACATGATATTCCTGCTGCATGTGTGTGTGTGTGTGTGTGTGTGTGTGTGTAATCACAGCCATATGTGTAGACATTCCTGTACTGTACATAACATCAACACAACTCGCAGCGAGCGATGCCCAAACACAGGAGATGCCGACTGCATCGCCATAGAAACCGGATTCCGGCCAATGAGACGGAGCCGCCCTTTTGCGGAGTGTAAACATTTTCTCTCTTTTTTTTGTTGTTGTTGTTGTCATGGAGAAATGGACACTGTTTGCTATGTATTTGCTCTGATTCTTATATAGTGTGTGTGTGTGTGTGCAGGAGAGAGAGAGAGCAGGAGAGGGTTTTGGTAACATATAAAACCCGGCTAAAAAAGGGATTTCTGGCACTTTGGTGCACTTTTAGGTGGAGGAACGAGCTCCACGCGCACCTCCGACGCGGAGTTTGTGGTTTGGAGGCGGCTTTATATTGGCTTTGCATCGGTCGAGGTTATTCGAGGTTGAGGTTGCTTTTTGAACGCTTTTGTTTCTTCCCGTTTGGCTTTTGTCGCACGCTCTTGTAACTTCATACCGTGAGGGTGAAGACCTGTCAAAAAAAAAAAAGAGGAGCTTATGTTTGAAGATTTAAATTTGCTGTTGCTGTTGCTGTCTTTTTTTTTTTTTTGCAGAGTCATCGTCTCTTCCGTCTTTTCTCCCTCGTACCTTAAGCCAAACAACGCAGACCTGAGAAAGTTTGGAGTTATGTGACACTTAATATCCAACAATTCATTCTTTTTAGATCGGGCAAAGCTTTTAGAGTTCTTTCTCTACCCGCCCCCCCCCCCCCCCCCCCAACCTTTTACTCTTTGCTTACCTAGCCCTGGCGTTCCGAGAGGCTTTTGGAGTCTATAGCGATGGCTTATTTTCTCTGTATAATGGGCTGCTCAGTGCCAGTGGATTGGCTTGGCTTGGAGCGCAGACCAGAGGAGAGAGTGGGAGAGAGAGAGAGTGGGAGGGAGGCAGAATTGAGTCCTACTTAGTGAAGACTGCTGGTCTGGGCCTGCAGTCCCCAGGCATGTAATGTAATGACTGTGTGTGTGTGTGTGTGTGTGTGTGTGTGTGTGTGTGTGTGTGTGTGTGTGATGCATGAAGTGGTGGTCACCAGCTGCAGCCAAGCGGAGATTGGAGATACTTTGAGGACCCTGAGAACCAGACGCAAAATGGAGAACGCACTAGACATTACACCACCCCTCACTTGACTGAGTATTATTCTCCACGTAAGAAAGCAGGAGACTGCGTGTGTGTGTGTGTGTGTGTGTGTGTTCTGGTGTTAGTACGTCAAACATGTCCTCATATAGTCATTATGGGGACTCAAACGTACAGTTGGGGGCAGAATTGAATGATTTATCGGGTCGACAGGCTTTCGGCGTATTGTAAACCAATGACACTTTTTTACACGTCCTCCATACTTTGTTTACAACCTTTTGCTAAATCGGGTTCTGTTACGTGAGACTTTGACCAATCATAGGGCAGTTCAGAAAGAGTGCAGGGGGCTCCTATTGACTGTTTTATTGCAACTATTATTTTTGCCCCTCATATCGCACTTTCCCTCCATTTTCATATTTCTGTTTCTATTAAATTTCTGTTACAGCGCTACACTAATGCTAACCTGTTAGCTGGAGCTGAGGAGCTGTGTTCTTATTTTTATTTCCCTTGCCATAAATAATTACACACTTATTTGTTAGCTAGGTTTCTTCGGGCACTTTGTGTATGTGTGTACTTTCTGGCATAAACACAGACATTTTCAGGACCAGTTGTCCTCTAAACCTGGTCCTAATGAGTCGGAATCGATTTTTTTGAGTACATGGTTAAGTCTAGGGCTGATTAATTGTGGTTAGGTTAAAGTTAAGGTTATTAACTGGTTATCGCTAATGGGCTAACACTTTGTTTATTTAGTAAACAAGCCCCTTCAAGGGAATGATCGCTACTCCTAAAGAATCTAATTTGTAGTACCTCCTCAATGCCAGCGGGGGTCGTCTTAGCGTGGCTGCGCGAAACTGACGCGACATCATTTTGGGTGGCTCCATCCCAGCTCTATCTGGATCCTCTCGTCGGCCACCAAACCTCTGGACCGGTGTTTCTTTAACACCTGCAGTCCATTCAGATATAAAGCTCGATGTCTCGTTTAGAGAAGCCGAGCAGAACTAAAAAAAACCCCGAGCTGCTGGATGTCCTCCTTTGTTGTCTGTTGTGTCGCGTTCGATGTCGTTGTTCGTTGTTGTCACACCAATACGGGCCACGGTACGTATCTACCACTGATATCTAAGAGACCTAACAAGTAAAGGTACTCGGCCGAAATGCAAGCCTAACCAAGGGCTTTACCATTCCAAACCCTATCCTACTGTACTACAATGGAAACATGCCAAAAGTAAACCTAAAAGTATGTAAAAGTTAGGGATGTGAATCTTTGGGTGGCTCACGATTCGATTTGATTCCGATTATTAGGGTCACGATTCCATTCAAACGATTGTCGATTAAAAAATTGATACAATACATAGTGTGTTAAGGCAAATTATGGCATCAAAACAATACAGTTTGTATAAGATAATGTAATCACAAAGGCAAACTTAAGACAAAAGTTAATATTTATTCATTCAAAACGAATATAAAACTTACTTACTGTACAAAAATATAACTTGCATAAATTAAAGCTTAGGCTAGCTGCCGTTTTCTCCCAGAATTTACAAAAATAAACTGTGCACAAATAACACAAACTGGTGTTTTGTGTGGTTTTTCAAAATAGAAAGCCATTGCCTTGCAAAAATGGCCAAAAATTAGACAACACTATATTTTTCAGATGGTAACTTGTACATACGGTTTGAAAAGGCCTAATATGACACAAATGAATATGTGATGTGACATTTTTTTTCGTCTGTCCATGTATACGAGTATTTCAATAACTTTGCGGACGCAACTCGACAACCAACAACCCTGCTTTACTGCAGCTTTAAATCCCTTTAAAGGTGCAAAATCCAGCACCTTTTACCTCCTTTGAATCAACTCTAATTAAACCAAGATTTGCTTATGCAAATGAGCTTGTCTTGTGAAAACACACACACACACACAAAAAAACCTGATTTAAACGCAGCATATGGTCTGCGTTTCCTGTGGTGCTCAAACGCAAGAGCCCGGACCGGCTCCTTAAAAAGTAAAACAGTGATCTGATAACAACGCGCGGGGAAAGCGGCGTGACGTCACTACCCCCCCCCCCCCCCCGCTCGAGACATCAGTAATCTACTCTGCATTTGCATCCGCGATGTTTGTTTCCTGACATCATGTGAAGCTGAGAGTCCTGAGGGAATCTGGTCTTCATTAAATATCAGAGTTGGCTGAGATCAGACGGTGTACGGTCAAGTCTCCAGGCAATGAAATCATGTCATTTCAGCCAAGCGCTCGTTCATGTACCGTTACGTACCGCGTCTGCTTTTATTCCGCGTGCGCGCGCGAACGCGTCGTCACTACACGAGCATTTTTTTAAGCGTGCGTTCGCGCTATTAGCGCTGATTGCTAATGAGCTTTTTCCGACTGCTCGGAATATTTGACCCTAATCTTACAAGTAAATATGTGTGTGTGTGTGTGTGTATGAGAGAGCGCTTTCATGTGTGCTCTTTTGGTATTAGTGTGTGTGTGTGTGTGCAGACTAACAGTAGCGTGCCTCCGCTAACTTCCCCAACATTAGCCAGTTTGTGTTCCGGGGCCAGATTAGCTGCATTGATAAAAGTGACCTCGTGTTAATCATGTTGTTTCTAGCATTTTTGCCCCTCATATCGCACTTTCCCTCCATTTTCATATTTCTCTTATATTTCAGTTACAGCGCTACACTGACCTTATGCTAACCTGTTAGCTGGAGCTGAGGAGCTGTGTTCTTTTTTTTATTTCCCGTTGCCATAAATAATTAGCACACTTATTTGTTAGCTAGGTTTCTTCCGGCACTTTGTGTATGTGTGTATTTCCTGGCATAAATACGGACATTTTCACGACCAGTTGTCCTGGTCCTAATGAGTCGGAATCGATTTTTTTGAGTACGTGGTTAAGTCTAGGGCTGATTAATTGTGGTTAGGTTAAAGTTAAGGTTATTAACTGCTTATCGCTAATGGGCTAACACTTTGTTTAGGCTGTTAAAATGAATGGAAGTCGCACAAACCACGTGTGAACATTCAATGCTAATGCCACTGAATGGAAGCAGGTCTCTAAATAGCCTAGCTTATGAATGAAACGGCAGACTGGGTCGAGAGAGATAGACTGAGAGTGAATCAGCGGGTGCTTAATTAATACGATGCCACAGGGCGTTGACCTTTGCCCTCTCTCTTCTCTCGTTCCGCACACACACACACACACATCCGTGACATTGTGTGTCAAAGCGTAGCCGCTCTGTCGGCCATTAGCGCTGATATCGTTCCCCCTCTGCTCAGGATCAGTCGTTGCCATTTTTCAATCATCAGCATTGGCCATTTTTATTTTATTATCGTCATTATTATTATTTTATGACACATTTGTGCTACAAAATTATTATTTTTTTTTAATTAGACCCTACAGTATTTCAGATACAGGCCTCTACCAAACGGTTGAGACATCTGTTCATAATAGACCTGGTTGATGCATAATTCATAAAGTACAACATTCAGAACAAGTCACATTAAGTGCAATTTCTTGACCAATATAACTCGCTAACAAATAGTTTTTGGTGATCGTGCAACAGCAAATATGGTTTTTGACCAGTTGTGCTACTGCAGGTAATGATTTTGGTGAACATTGGTGCCACATCAAACGGTAGAGATGGCTCATTCAGGTTGAGTTCAGCTCGAGATATAGTGACTTAAAGGTCACATAGAGTGGTCCTGTTGCACATAAATGTTAGTTATGGAGGTCTACTTACATATATTAACTTGTTTTCATGGTCAAAAACCTCCTAGTTGCTGTTAACTAGCCGATAGAAATCCTCTTTTCTGACAGTGTTTTTCTGCTGCGAGATTTCAGAGTGAACTTTCACCCCCAGAAGACAGAGTCTCGTGATTGGCCAGTACTATCCAACACATCCGTTCTCAGAAGCGCAGCGCCCCCCTCTGGAACGGCGGATGCACTGCTCCTCATCATCAAAACATTGTTTTAACAGTGTTTAAAAATGGCTTCTTCACGACTCCCCGCCGCAGTCCCTTTTATGACTTTAAACCGGAGTCAGACCCAGAGTCAGAAGACACTGTCGCTCGTGAAACACCTCCACAACGGACGTTATTCTTCTTCTGCGGTTCAATGTACGTAACCGGATGTGCCCGGACTAGTGCCCGGAGCAGGACGATCAGTTGTTCAGGAGAACCGCTGCTTACGTAACTATTACGGGATTTTCAGTGATCTCGTTGAGCCCCGAGATTACAATAAAACACAACGTTCTCAGCAATGGCTGAACTGTTTGTTTCGAACCGTCAGGGCTTCATAAACAAGGTAATGACGCAGAAACACACCAAAAAAACAGCGATAATAGGAACTTCCGGTCTAGTTCCGCTTTAAAGTGTGGTCAACCAAATGGTTGAGTAGTGCCTTAAAGGGTTAAGCGAGATCTATAAGATTTATAAGATCAACATTGGCGATGGGAAAACTTCCTAGTGGCGAAAGCTCTAGTCCATTTACCTTTGAAATTTAAAGGCCGACGCACAAATTAACTGTAGCCTTCAAATCCACCGATGCACCTGAGCAGCCATTGGGGATTTTGAGATCCAATCTGGAACGCCGGAATTCCCAAGTTCCCTGGAACAGCTTCTTCTCTGAAGAGCCTCACAGGTGCTTCAGATGAATAATTCATCCTCGTCTCTCATCGTCTCTCTTGCTTTTATTCTGTTTAATTTGTGCGCTTCTCTCTTTCTTTCTTTGTCTTTGCTCAGTCGGTGTGTGTGTTTTTGCAAGAAAGTGTGTGTGTGTGTGTGTGTGTGTGTGTGTGTGTGTGAGCTGTATTGGAGTGATTCCTGTCAAAGGTCGTCTTCACCTCAGACATCCAATATATATCCTCCTCTCTGTTACCCCTGTGGGCTGTCAAAGATCATACTCTCACACAGTGTAGGGTAGCACACCTGTACACACACACACCTGTACACACACACATCTGTACACACACACACACACACAGCTGTACGCACACACACACCAGCCAGTACATCTCTGTCAATTAGGCTGACAGATACTGAATGTTCCTCTATCCTGACTGATGGACACACATCAGCTTATTCACAAGCACTCGGAGAACTTCCTGGCTGCAGGTGTTTCCGTATATATGTGTGTGTATTTCACCACATTTTAATGTGTTTTTTTTTTTGTATAGCATATAACAGATGGAGTACTGCCATCTTCAAGAGATTCTGTCTCTATATACGATAATGACTGCAATTATCGTGGCGAATATCCGATAATTCAAGATACGTTTTTGCGGTTGAAGAAACCAGTGAAACTCTATTATTTAGGGGCAGAAAAATAATCCATAATAAACCAAACGTTTCAAGGTACTTTAAGTAGCGCTGGGCACGTTAGCGGCGCTAACGGCGTCAACGTTAGCGCACGACGTCGTGTTTTACGTGACTCCCGATTGTTAAAAACGACCGCTAAACTTTAAAAACGGCGGCACACGTACGCGGCACGCAGGTACGCTGGTTATTTGTAGCGCCGCTCTTTTTCGTTGAACAAACAGACTGTAGGCGCGCTAACCGGGCGCTAATGGGGCTAATGGGGCTAACGCACCTAACAGAGCTAACTGGTAAACGGTGCAGAGGCACGTAAACATGACGTCACGTGCGTCTTTTTCCTGTCAGTCGTCATGGAAACGTGTCATGGGCCCAGGGCCGCTAACTAAGCCGCTGCTTAGGGCCCCGTGACCACTAGAGGGCCCCCAAGAGCAATTAACTCTAAAAAGTTTGGAATGTTGTAGTTTATTTCGAATTTTTCTCCCCATTTTTTTAATCAAAGCTTTTTCACAGTTTTTACATAGTCGTCAGATGTGATTATTGAACTTTATATTTTATTTATAAACTATTTTTATTACCTTGTTCTGGGTGTGCGGGTCTGTTGGTTTACATTATTGTTTAAGTATTTGTATATTTTAACATATAACAGTCAAATATTTGTATTACAGGAGTGTATTTTGATGTATTTTTAGATTTTCAGACCATATTTTATTTATAAACCATTTGGTTTTATGTATTGATTCTCTGTGTTGCCAGTAGGGGGAGTTGCGGATTTTACCAAATATTAATTGAAAGATTTTTCTGTAAGTTTGCAAACCTGGTGTCTGCTTCCATGCAACAAAACGTTCTCACATTTAGTTTTACAAGTTTATTCATGACGGAGTAGAATCAGTAGAACACCTTTAGTGTAGTAGGTGTGTGAATGATCAATAATCATTATTATTGGCAGTAACAGAGGGCCCCACAATTAAAATTTTGCTTAGGGCCCCATGGAGGCTTGGGCCGGCCCTGCTGACGCCGTTAAAGTGCCCAGCACTGATTTCAAGTATTAAATACGTATAATATTTATATGCAACTCTTATTACTGTCGTTTTACTGTCTAAGCCCTAACTTACCAGGACAATAAAACACTCGCGTTTTTCGATGACACGAGAAATAGTTCCTTCTATAAAACCCGACGTTGCGACACCTTACAATTAACTCTTCTTTCATCATCGCCACAGTCCCCTAATGTTTTACTTTACTGTGCTCTCCGTTCATTGTGTGTTAAAACAAGGAGAGCGTGTTAAAGGTGACATAGAGTGGTCCTGTTGCACATAAATGTTAGTTATGGAGGTCTACTTACATATATTAACTTGTTTTTATGGTCAAAAACCTCCTAGTTGCTGTAAACTAGCCGATAGAAATCCTCTTTTCTGACAGTGTTTTTCTGCTGCGAGATTTCAGAGTGAACTTTCACCCCCAGAAGACAGAGTCTTGTGATTGGCCAGTACTATCCAGCACATCCGTTCTCAGAAGCGCAGCGCCCCCCTCTGGAACGGCGGATGCACTGCTCCTCATTATCAAAACATTGTTTTAACAGTGTTTAAAAATAGCTTCGTCACGACTCCCCGCCGCAGTCCCTTTTACGACTTTAAGCCGGAGTCAGACCCAGAGTCAGAAGACACTGTTGCTCGTGAAACACCTCCACAACGGACGTTATTCTTCTTCTGCGGTTCAATGTACGCAACCGGACTGTATGTGCCCGGACTAGTGCCCGGAGCAGGACGATCTGCTGTTCAGGAGAACCGCTGCTTACGTAACTATTACGGGATTTTCAGTGATCTCGTTGAGCCCCGAGATTACAATAAAACACAACGTTCTCAGCAGTGGCTGAACTGTTTGTTTCGAACCGTCAGGGCTTCATAAACAAGGTAATGACGCAGATACACACCAAAAAAAACAGCGATAATAGGAACTTCAGGTCTAGTTCCGCTTTAAACAACGCTGCTGCTCGCGTCGTGACGCGGAGGAAAGGTTCGGTCCATCTGTAGATTCAATATCTCCAATCTGTTGACGGTTTAATAACCTTTCGGATGAACACGCGACGATGCGATATAATCCTCTTTTCCTCCCGTTCGCTGCGTTAACACGCGGGTTAGTCTTCCTCTGCAAAGCAGCTGACGAGGCAGTCTTTGGACGAAGAGTTGCCTTTTACTGAGCAAATAATGTTCGTCGTAAAAACTGTACTGCATAAATTTGCATTTTTTTAAACTGGCGGCAGGAGCTACTGCACATTACGGTGTACGATGTACTGTAGGGTAGATCTCTGCTTTCCTTCCGTTCCTACTGTTGCGGAGAAAGTTATGTTTCCTGACATTACGTCACCGAGCCAGCTACCAAGAGAAGTGTGAAATCTCTTCTCTTCCCACTCTCTTTCTTCTTCTTCCTCCTCCTCCTCTCTTTCTCCTCACCCTGCTCGCCGACATTTAAGAAGAGGTGTAAAAAAAAAAAAATCCCGCTGTGCGTTTACACATCATCCTCTGACTCACTCGCTCACCTCTCGACTAAGTTCATCGTTTTTTTTCCGGATGTTTTTTTCGTCGTCGCCTCGGCTGCGGAGATGCAACTTTACAATACTTAGCAATGAAAAAAAAGCCCCCGCGTTGCTTAGCAACTCCTAGTCTGCAGTGGTAAGATACAGGGGAGTTTCCTGGCTGATGAGAGGGATATGTGTGTGTGTGTGTGTGTGTGTTCCTGCAGGAAACTGTGTTCGTGCATACATTTTCATGTTGTAGGACTTGCAAAAAAAGGCTGCGGATCGCTCTGAAGCGATACTGGCGACAAACTGGCTTTTGTTCAGAGTATTGACGATGCATTGACGGCGAAGTCGGACCTTTGTTTCGTTTTTGTTTTGCCGCTCTCGCCGTAAAATTGATCCGTGCCTACAGTAGTTCCTCCTCTCTCCTCTGCGTGTGTGTGTGTGTCGGTTTCATTGTTGCCGCGTACTGTACGCACATCCGTATTCATGAATTTGAGCAGCAAAAGGAAGTCACTACCTATTTAAGAGGACAGCGACTCGGAGTCCGGGGCTGGATTTATCAATAATGTAAGCTGGTAAAAGTTTAATGGTGTTTGCTTTCGTCAATATCCCCCCTGGGAAATCATTAGGAGAGACTAAATCTAAACCGCAGCACCCTCTCTCTGTCACACACACACACACACACACACACACACACACACACACACACACACACACACACACACACACACACACACACACACACACACACACACACACACACGAATTGGGCAGTCGCTGAGCTGAAATGTTTCGTAAAAAGGACGTTAAGCGGATACTGATGTGGAGTTGGGCTCGTTTTCGCTCACGTGCGTCTTCTTTCTCTTCGTCTCTTCTAAAAAACTCTGTCCGTTCCGTCCTCGGCGTCTCATCCGGTCAGCGCTGATACAGCCGTCTAACTCCCTCACCCCCTGACTCAGGCTTCTCATAAGCTGTGTCAATGAGCATTGGGGGATATTATTTAATGTAATACCACACAGACACGAGTCACGGTGCTAAAATGCTAAACTTTTAAAGCGGACCTAGACAGGAAGTTCCAATTAACGCTGTTTTTTTTTTTTAGTGTGCGTCTGCGTCATTACCTCGTTTACGGAGCCCTGAAGTTTCGAAAACAAACATTTCAGCCACTGCGGAAAACGCTGTGTTTTGTTGTAATCAAGGGCTCAGCGAGATCTCTGAAAAAACCGGGTCCGGTTTACGTAAACACCGGTTCTCCTGAACAGCAGATCGTCCTGCTCCGGGCACTAGTCCGGTCACTAGTCCGGGCACATCCGGTTGCGTACATTAAACCGCAGAAGAAGAATAACGTCCTTTGTGGAGGTGTTTCACAGAAGACACGACGGTGTCTTCTTACTCTGGGTCTTTAAACACTGTTAAAACAATGTTTTGATAATGAGTAGCAGTGCATCCACCGTTCCAGAGGGGGGAGCTGCGCTTCTGAGAGCTGGTGTGCTGATTATGTCTCTTCCGGGTATTGGCCAATCACAAGACAGATGGGAAGGCTCTACGCTGGCTGGCCAATCACAACACTCTGTCTTCTGGGGGTGAGAGTTCAGTCTGAAACAGCGTTACTGACGAGAGCGTCAGTCAGGAGAGATTTCTATCGGCTCGTTTACAGCAACTAGGAGGTTTTTGACCATAAAAACAAGTTAATGTATGAAAGTAGACATCTATAACTAACTTTATGTGCAACAGGACCACTCTATGTGAGCTTTAATTCCAAGTTTCCGTCTTTGTCTATAATGTTATCCGTCTTTTTCTGGGTTATGGGATGATTGCAGCGCTTCAATTGACTCGGATAAAAAAAAAAGAAGGATATAATTAAAACCAGATTCCTTTTTAATAATACATTTACGAAAAAAACTCAAATTAACAATTCACTCGTCATTAAGGAAGTCGATTTGCACATTTTAGTTCCAGCCGGCCCTTGAATTTAAACATCCCAGCGCCTCTGAGGACACGGACGTGCTATTTTAAAACCATCGGCGCTACATTAATGAAGCTAACGGAGGTCATGCGCCGCTCGGTGGATTATAGGGATAATCATGGCCTGGATATAAAAATAGACTTTCTTCTCCGGTCCACGAAGGACCGCCCCAGAACCCCTGGTTCAGACTTGGTATTCTTCACATCCATCCTGAGAGATCCGTTCACATGTGGACTTAAAGTGTGACTTTTCACACCTGCCGCTACAATGACGACAGACTGGGTTCACGTGTGTGCAAACCACCACCAGATGTGGTTTTTTCGTGATTGCACACATGTGTATTTTAGTGGTGTTTCGTGATGGACGAATGTTAATATCAAGTCTGAATGAAGATAAGCCAACGCAGAAGTACGTGGAAACTGTATTCTCTTGAACGGCCATTAGGGGCTAGTGTCATCACTGGTTTGTGTAAAATTCCAGACCCACTTATCTCTTGATTTGTGTCATTAGTTGTTTTTTTTTGGCAACTCACCTGTTCCCCACTTCCGCTGCCTGTTGTTTGTTTTCCCGCCATTTTTTACATGACCACACCCACTTTGGGCTCCCAGTGTTTTAGTTCCCTTGAATGCATCTCGTGTTTCTACAAGTGTTTTCTACAAGATTGTTTTTTTTTGGGGGGGGGGGTTGCCTTGTGAACATTTTCTGAATCACTCGTTTTCTCTTCAATCTGCGTCAATACAGCTTAACGACCATTTCGTGATTTATAGTCCGTTTATAGTCCGTAATTTATAGTGCTTCTGCTCCTTTTTCCAAGGTAACTTTCACTTTCAATATCTGGCAATTATTCGACCGTTTAGGAATTATGGTGCTGAGAATCTGACCTGGTGAATCTTGTCTGTGATTGGACGGTCGTTTTGCAGAAGTCCTGAGGCTCTACCGTGATGAAAAAGTATATGGACCGTAGGGGTGCTATGCCAGTCTCATCCGACATATGATAAAAGGCGGGGTCACACCCTGGACAGATCGCCAGTCCATTGTCTTTGAATTTTCTAGATGTCACAAATGGTCTAGCAGTTACGATAATGACAAGTACGCATTCTCTTCGCATCCTTTTCGGCGACGACAGGATTGTTATCAGAAGGGTTAAGCAGGGTATGCTTTAGGGCTTTAGGGTCAATGCTGCGATTGACGGTAAAAAACCTTTGGGTAAAGTCTCCGTGGGTTGCCACTTGGGGTCACTACTACTTCACTGAATCTTTTAATTATAGGAATAGCCTCGTTCGTCTTCCCTGGACAGATCTGGCGTCTGGAATCGAAAAAAAACATTTGTTGAAAGACGGATGGATGAATTTAAACAAGAAAGGTTACATGAGGCTACGCTGCCTAATCAATGGGAGTTTATTGTTCTGCGGGTTAGAGTGCAAACAGGGAGACAACCGATGTCTGTTTTCCTTTTACACGATGAAACATTTTCGGCACGGGAGCTTGCATACCTTGAAAAATCAATCAGGTCGGCGCGAGTGCGAGTGCGAGTGCACACATGCGCCATGACAGTGACGGATCGAGCCTCACAAAGGGCTTCAGCAGTCGTTCTCAATATTTCATGAACACCCTTCCTCTCTCAGTTCTGGCAAGTTTCAGCTCTGGAGAAAAACAGAACCCCCTTTTTACTCCTGTCAGGTCCTCCCCCCCCCCCCCCCCCCCAAAAAAAAAAAGTGAAAGGAGAGGGAAGAAAAGTAATCAGAGGAGAAGAAGGGAAGAAGAAAAACAGCTTTGAGGGTTTGGTAAGAGGAGGGATTTGATAGGAGAAGGATGCAGCAGCAGATGTGACTTGAGAGTCGAGGCCCCGGCTTTCAACCGTCGCTACCTTCCTTTCTGTTTTTGCACTCTCTCGACAGTAGCTGTGGGTGTTTTTTGGCTTTGTAAAGTTTGCTCTCAGAGGAGAAGGCATGGCCCCGCTAAGAAAACAATCAACAAAAGACAGTAGTCGGGGGGGAAACGTCTTGTTTTTCCTCCGAGTAAATTCTATAATCCCATTCCTGATTGTCCTTGTCTTTGCACATGAAAGGTTCCTCTAAGTAACTCTTTTTCGCTAAATCCAAATCATTCTCATCCGTCATGGGCAGAAACACTCGGTACTGGTTTTGGTTTATGTGCCTTTTTTTTTTTTTTGTAACGTGCCCAAATGAGGTTAAAAAAAAAATGGTTTTACTTCTCAGTGTTGATTAGTAACCGCTTTGGAAGGCGCCGTCAAATGTGCTGCCAGTCGCGGTGGCACGTCAGAAAGTGCTCGTTTGGTGCGGTATTATATTTCATCATTTTTTCTTACGGCGGCTGCCAAATCCACGATTCAAGACCACCGAGGGCATCGAATGCATTTTCTGTGGACTCTTTCCTCTCTTGGCACGGCCGTTTATGTAGCGAGGCACGATGTTTTCTGCATGAATACGCCAGCGTGAGCTTCGTGCAGGGGCGGTTCAGAAGAATACTGGTGATGTCGCTGTGGGTTTGGGGCACCGAGATGGTTACCTGGTTTGTCCAGGTGCTGGTTTTCAGATCGGAGTGTTGGCTGATCTGATCTATTTGATTGATTGATAGAGTCCACAGGTGACATTGGGGTGAAAGTGGTTAGCATTAGGGTTTCACAGCAAGAAGGTTCTTGGTCCTTTCTGTGTGGAGTTTGGATGGTTTTTGTTTGGAGGTTTCTCTCGCGGGCCCACGGTTGGTGTAGTGGTCAGCACTCTTGCTTTTGCAGTAAGAAGACCCGGGTTCCAGGGTTCGAGCCCCGTTTGGAACAACTTCGGAACAAGGGCCTTTCTGCAAGGAGTTTGCATGTTCTCCCTGTGTGTGCGTGGGTGGGTTTTTTCCGGGTTCTCCGGCTTCCTCCCACAGTCCAAAAACATGCGATATGGGGATTAGGTGAATTGGTCACTCTAAATTGACCGTAGGTGTGAATGTGTGAGTGAATGGTTGTTTGTCTCTACGTGTGGCCCTGCGATGGACTGGCGAACTGTCCAGGGCGTACCCCGCCTATCGCCCAATGTCTGCTGAGATAGGCACAGCACCCCCCGCGACCCTCTGGTGGAGGAAAAAGCGGTAGATAATGGATGGATGGATGGATGGGTTTCTCTCGCTTCCTCCCACAGTCCAAAGACAAACAGATACCCTAATATCTCGTCATCCCTGCTGACTCATTGACGGCTTCAAACGAAGGAAAACCCACTTCCACGTACGTATGAGATACGGTTAAACGTCACCGCACACCCCCGTCCGACCTCCCGCTCGGTTTCTCCAGCCGCTTCCCCACGAAAAAGCCGGGACGCTTCGCTCTCGCCGCTGCGGGGCCTCGGCCGTATTTGTTCGGGGTTTGATCAAGAATACTCTATGCGTGTATTGCGTGTGTGTGTGTGTGTGTAAGAATCTGCTGCCTCTGCTTTGATCTGAATTCCTTTCATGGACATAATTGGGGTTTTTCGTGAAGACAGGATTTCAACAGGTTGCGTCAAGCAGGCGGCCTCGGTCACACACTGTACCGAGTAAGCAATGTTCACGGCGTTGTAAATTAGATTTTCAATTTAAATTAGATTTATTTTTTGGGGGTGTGGGTGGAGGGGTGGTGGAAGCTATCAGTTGTCCTAGTTTATGCCGTGTTAAAATAAATGCGTTTATCTTGCATCATGCTCGTCGTTTCCAGTGGAAACGAGAGCTGCAGTTGATATTTAAACCGGGGTTCATTTGCTGAACCGTTTTCTCTCGTTTTCTGCGATCTGACTGAACACCTCCACCTGGTTTTAATGTCGATGAAAGCTGGTCTTTGGGCGGGAACTTTGACTCACAATCACAGGGCATTTTTGGAGGAAGAGGATGTTGCTATTGGCTGCACCTATTTGTACCTGATCCATTGATTAGGTTGCTATTCCAGCACCGGAAACAACAGCTCACACCGCAAAGCAACCTTAAATGGGAAAAACAATCAAAATGCAATTTCACACACGAGCGATTGTTTTCAGCCGTTCGGACGAGTTCGTCCATCTGTCATTTGCTGTAAACTTTAAATGATAATGAATTAATCCCAGTCTTGTATTGACATGCTTCTAATCCGAAAATGGATTTTGAGGCAGAACGTATGCAACGAGTCTGGGCGGCGCGGCGGTGGCCCGAGCAGACGCTGATGCGGAGCCACGTCCTGTGTGAGTTATAGTCAACACGATGAATAATATCTATTCAGAGAAGCTCAGCCGGATTGATCTTTCTCGCACTGTGCGTGCCCTTCATTTCCCTCAGCTGCGGAATCCGTTTCCCCCCCAAACTCACTCTCATAAAAGAAAATAATCAGAGCCGCCGCAAGAGAACTTGATGAGATGACTTGGAACTTTTCTCTTTTTTTTTTTTTGCACCAAACTTTGTTCTTTCTTTCTTCTACACACACACACACACACACACACACACACACACGGTTTTCGTTGGTGCTTATGTCCTTGCGTCGCCCGTCACATCATTAGCAGACAAAGTGAATCATCAGTGTGACGCAGGGGAGGACGGAAAAGGCCGGCACGTTGTTTTCCCCGTCATTAGACAAGGAGAAAGGAACTCGGGAGCGTACTTCTGACCTCTTAAGGACCTTTTCTGACTGGCCTTCTAAGGAGAAGTGGTCCCCATGGAGACCAAAACCTGGTCCTAATGACAAAGCACTTAATTTCTGAGGAAGTAAAGACTATGTTTACGGCTAAGGATTGAATTGCGTCGAGGTTAAGGTTCAGGATAACGCTTTCTTAAGGCTGTCCAATCGAATTTAGCTCAGTGAGAATCCTTAAAGGGATAGCTGTGCATACCTGTGTGTGTGTGTGTGTGTGTGTGTGTGTGTACTAGTATTTATCCCTTTGTGGGGTCCAAACAAATGTCTAAACCTACCTTTGTGGGGACATTTTGACCTTTTATATTGCCTCAAATTTTAAGGGCTTTTCAGGGTTAAGACCTGGTTTTAGGGTTAGGATTGGGTTATATTGGGGTTAGTGTTAGGCACTTCTGTGTGTGTTCTTGTATGGGTATCCTTGTGAGGACCAAATACCTGGAAACAAAAGGAAGTGAGGACATTTTGGTTGGTCTTCATGTCAACCCTTATAAGGGCGTTTTGAGGGTTAAGACCTGGTTTTAGGGTTAGGCTTAGAATTGGGTTATGTTGGGGTTAGGGTTGGGCACTTCTGTGTGTGTTCTCGTAAGTGTATCTTTGTGAGGACCAAATACCTGGAAACCAAAGGAAGTGAGGACATTTTGGTTGGTCCGTCATGTTCTGTCAACCCTTATAAGGGCTTTTTGAGGGTTAAGACCTTGTTTTTGGGTTAGGGTTAGAATTGGGTTATGTTGGGGTTAGGGTTAGGCACTTCTGTGTGTGTTCTTGTATGGGTATCTTTGTGAGGACCAAATACCTGGAAACCAAAGGAAGTGAGGACATTTTGGTTGGTCCGTCATGTTATGTCAACCCTTATTAGGGCGTTTTGAGGGTTAAGACCTGGTTTTAGGGTTAAGGTTAGAATTGGGTTATGTTGTGGTTTGGGTTCGGCACTTCTGTGTGTGTTCTTGTATGGGTATCCTTGTGAGGACCAAATACCTGGAAACCAAAGGAAGTGAGGACATTTTGGTTGGTCCGTCATGTTATGTCAACCCTTATAAGGGCGTTTTGAGGGTTAAGACCTGGTTTTAGGGTTAGGGTTAGAATTGGGTTATGTTGGGGTTAGGGTTAGGCACTTCTGTGTGTGTTCTCGTATGGGTAACTTTGTGAGGACCAAAAACCTGGAAACCATAGTGGAGTGAGGACATTTTGGTTGGTCCGTCATGTTATGTCAACCCTTATAAGGGCGTTTTGAGGGTTAAGACCTGGTTTTAGGGTTAGGGTTAGAATTGGGTTATGTTGGGGTTAGGGTTAGGCACTTCTGTGTGTGTTCTCGTATGGGTAACTTTGTGAGGACCAAATACCTGGAAACCAAAGGAAGTGAGGACATTTTGGTTGGTCTGTCATGTTATGTCAACCCTTATAAGGGCGTTTTGAGGGTTAAGACCTGGTTTTAGGGTTAGAATTGGGTTATGTTAGGGTTAGGGTTAGGCACTTCTGTGTGTGTTCTTGTATGGGTATCCTTGTGAGGACCAAAAACCTGGAAACCATAGTGAAGTGAGGACATTTTGGCTGGTCCTCACGTTCTGTCAACCCTTAAAAGGTTCTTTGAGGGTTAAGACTTTAGAGTTAAGGTATTTAGTTAGGGTAAGGGTCTAGGGAATGCTTTATGCCTATGAGTGTCTTTTCCACTAAGAATGCTGTGCAAAGTGTGTGTAGTGCAAAATATCCTGAGCATATCCATGTGTATCTTTTCTCTAATTGAATCCATCCCTCAGGACGTCACCACTTGTTTATACACTGACACCACAAAGGTGTGTGTGTGTGTGTGTGTGTGTGTGTGTGTGTGTAAGCACAACACTGCAAAAACGTCTTTATTGTTTAATTACAGCCCACCCGCTGCAGAGATGAATGAGGGCAGTAAGAGTTATTGATTAAATTAGCCGGATTATTCATATTTAATGTTTTCACTTTGTCTCGATCTCCCCGCCATCACCTTGATTAGTTTTCTGCTCGTAAAACGTCTGCGTTCTCTTGAAAGACCGGCAATAAACAACAAGTAGTGTCGCGCTACTTCATCTTTCGCGACGCGGTCCCGAGGTGCGCCAGTTTAAACTCGTCTGCCTCGTTTTCACACGTTTGCCAAGGTTGCAGGGGTGTGCGTTCACACGGCGTTAATCAGAGAACGTGTCCTTGCCTTGAGCACAAGATGAAATTCTCTCTTTGACTCTGATTTAAAAAAGCTTAAGAGCTGCACATTTGACTGTTTACAATGTTGAAACTATCATTAGGCACCAAAATAATGGAAAACGCCAATCAACAACTGTTGGCTTGTTCGACCATCACCTCACCATTCACCTCTCAGAACTATGCAAACCCTGAAAACTTTATTTATTACCCCAGTAAGAAAAGCAACCACGGTAATTAACCGTTCATGCTACGCCTCCAGTGAAACAGTCCGTCCTTGGCGGCGCGCGCTAATGACGCCGAGCAATAGTATTTACTTTGACTGGCTTTTTGCGCCGTGGCACTGAACGCCAAGTGCAAAATGTTCATCCTGTGGAGAGTTGCTGGCGTTCAGCTTCTCTGTCTGTGCGGTTTCAACCTGCAGCTAATAAATACAGGAGACGAGCGTTAAATATCTCGTTCCAAGGCTTGGACCAGAAGCAACACACGCACGGACGAGTACAGACTGTTCCTTGGTCACGGTGCTGTTGTTTGTCAAGTCGACTCGTCTACTGCTTTCAACTTTCTGCTCTCTGTCGCTGACTTTATCACCTATCTGGTGACAACTCATTCATATTTAAGCACGTATATGACACATTGCCCCCCCCCCCATACATTTCTCATCCGTTACACCAGAATGCTGCGAGGCATGAGGGCAAGGTCAGGAAGAAGTTTTTGTGCAGCTGGACGTCGCACACTCTTTGTCTCGGTGTGTGGTCTGACTTTGTAAAAAAAGACTTGGCTTCCTTTGAAACGAGCACATCTCCTCGGCGCTGCAGTGCTTGGAACGACGAAGTGAAAGCTGAAGACATCGTGTTCTGCCCTCTTTATACTAAAATATTAAGAGTGCGCTACAAATTAACCCCCTAAACAATGTCTCTCCGTCCAGTGTAGTGTCTTTATTGTGCTGCTGTAAAAAAGCCTCCACTTTAAAAAAGCTTTTTAAATAATGCATAGCCGGCTCTTAAGGCTGCAGGGAATGTTATGTGGTAAAACATGCAGTTTTATACAGAGCTGGTGCAGAGCAGGAGATTTATTCTGGCCTGTTTAGTAGCTACAGGAGTGCATTAACCTATCGTAGATAGGGTACCAATACTGATACGGCACCCAATATTGGTATCAGTCCGATGCTGGGTGAAATTGAGTAGTATGTTCTTGAAATGGCAGCCCGTGGCCAAGTGGAAAGGGGGGGACCTGGCTTGTAACCGGCGGGTTGCCAGATTTGAGTCCCCACCAGGTCTCAAGGGCACTGGCAGGTACCCAGAACCCATTGCGCTGCTCAGTGGCTCCTAATTCTAGGAAGTTTTCTCGTACATGGTGGGGATGACTTTCCCGATGTGGATCATTATAATAACTGGTTATAGGTTGTTGCTAAAAGCATTTTGACAAGTCATACTAACTAACTAAGTTGTTCAAAAAGAGGTAAAAGACTATATCGGACTGATATTGGGATCAGTGGAAGTTCAAAGCTGTGATGGTGTTATCATATCTGATACACAAAAAAGTAGTTTTGAACCATCCTTATTTAGAAATGTCATATTGACTGTTTTCTTTGTGAGGGATGAGTAAGCAAATGCCCTAACCCAAACCCTAAATAAGCTAATATCATTTAGGATAACATCTCTGCTGCTCATTCTACCACATGTCCGTCCCTAAAACTTTCACTGACACCGATCTGAAGCCACAGTTTGATGATCACTCTCCGTCCCGACTGATCTTTTTTTTAATTGCATCCCCACGGAACTGGCAGAATATGTGTGATATAATCCTGCGCCTGCCTTAAACCATCTGCAACCATCTCTTTCTCTTTACCCCAACTGAGGTTGCTTCTGGTCACAGACTCAAATATCTCTCCATCCCACATCTATTATTCAGTGGCTCCTGTTCAATACTGTATTGAAACTCCCACAGAGTATCGCATTCTGGCCCAGCGTCTCTTGGAATTACATTTTAATTGGACGAATCTGCGGCGCGTGATTTATGTGGAGTGCCAATGTTCAGGGGCTGATGCCGGGGAGCGCCGCGGCCTTTTCTTTAGCGAGGCACAAAAGTAAAGGTTTGGAGATTGAAGCGTGGTGGATGGAGTTTAATCTTCAGAGGAGAGACAATGGGTTCACTTACTCTCACAGAATGAGACAAATCAAAGCAGCAGATTTTCTACTTCGTAATGAGACGAGCAACCGAGAAAAAAACCTGAATCCCAATCACTCATCTCCTTTTGTTCAGGCACTACCTTGAATCTTGGGTTGGGTGTTACAGACGATATGTTAGGATTCAATGAAGGTATGTTTGAAAGTGGCATTTTGGAACAAGATCTGAGTCGTTTTTGCAACACGTATGGATGTTAAAATCCTGCCAATAACAGGTCTTTTCTGAAAGAAATGCAATATTATGGATTACAAATTGCCTTAGAACACTGCAATGGAGAAGAATGGTCCATCATATCCTTCCTACGTCACTTTTAACGTCACCCTTTGCCTGGATATTCCAAACATTCTGCTGTTGTTGAGAATGTGTCAGACATGGACAATCCATCGATCCATCGATCCATCCAGGAAACACCTTGGTATCTCCAAAAAGGAGTTGGAAGATGTTGCTGGGGAGATGGATTGATGCTCTCCCCAGCGACATCTTCTAAGATGGGTTAGAAATGGAGATATTGGAGATAAATTGGAGATACCAAGGTGTTTCCTCAGCCAGACACGTCAGGGCGTGCCCCTTAAATGTTGATTCCCCCTATTTTAGGCCACGTCCTGTTGATATTAAAGGGACAAGCAGAGGCGAATGATGCGAAGCGCAGGAACACTGTGATTATATATTTGCTCTAATTCTAATCTAAAACTGTTTTTTTAGAGATTTAATTCCTGGAAAGTTGTCTAATTAAAATAGAGCCAAAGTCTCGAAAGCGATGCTTTGGAATTGTTCATTGTGCATTGGTAACTTTTTGAGCTGGATACCGGACCCTTGCTGACGTGACCCAGCTGCATTATGGGTCAGCGAGGATGAATGAGAAGTGGCGACTAATGCGATAAAGGACGGACAGGTCGTTTATCCTCACAGCCTGTGTGTGTGTATGTGCGTTTAAGAGTGCACACACACCTGCATGTGGATGACAAACAGTCTACACTGCCTAACAACAGTTAGGATACAAGTTAGGATACACACTGTAGAGCAGGGGTCTCAACTGAAGGATTTTTTTCTCTCGCCTAAAAAAATATTGCATTTTAAAGCAAATATCACCTTTAAAATACGCAGTAGGAGCATAAAAACACACGTAGGTCATGTAACAACATGCGGACATGAGCTGTGCAAAGTCTGATGCTGCTGAAATGAAGCAGAGTGAAATTACAGAGGTTTTAGTAAAGAAATGTCTAGGCGTTCTCTCTTTCGGGCACAGTTTGGCACCGTCTGTGCCATTTGAGATTTCTTAGGTTACCAAATTATTAAAAACCCTGTATATACACCTGTATACGTGTACATACACAGAAGACTGAGACAATAAAAGGGCAAAGATTCAAACCACTGCATGTTTCGCATTGACCTGGAGACTGATTTTAATGCTTTTTCAGCTTTAAATTTTTTAAAATATTTATAAGTTTTTGGACGGCAGGAAGACTCGGAGGTGGATGCACTTGAGTCAATATCTCGATTCCGCGCTTGTGCTTGTATGCTGGGAACTGTGAATGAGAATGTAGACACTGTTTAAACCGAACAAGAAGAGGGAATATCCTCCCTTTGATGCTGCCATCAATGAAAATACTCTGCGGTTCAAGATGTCTCCGCGTTCTCTAACATCCTCGTCTTTGTCAGCCTCTGCGTTATCGCTGCTGTCTTTTATTTTCGCCTCCTACGTTCACTCTCCCTCTTTCTTTACGCTCTCGCAAACAGGTGCTTTGTCAACGTTTTGAAAACGAGAGCAGTGACATTGGTAAAAAAAACGTCTGGATTCCTCTGTGGCTCATTCTTTAAACTGCGAAAAGATGAATGTGCATCGCTTTGTTAGATGAGACATTGAGGTCACTGGATCAAGCTTTTTTTTTTTTTTTTTTAAGTGCTGTGTTATGTGTTTTCTGTGTGTGTGTACATATATATTCCTTAACTCTACATATCCACGTGGTTTGAACGTGCGTCCATGTTGGTGATCCTGCTGAACTGTGTGACACTGGGGATGTTCCATCCCTGCGAGGACAGCCAATGTGACACCGAGAGGTGCAGGATCCTGCAGGTAAGACCGTCCTTATATACCTCGAATTATGGTGAAATAAACATGTTTTTCTTTGTCTATGTGAAGCTGTTACTGTTGAAGAGAAGACGGTCCTAATGCATATTAATAAAAACCGAGGGGTATATTAAGAACTGCATTCTTTGTACCAAAAACTTTTCTTATTCATAGTCCCAGAGAAGATTATTAATCAATAACAAAATGAATCATCAACTATTTTGACAATCAATTAATCTTTTTTCCCCCCAGCTTTTTTAATGTAAATATTTTCTGGTTACTGCTCCATTTGACAAATAAATCATTAAAATTTGAATATTTTAATGCACAGTCATGCTAACATGCCGTACAACATGCTAGCCCACTGATTCTAGCATTTAGCTGTTAAAAAGTTTGGACATGTTACGTTTCTTTAGGTCCTGGAAGTGTGTTAAAAGTTTGACTTTTACCAGTTAGCATGCACAGTCATGCTACTATGCCGTACAACATGCTATCCCACTGATTTTAGCATTTAGCTGTTAAAAGTTTGGACATGTTACTTTTCTTTATGTCCTGGAAGTGTGTTAAAAGTTTGACTTTTACCAGTTAGCATGCACAGTCATGCTACTATGCCGTACAACATGCTAGCCCGCTGCTTTTAGCGTTTAGCTGTTAAAAGTTTGGACATGTTACTTTTCTTTATGTCCTGGAAGTGTGTTGAAAGTTTGACTTTTACCAGTAAGCATGCGCAGACATGCTAACATGCCGTACAACATGCTAGCCCACTGATTCTAGCATTTAGCTGTTAAAAAGTTTGGACATGTTACGTTTCTTTAGGTCGTGGAAGTGTGTTAAAAGTTTGACCCTTGCCAGTTAGCATGCACAGTCATGTTAACATGCCGTACAACACGCTATCCCGCTGATTTTAGCATTTAGCTGTTAAATCTTTTTTTTTTTTTTTCTTAGATTTTTTTTGAAAAAGGGTAGGGTTAGGATTAGGGTTAGAGAAAGGGTCCTATGTTCCCAGGTCACATACAAAGCGGGGAACATACGACCCGGGGAACATAGGACTCGGGGAACATAGGTACGGTCCCGTTTCGTTTCTTTAGGTCCTGGAAATGTGTTGAAAGTTTGATTTTTACCAGTTAGCGTGCTGCACAGTCATGCTAACATGCCGTACAACATGCTAGCCCGCTGATTCTAGCATTTAGCTGTTCAAAAGTTTGGAAATGTTACGTTTCTTTAGGTCCTGGAAGTGTGTTAAAAATTTTACTTTTACCTGTTAGCATGCACAGTCATGTTAACATGCCGTACAACATGCTAGCCCGCTGCTTTTAGCGTTTAGCTGTTAAAAATGTGGACATGTTACGTTTCTTTAGTTTCTTTAGGTCCTGGAAGTGTGTTAAAAGTTTGACTTTTACCAGTTAAACTTAGCATGCACAGTCATGCTAACATGCCGTACAACATGCTAGCCCGCTGATTTGATCTGTTCTGCTGTAAAGACATCCCGTCATGAAAGGATGGAACATATGATATGATATGTGTGTAGTGCGTGTAAACATTTGACAAAACAGCCGAAAGAAACACCGACAGCAGATGTTAACGTGAGGGCAAAAAAAATCCGTGCTATACAGTATTTTGAAAATAAATACAGAAAAACAATAGAGAGCAAATAAAAGGACATGGCGGGGGCCTCCACAGTTCACTCCATTTCAGAGGGAAAGTAAACAACATCACTGTGTGGAGGCGTCTGCATTAATTTAAATGCACCCCCTTTTAACCTGGTAAACACTAATGGAAGAGGATGGTTGTTTTTGTTTTTGGTTGTTTGTGAGTCGAGCAGAGTGGAGGTGTAGCGGCGTACATCTGTTCATCGTCTGCAGTGTTTCCAAATAGATTGAATCCGAACAAGCGCCTCTTATTTTCTAGTTCACTGACTCGGTGAAACGGAGCTGTTTTTTTCTCTCTTTGTCGCCGTCTTCCTCATCAGAAGGCATTGTTCAAAAAGCAAATCATGAAATAAGCTTTTGTTTTTTACTTAAATGCAAACGCATCTTTTTTTGTGGGAAGAAGGAACAAGGGAACAATGAGGTAGAAAAGAATAGGAAAAGGTGAGTTTAGAAACTATGATGAGGGAGAGAAGTTGAGATTTGGACTCTGCTGTTGCCATGGCAGCCAACACTCATCCACTCCTTCTCCTTCTCCTCACAACTTTGAGTTGTACTTTAATCCGGGGGGGGGGGGGCTCTGCTCTCTGGAGCACAGATAAATGCGAGGCCATGGAGGTTAAATGCAGTTTCATTAATTCGTCGTTTACCACGCATTCGCCATATGTCCCAACGCAAAGGCTCATAAACCTCCCCGTGCTTACGTCTGTCCGTGTCGGGGGGAAAAAAAATAAATAAAAAGACTCTCATGATATAACAGGATTATCGTTTAATACACAATTTGAGGTCAAAAGGTCAAAAAGTCCTTTTCAGACACCACAAGCTAACAGAACTCCACAGTGCAAGAAAAAAAACACTTAGTAATAATAATAATAATAATAATAAATACATATACCTGTACGGATTAGTTCTGGTACTATAACTAATGGAAAAGCAAAAGAAATAGCAGAGTAGAGCCAAGTCATGCTAGATGTATGCTAGAAAAGCGCTAATTGTGTCTTGACTATTCGTTACTGCTCTAAAAGCTGGATTTAAACGAAAAAGTCAAGATGAAAAACATTATATTAATCATTATATTGGAATAAATAAATAGTTTTTGTAAACTTACTAAAAGTAATGCTGTTTAAGAGATGCAAATTAGTGCCAGTTAGCATGCACAGTCATGCTAACATGCCGTATAACATGCTAGCCCGCTGATTTTAGCATTTAGCGAACACTTAAATTTAGATAATAAACAGGTTATATTGACACAATTTGTAAATTATGTTGAAACAAACTTCTCCAGTATCAGCATTTTAACTAAAACTGTGATTATTTTAGAGCTTACTACGCAAATGAATCATCCAATATTTTGATAATTGATTAACCGGTTTGAGGGTTTTCTGTAATTATTAAAACAAGTTTTTTGACTTTTCGGTTTCTTAAATGTGAATATTTCCTGATTTCTCTGCTCCATATAAAAAAAAATTAATCATTAAAAATTGTTATTTTTTAGTTTGTGGACAAAACAAGACTTCATCATGTCGACGTTTGTGTTCAAATATTTTCACATTTCATTGACTAAAAAAAGTACTCGATTAATCAATGATGATCAATTAGATCATTAGATCATTAGTTGCAGCCCTGGATTACATTAAATCAAAGTGAGAACTAAGGCTTCTCTGAGGGAACGGACTCGAACACGCGTCAAAGTCTCGCTGTGCTGTAACGTTAAAGATCGTCTCTGTTTAGCCCTGACGGAGATAATTCAATAGAACATGTTCTGCTTTGAATGCAACAGCACAGGCTTAACCTCCCCCCCCCCCTGCAGCTTCACTACAGTACAACACCACGTCTGTGCAGAGCTAATACAATCAGAGTCTGTACAAAAGGAACACTGGGTTATAGATGGAGACACAGAGAGAGGAAGAAAGAAAGAAAGAGAGAGAGAGAGCGAGATCAGGAGGCAGAAGTAGTTATAGGTTGTTTTTTTCTCTTTTTGAAACGGAGCTGCTACACAAGAACATGTGTAGAAACATACGTCACATCATCGACTGTATCTTTTTTAAAAAAGAAGGAAAAAAGGAACTGTCCATTAGAATTTTTATAATAATATATGTATAAATATATTTATAAATAAATATGTTTTGTAAATGATCCCATTTAGCTTAAAGCGGAACCAGACCGGAAGTTCCTATTAAAGCTGTTTTTTTTGGTGTGTATCTGCGTCATTACCTTGTTTATGAAGCCCTGAAGGTTCAAAACAAACAGTTCAGCCATTGCTGAGAACGCTGTGTTTTATTGTAATCTCGGGGCTCAACGAGATCACTGAAAATCCCGTAATAGTTACGTAAGCAGCGGTTCTCCTGAACAACCGATCGTCCTCCTCCGGGCACTAGTCCGGGCACATCCGGTTACGTACATTGAACCGCAGAAGAAGAATAACGTCCGTTGTGGAGGTGTTTCACGAGCAACAGTGTCTTCTGACTCTGGGTCTGACTCTGGTTTAAAGTCATAAAAGGGACTGCGGCGGGGAGTCGTGAAGAAGCTATTTTTTAAACACTGTTAAAACCATGTTTTGATAATGAGGAGCAGTGCATCCACCGTTCCAGAGGGGGGCGCTGCGCTTCTGAGAAGGGATGTGCTGGATAGTACTGGCCAATCACAAGACTCTGTCTTCTGGGGGTGAAAGTTCACTCTGAAATCTCGCAGCAGAAATACACCGTCAGAAAAGAGGATTTCTAACGGCTCATTTACAGCAACTAGGAGGTTTTTGACCATAAAAACAAGTTAATATATGTAAGTAGACCTCCATAACTAACATTTATGTGCAACAGGACCACTCTATGTGACCTTTAAAAAGCTAGGTACGTAATGGGGATATGTCGCTCCACAACCGATCGCTTCTATCGGTCGGAAAACTGCGCGGGTTTCGCGAATTTAACTACGCGAAACTCGCCAAGTTGTGTTTTCCGACTCCGTTACGGCGTTCTCCTCCGCAGACGTGTCCACAATAGATGTAAAGTGTCGCACATCTCCGAGCGTCCACACACCGTAAAAAAAATCCAACTCGAGCGTCACGCGCGGTTCGTGCGATAGACGCGTTTAGCGCAATTTTTGTTTTTTTGCGCGCCGAACGCGTCTATCGCGCCGCCTGGCCGATGAACGAATTTTGCACCACGTCCGGTGCGCTAACACGGTAGTTCTCAAACTGCGGTACGTGTACCACAAGTGGTACGCGAGCTTCTTCTGGTGGTAAATCAGAAATACTCTTCTACCGTATGTACCAGGGTATGTAAAATTAAACAAATAACAAAAAAAATCTTAGTCTAGTCTTTTGTAAATAGTTATTTTTTATGTTTACGTTCATTGCTAGCCTCGGAAAACATCTTGTTTGTGTGCGTAATCCACGTCTGGGAATCGACGCGTCGCATTTGCGCGTCGCTTATGTGTGAAACGACCGAATCTGGCACGCAAGGATTGTGCGAGTGAGTCGTGTGAAGTCGTTAGAGAGCGTTTTAAGTGCACTCAGCGTTAGCGATAAAGAGCACTCAGCGCATAGAGCGACGAGACGAGAGCGCGTGAGAACGCTGGCACTCGCTTAACGCATTGATAACATGCAATAACATAGCGTGTTATGCTTGTGTGTGTGTGTGTGTGTGTGTGTGTGTGTGTGTGTGTGTGCTCGCTCGTCAGGCGATGTGAGAACACGGTTGTTCACACGTTGGACTGTTGAGCTGGTGAGTGGTGTCAAGTTTTGGTTTGGGACACACACACACACACATACACACACACACACACACAGTTATTGACTGATTTTCCAGTCAATAACTGTACTTATCTGTGTTAAGGTAGAGGATTTTTAGTGTCATATATCAATATTTGATGTTGATTTTTATTTGGACAGCACGTCGGTCCGTTTTCTCTCCCTCCATTTGATGAAATATAATAGTTAAATTACGGAAAACTTCACTGGGGCTGTCACTTTTTATCCAAAATTCCAAAATCCGTTCAAAGTTTCAACTCAAACCTTAAAAAAATTCAGTTGAAATACATAACGTACAGCCTATAAGCACAGCTGACTGTTTGATGTTATTGCAATGTTGTCCAGCAGAGGGTGCTGTGAGCACAGCTTCCATGCTCTCTTTGTGCAAACTATTTTTTTATTTATTCTGAGGGGAAAAAAGGTGTGAAAATGACCCTAAATAAGTACTAAATGAACAATTAACTGACTAATGAAAATAAAATAAAGATTTAAATAACGACCCCCCGGGTCAATTAATCAGCCTAACTAGAGGAGATATAAGGAGAACAAGCCGAGCCAAGAACAATTCATTATGGTGCTCTTGCACTGGTGTGAAAAGTGAAGGTCAACCATCTTTATTATCCTTTAACCTTTTTATGTTAATTTGATTTGTTTTACTCTATAAAGACATCTTTTAAGTCCTTGTTTTTTATCACTGCTCATCCTTCTATATTTAAACCCCTTTTTGTTGTTGTTGTTGTTGTTGCCTTCACTTCCCGTGCAGCAGAACCAACCTTGTAAAAACCCACCAGACACTCACTGTTTATAACTTTTAACACGTCCACTAACTGGTTCCAGTTTGCCCCAGAATGGTTCTTAACCACCCATGTCATTATCTGATTTGCTTTAACTATTCTGTTGTTGTTGTTGTTTCACACTAAAAGACAATTGTGTGACGCTCTCCTGCTCCCTGGATTATGTCGGACGATAAACCGTCATTGACTTTTATTTTGTTTTCACATAATGTGAGAGAGAAAAGTTTATTTTTTGTTGTTGTTGTTGTTGTTTTCCCCCCTTGGTGACTGTCCAAAAAAGTTTTTCTAAAATCACCAGTGGAGTTGTAATATTCCGCCTCTTGCTGTGTCTTTGCAGGGAGGGACTGCAGCGAGTGTTTGAGCAGTGAGCTGTTCACCAAAGGTCACTGGTGTCTTGTTTTCTTGGAGGCACTTTTCTCGTTTGTGTTCTTTGCGTTTGTGGCTTTGTGAGGACCGAGATGTGTGTGTGAACCATGTGGAGTGAGGACATTTTTGAAGGTCTTTTTCAGGGGTTGAGACCTGGTTTTTAGGTGTTAGGGTTAGGGTTTGGCGTCTACTTGTGATGGTTCAGACTGGGTTAAGGGTCTCGGGAATGCATTATGACGAAGAGAGTCCTCACTTTGAATGCCGTGCAAACGTGTGTGTGCACATTTTGCTGGTTTTTAGGACCAGTAGCCCTCATGGGGACCGAAGCCTGGTCCTAATGAGGCAGAACCTCATTGGGTTAAAGTGAGCGAGTGGTTTAATTTAAGGATACGGCTTGGATTTGACCGCACAAATGGAGACGTTGGCATATTGGATGCCTTGTTTTAAAGATACTGTCAATTACGAATACATGGATGATTGGAGCAGGACTATGGCTTCAATCAGATCATCAGTTGGTTTTATCTCATCTATTTACTGGTCAGGATCCTTGGTTTTTATGTTTTAGAGATTCTGAATGTTTTTATTGAATTTGAATACACTCAGGAAACCGAATGCACCGCGACAACCCCCTTAATTGCTGCTGATTTTGTATAATTCAATTATGTTGTTGTTTTTTAATTGAACCAAGCTGTATTTAGGACAATAAAGTTTATCTTGAATCTTGACCAGCCACCCATCCATTATCTCCAGCTTCATCCTCCACTGGGTGGAGGGTCGCGGGTAGGTGCTGTGCCTATCTCAGCTGACACAGGGCGATAGGCGGGGTACGCCCTGGATAGCTCGCCAGTATCTTGACCAGCCGTATGGTTCAAATTGTTTGGCGATTGCGATTCATTCCAGACCAAAACATTGATATTTTTGATTCTGAAGCGCAAGATTGGTCAGAAATGGACGCCACTCTCCTAGTTTACTGATTGACCTAATATAATTATGGTCACGCGGCCATTTCTGTAACGTGATGTTGGCGACTTTCCAGTCCGGTAGATCCGGTGGTTGTTTTTGGTCAAAAAGAGACGATTCCAGACGACTTTAACTGTGGACATTGCCGTCTGTGTCAGTATGTGCACACACGTACAACCCATCGCTTCAAGTTATACAAGATTGAGATTACGAGATTCCGGTGAAGAAAAGAAAAAACTGCTGCTGTCAAACCTTATCCGTGTTTCGAGCTCCCCCGACGTGTTACAGCGGCGTGATTCGATATCAATGTTCAGATTACAGCTGCGGCTTTAGCGCGTCACGCTAAAACCCAGTACGATCGCCTCAGGCCAACGTGTCCCGTTGACTTTGACGGATTGGAAGAGCGTGTCCCATGATCCCTTATCGTATGCGTTCCACGCTCTGCACTCTGGACCGGAATGCCACAAGTCTTATGGGGGGGGGGGGTTTCTAAGCTTCCTATAGAGGCTTTAGCATAATGCAGATCGATGATAACTCGCGTGTCCTTCGTGAAACAGATTACGAAGGACCGCGGCGTTCAAAGAGAAAAAAAACTCGGTCGTTTCATGCTCAGCCTGACTGTAAACATCTTTGCTAACCCCCATTTCCCCCCCCCCTGCCCCCCACACACAGCACTCAGCGCTCTGTCATGCAACTTCGGGGTGTAACATCTGTCAGTCGACTTTGTTGTTGTTGTTTTTCCAACAGGCTGTTTGACGCGCGGCGTTATGCATCATTCACGCTCCGACGTGCAGAGCGCGTCTTTTGAAAGAGATGAACATAAACAAAGGGGAAAGTTGTTGTTGTTGTTGTTGTTGTTGTGACCGGTAGACTCATGAATATGGTTCTGTGGAACTGAAAAGGGAAATGTCTCATAATGAATGATGCTTGTTGTTTCTTTGTTACTCGCCCAGTTTCTATATCAGAATAGTCCACTTTTTTCAAGCTTATTTGAAGGTTTTTTTTTTTGAGTAATTTCAATAAAAATTTATCTGTTTTTGAGTTTTACCTCTTAAAAAAAAAAAAAATACTATATATTTTGAATGTACATCTTTTTCTTTTTACAAATTAATTCCGTAACATTTGCGTACTCACAAAATTTAGACTCCAATACGATCAACGTACTGCGATATTTCTCCTTATCAGTGCTTTTAACGTATCTTTATTTTGTATTCCTACTAAATTTGAGGAACTTTTAATATATATAACATGTGTCAAACTCAAGGCTCCGGGGGCCAGATGTGGCCCACAGCGTCATTTTATGTGGCCCGCGATTGATTAATTGGTCTTAACAATCTGTGTTAAAATAGGTCTATGCTGCTTTAAGGCGTGCGTTGACCATAAACTACATTTCCCACAATGCATGGCGATTGTGTTACCCTCAAAGTGACGGCATCCCGCCACCAGATCGTAGTGTATCATTGTATAATGCATCATGCGACGAGTGAAATTGAATAAGTAATAAATACAGAAAGTTATTTAGCAATATATTTTACGGAGTAGTTACCTTTATTTTAGGTTATATTTGGTTACATTTAGTTACATTTATTCTGTATGACAGTTACATCTGAGCCTTTAAAGGTAACCATTATGCTGATGTGGCCCTCAGTGAAAATGAGTTTGACACCCCTGACATATAATGTACATATAATGGTCCTACCTACTGTCCGTGTCTACTCGCTCTTTCCCCGTCTCTCAACCTGTTAAATACTTAAAGGTGCATTATGTAATAAATCTAAAGCAACTGGCCATAAAATCCTCCTAATATGTCACAGAGACTCAGGAATAATGTTCATATAACAAACTGAACTCACCAACAACAACAGTACAGACAAAATATTTGCATTAAAGAAAAATTATTTTGCAGACTGCAAATCATGTTTATGTTTTGAAATCATGTTTTGGCATGTGGCGCCACCTACCGCCGTCTACCAATCATTGCAGTCAGTAGAGTCTCAGCTGCCGAGCAACCACGGGTTGCCAGTTACGTCAGAAAACGAAACCTAAAAGACCTCGGTATTTTTGAATTTGAATGTAGTAACCGTTTTTGGCCACATTCTTACATATGGCGCCTTTAAATAAATCTAAAATAATAAATAAATGAATAATTATCATCAAATCCTGAAAAGAAACTATTCCAGTCGTAAAATCAAAAATTGGAAAGTGGAATTCGAACTTGTCCCTACGAGCAATATTATTGTAATAATAAAGGTATATATGCGTCTAAATGTCCTTTCTACTCGTATTTCCTCCAGTTGAAGTCATGCAGTTTACATACACAGTCTGTTTATGTCAATATTTCAGACTGAAATCAGTCGTCTGTTCTGAAACATCTGCGCGTAGACGACTTTTTTTTTTCCCCGAGAGCGGCGGTCCGACGTGTCGAATAGAATCTGTTTGGTTTTCTCGGGAACGCTCTCCAAAGATGGGCTAGATATGGAATTTAGAGTCGCACACACACACACAGACACACACACACTCGGCACATTCCCGTGTGAACCTCAACATTGGACTGTGGAGCAGTTGGAGGCTAACTTTCTGTCTAAGCTAACAGGATTTGATGTATTTATACATTTCTGTCTTTCGTGTTTGGGTGACTCATATCAGTGGGAGTCCTGGGCTTTGATCTCCAGCCAGAACTTTTCATCTTTTTTGGGGGGGGGGGGGGGAGTTTGCTTGAGACCTCATCTCCAGTTTCTTCTCATCTGCCTTTTTAAAAATTAATTTATTGAGTTTCTCATGAATGTTACATAGACATAAAGGGGATTTCTCTGTGGGAATTAATAAAGTTATCACATTAATGTCCTTCTCAGTGGACTTTTAGAGCTTCACATGTGACTAATAGAGGAGGCTGAGTCATCGCCCGCTAAAAGTGGCCAAACTCATAGACCGTAATAAATAAATACATTCAAAGGGAGTGCATATGCAGGGGCCAATTCCAATTCCTATCTTAACCCTCAAGCTCAACCCTTTAATCTTAACTGGTCCTCAAAACCCAAAGTGTTGAGGGTTATTTTGTCACTTAGAAATGGGACACCCCTTAAATGCAGATACGTCTTCAGACTGCGGGGGGCAGAATAACGCCAAAGCTGCGTCCAGTCTGTCAACTCCAAAAAAGAAGAAGAAGAAGAAGAACACATTTACGTCAGGATTATTTATTATGATCCGTTTGTCAGTCAAGTTATTAGGTTGTCAGTTAGTTATAAGATGATACTCATACAAATATTCAGCTGACAGTTACCACACACCACAACTTATTGAAAAGTCAACCATAGCAAACGATCGCTTGTCCGCACCGGCCGGCTATTGACAAAAGATCGTAAAAAATAAAAAATAAATATATGCAACAATGACGTCAGTAATCCATAATATGGGCCTAAACTAAGATAATACAATGGTTTTCATCATTTTTATATCTCTATTAACAAAGAAAATACTTACATTTGTATCGCACTCGTTTCGCTGCTTTCGACGCCATCTTTCTCATGTGAAAACACGCAATGCATTCTGGGTAGCCCTTGCTCCCAAGGGTGGTCTCGGAAAAATCTTAACATTGAGGGCGATACAGCCCTTAAACTCGCCCCTCAACTTAATTTTTTGTGAGAATCGGTGCAGCACTTGCACTAGAGGGAGCGCACATTTTTGAGATTGAGGGTTAAGCAAAGGAATTGGAATTCACCCATAAGCCACGCGGAGACTTGAAATTAAAGAAATTTTCATTATTGATCGAGGAAGTTATTCCTTTCCGTGTCATGAACGGAGGTCTTTCTTTACTAGAGAAGACATCGAAGCCTATGGTTCTCAAACTGTGGAGAAAAGGAATAATAACTTCTACCATCTTCTAACCATCAATCTTAATCTTGAGCATATTATCTTATTGGGAATAAATCGGCCAAAAACATGCAAATCCGACTTTGCTCAACCTATTTATTTAAAAACACTGTATCTTAACGTCGGCGATTAATGGTGTTACTTCAAGAGCTCAATATTTTCCTCTGGTGCTACTTGGTATAATAGGTTTGTAATAGGTTTGGTCTCAAGCATCGATATATGGGGCCATTGTTGGCACCATTCGTGCCCGTCCAATTTTAGCATGGTCTGACCACCGGCAATAACACGACGTCATCCGGAGAATCCAAACGCTGATTGTGTCAACGTGAATTCTTGTGTGTTCTGCTCAAGCGTTGAAGCTAACGACAACGGCAACGTTCGCGCAATTCGTGCCTTGCAGCCCGGGCCAACTAGAAAATCGCGTCTACTCGTGTGTCTGTGCATTTACTTTTATATGTAAACTCCAGTGTGAATGTAGCATAAAGAGCTTCTAAAGGGTCTTAATAGTTTGGGAATAAATGATGATTTTCTCCTCTATTTCGAGAAAAGTCTTTAAATGTCTTTTTTTTGTTGTGTCAAGACCTGGTTTTAGGGTTAGGGTTAGGGTTGGGCATCTAGTTGTGATGGTTAAGATTGGCTTAAGGAATGCTAGGGAATTCATTATGACGAAGAGAGTCCTCACTTAGTTACACTGTGTGCACATTTTGCTGGTTTTTGGGACCGAAGCCATGGTCAAAGTCAAAGTACGTGATGTCAACCGGAGAATCCTGACACTGATTTGTCTTCGCGTTGACGCAAATTCTTTGCCAAAGTTGAACGCTTTCAACACGCAACTTGAGTCCTTGCGCTCCACTTCTTGCGTGGCACAGCCTGGCTGACATGACATTTGATATCTACTCACTATTGTGCATTGTCTTTGCATGACTGCTGCAGACTCCACTCGTCATTGACTTCTTTACGTTATCTGTCTCGTTCCCCCCCCCCCCCCTTGCAGGACTTTGACGACTTCATCTTCGCGTTCTTCGCCATCGAGATGGTGATCAAGATGGTGGCTCTGGGGATCTTTGGCAAGAAGTGTTACCTCGGCGACACGTGGAACCGCTTGGACTTCTTCATTGTGCTGGCCGGGTGAGTCGGCATGATTACATACAGAAACAGCAACCGGCACTCGCCACAAACGACACAGGTGGCCGAGAGTAGCCGCGCATAAACACCGCAGGCCTCGCACAAGGGGGAAATACACACACACACAAACACACATTCTTGTACTTGCTGCATACTGAGGACTGGGTTGCTGACAAAGTGAGGACCAGCATTTCCACTTTATAAATCAACACAATTACAAATATCTACTTCATGAATGACATCTACAAAGAACTACTGGTTGCAGTACCACAAAATGTCTGCAGGTGGAAACCCAGAGCAATAAGGGCTGGAAAACTTTTTCGATTTTTTAATTTTTTTTTATTTTTGTACCAAAATTTGACAAAAACGTCATACTATACTATTTCGTCCAAAATTTGAAAAAAATCTTTGACAAAAAAAATTTGACCCAAAATTGTTGGTCCAAAATTTGACAAAAACGTCATACTATACTATGTCGTCCAAAATTTGAAAAAAACATTTTGACAAAAAAATTTGTCCCAAAATTGTTGGTCCAAAATTTGACGAAAACGTCATACTATACTATGTCGTCCAAAATTTGAAAAAAATCTTTGACAAAAAAAATTTGACCCAAAATTGTCGGTCCAAAATTTGACAAAAACGTCATACTATACTGTCTTCCAAAATTTGAAAAAAAAAATTTGACCCAAATTTTTTGGTCCAAAATTTGACAAAAACGTTATACTATACTATGTCGTCCAAAATTTGAAAAAAACATTTTGACAAAAAAAATTTGTCCCAAAATTGTTGGTCCAAAATTTGACGAAAACGTCATACTATACTATGTCTTCCAAAATTTGAAAAAGAAATTTTGACCCAAATTTTTTGGTCCAAAATTTGACAAAAACTTCATACTATACTATGTCGTCCAAAATTTGAAAAAAATATTTGACAAAAAAAATTTGACCCGGAATTTTTGGTTCAAAATTTGACAAAAACGTCATACGATGCTATGTCGTCCAAATTTTTTTTTTTTTTTTTTTTTACAAATTGAGTATAGCATGTTATAGCTACCTAAGGAAGTGATTTCAATGAAAACAAAGTGAGGACCGGCCAAAATGTCCTCACTTCGTAAAAATGACCTCACTTTGTTGGTTAAAAACCCTCACTGGTCCTCAGTATGCTGCAAGTACAAGAACACACACACACACACACACACACACACACACACACAAATGCAATGAATTTCAGCAGCAATTGATGAACAAGACTGGATCCTCAACGCAGTAGATTTCAAGCTCGTAAATGTAATGTGTGTCACCAGATTCCAACAAGCTGCGTGGGGGGGGGGGGGGGGGGGGGAGGTTGTCTTTAAACGAATTTACCCGTAAAAAAAAAAAAAAGTCTTTGAAGGAGGAAAACTGGTAGCAAGTTTCGGTCTCGAAGCGAGTCCGTCAAACAGCTGCAGTGAGATCAGATTTAGAGATTTAAAAAAAAAAAAATTCTGATTTCACGAACAAGACATTATTCTTCCGCACACACGCGGTAATTTCATTAAGCGCAAGTTACAGAGAACGAACGCAGCCTGCTGGTTTCAGTCTGACATTTTCATCGCACCACCATCTCCTGCTGCTTTTTAATGCCGTCCTTCTGCCGCAGCTTCTGTTGTCCATCAGTGGGAAAAGGACACGTTTCCTTCTGTGTGCGACTCTGCGTGTGTGTGTGTGTGTGTGTGCGCTGCTTCTTTTACAGTAACACACCTGTGAAGCAGCGCCTATGGCTTTTTACTGTGAGCCACCACCTGTTTTCTGCAGTCCAATTTTTTTTTTTTTTTTTTTTTTTTTGCTGCACTGTATCCGCAGCAGCTTCCACCTCAGCCTTCACTCACTGAACTCATTTGCTCCCCTTCTACTCTCCTCTCTCCTCGCTCTATCTGCATGAATCTCGCCGTGACTCAGCAAACTGATCCAATGCCAGAGCACCAGAAGGAATTAGAAGCAAGAATATATTAATGTCTTTTGCGTTCAGGCTCTAATCCATTAAACTTTTAGAAGACTCATTTAAGTAATGCATCAAAAAAAGGCTACGAAAAATGATACAGTTTGACTCTGGGGAATAAGACGTGATGCGATGTGTACTCTTACGCCTGTACAGATTCAGCTGTGAGGGAAAGTAGGGTTGTTGCAACAGCAGCAGGAAGGATGCACTCATTTGGAGCTCTTGCTCGTGTTTTCATCATGGTACAGTCCACTTTGGTTCAGTACGGTACAGTAAAGCTCTTTGTCAGGCTTGCGTTTGGACTGAGAACAGTACCTTTACTCGGTAGGCGCGTTGTGCGCTGCTCACGGCGGCTGTTGTCAGAGAGATACATAGCGTCCAGTTGAACAGACAACAAAGGAGGACATCCAGCAGCTCAAGCTTTGTATGAGAATAGACAAAAAAAAAAACACAGGTTGCAAGGGAGTGACGCTTAAAAAAAATCAGTTGGAGCTGGTTATTTGTGTGCTGTTCTTCATAGAAAACGCCAAATAAATGCAAACGGTACCGTACCAAACCAAACTGAACAGTTCGCGCTAGCATAGTCCAGGGTACTACCAAACAAAGCATAAGGATGAAGAAAACCCAGCTCATTGATTGGCCAGGACCAAAGGCAGGAATACATCCTCTTCAGCCGGCTCGTCCACCGCAAAAACGATCAATAGAGCAGCACCAACTTCATGCAACGTTGGACTTCCTGTTTTTACTTTGGTGTTCAAACCTAATTGGTTGCCCAGTGTGAGCAGCAGGCGAGGCAGTGAGCTGTCGTTACTCCCTCTCTTTGGTTCGCTGGATAGTCTGTTTGCATTTCGCGCTATTACCCTACAGCCAACAACTAACCGAGACCCACGTTTTCAGTCGGACCAGAGTTCTCTTGTTTGGTCCGAGAGTTCGGATGAGCTTTCACACTTGGCTAGAGTTAGAGTAGAGACTATTTTGATAATCGGTAATCGGTTTGAAGCTTTTTTCCGTGTTTAAAACAAGATTTCTGATTGTTTTAGCTTCTTAAATGTGAATATTTTTCTATGTTTCTTTGCTCCACATAACAAAGAAATCATTAAAACTGAATCATTTTGGTTTGTGGACAAAACAAAGACGTTCGAGGAACATTGTCATTTCCAGGTTTGAAGAACACTGATCAACGTTTTTTAACATTTTATGACATTTTATGAACCAAACGATTCATCGAGAAAATAATCGACAGATTAATCGATTACCGAAATAATCGTTAGTTGCAGCTCTACACTTGGCCAAATGAAGCAGGTGTGAACGCGACCAAAACTAACACAAATTACACTTTTGACTCTTTCTACTGCCATTTCTGTAACACCTCACATTCATTTAAATAGGTCAACCGGCAATTTCGAAGCAATATATGAATCCCATCTTCATTTTAAGTACGTTATTGAGTGGAAATTTGGAAAAGAACCCTTCTGGCGACCCCAGAAAAGCCTCCCGCGATCCATATGTGGGTTCTGACCCAGTCTCGCAGCAGAGCTGCGTTGGGGAAATCCTCTTACTATACTTCTACTGCTCAAACTCTGGGATCTCACGTTGATGTACAATGCGCTGACAGCTCTGGCGAACTGTAATGTTTCCAAGTTTTAAAATACAAGCCAGAGACTATTATTACACACTACTTTACATTAGTTTTTTTTTTTTTTTTTTTTTTAAACCCTACCACTCTACACTTTGTAGTGAGTGAGAAAAATAGACAGAGGTGGAAAAAAAACTCGTTGTCAGCGTCCGTGTCGTGGATGTTAATTAATATCGCTTCTTTTTTTTTTTTGCGAGAGCCCCCAGCCGCACGGAGACGACGACGGTATCCAAGGCGACGGGCCGGTTGTCGAGCGTTTGAAATACCCTGCTTGGCAACAGTCGCCGAGTCCGCGGAAGGGGAAAAAAAAGGCTCCGGCGAAGCGATTGTTTCATTTCCGCGACGATAATTACAGCTAAGCTTGCCTTTTCAGCAGGTTTTGCTCGCCGTCTAATCACCTCTCTGACAGGAGCGAGACGGGAGGACGGTGATAAACGGATTGTCGGCGGCGGCGGCGGCGGCGGGCGTGAAAAAGAGACGGAGTGTGAAGAAGAAAAAGGGAATAGTGGAAGGTGTTCCTTCCTGAAAAGAAAGTTTTCTACTAACATATGACACTCATTTATTATTTAACAGCCATTGGTTGACACGAAATCAACTGGAAATGTCCCTACAGGCACCCGTACCTGCTTTATTATCCTCAAAAAAAGGGACATTTGCGGCTTATTTCTAATCCTCGCTGGTGGTGTTGTTCTGTCGGATGCGATTTAATGACACTATATTCACACAGTTACTTAAATCTTAACTTCGATGACGTTATTTTTTCCGACATCCGAGGGGGAAACGAAAAAAACAAACAAACAAACATCTGAAGTCTCATCTCTTTGTCTTTCAGCTCCGTTTGATCAAAGATACCTTGGCTTTTATTGTGCGTCCAGAGCTGATTTCAGAGTCGCCGTCTTCTTTTGAAGTTTCTCTTGTTCGTCTTGGTGCTTATTTATTCCAAAAATCCTCATAGAAGGAGGCTCAGTTGTTGTTGTTTTTTTAATGAAGTGGAAAAAAGTGAGTGAGGAAACGCTGATGAAATAATAACAATAATAATACTAAGCAGATTAAAAATGAAAGCATGAGGGTAACTACATTCATCAATAATTAGAAACAGGACTACGAGGAAAATCATCCAGCAGGAATGTTGTTGTTTTATCGGCAGGGAAACAAATATTGATTGGGCAATACATGGCTAACTTTGATCAGACCTTTATTCATGTAGCATGGAATGAATGAATTGTAAAGTAAAACAGGTTAAAACGACGAGATAAAACGACAATAAAGGCCCAAGGTCTGAAGTGTTACTTATAAAATGTATTGATGGACAGAGCGGAAACCATAGTTTACCACACAGTATACAGTTATGTGTACAAACCAGGTCAAGGGGCCAATTCCAATTCCTATCTTAACCCTCAAGCTCAACCCTTAATCTTAACTAACCCTCAAAACCTAAAGTGTTGAGGGTTATTTTGTCACTTAGAAATGGTACACACCTTAAATGCAGATATGTCTTCAGACTGTAGGGGGCAGAATAACGTGAAAGCTGCGTCCAGTCTGTCAACTCCAAAAAAGAAGAAGAAGAAGAACACATTTACGTCACGATTAGTTATTAGGTTGTCAGTTAGTTATAAGATGATACTCATACAAATACCACAACCACGGACATATTCAGCTGACAGTTACCACACGCCACGGCTTATTGAAAAGTAAACAATAACAAACGATTGTTTGCACCGGCCGGCTATTGACAAAAGATCGTAAAAAATAAAAAATAAATGACGTCAGTAATCCATAATATGGGCCTAAACTAAGATAAGGTTTTCATCATTTTTATATCAACAACAAAGAAAATACTTACATTTGTAGCGTACTCGCTTCGCTGCTTTCGACGCCATCTTTGTTCTGTCAAAACACGCAATGCATTCTGGGTAGCCCATGCTCCCAACGGTGGTATCGGGAAAATCTCAATATCGAGGGCGATACAGCCCTTAAACTTGCATCTCGACTTAATTATTCGGAGAATCGGGGCTAGCACTTGCACTAGAGGGAGTGCGCATTTTTGAGATTGAGGGTTAAGCAAGGAATTGGAATTCACCCCCAAATCGGACCCAAACCGAACAACAGCCATGAATCAGTCGCCTATATTATAATAAGTGATAGAAACGATGGTCAAACCAGTTCTATTTGACATGGATATTTTGAAATGAAAAGTCTATTTATAAACCAAGGCTGCAGATCAATGTGTTGATATTTAGTAAAAGAGAGGGGGGGGGGGGGGGATCATGCTACACATGAGGTAATTGAACTAACATCCAATTTGAGGCTCAGCCGTGGACTTGTTAAGCGAGCGTTCTCCTTTATTAATGTATTTATTTATCGAGCGGTGCAGCGGAGCGCCGGTCAATCGGAGCTGTCAAAACGGCAAAGACTGCACCCGTTCGCTTGATCGTAGCAGACGGGGGAAAAATCCCATCCTTCATACATCGATCTGGCTCCGTACTCTCACTCTCTCTGCCTCCAGGAGGAATCCTGCCTCAGAGCGAGTCTTAAAGGATAATTGAGGAGGAAAAAAGTAGTGAAGAGGAGGATGGTGACAGATTGACAGAGAGGAGAAGAGGAGCTGAGCCAGGCAGGTCGATTATTGCATCGGGCCGCCTTAAATATTTATTCATACCTGAATTCATGAATTCATATCTGATATTTTGACGACGCCGAGGATGAAAGTACACTTTTCTTTTTCGAGTTTTATTGAAGATCCTGGAAAAAACTGTTTGAGCAGACCAAGCTCCTTTCTTCAAGCTTCCCTCTGAAGCTAGCTTGCGGAACGGTTGCGTCGCGTCACCCGCCGCGCTCCACTTTCTTCGGTCGGTAGAAATACTGCTCTGTTTGTTGTGTTTACAACGTATATATAAAAATATTCAATTTGCAGCTACTAACCTGCAGGTGAATCAATATACCTAGCTTAGTTAGCTTAGCCATCTTAGCTAGTACCCCCAGTTAACTTAATCTGCGGTTGATATGGAAAGTTTTGCTAACTTTGGCTTTTGGTTGCACGTTTGGTTCCCAGAATGTTACTTTTACGCAACCTTCATACTGCTCTGAAATACTGCTCTGTTTGTCGTGTTTACAACATACACAGTGTTTATCTGGGCAAAAAGTACCGCCAGAAAACCTCTAAGTACACAAGGCTTGACTTTGCTAGCTTTTTCTGGGCTAACTGTCGTACGCATCGCAAAGAAAAACTTAAAATATTGCCAGTACAAATAAAAAATATTCAATCTGCATCTACTAACCTGCAGGTGAATCAATATACCTAGCTTAGTTAGCTTAGCCATCTTAGCTAGTACCCCCAGTTAACTTAATCTGCGGTTGATATGGAAAGTTTTCCTAACTTTGGCTTTTGGTTGCACGTTTGGTTCCCAGAATGTTACTTTTACGCAACCTTCATACTGCTCTGAAATACTTCTCTGTTTGTTGTGTTTACAATATACACAGTGTTTATCTGTGCGAAAAGTACCGCGAGAAAAACCTCTAAGTACACAAGGCTTGACTTTGCTAGCTTTTTCTGGGCTAACTGTCGTACGCATCACAAAGAAAAACGTAAAATATTGCCAGTACAAAAAAAAAACATTCAATCTGCAGCTACTAACCTGCAGGTGAATCAATATACCTAGCTTAGCTATCTTAGCTAGTACCCCCAGCTAACTTAATCTGTGGTTGATATGGAAAGTTTTCCTAACTTTGGCTTTTGGTTGCACGTTTGGTTCCCAGAATGTTACTTTTACGCAACCTTCATACTGCTCTGAAATACTGCTGTTTGTTGTGTTTACAACATACACAGTGTTTATCTGTGCGAAAAGTACCATGAGAAAACCTCTAAGTACACAAGGCTTGACTTTGCTAGCTTTTCTGGGCTAACTGTCGTACGCATCGCAAAGAAAAACGTAAAATATTGCCAGTACAAATAAAAATATTCAATTTGCAGCTACTAACCTGCAGGTGAATCAATATACCTAGCTTAGTTAGCTTAGCTATCTTAGCTTGTACCCCCAGCTAACTTAATCTGCGGTTGATATGGAAAGTTTTCCTAACTTTGGCTTTTGGTTGCACGTTTGGTTGCCAGAATGTTACTTTTACGCAACCTTCATACTGCTCTGAAATACTGCTCTGTTTGTTGTGTTTACAATATACACAGTGTTTATCTGTGCGAAAAGTACCGCGAGAAAACCTCTAAGTACACAAGGCTTGACTTTGCTAGCTTTTTCTGGGCTAACTGTCGTACGCATCACAAAGAAAAACGTAAAATATTGCCAGTACAAATAAAAATATTCAATCTGCATCCACTAACCTGCAGGTGAATTAATATACCTAGCTTAGTTAGCTTAGCTATCTTAGCTAGTACCCCCAGCTAACTTAATCTGCGGTTGATATGGAAAGTATTCCTAACTTTAGCTTTTGGTTGCACGTTTGGTTCCCAGAATGTTACTTTTACGCAACCTTCATACTGCTCTGAAATACTTCTCTGTTTGTTGTGTTTACAACATACACAGTGTTTATCTGTGCGAAAAGTACCGCGAGAAAAACCTCTAAGTACACAAGGCTTGACTTTGCTAGCTTTTTCTGGGCTAACTGTCGTACGCATCACAAAGAAAAACGTAAAATAATGCCAGTACAAATAAAAATATTCAATCTGCATCTACTAACCTGCAGGTAAATCAATATACCTAGCTTAGTTAGCTTAGCTATCTTAGCTAGTACCCCCAGCTAACTTAATCTGCGGTTGATATGGAAAGTTTTCCTAACTTTGGCTTTTGGTTGCACGTTTGGTTCCCAGAATGTTACTTTTACGCAACCTTCATACTGCTCTGAAATACTGCTGTTTGTTGTGTTTACAATATACAAAGTGTTTATCTGTGCGAAAAGTACCGCGAGAAAACCTCTAAGTACACAAGGCTTGACTTTGCTAGCTTTTTCTGGGCTAACTGTCGTACGCATCACAAAGAAAAACGTAAAATATTGCCAGTACAAATAAAATTATTCAATCTGCAGCTACTAACCTGCAGGAATCAATATACCTAGTTTAGCTATCTTAGCTATCTTAGCTAGTACCCCCAGCTAACTAAATCTCTGGTTGATATGGAAAGTTTTCCTAACTTTAGCTTTTGGTTGCACGTTTGGTTCCCAGAACGTTATTTTTATGCAACCTTCATACAAGTTAGAATGTTCCCCATAGTGTTACTTTTATATAACCTTTATAGAACGTTCTGTTTTGGTTCCCACAATGTTGACAACGTGATTGGATGTTTTTTTTTTTTTTACAGACCTGTCCATTCCACAGGTGATTAATTGGATAAAATCGTGGTGTAAAGCAGATTTTTAAGCAGTACGGTAAAAAAATGATTTCCACCTTTACCTTTAATAGAAAGTTTATCCACAAATTACCTTAAAGTAAATCCATAAAAACCGTTTTACCCTCAGGTTTAAGTAAGATATCCCATGTAAATATGCACTTGGAACGTTTCGAGATAAAAGTCATTGATCGCGCGAACACACACAACATACATGCGATCAATATTCACTGTACTCGTGGTTAATTGTAATTGATCGGTGGCTCAGAAAATGTCATTATAGTTCGGTTGTGACCCTTTCAGAGGAATGTGCTGTTTATTCATGAGCAAAAAAAACAGATAAGTAGATGTATTTTAATGTTGCTTTTTTTTTTTTATACAATTGTGTCCGAGCTCACTAAAAGCACACTTTTTGTCCTTCATGCTTTTCAGTATAGGTTATTTTTCCACATTCATTTAAAAGTCTATTTGAGTTTAAGCACCGTGTTTAAGTTTATATTTAGTTTAAAAGTAGATTCACTTCCAAGAACAATCGCGGCCGTTAAACAAACCGTCCGCTCGTCCTCTCGCTGCGAGTTTACAGTGTACAGCATTAGCGCTATAGCGACTGCTGTCCCTTGTTGTCCTTATCCACCTGTGGTCTGGTCCATTAGCGAGATTATCTCCCCGTGGCGAAGTGGGTCAGCAGATCGGCCGTCGATGATCAGTCGGCGGGCGGGAGAGAGGGAGGGAGGGAGGGGATTGTCAGGAAGCGTAAAAACCAGAGGAGGTGTGAGCAGAATGTTAACGTCTCCCCAGTCAAAACTCGTTCTGTATTATTAGCCGGAAATCGCACAGAGCGGCGCTTGATTTACGTCTTTCCAGATTACATTTTTTCATTGTTGAGAGTCACCTCCAGAGCCGTTTCTCGCTATATGCGGACTATGCAGCTGCATAGGGGCCCCGCAGCCACCAGGGGGGCCCCCCAAACCGCAAGCTCAGACTCATATTTTCTTATATTTTTTGAGAATTAAAAGTACCCGTCTTTATTTGCATGTATTGGACGCGTTCGTTATGCATATATTTGCAAAGCATGTAAGTGTTTGTCGGGTAATCAGAAAAGGTTATCTACCTCGTGTTTGGAAAAAATAGGGTCCCCCGAATAGTATCTCGCATAGGGCCCCAAAACAGCTAGAAACGGCCCTGGTCATCTCTATCTGCAAACATGGTTGACTAAAAACTTATTCAATCAACTTAAGTCAATACTATGTTGAATTTAACTCACAACTCTTTTAATTGGAGGTTTGTGCTAACTTTGCCGACCGGTCGCTCTCCTGCACCAAAGTCCATAGAGAAAATCGGTGATTTTAGCTCACGGTGACATAAAACGCCGCAGGTGAATCGCTGTTTGAGTTTGAGTATGTTTGTGTGACTGAGGTGAATCCGAAGAAAGGATTTCAAACACGGGGTCATTTTGGCCTTTGAGGACAACTTTAAGTGGCTTTTAAAGGGTTAAGACCTGGTTTTTAGGGTTAGGGTTTGACTTGTGGTCAGGGTTAGGGCGAAGTATTTAGTTTTTGGGTTTTACGGTTAGGGTAAGGGGCTAGGGAATGCAATTGAATCCGTGTGTAAATCGTTCATTGGTTTTTCAAAATAAAACCTGGGTTAGGGTTAAGGTTTGGGTAACCCTAACCGTAGGGTTAAGGTTTGGGTAACCCAAACCCTTCGTGACCCAAAAATTGTGAGTTAAGTAAAGATATTCACGGATCGGAACTTCCCCCAACCAGTAATATTTGCTACAACGTCACGTTTTCATTAAAAAAAAAGCCGTCTTTCCGAGAAACTGGAGAAACGACATTGATTTGCAGGGACCGTCTACAAAGTGCAACACCTGAAAAAAGACATTTAAAAAAATATTCAATAACGTCACCGAAACACAGCGTAGTGTCGTGAAACTTTCTGTAAACATTACTATTGTACTGTAGATGACACTGCACATTATTTTTTTTGAAAAAAATTATGCGTTTTTTTATTTTTTTTACATTATTGTGAAGTTAGGTTAGGGTTCGGTATTCACAAAATTATGGTTAGCGGTTTTGCTGTGTGTGTGTTGAGGCTCATAGTCGTAGTATGGCATTCATTTAGTGACCAAAAACATGTGCTCTAATTGCAGCCATTGTAATTTTTCTCAAAACCAGATAATCTTGACGGTCATGTGTATTTTTTTTCCAAGCGTTTGAAGCGACGTCACTTCAACACCGACTGACACCGACTCAGATGACATCACTCCAAGATATTCCTCTCTCTCTCTCCACACACACACACACACACACACACACACACACTTGCGGCACTTGTGTGTGTGTGTGTGGAATTAGCCGAATTTCCCCTTTATAAAGCTAGAAATTTCAATTGACTGCTCGCGGGCCGAGGTATCAGCGGAGAAACTGCTGTGCACTTTTCAAACAATAACATCTTTTTTTTCCTCCTCCTTCTTCTTCTTCTTCCCATCACTGTGAGAAAGCTCCTCAGGCGTCAGCACAAAAAAAAAAAAAAAAAAAAAAAAAAGGATTTGTTCAATTTGATTGAGTTTGACCGGTTGTGGACTATTTCATATGCAGCGAAAAAAAATCCAGCGACTGTCACATTCTGTAGACAAAGCTCTCCACCGTTACGAGATAATGAGATCCTTGAGGGAGTCGCAGAAAAGCGAAGAACTTTCATTACGATTATTAAAATATTGACTTCCCCCTCCCTCCCCCACCGTTTTCATTTGTTTTGAACAAACCGAGCGTCTCAGATCTGCGACGTCGAGTTCAACGCAGTTCCGTGTCTTATTTGGTGAAACATTTGTGAGGCGTTCAGGTTCACAGATAACAGAACTCTGACATTTTGTTTTGGGTGCAGGGGGAAACGGATAGATTTTCTCCCCATTATCTGATCATCGCAGGGGGAAATGACAGATATTCAGCGATCCGCCGTGACTGTGGAGAATAAGCCGGTTAACATTTGGGTCAGATAAGGGGCTCGATGATGGGGGGGGGGTGTAGCAGTTAAAAAAAACAAAAAAAAACGGTTCAAATCTAATCTAATAATGATAATAATAATAATAATAATACAAGCACTTAATTTGATAGTAACAGATTGTCGTTATTAGCTGATGTCCATGTCGTGACCTGAGCGGCAAACAGTCCCGGGAAAGTGGGTCGTCCCGGGAAAGTGGGTCGTCCCACACGGGGCTGAGCCAAGTTTCCACTTAAACATTTTCCGGATCCAGGACTGGACTCAAATTCAGACTTGGACTCAAACGCTGTTTGAAAATTGAAGAGTAAGACTTTTATGAGCCTTTTTTTTGTAATAGATCAAAAAGAATTCGGGTCAAAAACACGAACGACAGGAACCGGTTGATTATTATTGTTATTCCGTGTCTTTGCGGCCATTTTTGAGGGCGTTAACGTGCAGTAAAAACTCTTGAAACTTTGCACGGAGGTCAGGTCTGCATGGGGAAAATGCGATATTTAGAGCGCCCCCCGAAGGCGAAATATAGAAGAAGGTGCAACTTAATTCCGTAAATTAAGCACCAACTCTGCCACTTTCCATTGTCATTGTCGCGATATGATATTCTTTTACAAAGTCCAGGAATGTTTTTGGTTTTGCTCAAATCTCACTTTTCCAGTGTAGTAAAAAATGCTGCAATGACACATTTTTACATTTTTAAAGTTTCTTACCTCCCTCAAACAATAAAAACATTTATATTAGTTCATTTCTTTTGGTGCACAAATAGAAAATACACATAAAATAGTGTAGTTCCACAGTAAATCAACTCTCTAAAGTTTTTTTTCCTTGGCCAGAAAACTGGATTTGGACTCAAATTCAGACTTGGACTCCAACGCCGACTGCATTTGGACTTTGAAATTTTTGTATTAGACCAAAAATAATGTTCACAAGATGCTGACGTCTTGTCGTTTTAATGCCCAACTATCTGTGGGTGTGTTTTCACGGAAAGAAAAATGCACATTTATGTGTTTTCTGAGTGAATATTGGGACTTTTTTTCAACAAGATCAGCAACAGTTGGGGTAAAAATTCAAAGTCCAGGTTACTTGAAAAAGAAGGTGCAGCTTAATGATGTAAATAAAGACACACGGTTCCCTTTCAATATCACTTTCCATCTTTTTATCGTTGTGATATTCTTCTACAAAGTCCAGGAATCTTTCATCCTCCAGTTTTCCTGGTATTTTAAACATTTACTTTTACTACTTTAAATCAAAATTTGATTTTGGTGCACAAATAGAAAATACACATAAAATGGTGGAAACCAACGCGCTTAAAGAGATTTACCCAGACGCCCATACATCAAACTCCACTTAACGCGGTAAATAAACTCTCGGAAAAGAGAGGACGAGTGAGTCGTTTGCGTTAAATGTGTTGTTTTAAGTGTCAACACTTAAGTGTAGCACTGGCTTAAACTTCATGACCCAGACTCACATAACAGGGGACTCAAGCCTGGAAATGTCTGCCTGGAGGTTTCATGATTTGCTTAAAATGTGTGTGCAGATGTTTAACACGTGCACATTAATGATGTTTAACACCTCTTTATATGCAGTCTGTGCCCGAGTAAAACCTGACAAATGCAGTCCTGTTGATCAACGTTCCCTTAAAATCTGAGTCCAAAGTCTCCTTAGACCTTCAACACAGTAGTTAGACCTTTTGAAAAACTGTATATTTATATTTTTGCGCCGATAACGCGTATTTACCGAGATGTTAAGGCTACGCTAACAGCTCGTTCGCAGCTGGACTGAAAATCCACTGATAAAACTCACTATTACCGCCTTAAAAAATGTCAAACTGGAAGAATTTTGAATTTGGCTTTTTTATCCATAGACCATACTGCATATAAAAAGTGGTTATTGTCAACCAGGAAGTAAGAATATACTGAATAGCCACTAGGGGGCAACTCAACTTCTAGTTCTCACTTTATTTATAATTTTCCCTCATGAGTTAATGGTCTAAATTACTGGTTTCTGGTCTTCTCCAATAGACCATCATTTTTTTTCTTGCTTTTTTTTTAAAATGATGATAAAATTAGGGATGGGGATAAAAAAATCAAGATCCCTGGATTGGATAATGGGCAGAATAAAGTATGGAATGCGATACAATCCGAATAAAAAAATCCTATAAAGCATTTTAGCTGAGTCGCGTTCTCTTAGACCTTTTTTTTTTTTAGACCAAATATGATGTAAAATAATCTAATTTTTTTTTATACAATATAATATATATATAAATATAACATTCTTCATCCCTACATTGTGTTCACTGGTAAAACCAACAAACTTTCCCTGCCTCTAATGGAGCGTGAAACCTACGGAGAGAGTTCATCTCAATTTATCGGTTCCCGTTGAGCTTTTCCTCGGCCCATCCATCAATGACGGCGCTCAAACAAACACACAACACACACTGACTCTTCCTTTTAAATCTGTCTCTCCATTAAATTCTAGAGAGACTTTTTTTTACACTATTTATCACTCAAATATCATTCGTCGGAGGTTGAACTGGCAGCCGCTCGACGTTAAAACAAAGCAGATGGACGTTCAGACGGACAGATGAAGGTGAGACGAGGACGATTGAAGCGTTGGACGCACATGTCCTACATTCCTTGCCTTGTTTTTTAGTTTTAATAGTGTAGATCTCTTCTGGGTGGCTTTACCGTATCTGCACAAGGTGTTTCCGTGCGGCACGTACCATCCGTCATGTTGTCGGCACACGAACGCACGCGCACATTCGTCCCCTTGCGATATCGGAGGATGAGCGTGCGACTTGGGTTTGTCCTTGTCTTGTGACGATGTTATCGTACTTTTTCGTCCTCTGCCGATCTGCGTCCACCGCTTTGTTGGGAATTCTCCTCGCGCGTAACGCTGAGGTTGGGCCTCTCCTGCTTCTCGTTTCTTCATCCTCCTCCTCCTTCTTCTTCTTCTTCTTCTTCGTCCACCGTATCAGCATCATCATCATCATCAGCACCGGCACTGGACTCTGACGAAAACCGGCGCTCGACTTCCTGTCGTCTCCAGCGTTTGTTTGGTACACTCCATTTCTCCTCGGCCGTTTTTTTTTTTCCCCTTCGTTCCAGATGAGGGCGAGATGGCTCGGTTTTCACTGCGAAGCTTCATCTGGCTCTAATCATCAAGTGTTTTTTTTTTTACTTGTTGCGTGGTCTATTTTTTTTTTTATTCAACAGACGTCGTCCATCATTTTTAAGGTTGTTTATGTGACTCTGTCCTATGAAGAATTACCCTAATATTTGTATTATATTGCTGTGGGGGGATTTATGGCGCGTCTGTCACAGTCAAACAGGAGATTTTCCCACTGGTGTCCTGCTAATGTCAACATAAATTCCCCATAGGGACTCGGCGCTGAATTCACACTGAATTTATCTCCTTCTCCTCTCATCGTAGTTTAAAGCATTTCTTACGCTGATGTAATTAATCTGCAGTGACAGAGTTAGTCAACACAGTAGTTGGACTGCATATTTATATTTTTGCGGCGATAACGCGCATTTACCGAGATGTAAGGCTACGCTAACAGCTCGTTCACAGCTGGACTGAAAATCCACTGATGAAAACTGGCTTTTTTTATCCATAGACCATACTGTATATAAAAAGTGGGTATAGTCAACCGGGAAGTAAGATTATACTGAATAGCCACTAGGGGGCAACTCAACTTCTACTTCTCACCCCATTTATAATATTCCTTTTGAGTTAACGGTCTAAATTGCTGATTTCTGGTCTCCTCCAGTAGACCATAAAAAAAATTTCCTTGCTTTTTTTTAATGATGATAAAATTAGGGATGGGGATAAAAAAATCAAGATCCCTGGATTGGATAATGGGCAGATAAATGTGTAGAATCCGAAAAAAAATCCTATCAAGCATTTTAGCTGAGTCGTGTTCGCTAGTTTTGATAGAACCGTATTTGTTACGCATTTGTTACGTCTATGAAATGACTTGACACAAACTTGCTGTTAACCGCTTCAAATGTTCATAAATGGTCTAAAATGACGACTATCGGACTACAAATGTCAAACTGTAAGAATTTTGAATTTGGCTTTTTTTATCCATAGACCATACTGTATATAAGAAGTGGCCATAGTCAACCGGGAAGTAAGAATATACTGAATAGCCACCAGGGGGCGACTCAGCTTCTACTTCTCACTTCATTTATAACTTTCCTTTTGAGTTAATGGTCTAAATTGCTGATTTCTGGTCTTCTCCAATAGACCATAACATATTTTTTTCTTGCTTTTTTTTTTATGATGATAAAATTAGGGATGGGGATAAAAAATCAAGATCCCTGGATTGGATAATGAGCAGATAAATGTGTAGAATCCGATACAATCCGAAAAAAAATTGCGTTCGCTTGTTTTTGATAGAACGGTATTTGTTACGTCTTTGAAATGACTTGACACAAACGTGTTGTTAACAGCTTCAAACGTTCATGAATGGTCTAAAATGATGACTATCGGACTAATATCGGTATCCCACTCCAAAATAAGGGTTTGAAATTACATGAGTTTAAATTAAATTTAAAAGCAAATTGCCTTCATTTACAGTAACTCACTTAATAAACCTTATTTGGACGTACCCCACTTTTCAGTCTCCTTTCCCTTCTAGTGATCTTTTCTTCTTCTATATCCCTTTATTCTGTGGGCATTTTATTTTGTCATTTCCCCACCGTTGGGATCAATAAAAGCTAAATATATAATCATATAAATGTAAATTATAGATGAATTCTCTCCCCTTTTTTTTTTTTTTTTAGCCTGAATATTTTACATAGTCATTAATCATCATGTTATTTCTTTTCTATTCCTCTACGGTCTCAAGTAACTGCTGCAGATACTGAATTCATTAGGACTTTGTACTTTTTTAATCCTAAAAAAACAGGCTCTGCAGCTATTTTGCACTTTTGCACTTTTTATTTTTTTGCTATAATTGAGACGTTTCTTTAAACCTCGACTGTGTTGTTGTTTTTTTTTTTTTTGTCATTCTTCAATATTCCTCATCTTTCCAGACTCGACGAATAACCGTGTCAGTTCGAGTTATTGTTTCATAACAAAAAAACGCACAATACGGCCGCTGATGGGATGTGACGTGACGTACGGGGACCTGTGTGTGTGTGTGTGTGTGTGGAGGGCACACACACACTGTATTTGCACATTCCTTAAAGGAGTTTCTTGCACTTAAGAAGGTAACCGACGGGGTTTCACTCACACACACACACACACACACACACACACACACACACACACACACACACACACACGCACACACACAGTGTCCGACATGTGTTGTGAATTTGTCAGACAGACAGACTTGGAATTGTTGCGAGGAGGGAATTCCTTCATCTGCACGCCTCTGCACATGTGCTCAGCATCTGTTCGACACACACACACACACACACACACACACACACAAAAGAGAGAGTAAGTGTGAGGATAGTCGACGATAAACACTGATCAAGAAAGAAATCAGATACTTTTCTCGTATCAGAGCCTGATTGAGCTTCTACAGAGCTGCTGCAGAGGCTGTTAAGTGCGTGTGTGTGTGTCTTTGTGTGTGTGTCTTTGTGTGTGTGTCTTTGTGTGCGTCAAGGTTACAAGGGCGAACTGATCCGACGCTGCTCTTTTTTTATGCGCCGTCGATGCCACATTCTCCTCCGGGGTGACGGGGGCCGATTCAGGCGTTCTGCACATGTCGTGCGAAGGCAGAGGCGCAGCTAGTGAAACACGCAGCCACGCAGGCAACTGCTTGGGGCCCCCGAGCCTATAGGGGGGGGGTGGGGGGCCCTATCGGCACTCGGAGCCTGAGGGCTGTTTTTATGCCTCCCCGTCCCCCTTAAACAACAATGGGCGATTTGCAATGACGTCTCAGTAGGAAACCCCCCCTAAAGGGGCCCCACCTCACGTTAACCTGTGTGAAGTTATCGTTCTGCAAGTTGGAAAATGAAGAGGATTATTTGCATATCTATCATATTATATGCTTTGCATATGTATAATATTTACAATTTTTTTAACTCAGTTTATATATGTTTTTTTTCAGTTATTTACAGTATTTTATTGTTCTATATATTTATATTGTTTTATAATGTTTTTTTTTTACAGTGTAATGTATTTTTACTTAGTTTATGTTTTTTTTCAGTTATTTACAGTATTGTATTGTTCTTTATATTTATATTGTTTGATAATGTGTTTTTTTTACAGTGTAATATTATTATTTACAGTATTTTATTGTTCTTTATATTTATAATGTGGGTTGTTTACAGTGTAATGTATTTTTTACTTAGTTTATATGTGTTTTTTTCAGTTATTTACAGTATTTAATTGTTCTTTATATTTATATTGTTTTATAATGTGTATTTTTTTACAGTGTAATATTATTATTTACTTAGTTTATATGTTTTTTTCAGTTATTTACAGTATTTTATTGTTCTATATAGTTATATTGTTTTATAATGTGTGTTTTTAACAGTGTAATATTATTATTTACAGTATTTTATTGTTCTTTATATTTATAATGTGTTATAATGTGTTTTTTTTTACAGTGTAATGTATTTTTTACTTAGTTTATATGTGTTTTTTTTCAGTTATTTACAGTATTTTATCATTCTTTATATTTATATTGTTTTATAATGTGGGCTTTTTTTTACAGTGTAATATTATTTACAGTATTTTATTGTTCTTTACATTTATATTTTCCACATACTTTTTAATTACAAGGTTTTTCCATGTTATTTCATTCATCGTTATTTCAGTCAGATTATTTGTAACATCACGGTGATGAACACTGGTTGGAAGGAAGGGCCCCCTGGGAATTTTTTGCTTAGGGCCCCTACAGACTCTAGCATCGCCTCTGTGTGAAGGCCTGCCAGCTAAACGACACACAAACATTGTGTGTTGCAGTCCAGTCAGCTCTAGAATTAAAGCACCCCCCCCCCCTCCCTCCTTCAGTTTTGCTAGAACATGATGCCAAAATGTGCTTCGATGGACATTAGAGGATTAATTATCGCTCACCTCGAAAAACGAAAGAATAGACCATGTTATACACGCGGCGCGTAATTGCCTACGTGATGTTGCTTTTTGCATTTTTTAGCGTGTGCTTTTCCGATTTCCCCCGATGACCGAGCAGGTTTTTTTGCTCCAGCGATGAAATAATTATGCTCATTCTCTGTCTCTCTTTCTCTGCATGTGTCGCAGGATGCTGGAGTACTCGCTCAACCTGCAGAACGTCAGCTTCTCCGCCGTGAGGACGGTTCGCGTGCTGCGGCCGCTGAGAGCCATCAACCGCGTGCCAAGTGAGTTCTCCGACCCTGTCTCTCTCTCTGCACTGTCCTCTAATATCATAACACTGTTGGCTTCCTCCTTTTGATGTTAAACTCGAGCCAGACTGTTTTACGGCTCTAAGGTCGGACATAGATTCATGGCCCCTTGCAACTTTAGAGGGCGAAAAAACGGCGGAAATTTACGTTTAAAATGTCTCGCAAATTCAGACGTTGTGTTTTGATACCGGATCACTGGGATATTTCAGGAATGGCTCCAGGGAATCTGTGACTAACATTCATCCGAACTAGGAAAAAATCAAATATAAAGGTTGCTGTGAACTATATAACGTACATGTTTAAGGCACAGAACGTGTTTTTTTCGAAATTAAATTTGCTACAAACATTGAATTGTACTCCAAGTCGGGCTATATGGGTATTTTTGATCGCGAGTCACATCGTCATTGGGACCTCGTGTTTCTATGAATGGGATATTTTAACCCTTTAACACCTTATTTTAACCATAAAAGGACCATTTTACCCAGAATAACTTTCAATATCTGGCTAAATTTACAATTTGCTGCATGTTGAAATAGTGTCTTAACAATTTAAAATAAAAAAAATACACTGTATTTGTACGTGAATACCAGATTTTGTGTGTTAAATTTTAAATTTGAACATTTTTAAAGGCACATTTGTTTGCATTTTGGTCTCAAAGTACAAAACCAGGCCCCAACAGGTGTTTTTTCCAACTCTCACCTCTCTGGTGACAAAGACGCCGGATTCGCCGGCTTCCTGCAACAGCGCGAGCGGAATTACCGTAATATACGCGCGGTGGCTTTGTCGTGCAACTTCTCGGCTTTTAGTAACCGCCGGAATTTTTACGATAGCACGAACCGCCGCGTAGTTACGGTAACGCAAAGTCTGCGATACGCTCGGTGTTAACGGTGCATTATGTAATAAATCTAAAAAACAACTGGCCATAAAATCCTCAAATCCAACAACAACAGTACAGACAAAATATTTGCATTAAAAAAAAATATTTTGCAGACTGCAAATCATGTTTATGTTTTGAAATCACGTTTTTGGCATGTGGCGCCACCTACCGCCGTCTACCAATCATTGCAGTCAGTAGAGTCTCAGCTGCCGAGCAACCACGGGGTTGCCAGTTACGTCAGAAAACGAAACCTAAAAGACGGTAGATCGGTATTTTTGAATTTGAATGTAGTAACCGTTTTTGGCCACATTCTTACATATGGCGCCTTTAAAGGGTTAAGAACATCAATGCAAAAATAGCTTAATTTAGTTTATAGTCAACAAGCACATCAGAGCTGACGAGTGGAGGCATTCAACCACTCTTTTCTGGCCGAAAACCAAAAAACACCAAAGAGAAAACCATCAATTTTCACTCATAAACTGCTGCTTCTTATGATAAGTTTCAGTCACTTATATATAAATCCCCAAGTGCCAAAACAACACATTTGAACTCGCTTGCATGATGCTGCACTAGCTGCTGAACAACTTTTGTGTGCTGTGATGTAAAAAATGAAAATTGCCGGGTTTTCTCTGTGGACTTTGGTGCGAAAGAGTGAGCGGTTTGCAAAGCTGACACCTGATATTGTGTTACAGTGTGTGTGTTTGTGTTTGTGTTTGTGTTGTGAGTAAATCCTCTTTGTCCCTGAGGCGCTGCACTTTTATGACTCGGTAGGAGGAAAAACAAAAGTGTTGTCAGACGCTCGGGAGTGAGACATGAAGTCCCTGATCCGTCTGTACTCGCTGTTCTCAGATTTTTTATTATGATTTTATTGTTGTGAAGCGGCACAAACTGACACACTACTGACAGGTGACAGGACAAACACAACGTGCCTGTTTTTGTCTTTGTCTTTTTGTCATTCCCACTTTCATCAACGACGCGAAAGTGACTCGCGAGCTCAGACGTCGCTTTGTCCTCGACTCGTTCAGGAGTCAGACGTTTTCACGAATCATACGGGAGACGCTCGCCGTCGACGACCACAGAGCGACTGTGCGGTTTGATCGGACGACTGTCTTTGTCTCAGTGTATCGTAGCATACGTGCCCACTAAAGTCAGGATTTTGAAATCTGACTTTTAACAGAAACAGAAACAACAGACTTTGTCACCGATTTTCAGTGTTTTAATCCTGAGAACCAGGTGTGCGATGTTTTGCAACATCAATTTCCTGGGGTTTAATACTTATGATTTGAAATCAGGAAGATTGTGATGGGTCCGATCGCTCTGTTAATCTGTTAATCCCTTACACTACAGGATCATTTGGCCGGATAATCTGTTCAAATCTGCCTAAAATCGAAAGGCAACAACACCAACCGTCGGGACCGAAATCTGGCCGATTATCCTCTAGTGTGGGGCGAAGCTAGGTGGCCATATGCCCCGGTTTAAGCTAGCTGTTAGCATGTTGAGCGCTATTCAGAGTCTTTCTACGACTTACAACTTAAAAATAAAATGTAGCGGCCTGGATTATGCCATATTTTTGTCACATTTTCTGCTTCGGTTTAGCAGGTTCTTCTTTTATTCCCATGTCAAAGGTCAAAGATTGTGGGTGGGAAGTGTGTAGCATGCACAGAGTGGCTAGGCTAGTTTGGGTCAGACGATATGTAGTAGTAATTTGGAGGGGGGGGGGTTTCCCTATGTCCCCCGGGTCCTATGTTCGGTGGGATCTATGTCCCCCGGGTCCTATGTCCCGCTGGTCCTATGTCTCCCGGGTCCTATGTCCCCCGGCGCCTATGTTCCGTGGGACCTGTGTCCCCCGGGACATATGTTCCATGGGACCTATGTTCCGTGGGACCTATGTCCCCCGGGTGCTATGTCCCCCGGGTCCTATGTCCCCTGGGACCTATGTTCCATGGGACCTATGTTCCATGGGACCTATGTTCCATGGGACCTATGTTCACCGGGTGCTATGTCCCCTGGGACCTATGTTCCGTGGGACCTATGTCCCCCTGGTCCTATGTCCCCTGGGACCTATGTCCCCCGGCGCCTATGTTCCGTGGGACCTGTGTCCCCCGGGACATATGTTCCATGGGACCTATGTTCCGTGGGACCTATGTCCCCCGGGTGCTATGTCCCCCGGGTCCTATGTCCCCTGGGACCTATGTTCCATGGGACCTATGTTCCATGGGACCTATGTTCCATGGGACCTATGTTCACCGGGTGCTATGTCCCCTGGGACCTATGTTCCGTGGGACCTATGTCCCCCTGGTCCTATGTCCCCTGGGACCTATGTTCCCCAGGTCCTATGTTCCCCAGGTCCTATGTCCCCTGGGACCTATGTTCCGTGGGACCTATGTTCCCAGGGTCCTATGTTCCCCGGGTCCTATGTCCCGCTGGTCCTATGTCCCCTGGTCCTATGTTCCGTGGGTCCTATGTTCCATGGGACCTATGTTCCCAGGGTCCTATGTTCCCCTGGTCCTATGTTCCGTGGGACCTATGTCCCCTGGTCCTATGTTCCGTGGGTCCTATGTTCCATGGGACCTATGTTCCCAGGGTCCTATGTTCCCCTGGTCCTATGTTCCGTGGGACCTATGTTCCCAGGGTCCTATGTTCCCAGGGTCCTATGTCCCCCGGGACCTATGTTCCCAGGGACCTATGTTCCCAGGGACCTATGTTCCCAGGGTCCTATGTCCCCTGGGACCTATGTTCCGTGGATCCTATGTTCCGTGGGACCTATGTTCCGTTGGACCTTTGTTCCGTGGGACCTATGTCCCCCGGGTTCTATGTTACCTGTTTTGTTTGTGACCGGGGTACATAGGACCTTTTTGGGGAAAAATGGGGAACATCGGACCCTTTTAGCAAAAAACAAAAAAAAAGACCTATGATCGGGGAACATAGGACCCGGGGAACATAGGTACGACCCTAATTTGGGGGATGTTGACTTTGAGAAATACAATGTTGGTCATTTCCAGTTAGTGTAAATGTAAGTGAATTTACCAAAAACCCATTTCATTCATTCATTAAAACAGGTGACACCTTGCGATGAGCAGCACAGGCTTCACTTTTAATGCAGCTGACTTTCACTCCTCTGTCACAGCACTCGCTGTCATTTGGAATCATGCTGCTCTCACACAGGAGGGAAATGTTGGTCAGGAACAGTCTGGTCAACACCTGCTGCCTCACAGACTCTGACTCTGTGTCACTGTGATTTTGTTTTGGCTTTTCCCTACACAGACACACACTCACACATTTAAATTGCAATTTTCCGAATCGCTGCTTTTTCATTAACAGAGCGCGGTCCGTAGCTACAATCACACACACACACACACACACACACAGATACTGTTATTCTTGTCCGTCACGATGCAAACACTCACAAAACCTGCCCTCCATGTTGTTGGGTAGCCTCGGCTCGTCGTGGCTTAATTTCACACGCTCAGCCGTTTCAAACAGTGACAGTGCAGTTTGTGTTGTTTTTGTGCAACACCTACGCTGTACTTTGTCCACACGATCACACACACACACACACACACACATTCTTGTACTTGCTGCATACTGAGGACTGGGTTGCTGACAAAGTGAGGACCAGCATTTCCACTTTATAAATCAACACAATTACAAATATCTACTTCATGAATGACATCTATATAGAACTTCTGGTTGCAGTACCATAAAATATCTGCAGGCGGAGCCCCAGAGGAAAAGTTTTCCGATTTTTTTTTTTTTTTTTTTAATTTTTGGTCCAAAATTTGACAAAAACGTCATACTATACTATGTCGACCAAAATTTAAAAAAAAAAAATGTTACCAAAAATTTTTGGTCCAAAATTTGAAGAAAATGTCATACTATACTATGTCATCCAAAATTTGAAAAAATATCTTTGACAAAAATATTTTTTCAAAAATTTGACAAATTTTTTTTTCAAAAATTTGACAAAAAACTTTTTTCAAAAATTTGACAAAAATGTTTTTTCAAAAATTTGACATTTTTTTTTCAAAAATTTGACATTTTTTTTTCAAAAATTTGACATTTTTTTTTCAAAAATTTGACAATTTTTTTTTTCAAAAATTTGACAAAAAACTTTTTTCAAAAATTTGACAAAAATGTTTTTTCAAAAATTTGACAAAAATGTTTTTTCAAAAATTTGACAAATTTTTTTTTTCAAAAATTTGACAAATTCGTCATACTATACTATGTTGACCAAAATTTGAAAAAAAACATTTGACCCAAAATTTTTGGTCCAGAATTTGACAAAATTTTTTTACTATACTATGTCTTCCAAAATTTGACCCCAAAATTTTGGTCCAAAATTAAAAAAAAAAAAAAGTCATACTATATTATGTTGACCAAAATTTAAAAAAAATGTTACCAAAAATCTGACAAAAAACATCAAACTGTACTGTCGACCCAAATCTTTTTTTTTTTTTGTCAAATTGAGTATAGCATGTTATAGCAAACTAAAGGAAGTGTTTTCAATGAAAACAAAGTGAGGACCGGCCAAAATGTCCTCACTCTGTAAAAATGACCTCACTTTGTTGGCTAAAAACCCTCACTGGTCCTCAGTATGCCGCAAGTACAAGAACACACACACACAAACACACACACACACACACACACACACAAGTCCCCGGACGAACATTTGCCTGTTAAGTAATTATCGAGTCTCCAAAGTGTGATGTCCGCGCCACTCAAATATAAAACCTGCCAGCGTCACAGTATTTCACCGAGAGCAGCTTGAAAGTTTCTATAAAGTGATGAACCGACAGTCGCGTTGATCACGAACTACGTGATTGTCGTCCTGTTGGTTTCTATACTGCATCGTGACGAGGAGGCAGGGCCATCAGTAGGTTGACGGAGAGCCACTTGACGCAGCCATTACCGTGATGCAATGAGCAAACAATTTATGCAACGCGGCCGCTAAAAAGCATATTAATCAAGCACAGTGGCATTAGTATGTGGATCCACGCTGTGGGTTAATTCTGCCTCTTATTTAACCCCCGTAAGAGGAGATTATGCAATGATTCTTCTCATGATAGTCTAAAAGAGGCTGTATTTAAATACCAAGTATGAGTCAGCACGCAGAGAAGGTGCTTATTAATGCAAGGAGTCGACAGAGTCGGCGCCTCGTGATGAAGGGTCGGGACGAGATATTAGCACGGCCATAACCAGATAATTGTGGTTTTAAAGGTCTTTGTGAACAGAAAACAACAAAAAGTTCGATATAAATAAAGCTTTTTTTTCAATTTTCCAAAGTGTAGAAGCCATAACTTGCCAGAAGTCTCTAACTTGCATCTTCTCAGTTCTCCTCAGCCGTCGTCAAATTAAATCTTTCAACTTAGCTGTTTGAAATGCAAACATACAAACTTCTGGACGACGTTCTCTTTTAGTTGTAAATAAGATCACCAAAATACAACCCAATGGGAACGTTGTTCAGATACCATGGTGCAACTGCAGGAGGACGTTTCAGATTTTGGTTGCCTCAAGGTTTGGGGGAACGTTATAGACTCGTACCTACCCTAGATTTTGGTTTGATTGAACCATGAGCTAACGTTCTTGCTAGTAGGGTTTACTCATCCCTGACTCCATCACTGGTTCCATCATCTCACCTGTATCCTTGTAATAATCCTGCATCACAAACAGGATTCATTCAACATTCTTAGTCTTGCCTTACCGTGTCTGAGTTTGACGAAATCCCAAAGAACAGAGTAAAAATGTAAGGATTTAGATTATCAACCAAGTTATAATCTATGAGTCATCTCACGGTGCCGCACGGCTGGTGTAGTGCAGGGGTCTGCAACCTTTACTATGAAAAGAGCCATTTTTTGTCCCCTCTCTACCTAAATAAAATGAATCTGGAGCCGCAAAAAAACCCATTTGACCCATGAAATTAAGATTATATCATATATACATTTTTTATACAGATATAATATAAACAAAACAATGGGTTTGTTGTGTCAAGAACTACAAAAATAAAAACTGCTGACATTTCATTGCTGTTTATAGCCAACATTTTTATGAAGTGGAGAGAAAAAAAACTACTGCTTTGGAATAAAACACAGAATTCCATTTGTTTGTGGAAAAGGAATGAAATTAAAAGTAACTCACTTGGAAATAGATAATGCAACATGTGGTGTGATGCACGACATATAACAATTTGATCACCTTGATTTCTAAATAAGAAATAGACTTTTTTTTTAGCCACATATGGCTCTAGAGCCGCAGGTTGCAGACCCCTGGTGAAGTGGTTAGCATGGGTTTTCTCTGATAAGGTAACTCGGACACTCTAAAGTGACCACAGGTGTGGGAGTGGACGGTTGTTTGTCTCTATACGTGTTCGCCGCGTAACATTAAAGTTATTCTGCATCGTATCACGAGTTTACCCAGTTCTTACATTTTCAGGTGTGCGGGGGGATCGTTCAAACTCTCAGTCTGAACTTTTCAACTTTTTCAACGACTTGAGATTCACGACTTCGATTTTGAAAATTCACCTGGATCATCGTCGAAAACATCGCGCGCCCTCCTCAACTCCCACCGTCTCCGCGACCTTCAAAGTATCTCAACGGTGTCAGTCCAGTGTTTTTGACCGCGAGGCCGGAGCTCATCTTAAAACGCAAACACACAAACGCACACACACTTTTTTTTTACCTGCAGACCTCCATGAACGCACACACACTCCCTGTGTGCTTCTTCCTTTGCTGAGCTCTGACATTGATTGATGCGCTATAGCGCGGCTGTAGCGCCGCTGCAAGTGACAGATACATTTCACAGGGGCTTCATCCAGCGACTGCCAACGCAAAACTCCCCCCCAAAAAAAACAATCCCAGGACTTGTCACCGCCGCCGCATCCCCAACACCCACAGCCTCCCTCCTGATTGGCTATTACCTTCAAATCCCAGCACCGGCCCCACAGGGACCCCCCTCGCACCGGCTGCGTCAAAGTCTGACATGACAAGTGTTGACATTCTCTCCGCGTTGGGTCTTAATATTCAAAGAGAGCTCGCCGGCCGCTCATGTTTCCTGGTTTGACAGAGGAGGATCCCACAAGCTACGGACGACTCTAAAAACCTACGTTTGCTTAATTACGCCGAGGAAACTTTCCTCGCCGTCTACTCTTTCAAAGTAAACGGCGCTTCCGCAAAGTATCACATAAACTGTCAGCGATTTTTCGGCGGCTGCTACGATATGCAAAACAGAAGCGAGGAGCCGCCTTAAAGGGACAATATGTAGTATTTATGGGTTTATATGACCCAAAATCCACTTTTTTATACATATTATGTGCTCCTGCATTGTCTAGTCGCTGTATAATATTCTTTGTTTCATTTCCGTAGTGTTTCAAAAAGTCATGTAAAATAACATGGTCGCGGGCCGCGGTTGCATAGCCACAGTTAGCAGCGAGACGCCATGTTTCTACCGGAGCCTGTAAGGACAAACGCGAGAGAACAAATCAAGCGTCTCTTTACTTGTAGCAGGAAGTCCCGCCTCCACTCTCTCCGCTTCGTCTGCTACGGCCGCGGTAGCTCCGCCCTCTCCCTCGACCTCACGAACCTCATCTGCTGACACGGAGAAAGACGACGAGGACGACATTTGACCGGCTGAGGACACCGTAGCGCTCAGGGAAGGGGAGGGGGTGAGCAGAGGAGCAGTTCTTTGTTGTAAATTTCAGCCTCTCCTCTAGATGGCACTATAAACTACTTACTTCACCTTTAATGGGTTTTGCTTTTCAGGGCCCCCCCGAGGCGTTTGAAACCTAGAATACAGACTTTAATTTGCTCATATATGATTTTTTTTGCAGTAAAATGGGGAAAAAAAAATGTTTTCTTCTTTTCCTCAGGCGAACATGCCGCATTTAGCTTTTATTTTGTCAAAGCCAAACGTATCCTTAAGGCCAGGACAGTCGCTCACCAATGTGTTGCCTGGTTTACGGGGCTCGTACAGTACAGTTTGGGAGTCATTGTTCGCCTCCTGGCTGGATTTAATGTCTTATCCCTCCCAGGCTATGAACACTTCCTTATTGCCAAGGACAGCTGGAGTTAAAGAGGAACGCCACTGATTTTTTTACACATTAAGTGGAGTTTATGGGGGAATACTCTCCAGCTTGTAAAAACAAAAAAAAAACGATTGCATAATGGCCTTTTTTGAGTTTTTTTTCTTCTCTTTTTTCCTCTGCTCTTGTGATGTCATCGCTTTTATCTCGTCTTGAGTTTGAAGAAAGACGATACAGGGAAACTACAAAGACTATGGAGACCTTAATAGAAGTGGTGAAGAGAGGAAGTATTTTCAGTGAAATCCGTGGAGACCAAAGCCATTTTATAAGAAGCTCACCTTCTGAAAATCTGCATCTGATTACATCTATGATATCTTAAGGCTACGTTTGCTGCTTTATCTTTTTCTTACAAAGCCTTTGTCAACTGGAAACTGAAGTCTGTGTTGCTTTTTAGAAGTACACTCTTAGAAATAAACGTGCTAAATAGAACCATATAAGGTTCTTCGGCTTGTCCTCATAGGAGAACCCTTTTTGGCTCCAGGTTTTTATAAAGATTCCACCAAAAACCCCTTTAAAATCCTTTATTCAGGAAAGGGGTTTTAAAGGGTTCTCTGGATCAAAATGGTTCTTAATGGAACCATTAGTGTTACCAAGAACCCTTGAAAAACCCTTTCTTCTGGGAAAGGGTTTTTCAGAAGCAAATGGTTCCAGGTAGAACCTCAGCCCTTGTACAAGAACCCTTTTGGAACCCTTATTTCTAAGAGTGTAGAAAAGTGTTATTTTGTGAGTTTTAAATCCATGATTTGGATTAACATTTGTGACACAAAATTACCTCAAAATGCTAATTTTCTCTATGGACTTTGGTGCGGGAAAGTGAGCAGTTTAAGAAAACTCTATGTAATAGAGAGATAAACATATTATTAAGATGTAATCGACTTAAGAAGAAGCCGAAAGACGTCCTTGAATGAGTTTTGCTAACGTGTTAGTCACAGAATTGCACATAAATAAATAAAGGAGACGATCGTTTGTTGGTGACTAAGTGAAGAATGTCAGGACGTTGCGTCCATTAAAATCCATTGTTTGGATTAACTTTTGTGGCACAAATTTACCAAACCAGGCCAAAGCTCCTGTGTGACCGCAAGCTAAAAATGCTAATTTGTCCACAGACTTTTGTGCGGGAAAGTGAGCACTTGGCAAACTTTAGTTTTCCGCTCAGAAAAGTCTGTGTCACGACGCTGCGTCCGTGAGAATCCATTGTTTGGATTAACTTTTGTGGCACAAATTTACCAAACCAGGCCAAAGCAGAGCAGCAGCTCCTGTGCGACCGCAAGCTAAAAATGCTAATTTCTCCACAGACTTTTATGCGGGAAAGTGAGCAGTTAGCAAACTTTAGTTTTTCAGTATAGAAAAGTATATGTAATAGAGAGATAAACATATTATTAAGATGTAATCGACTTAAGAAGAAGCAGAAAGACGACCTTGAATGAGTTTTGCTAACGCGTTAGTCACAGGATTGCACACAAATTTTAACGAGGCCAAAGCAGATCAGCAGCTCCTGTGCCACCGCAAGCTAAAAATGCTAATTTTCTAGACGGACTTTGGTGCGGAAAAGTGAGCAGTTGGCAAACTTTAGTTTTTCAGTATAGAAAAGTCTATGTAATAGAGAGATAAACATATTATTAAGATGTAATCGACTTAAGAAGAAGCCGAAAGACGACCTTGAATGAGTTTTGCTAACGCGTTAGTCACAGGATTGCACAAACATAAATAAAGGAGACGATAATTTGTTGGTGACTAAGTGAAGTATGTCACGATGTTGCGTCTATGATAATCTATTGTTTGGATTAACTTTTGTGGCACAAATTTACCAAACCAGGCCAAAGCAGATCAGCAGCTCCTGTGCCACCGCAAGCTAAAAATGCTAATTTTCTCGACGGACTTTTGTGCGGGAAAGTGAGCACTTGGCAAACTTTAGTTTTCCACTCAGAAAAGTCTATGTCACGACGCTGCGTCCGTGAAAATCCATTGTTTGGATTAACATTTGTGGCACAAATTTTAACGAGGCCAAAGCACATCAGCAGCTTCTGTGCGACCGCAAGCTAAAAATGCTAATTTCTCCACAGACTTTTATGCGGGAAAGTGAGCAGTTAGCAAACTTTAGTTTTTCAGTATAGAAAAGTATATGTAATAGAGAGATAAACATATTATTAAGATGTAATCGACTTAAGAAGAATCAGAAAGACGTCCTTGAATGAGTTTTGCTAACGCGTTAGTCACAGAATTGCACACAAATTTTAACGAGGCCAAAGCAGATCAGCAGCTCCTGTGCCACCGCAAGCTAAAAATGCTAATTTTTTCGACGGACTTTGGTGCGGAAAAGTGAGCAGTTGGCAAACTTTAGTTTTTCAGTATAGAAAAGTCTATGTAATAGAGAGATAAACATATTACTAAGATGTAATCGACTTAAGAAGAAGCAGAAAGACGACCTTGAATGAGTTTTGCTAACGCGTTAGTCACAGGATTGCACATAAATAAATAAATGAAGGAGACAATCATTCGTCGGTGACTAGGTGAAGACGCTGCGTCAGTGTTTGAGCGGCTGATGGAGCCTCGATTGCCTCGGGGCTGCAAAGTGAGCAACAGGCAGGACCAACTTTGTCATGGTTTCCAGACTTGATGAATCTTGACACGGTTGACGCCGCAAGTAACATTTGAGCAAGTGTTAGCGAAAGATGATTATTTGATCTAAGCAAAGCCTCGTTTGCCGTATTAGTCAGGAACACACTCTTTTTTTTTGTCTGAGCAGCTTTAGCATCTTCAGTTTCTCGTCTTACCTCCAGAAAAGTAAAGAGCTCACAAGAGGGAGAAACCCGGTGGAGTCGGCGGGGTCGTACCTATGTTCCCCGGGTCCTATGTTGCCCGTTTTCCCAAAAACTTTTTATGTGACAGGGGAACATAGGACCCTTTTTTTGAAAAAGGGTAGGGTTAGGGTAAGAGAAAGGGTCCTATGTTCCCCGGTCACATACAAAGCGGGGAACATAGGACCCGGGGAACAAAGGACCCGGGGAACATAGGTACGGTCCCGAGTCGGCGGACCGGTTTAATCCGCGGAGGCTCCGTGTTTTACGAGTGGAGCTGTATAAATGAAAGCCTGATAAGGTTAAAACAAGATCAGAGGGGAGCGCGGGAGTTTGCGAGAGGATGGAGGCGACGGGTGTCGCCGAGTAAATCCTCGCCCGTCGTTTTTCCGTCGGTGCGTTTGAAGTTTCAGTCTCGGTGCGACGCGAACGCACTCGGAAAGTCATATTTTGTAGCTGAGATACTGAGAACAAGACACACATACGAATGATTTAAGCAGTGCTGCTGTTACGCTCGGTCGGCGGCTCCACACCCGAGGAGATTTAAATGAAGAAGTCGTTGGAGTCGCTGGAGCGAAGAAAACAGCCCGGTCGGCAGAGATCAGAGCTCCGTCCTCTGCTCTCGCTTATATATGCAGAGCCGTCTAGTCGTCGGGCCGTCTGTGACGCGGAGCTACGGTTTCCAATCCGTGCGACGCAGGTGTTTGGCCGGCCCTCCGTTAGTACACAGTACACAGATTGCAAAGCTGGAGCCGCAGCAGACTTAATCTGCCCCGCTAACAGATGGCTCCCTCGATCACACGCAGCCCACACCGCCTGTCCGGCCATGTTGGAACGCCCGCCCGCCCGCTCGCGAGGTCGGAGAGGTCACACAGATGGAGGCGATGATTGTTATCGAGTATGAAATGTCCATCGTTTTAGTATGGGAACTTTTTGGTTGATTCTTTCTAAAAACACAGGTTTTTTAGTTTTGTTCTGCATCACTGGATGGATTAGTCGTTTTTTTTTTGTTGTTTTTTTTTACTCTTCTTTGATTTGTATGACTTGTCAAAACAACTCTCCCGACCCTTAGACCCTCACGACCCCGGTTTGCCGTTAACTTGTCCGTCATGTAGCCACAAAGACGCCGTTTTACGGGTGTTATCAGACAATTTGCTTAAAGAATATAAAGTCCAAACGAGCCTTTTTCAACTAATTATACTATACTTATACTTTTACATCACCACTAATAATGGTATTGGTGATGTACACTGCCGTTCAAAAGTATGGGCTCACTTAGAAATGTCCTTATTTTTGAAGGAAAAGCACTTTTTAAATTTTTTCAATGAATATAACATTAAATGAATCAGAAATACACTCTATACATTGTTAATGTGGTAAACGACTATTCTAGCTGGAAACGTCTGGTTTTTAATGGAATATGTACATAGGTGTATAGAGGCTTAGAGTTTTAATGGTACGTTGTGTTTGCTAATCGCGTTAGAAGCCTATTGGATGATTAGAAAACCCTTGAAAACCCTTGTGCAATGATGTTAGCACAGCTGAAAACAGTTGTCTTGACTTGATGGAAAAAACACAAAAAAATTGTATAGGTGACCCCAAACTTTTGAACTTTTGTGTATATGGTACATGTAATAACCTCGCATTGGCAATATATGAAAGCATATTCAAAAAAAAAAAAAAACAAACTTTAAAATCCTACAAATTAAATACTTTACTTATGTAAAAACATGGTAAAATACAAGACCGTTCAACTGGAAATGTATTTTCTTCCCCCCGCGTCAACATAATGAGCTTAAATGGACATGAACGTTAACACCGCGGAAGGAATTACAAACTCCAACGTCTTTAATTTCACACATTAAAAACACATTTTCTCTGCGTTTACGCGGGTTTCAGGCTCGGTTTTGCGTCACCGTCGATCGTACGGTGGATTTTCCTCAGTGAAATCATGAACGGTTAAGAACAATCTTAAGTCTCCGGCTCATCAAAAATAAAATACAGAGTTGAAATGTGGAAAATAATCAATGATAATCGATATATGATACGTTCAGAGGAGATTCGCCGCCTGCTTCTGTCCGTGATAAACGAGGGGGGAAAAAAAATGACGCCGCAAATGATTGGTTCCCGCGCTCCGCATGGCTGCAGCTGTCGGAGCTGCTAAAGCCCTAGTTTTTCCGACATTTCCGGGGGGTGTTGCGTTCTCACCGTGCGGCTTCACCTCTCTGCTCTGAGTGACGGCGTGCGAGGAAGCCGCTCTGCAGCGGTCACTAATCCCGGCGGCGGTCGATGACTCGGGCGCGGGCGGCTAAGCAGCGTCCGAACAACAGCTCAGCACAAATATGCTGCGAGGGCAATTCCCCTTAAAGGAGCTGCTGCTTAGTGCGTGTCAGTGCGTGTGTGTGTGTGTGTGTGTGTTAGTGTGTGTTGTGTGCTCATTAAAGACCAGAGACTGGAGGAAAGACACAGTTGCAGGCCGTGGGGTTCAGATCTGTGTGAGCGTGTGTGTGACAGCAGCTGCCTGTGGTGAGTTCAGGGTCGTTTTGTTAAACACGTGTAAAAAAAGCTGAAGGGTAAACTGCAAACTAAGTGCCACATGCAGTGACTTGTTTACTTTGGAAAAAAAAAGTTCATATTTAGTGCCAAATCACATACACGATCTCCTTTTTTTAAGGCAGAAACCTTTACAACTCAAAGATGCGCAGCCATCTGCCTAGACAGGTTGGGGTGAAAGGACAAATGGGGGACAGAAAGGACACGGGAGGTGAGGTTAGAGACACCAGGAGCTGAATTTATACGTTCATATAAGACACTTCTGAATCGGTTATGACGAGCGCTGTCAAACGTTAGCGCGTGACGCGTTTCCATGACGACTGACCGGAAAAAAAGATGCGCGTGACGTCGCGTTTGCGCGACTCCCGATTTGTTAAAATGAGACTCTAAAGTTAAACGCTAAACTTTAAAAAAACAGAGGCTGGTTATTTGTTAGCGCTGCTCTTTTCCTTTAATAAACAAACCGCTCTATTTACACTGTAGGCGCGCTAACCGGCGCTAAAAAGGAGCTAATGCAGCTAACGAAGATAACTGGTAAACGGTTGCCTGGACTCCGGCGTCGCGGCGCGTAAACACGACCTTCATTCGCGTCTTTTTCCGGTAAGTCGTCATGGAAACGTGTCATGCGTTAAAATTCTTGTTAACATTTTGCACAGCACATAGTTTAATTTATGATAATCTCCAAACGCATCAATATTATGTTATGTTCTGTCAATCTTCTTCTTTTGCATTTTTAATGTTGCATTACAGCCTCCGTCTTCTCTTAGCTAGCTATATTCGTATAGTATACTCATTTAATCGTATTTAATTAGTTTGAAATGGGTTCTATGTATAAATCTGAATTAGACATACCTACCTGCACAGGATGTTCCTCAGCTTTGCAGCAATTTTCTGTATTAAAAGTGTCAAAGTGTCAAAGTTTGCCCAAATAGAAGTTTAAAAAGTTGTGTTTTTCTTGGATGATATTGCACCACTGTTACTTTCTCCCCCCCCCGGCTGGGTTTGTGTACTCGTTTTTCTTCCTCTTTGAGACGATGATGGCTTTGAAAGACATGGTCCAAACACACAGATCCTCCTCACTGTCACTCATTCTCCTGCCACCGACAGCATCTTTGTTCTCCTCCTCTCTGTACCTCCTGTTCCGCATATCTAAAAAAAAAAAACATCTCTGTACGCTATTCACGGAGAGAGGGGGGGAAAAAAACTATTATCTTTCAGCATCCGTCTGTAAATATGGAAAGATCCTCATGCAGATGGTTCGGTAGATGAAAGGTGTTGGAATGTGGATCCAGTTTTACCCCGAATCGTAAACATACCCGGCTTAAAGTACATGTGTTTCATTTGAGGGCAGCAGCTCCGAAAGCGCGGCAGAGCGAGATCTGCAATAAAAACCACATGTAAAAACCAACAAAAGCACTTTTTGTCCTCACCAGTGTTTCTGCGCAGGGTCATGTTTGCAAAATACACTCAGTTCCCGACACACACACACACACACACACACACACACACACACAAAAACAAAGATTCAGTTGATCTTAAGTGAGTCTTTCTTGCACAGCAGGTCCACGCTGACGCTCCCGTCCATAAATATCAATTGACGTCAACAGAAATCTGTTGCAACATCCTCTGCCATCCCCTAAAAATCACATTTTTAGAGATTAAATCCAATCAAACTGAATGATCAGGAGCCAACGAATGATCTTATTATATATAACAATCATTTCACCTGTGACCATTGAACCCGTTCATCAATAATCACTATGTCCAGAGACTCCAGTTCAGGGAAGATAATGACTTCCTCTCTCCGTCCTCTCTAGATATCTCGTTTTCTTTCCCCCTCGAGACAGACGAGGTCTGTTGCCTCATAAACAGAAGGCTGACCCGACCTCGCTAATTAGCCAGGAAACCCCTGATTAGAGACACAATCCTTATTGTTGATGCCAACGAGAGAGAGAAGAGAGAAGGAAAACATAAGTCAAAGAGAGGGTGGATAGATAGATAGATAGATAGATAGATAGATAGATAGATAGATAGATAGATAGATAGATAGATAGATAGATAGATAGATAGATAGATAGGGTGGTCAGTAGGTTGATAGATGGTTGGTTGGTTGGATGGTAGGTCAATAGATGGTTGGTAGGTAGGTAGTTAAGTTGGTTGTTGGTTCGTTGGTTGGTTGGTCGGTCAAATGGTCAGTTGGTTGGTAGGTCAATAGATGGTAGGTTGGTTGTTCGGTAGGTCGTTCGTTCTGTAGATAGATAGATAGATAGATAGATAGATAGATAGATAGATAGATAGATAGATAGATAGATAGATAGATAGATAGATAGATAGATAGATAGATAGATAGGGTAGGTCAGTAGTTTCATAGATGGTTGGTTGGTTGGTAGGTAGGTTGATAAATGGTAAGTAGGTTGGCCTAGTGGTCAGTTGGTCAGTAGGTCAATAGATTGTAAGTAGGTAGGGTAGTTAGGTAAGTTGGTTGGTTGTTTTATTTAGTTGGTTGGTTGGTCGGTCAAATGGTCAGTGGGTCGGTAGGTTGATAGAGGGTAAGTTGATGGGTAGGTAGCTTGGTTGGTCGAGTGATCGGTTGGTCATTAGGTTGATAGATGGTAGGTAGGTTGGCCCAGTGGTCAGTTGGTCGGTAGGTCAATAGAATAAGTAGGTAGAAAGTTAGGTAGGTTGGTTGGATTGTTGGTTAGTTAGCTGGTTGGTCGGTCAAATGGTCAGTTGGTTGGTAGGTCGATATATGGTAGGTAGGTAGGTAGATCAGGTGGTCAGTAGGTTGATAGATGGTTGGTTGGTTGGTTGGTTGGTTGGATGGTAGGTCAATAGATGGTTGGTTGGTAGGTAGGTAGTTAAGTTGGTTGTTGGTTAGTTGGTTGGTTGGTCGGTCAAATGGTCAGTTGGTTGGTAGGTCAATAGATGGTAGGTTGGTTGTTCGGTAGGTCGTTCGTTCTGTAGATAGATAGATAGATAGATAGATAGATAGATAGATAGATAGATAGATAGATAGATAGATAGATAGATAGATAGATAGATAGATAGATAGATAGGGTGGTCAGTAGTTTCATAGATGGTTGGTTGGTTGGTAGGTAGGTTGATAAATGGTAAGAAGGTTGGCCTAGTGGTCAGTTGGTCGGTAGGTCAATACATTGTAAGTAGGTAGGTAGTCAGGTAGGTTGGTTGGTTGTTGGTTAGTTAGCTGGTTGGTCGGTCAAATGGTCAGTTGGTTGGTAGGTCGATAGATGGTAGATAGGTAGGTAGATCAGGTGGTCAGTAGGTTGATAGATGGTTGTTTGGATGGTAGTTAAGTTGGTTGTTGGTTAGTTGGTTGGTTGGTCGGTCAAATGGTCAGTTGGTTGGTAGGTCAATAGATGGTAGGTTGGTTGTTCGGTAGGTCGTTCGTTCTGTAGATAGATAGATAGATAGATAGATAGATAGATAGATAGATAGATAGATAGATAGATAGATAGATAGATAGATAGATAGATAGATAGATAGATAGATAGATAGGGTAGGTCAGTAGTTTCATAGATGGTTGGTAGGTAGGTTGATAAATGGTAAGTAGGTTGGCCTAGTGGTCAGTTGGTCAGTAGGTCAATAGATTGTAAGCAGGTAGGTAGTAAGGTAAGTTGGTTGGTTGGTCGGTCAAATGGTGAGTGGGTCGGTAGGTTGATAGAGGGTAAGTTGATGGGTAGGTAGCTTGGTTGGTCGAGTGATCGGTTGGTCATTAGGTTGATAGATGGTAGGTAGGTTGGCCCAGTGGTCAGTTGGTCAGTAGGTCAATACATTGTAAGTAGGTAGGTAGTTAGGTAGGTTGGGTGGATTGTTGGTTAGTTAGCTGGTTGGTCGGTCAAATGGTCAGTTGGTTGGTAGGTCGATATATGGTAGGTAGGTAGGTGGATCAGGTCGTCAGTAGGTTGATAGATGGTTGGTTGGTTGGATGGTAGGTCAATAGATGGTTGGTAGGTAGGTAGGTTGGCCCAGTGGTCAGTTGGTCAGTAGGTCAATAGATTGTAAGTAAGTAGGTAGGTAGTTAGGTTGGTTGTTGGTTAGTTAGTTGGTTGGTTGGTCGGTCAAATGGTCAGTGGGTTGGTAGGTCAATAGATGGTAGGTAGGTCTTTCGTGCTGTAGATTGATAGAGGACAGACAGACAGACAGACAGACAGACAGACAGACAGACAGACAGACAGACAGACAGACAGACAGATAGATAGATAGATAGATAGATAGATAGATAGATAGATAGATAGATAGATAGATAGATAGATGGATACGAGTCCCACTGACACTCACACACACATCACTATCACTGTTCTTCCCGTTGACTCAGGACTCTTATGTCACACCAAATTACGTTCTGAACCTTTATTCAGGGGAAAGATGTTGCTCAGCACACTTTTCTCTGCAAGGCTGTGCTTAACGTTTACACACTTACACACATTCACGCGCGCTAACAAATCACTTCAACAGCAGGCCTCTAATGTAGGTTCTGTCACAGTACTGTATCTAGTGGGTTTTTATTGCTTTCGCTCCGGCGGCGCTCACTGGAACTCGCTGTATTTCAGCTGATGGTGCACCACGTTTGTTCTAGCACTGGCATATACTGGATGTCCGTTCTAAGTGGTTACGCCGCTGTCAATAAGTTTGCATGTGTGTCACCGCTGTCACGTACAGTACACCGCTCCACGTTGACTCATCGCTGACACTGTTGACTGTGGCGTGTCCGTCATGTGTCACATAGAATTGGTGCCAGCAGACTCTGAGTAAGACATGCACAACAATGCAATGGACAAAATAATCTACTGTTGTTATTAATGGGCATGGGTTGCCAGACCACCAGCACAATTACCTTCACAAAATGAGTACACATGATGGATATTATGTTTTATTCGTTTTTGGAATTACAATTACCTTTTATTTGCAAAAACAACTCAAGTGCAGGTTCTGTCAAAAAAACGAAAAACTGTGTTGATACGGAGATATATGGCATATACCATCACGTAGACCACAGGGAGTGTGGGTGTGAGTGATTTACCATTTCTAAGTGTCACAACTGGCCTCTGAGGTTTGACAAAAGCCGCCAGAACAGTATTTTATTCCTTTATCGGTAGCATTTTCATGTTTGGAAACAAGGAAATCCACCCTGACCCAGAGCCAGACCCTGCATTGCTTTCAACTCTGCTCTTCACCCGTGTTGACAGTCATCTGCCGTTTTAACGAACTATTGTAAAGAAAACACTGAGAGGATCTGTGCTGTTAATTATGATGTGAAGTGGGCGATTATAACCATTTATTTTTTTAATTTAACAGTGAAAAAGTGACGACTGGAAAGTGCACAGTGTGATCAAATGAACAAAGACAGCGAAGTGTGCACTTGTGAAGTGATATAATAGCTCGGCACTCGGCAGTGCAAAATTGAGAGATGATTGGCCGGGCGCTCGCGTGGACCGGTCTTTGAAACGAAATGCTCTGAAAAAACGCGCCACTCGAGGTAAAAATAGGTTTCATGTTCGATTCAAGCAGCTGCTGTTATGTGTTACGCGTGTGTCTCGCAGGTATGCGGATCCTGGTGACGCTGCTCCTCGACACGCTGCCCATGCTGGGGAACGTGCTGCTGCTCTGCTTCTTCGTCTTCTTCATATTCGGCATCGTGGGCGTCCAGCTGTGGGCCGGGCTGCTCAGAAACCGCTGCTTTGTGGAGGACAACTTCTCTTTGTGAGTGCCGCTGTTCTGCTTAATCGCCTATTTGGGATATTTTGCCTTATTTAGTTATTGTTGTTGTTGTTGTTGTTTTTTTAAATGTAACCTTTGAATCAAGTTCTGCCTGACGAAAACATCCAGTCCTTGTACACCTAGATATTCTCAGTGGGAGTCACATCATATGGAATATATTCTTAATATAAGGGTATTTTATACCTTTTATTGTTCTTATTTGAGGTCCAACCAAGAGTGCCAATGGTGGCCAATACAGTAGTGTCTTGACCACAAGGGGCAGTTTCTCCCATAACATGTAAGCGTAAGGTGCATTATGTAATAAATCATAAAATCCTCCTAATATGTCACAGAGACTCAGGAATAATGTTCATATAACAAACTGAACTCACCAACAACAACAGTACAGACAAAATATTTGCATAAAAAAAAATATTTTGCAGACTGCAAATCATGTTTATATTTTGAAATTTGAAATTGGCATGTGGCGCCACCTACCGCCGTCTACCAATCATTGCAGTCAGTAGAGTCTCAGCTGCCGAGCAACCACGGGTTGCCAGTTACGTCAGAAAACGAAACCTAAAAGACCTCGGTATTTTGAATTTGAATGTAGTAACCGTTTTTGGCCACATTCTTACATATGGCGCCTTTAATGTTAATATTAACATAATTTTGTCATAATCACTGCATCCTTAAATAAAGATACAAATCTAATGCAATTTTTTTAAGTATGTATTTTTATGAATATCTTTATTCAAATAAATCTAATGCAATTTTTTTAAGTATGTATTTTTATGAATATCTTTATTCAAATAAATCTAATGCAATTTTTTTAAGTATGTATTTTTATGAATATCTTTATTCAAATAAAGAATCCACTATTTTCTTAGGAAAGAATATGAGGCACTAAAATGTGACTTAAAAAAATAAGTGTTCCATTTCTCTATGTTAGTGACGTGACCCAGGCTACTGAAACAAAAGATGATTTTATGTCAATATAAAGTCGTAGAATCATAAAAAAAAAAATCCAGAAGATTGATGCAAAAATACTCAAAAAACTCTACATCCATTGATAATAACTAAAGTAGGCAAACCAAACGTCTGAAGTTATAACCTTATACCTTATAAGGTTAATACCTGCCTCACTTGAACTAGGTCACGCCTGAAAGTCGACGAGGTTCAGGATTATAGAGTCTCATCGCGGTGATGAATGGGAGACGGACAGGCCCCAGAAATAATGAGAAGGAGCACCATGTGGCATATGGTATATGGAACATGGGCCCCGCCATGACTTATTCATGCTCATCCGCGGCTTCATCACTCTCTATAGGATTTATGACATCTCAGAGCCGTAATTTAAATTCATGCGTAATGGCTTTGGTTGAGCTAGCATTTTTCGTCATCATCATCAATTTTTGGACATTCCTCTTTTGTTTCTGGAATTCTGTGTCGGACGAATGGCACTGAGGTCTGTTTTAATGCCGGCCTCCGCCCGCCCGCCCGCCCGCCCGCTCTTTAATTCACATCGCTGACACGTAGTCGGGGCTCTGGCGACGTTCCCGCTGTTAGCTGTTTCGCCGTGTTGACAGCAGCTCTTTATTAGACTGGGGGAAATGTTAATGCACACAGTAGTAGCGACCGCATCCAGCTTGTCATATTTGGGGCGGAAATAAAGTGAACGATTCCATATTGAGGAGTTTTTTTTTAGATCGTTCCCAAGTGTTGGATGTATTTTTTAAATGGAATATTTGATATAATATGGTCCAGAAACTAGGGCTAAACCAGAAAATGTGACCAGACCACTTTATCCTCCATATTATGGGGGTCATGGGACAAAGGTTGTTCAATTAACCTCTGCGTGTTAGGGTTAGGGTTAAGGTTGGGCTAGGGTTAGGGTTGGGGTTAGGGTTGGGGTTAGACTGTGAGAGGAAACCGGAGAACCTGGAGAAAACCCACACACATGAGGAGAACATGTAAAGTCCACACATAAAATTCCTTGAACCTGAGTCTCTGGACACTTTGGGGGCCTCAATGTCGATTAATCTCAAATTTTGCCTGCAATGCCGCATTACAATTTGTTTAATTCGTGTAATTAATGGTGTCAGACGAGGATAAACTGCCCCCCCCATTTTGTTTAATGTGTATGACCTCCGAAAGCTGTAAAACTGGTTGTTTTGTTGGAAACTCTTCTGTATGCCGATGACCTGCTCATTTTCGGTCAATGCAGAAAAGACGTTCGATACGATGCACCCGAAACAGTAATATTTTGACAGTCGGAAACAGAGAGGGCAGGAAATTAGTTATCCCCTGTTTTTTTTATTTGCGTGACACTCATTCAAGGGAATAAAATACCTGAGTCAAACGATGACGGAGATATTTATCGGCAGTGTTGTAAAGTTTATGCTCAGGCTGCTACGCTCGCTAATTGTAGGATATTGATAGCCCTTTGGTGCCACTATAAGAAAAAGTAGTATGATGAACCTTGTGGTGGCTTCGTGGAGATGAAGGCTTTGAGGCTGCTTTTGAGTGCCTCACCTGGTCATAATGTCAAAGAAACCATGGAAATGATGGTAATTCAAGCTATACTGTAATTGCTGCTTGGCGCCAAAGTATGTCTATATTCGTTAAGATACAAAGGTATGGTTCTGGACCTTGATCGATCATCGCTGACCCTTTACATCCGCCGTCTCTGAATCTTCTTCTTCTTCCTCTCAAGCCCCCTGTCTGTGAAGGCGGAGAAGCTGCACGACTACTACCACACGGAGAACGACGACGAGAGCCCCTTCATCTGCTCGCAGCGGCGGGACAACGGCATGCGCGACTGCGGCTCGGTGCCCAAGCTGTACGAGGGGGTGGTGCAGTGCAACCTGGACCTGGAGTCTCACAACAACACCGACAACACCACCTGCGTCAACTGGAACCAGTACTACACCAAGTGCACCGCCGGCCCGCGCAACCCCTTCAAGGACGCCATCAACTTTGACAACATCTGCTACGCCTGGATCGCCATCTTTCAGGTAAACGGAGTCGATGAGCATATTTTTTTTCGGCGCTTTATGGTTTGGGTGACAAAAATGGAGAGGAAATCAGTGAAACTCGAGGGCTCGGTGGATTTATAAGATCCCAACATCAGGCTGCAGCCTCATTTTTCCACACCATTTGTTTGCTCTCTGCGCGCAAAAGGCTTTTGTTGGAGTTCTCATTCATGGTTGTCTCGCTCAAGGGGGTAATTTCGGAGGACGAAAGCCAGATTGAAGATGAGTTTTCCCATAAGTCTGGCTGCTGCTCTGGGTTTGTCTGTGTGGGGTAAAGCACACGAGACAGTTGTTGGGGGATTTGTCTTTTTTTTCTGCGGCGTCTTGGATCACTGAACTAGAAAACACGATGTATTTTTTAGTTCCACTTTCAGCTTTGTCTGATCTCTGTTTTCCTCTTTTGTGCCTCTCTCTTTTTTTTTTTTTTTTAGGTGATTACTTTGGAGGGCTGGG